>NC_090451.1:496009437-496634437 GCF_031143425.1 Pleurodeles waltl | reverse complement strand
ATAGGAAGTGGCCCACCAATGGACTTGAGAGGATCACTGAACATACAAGAGATACACCAGATCACCCTACCGCGGGGGATGGATGGGACGGCGGGGAGGATAGAGGAGGAGTTACAGGCTGCACTTGGTCGGGCACTGGGAGGGGAAAACAGGGAGGAATAAGGGGAGTTAGATAAGGGACACAACAGCCATAACTAACACAAGGCAGCACCACACCACTCTAGCTAATCATTTTTAGCCAATAGCATTTGACAAACAGCACATGAGAAAAAGAAGAGCACTGTGATTAGGACTATTTCCGAGCTCTAAGATATGACGGGTGCCTATCTACACCAGAACTGCCGAATATTAGGAGCCCTCGAAAAAAGTATGATTTAACTGTCATGGGGTTGTTAAGTAGTGTTAATTTAAATGTATCATAAATAAAATTAATGAAAATCTGTTTTAAAAGAAAAACAATATGACTGCCATGTAGTGTTCCAGCAAACCATGAGGAGTAGGGTTGAGGGTTCTGTGCTTGAAAGCTCTAAATCTTTGGAAGTGGCTGAACAATCAGGCCATATCTCTGATTGTCCACCACTTGACCGGATTTTAAATGTTGGAGAGGACGAACTCAGCTGATATTGCCTAGCAGATCATGAATGTTATTTACATTCAGAGGTGGCACAGGGTTTCTTCCAGCAGTGAGGAGAACCCTGGCTCAGTCTATTTGCCACCACAGAGAATGCACAGTGTGCATATTTTTGCACGCTGAAGTGCCCAAGGCAGTCTTCCCCAGTAGACGCCTTTCGCCTACATTGAGGCTTGGGATTCTTATATGCCTTTCCACCTATTACCTCTTCTGTCCAGCAACCCTTGCCAAACTGAAAGAATTCTATGAGGCCATGCACCTAATCTTTGGTGAGTCGACCTCTTTGGAGCACCTTCAAGCCCCATAGGCTCAGAATATGCCCCGACTTGATTTACATCAGCAGGTTCACTCATAGCTACACATGTGCCATTTGGATCCGTTCCTGGATCCGGACCAGCTCCAGTCGGGAATTTACAACCTTCACCGAAGTCTGCCCCAGAGGCACCTTTCCAGGCACACTGATGCCCTTTGACGGCACCAACTCCGATACAGAGCTGGATCGACATTGTATGATGATTCTGGTGCTGACTGGATCTAGACCCTCCAGTTAAGAGACAGTGCCTCCATTTTACAACAGGCCCTGTGAGGAACATATTTTGAGCTGATCTTAAGATTCTGAGGATTATTTTGACCTTCTTTAGTAACCCTTGACTGAGGATAACTGAAAAGAGGAACAGGCTGATGCCAGTGGTCTGGACACCTTGCCAGACACTGGACTGCTCACTCCTCCTAGTGTGGCTATGGAGGAAGATAATTCTTTTCCAGGTTGGTGCGGAGGGCAGCTGAGGTCCTGGACCTTATGCTGCCCTCCGTGGCAGTCAAGTCCAATGTCAGTAGTTCACCCAAGGTTATACCCTACATAACTTCTTTTGTTCAATTAACCCCTCACAGAGGTGCTGCTCAAGGCCTGGGCCAAGACCTGCGCCGGCGCTCCTCTGCACAGGCCGATTGCCTGCCTCCACTGCTATGCTCCTAAGGATCCAGCTTTCCTGTCCCAGCACCCTACCCCAGAGAGCCTGGTAACGCTGACCTCTATGTCTAATGTTAACCCTGGAACATTTCTACCACACCACTGGATAGGGAATCAGAGGCTGGACACCTTTGGTAAGAAAATGTTCTCTTCTGCCAGCCTTGCACTGTGGTCTGTAAACACCATGTACCTCTTGAACTGGTATACCCACACAGTGTGGGACTGAGTCGTGCAACTGCTGCCCATTGTCTCAAAGGAGGCCTGAGATATCCTGATCCAGGCTTTGTGGATAACAGGAATGCAGCAAGATTCACAATACGCTGCTCACTACACACCACAGATCCACTGGTACAGCAATTGCTTCATCGGTTGCACTCTGCAGCCATGCCTTGCTGAGGTCAACTGGCTTCTCTGAGGATGTCTAGGCATCCCTTATGGACATGCCCTCTTATGACACTTTCCAGCAGGACTGTAGGGCCACTGCCCTGTTATTGGAACTCACCATGACACCTGCACCATCTCATTTTGCCCCCGCTACTTCCGTGGCTACTGGAGGGACTACAAGCCTTGTCCATTTCCACCCACCCATCAGAGCCAGTAGGCTCCCCTGTCTTTTTGTGAGTGCGGTTCCCACAAGCCTCGTGGGACCCAAAGCCAGACATCTGCCCAGTCTGCCATCCTTCAGGCAGCTGCAGCCTCCAAATCTCTTTAACATGTCATTGCACAGGCAGGATCAAGCACCACCTGCCCCACTAGGATTCCATAACTTCAGACAAGTGCGTGCTCCAAATTTTCAGCAGGGTTACACCCTTGCATTCACGGAAACTCCACCACTATCTTGGGATTGGCTAGCGGAGAATCGTCTCTCCCTGTTGCATTAGGAAGTACAGGTTGTTTTGGCTAAAGATACCATTGAGAGAGTGCCGGCATTACAAGTGGATTGTGGTTGTTGTTCTTGCAACTTTCTGGTGCCAAAGAAGGACATAGACCTCTGCCCTAGTCTAGATATGCACCCTCTAAATTACTCCTGAGAAAAGAGAAATTTAAAATGCTCATGTTGACTCAGGTCCTTTCTGCCCTGGCCCCCTGAGACTGCATAGTTCAGCCGGATTTACAGGACACATACTTTCATATACCCATCCTTCTGACCCACAGATGTTACCTGACATTCATTGTGGGCCACGAAAACTTTCAGTTCGCTGTGCTTCCCTCTGACCTTACCAGGACCCCTTGGGTGTTCATGAAAGTGATGGTGGTGGTTGCAACCCATCTGTGGAGGTCATGGGTCCAGTCTTCTCCTACCTTGACAACTGGCTGTTGGAGGTGAGCTCTCCCAAGACGGGCTTCATCTACCTCCAGACATCAGCAGACCCCCTGAATTCCCTGGGGTTCACTATCAACATGCCAAGGTTACACCTGACTCCCGCTCGGATGCTCCCTTTCATCAGAGCCATTCTGGACACACTGCAGTTCCATGCCTATCCGTCAGAGCAGTGAGTCCAGGATATTCAGGCTATGATCCTAATGTTTCACCATCTATCCTGAATTTCAGTGACACCCTAAGGCTGCTGGGTCCCTTAACCTTCTGCATCCTGATGCTAAAGCATGCCCACTGGCATATGTGGGCTTTGTAGTGGGATCTGAATTCCCAGTGGGTGCAGCATCAAGGGGAATCTCTCTGACCTGGTCCCAATATCAGAGGGAACTGCAAAAGACTTGCAGTGGTGACTAATGAACCATGATTGTATCAGTGGCGGAACCATCACCTTTCTCCACTCAGATCTCGTAATGGTGACCGATACATCACTCCTGGGTTGTGGTGGCCATCTGAGAGAGGTGAAAATTAGTGGACTTTGGTCTCCAGTCTCAGCTCTATATCAACTTTTGGAGAGTGATTCGCTTGGCAATAAAAGCCTTAATCCCATCAAGCAATGAAAGGCTGGTTCAAGTGTTCACGGACAATACCATTGCCATGTGGTACTGCAACAAACAGAGTCTGGTGGGGTTGTGGACCTGGGCCAGGAGGCTTTGCACTCTGAAACTTCAGCACATTTTCATGGGCGTACGACAGCTGGCAAGGTCTCTGAATGCCAGGGCAGACAAACTCAGCAGTTGATGACCTGCGGATCACAAATTACGTCTACGTGCGAAAGTGGTGTGAGGTCTCTTCTGTGACTGGGAAGAACCTTGGTTAGGTCTATTTGCCACTGCCAAGAATGCACAATATTAAGTATATTGGAATTTCCAAGGCGACTCTCACTCGGAGACACATTTCTTCTCAATTGGGGCTCAGGACTCCTGTGCACCTCCTTGCTTATACCACTCCTGACCTGGCTTTAGAACAACATCAGGAGAAGCGTGGCCCAAGTCACCCATGTATGGTATTCTGAACTCCTGAGAATGAGCATCGGTCCTCTGATCAGGCTGCCCTTTTGGGAGGATCTTTTGTTGCAGCAACAGGACAAGGTTCTGCACCCAAACCTGGGAATGCTCTGCCTTCATGCGTGGAGACTGAACGGCGGCAAATGCGAATCGTCGATCTTCCCCTCCTCCCACCACAAAGTCTGTGGGGTCATCTGGGCAGCCAGGCGTCCCTTCACAAAGACTGCATACTCCTGCCGTTGGGATACGTTTGTGGGTGGAAAAACATGTTGACTGTCTGGCTGCACCCTTGTCTGGGGGTGTTGTTCTTTGTTTTTGCCTTAAGCTGGCAAGGCCTTTCTCTGGATAAAGTTAAGGGGTATCTGTTAGAACTGACAGCATTAGGGTGGTATTCTCATAGACGTTTTGCATTTCACCTCCTGTTTTTGCTGTGTGTTTTTGTTGGCCTCAGGACTTTGAGCACTTTACCACTGCTAACCAGTGCTAAATTGCATGTGCCTCTTCCCTAAACATGGTAACATTGGTGTATACACAATTGGCATATTTAATTCACTTCTATGTCTCTTGTAAAGTGATATGCCATATACCCAGGACCTGTAAATTAAATGCTAGTAGTCGGCCTGCAGCACTAATTTTGTCACCCACTTAACTAGGTTGCCCAGTTATCATGTTTCAGGCCTGCTATTGCAGAGCCTGTGTGTGCAGTTTCACTGCCACTTTGAGTTGGCATTCAAAATCTCTTGCCAGGCCTTAAACTCCGCCTTTATTACATATGTCACCTCTAAGGTAGGCCCTTAGTTACCCTAAGGGCAGGGTGCTTTGTAAATAAAAGGCAGGACATGCACCTTTATGTTTTACATGTCGTGGTAGTGACAAACAGGCTGTTTCATGTTTCACTACTGTGAGGCCTGCTCCTCTCATAGGCATGCATTTGGGAATTCCTTAATATACTTTTAAGCCATAATTCCTAATCGGGGAGGAGTGGCTTTTTCATTTTTCATATCATTGGAATGGTAATCATAAATCCTCTTTACTGCTAAAGTCAGATTTAAAATTTCTATTTTAAAAATGCTACATTTAGAAAGTAGACATTTCTCTGCTCTAGCTGCTCAGTGTGCCTTACAGCCTGTCTCCATTACATGTCTGGACTGGGTTGGGTGACAGCTACATTTGTGCATTTCCTCAAGACAGCCACAACACAGGACACTCAGCTGCAACTGCATACTGATGGGTCTTCCTGGGCAGGGAGGATGGGAAGGGTCCACACTTAAACTTCAAAGGGCAATAGTCTGACCCCACACAAAGGACTGATTACCCCCCCACTGGCAGACAGTGCTGGGTTGAAAGGGATCCTTGTGCACTTCGTAGAGTTCCTTTGAAGTCATCCCCTACATTAAAGGCACTTTTGGGTATGATACTGGGTCTCTGACCCCTTGAAATCAGACAACTACTGGACTTGGGAAGGACTCTGATGGAGTAAAGGCTGCTGAGCTAGCAGGCTTGCCACTTTGCCTTTACTGACTATTCAAAGGAACTGTTTCCCTGCTTTGCTGAGCTGCCCTGCTGATCTCTGCCCTGCTGAGGACAAGAACTGGATCCATCTCACTTCAACCTAGAGTGACTCTATGGGCTTGCTGACTTGCCCCCTGTTCTTTTGCAGTCTCAGTGAAATCAAAGACTACTTGCAACTCTCCTGGTGCTGCTGGACTCTGACATTTGTGAGTCCTACCATTGCTTGAGGTTTCCCTCTCCAATCCTGGACGTCCAAAGTGGGTTCTGTAGCTGATTCCTGCAAAATCTGACATATCACCCCGAGTGCTTGAGAAATTCCACTGCATTGCTCTTCGACACTGACACATAGGCTCCTTGGTGACATCGGACTCACAGCCTGCGCGGCCCGATGACAACACATTGCATTCATCTCTATGGGGCCCGATGGTGACGCAGTGACCCGACTGCGTGGAAAATACTGACGCATTGTGCCCCCAGCATCAACGCTTTGCTCCATACAAAGTACTTTCTCAGCTCACCCTGCTTGGGTTCTGTAGCCGGCCTACCATCCATCACAGTAAGCCTGAACTTTGGATTTGCACCATCCCTTGTGATCTCGAGTAACCTTTTGACTGCTAATGACTTCTAAGCACTATTTTTAGTTTATTCTACTCTACTCTGCTCTACTCAGATAAATATTCTCTATTTTCTAAACCTGTGTGTAGTCTTTTTGTGGTGTTTTCATTGTGTTACTGTGTGTATGTGTTGCACAAATACTTTACATATTGTCTCTTTAGATAAGCCTGACTGCTCTGTGGCAAGCTACCATAGGGTGAGCATAGGTTATTTCTAAGTATGTATCTAGCTTACCCTGAATAGAGTGGTGGCTCCTGCCTGGCCTGGGTGCATACCTCAGCCAGCCATGAATCCCATTTCTAAGAGTATCTTTTAGTCATCTTCGCTTTTTTGTGGTTTCCAAGTGAACCCTCACTGTTTAAGGCACCTGTTGTGTCATGTTTCCTGAAGGGTCTCTATCATATGTTTTCCCCCCAAAGCTGTCATTATGCCTCTATGGGACGTTAGTTTGTTTTTAAGCTTCTTAATGTGTTCATCATTTGAACCCATGCATATTTGCCCCCTAAGACTTCTGACGATCAAGACAGTCTTCTTGGTAGCCATCACATTGGATGGGAGAGTTGGTGAGCTTCAGGTGCTTGATGGGGACATCTTTGCATGCTAGCCAAAGCATCATGCTTTGCTCTGCCTCATCCCTCTGCCATAGCATCATTCTTTGCTCTGCCTCATCCCTCTGTGGAGGAGGAGATGAGACTCCACCTTTCAGCCCTCAAAAAGGCATTGTTTTACATCAATCTCACCAAAGAACGCCAGGTGGATGATCAGCTCTTTATTGGGTTCCAGAGCGAAGTAGGGGAAAGCAGTGCAGAACCGGACCATATCCATACAGATTGTACTCTGGATCACCATCTGCTATGCAGTGGCCACAAAGCAGGCTCATTTTACCAGACTCAAAGCTAGGACCACTGCTTTGTGGAGTCTCCGTCCTGGACATCTGTCAGTCTGCAACATAGGCGTCCTTGCACATGTTCACCAAATACTACTGTCTTGACAATCAGGTCCATTGCGACAGACACTTTGACTGTTCGGTCCTCCACGGCTTTTTATTCTGAACCAGTTTGCAGACACACTTCTGGGGAGGTATTGCTTTGGTATCTCTTCAAGGGTGAGGAATCTGTGGCTAGCGGTCCCTATAAGATGAACAAGTTACTTAATTTTGATAAAACCCTATCAAGCTGCAGATTTCCTACTAACCCTTCCAGCTTCTCTGTTTCTGCCAACCAGTAGTCTTACCTTAAAAGTTCCCTGTAAGCCCCTAGTTTTGGTACAGTGGTCAATTAGCCCCCTGACATGTCTCTGCGCTTCTGGCACGAAAAGAGTCATGTAAAAGAACTGATGTCAGCATACCGGGGTGGTGCCTGTATGGGCACTGCACACGCCACACCTGACAAGGCCTTGTAACCGATCTGCGTCACCAACTGCCATGCAGCGGTGCTGCTGCAGATTTTCTGGATCCAGTCTGACACCTATGGAATATTCTATGGTAAGGAATCTGGAGCTAGATACACCCTCTACCAAATAATGCACTACACAAGGTAAGTAATTTGTTCATATAGTGTACAAAAGCTAATAATGTGTGGCAATTGGGTTTCAGCAAATATTTATCATTTGCGCATCACCAAGTAAAGTGTTCTGATTTGTTTTGATCCTAATAAAATCTTTGTTTCCACCACACTTCAGTATTAAAAAAAAATATGTTTTCCTAACTGCTTATGTATTTTGAAATATTTGTACAGTTCATTTTCAAGATTTTTAAATGCTGTGTTACAAAACAACTGATATTCCACAGTCTTTCATTGCACACTACCTGTACCCCAGCACGACTGTCAGACAGTTTACTTTATAAAATCCTCTAACTTTGTAGTGAGAGAAATAAAAGTAAACACCGATCTCAAGGATAAAAAAGGGAGCAATTTGTAAGAAGACATAAGTTTACATTTGATCTCTGTATTTGAAAGCACAGCAAATGAGACAGGATAAATACAAGATTAGGAGGCATTTTTATTGCTCATTCAATTTCTAAGAGAATAGAACACCAGTTTGTTTGCCAGCTCCAGCTCTCTATCCAGAACGGGGACGTGGCCCTTAAAAATAACTTGCACTGATGAAGTCTGACTCTCCCTAGTGAGTGGTAGATTCTTCGAGGCCTGATTCTGATGTGTTCTGACCCAAGTTTGGATCTCGGTTATGCAGATATTGCACCTGTAGGACTCCAGGCCTCTTGTATCATGTTTCTGCTTCATGGTGGTGGTGACCTAGTCCTCTCTATTGGTGTTTTAGGTACCAGGAGTTCAACTTCAAGGGTGCGTCTCTGCTCACCTACAGATCTTTAGTTGGGACTTCAGGATGTGCACTGGTGAATGGACCTGTCCAATCTCCTAATGAAGTGTCTTTTTAGCCCTCTGCAAGCTCAGGTTACCATGGTCACAGATGTCTCCTCGCTGGGATGGTTTGCTCTTCATGGTACAAACCTCCTGTGTTTGTTGCATTTGTAGCTCTCCTGGTTTCTCTTGTCTTGGTTTCTTCAGCATGTCTTGATGAGGAACAAAAAATATTTCAGCAAATGATATGATTGCATCCTGGTTAGTGCTTTAGATACCCTGGTCAATTTATGTCCGGATTCTGAGTCACGCTTGTAAGTAGAATGTTTTAGGGGGAAGAAACACTTGTCAGAATATTATGTCTCCAGGTGATAATTGTAGCATCCTCACGAAGCCCGGGAGCATGAAAATGAACACGCCACACAGAGCTCTATCAAACGTCTTTATTCCTCAGCATATGATCATTCCCTGCACACTGATTACGTCATAACCGTTAATAGCCGCACCTTAACACGTCCCAGCAAGATACTTATTTCCTTTGATGAGTCCTCCTAGAACCGCTATGCTATGATCCTAATGCACATAGTCTCACAACACTACAATAATGTAGAGTTCAAACCTCATTACAAAAATCAATGTGCGTGTGTGTCTATATTTATATATATGTACAAAAAAGAGTTGCCCTGAACGAAAGCGCACTCACAACAGGTCATTATGGAATGTAGCAAAGTCAGCAACTTACAGAGAATTCTTTAGCATTTTCATTATTTCAGGCCTTATATTTTCAAGCATCTCTGGACAATTTTATCCAAAGTGGGTTGCTGAGGCCAAACAAAATAATAAAACACAGTTCATTAAAAAATTCAAAGTAAGAAAATCGTTTTTGCTGCCAATGTTCCAACCTGCTGCTCTGATAGTGACCATCCATAAAGTCACACATAGAGCTGCTCCTTAATGCAGTGGTGCTGCCTTCACGGCTGGACAGGCTGTTAAATTTCTACAAAAAAGAGTTGTCCTGAACGAAAGCGCACTCAAAACAGGTCATTATGGAATGAAGCAAAGTCAGCAACTTACACAGAAATCTTTAGCATTTTCATTATTTCAGGCATTTCTGGACACGTGTTTCTGGGTTCATCCCTTCATTAGCAGTGAACAAATATTTCCTTCCTTTTCAAAGGCCAACTGCCTGCTGCTCAGCAGATTTAATTTCAGGCACATGATATCAGTTGAATACCAGTTCTGTCCCAGTGGACCTCAAGTGAGCTGCAAAGTGCATCCTGGTAAGGGTAGTCCTGCACATTTTAAAATTATATCCCAAGTGAGTTGCTTAAGCCAAACAAAATAATAAAACACAGTTAATTACCCCAGTGGACAAATTCAAAGTAAGAAAATCGTTTTGGCTGCCAGTGTTCCAACCTGTTGCTCTGAAAGTGACCATCCATAATGTCACACATAGAACTGCTCCTTTATGCAGTGGTCCTGCCTTCACGGCTGGACAGGCCGTTAAATTTGTACAAAAAATAGTTGTCCTGAACGAAAGCGCACTCACAACAGGTCATTATGGAATGTAGCAAAGTCAGCAACTTCTTTAGCATTTGGCCTTTGAAAAAGGAAGGAAATGTTTGTTCTCTTCTGATGAAGGGATGAAACCAGAAACGTGTCCAGAGATGCTTAAAAATATAAGGCCTGAAATAATGAACATCCAAAGAATTCTCTGTAAGTTGCTGACTTTGCTTCATTCCATAATGACCTGTTTTGAGTGCGTTTTCATTCAGGACAACTCTTTTCTGTATATATATATATATATATATATATATATATATATATATATATATATACACACATATGTATATATTAAATACATCACCAATATGTAGTTATAGTTAGGTCATAGTTTCCATATCAAGTGCATTTTACGTTTTGCTAATAATGTTGGAGCTGTTAGATTAATCTCCACATAACTTTCCTGAATAAAAGTTCCACCATCCTAGTTCCTCTCCCTTGGATGTTTTGGCGTCATCCAAGAAAATTGAATCGGATGGGGGGGGGATCCCACAACATTTTCCCATAATAATTCACAAGGGAAATTTTGGAAACCAATACAGAAAACATGGCTGAACAGAATGATATCAATTTTGACAGGAAGTTTGAACTTTACTCAGAAAGCATGCTTTTCATTATTTGGTGTAAATACGTTCAGATGTTTTCAAGACATTTGCTATTAAAGAGGTGCTCAGGATGGGTTTCAAAGGGTTTAAGAAAAAGGTATATCTGGGAAGTTGGTCCCGTTGGAGTCATGTAGGGCTCCTGCAGTAACAAAAAAATAGAGTGAACCGATAGGCTGAAGAACTTCTTTCTTTTGTCAGCCATGTAGGTACTGTGGGACTGATGACAGTCCAGCGGATTTTAGAGATCTGATTGCATGGCCGCAACCTCAACAGAAATGTTGCCACCATCACTACAGAACATAGCGATTCTGTCCCTGTGCCCTGAAGTTAATTTTAAAAAACAGCTAAAAGAGAGCAGGGTGGGAATATCCTTATATCCTAGCACATCTGAGGGAGAATCAAAAAGACCACCCCACTCTCCCGGGGCTATAAATTAAAAAACAAATGTGTCCATCAGGGTCCAGAGTGTCTCTTTTGCAAAAATAAATTAATGAAAAATACATATACTTGTGGGGTGGGTTATTTGACATGCAATGCAGGATTTCTGCTGTTTTAAAAAATGTAATTTAAAATACATTTGCTGCCCACTGGGGGGGATGGACCTAAGAGGTGTATGGCCAAAGGCCTATAACAGCTATTAAAGACCCACTCCCTTAATGTAACAGTCCATCGTACCTAGTGTGCTCACTCCTTTGCATCATGGAATGAACAACCACTGAGCTTTTTTAGTACAGTTGCACGATAGAGATGGTACATCGCTATCCTAGTGTGACTAACAGTGCCTCACTGTACACCTCATCTTAGCAGACAATTCCAACAACTCGACAAATCTAAACAGGGTCCCTCTCTACAACCTTGGGCCGTACACGTAAACAGTCCACATGATGTCATCTTTAAAAGTTGAAAAACCTGTTCAAATATACAATAATAGCCGTCCCCTCAAATCCAAGAACTACAGTAATGCCACACAAAGTCCGTCCACCACATTTCACTGCAATGTTTCAAAGTACAAGTACGAACAAGCACTACTTTGCGCCTCACTCATCTGGCTTTCGTACACACACAGAAATCCTTATTGATACATTATTCATTCTGGGTTACTAAAACAGACACCTTGTATCCCTACAATCCTCAGGAACTGGGATCGGGTCAGGGCTGGGTCAATTTGAATCTCGGGGCAAAACCACCAGAACCATTCAATTCCCTGCCGTAAGACCTCCTCGCCCAAGGTAAGTCGGGCGTCCGACAGAGGTGGGGGGGGGTAGGAGGGTGTTTGGTGTTGAGTGTTTGATCCTGCGTGTGTGAGTGCGTGTGTGAATGCGTCTGTATGTGTTGTGTTGTATGCGTGTGGGTGAATGTGTGTTAGAATGGTGAAGTGAGTGTGTGTCTGCATGTCAGTGTGCCTGTGTGCAAGAATGTCTGTGGGTATGTCTGGACGAATGCGTGTATGCCAGTGGATGAGTGAATGCATGTATGACAGGGTATGTGAATGTGTGTGTGCATGGTGCGTGTGGGTGTCTGTGTGCTTGTATGCGGGGAGGAGGGTGTGGGGTGAGGGGCGCTATGACTGTAGTGGGGGTAGGGTGATGTGTGCATGTGTGGTTGTGAGGGGTGGGGGCAGGTGTGTGGTGGGTGCGTGTCTGCGTGTGTGTGTGTGTGTGCATTTGGGGGGTGGGGGTGAATGAGTGTATCGGAGGGGGTAGGGGTGTTTGAATCAGGGGTGGGGATGGGTATTTGGATGGAGAGGGGATGGGTGGTCAGGTGTGTGTGTTGGGGGTGAGGGGGAGCTGGCTACTGGTGACAGGGAAGGAATTCCCTGTCACCGGTAGGGCCTACCGCCATGGTTTTCGTGGCATTGCTACCGTCACGGAAACCATGGTGGTAAGCCGGCTCATAATTCCGCCGGCGGTACTGTGTGGGGCACAGGGTCGGAGATTGATATCTCCGGCCCGACGGCTCATACCACCATGACAGTATGAGTACAGAAGTGGGGGTTGGTTGCAGCCAACCTGCCACACTCATAATGTGGCGGTATGTACCGCCAGCCTGTTGGCGGTACTACAGCCACATTAACCCTGGTGGTCAAAAGACCATGAGGTACATGATGACCCACATAGTCCATCCTCTTTCTTTGCTGCTTACACAGAGGTAAGTACATTTCAACTAATTCACTGTGTTATTATACATACGATTGTTGAAACGCAGCGCAGCTTATTGCCTTCAATGCCTGCCAAACTTTTATAGTTCAGGTACGGGCTCACAAAAGCACCTTTTTCCTCTAGTTCAAGACGGGGTGCAGTCTTAATTCAGTTACTGTCAGGCTAGTGAGGAGCGGATTGTGGGAGGCCCTCGAGACCCCATCATGCATTCCTCTTTCTGCTGTGGGACTCGCGCATGCGCAGAGCGCCGCTTGGGGCTCCTTGTGTGCATGCGATCCCTCAGCAGCAGAACACATTGGTATCTCTGTGTGCCTCCCTCGTTACACTTTGGCATAGGCTTGGAGTCCTCCGCCCCTGTCGAGGTTAATATAAATGAGCCTTGCTGGTCTAACACAGACCCTTTTGAGTAGAAACTAATCACAATAGTGGCCACTTAATTTATATGTGCAAGGTCCCAAAATTACCTACAAACACTCGGGAAGACAGCTTGTTGCTAAAAAACAAAGCTACTCATTGGATAAGGCATGTTAGAAAATGTGGCTCAATCATACAAAGGAAATCCAGGTCATTAGAACACCATTGAGCTGGCATTAGCCAGCCCTGACTTGGTAAAAGGCCTGCTATCCCTGGAGGCCCGCTTCCCACTACAAAATGGATCAAATATTGTTCTCAAAGCTAAATGGCCCAATTAGGGAACCCCAGCTAAGTAGCTATCTGTTACCCCCGAGGGTGGGGTCTCCGGTATGGGCTCTGGGGAGCCAGCCTCTTCGTCAAGGGCCCACTCAGCGCCTACTACCTGGAGTGAGCGTGAGACCCTGGGCAAGCGGCCGAGGTCGCCAAAGAAAATGCAAAGTTCTGACCTTTGAGACATTGACTGACTAAGAGAAACAGTAGCACACTTGAATACCATCACACTGTACGAGGGTGGTATTTTACATAGGGACCCGAATTGGTGCCCCAGGAGATTATTACAGGGGGGCTTTACTGGACAAGAGCCCAAGTGTTGTAGAAGAGTCTGAAATATTGGGTCTAGCTCCTTGCCCCAAAGCTTACAGCAACACCTATTTAGGATCTAGCCCTTTTTGCCCGTCATTGATTATATGGAACATAGCGGGCAAGATTGATGATCCTGATTGGGGCTCCTTTATTGATTCCTGCAGCATCTGCCTTTTTCAAGAAACGTAGGCTACTTTGAACGTGTATAGACAGGGGTATATTTAATTCTGCAAGGAGGCCAACCCTTCACCAGCAGTGAGGGCAATAGGGGGACTTATCATGTGGGTAAAGATTTCCCAGGTAGGAGAAGTGAAGGAATTCCATGTGGATTCAGCCGATATTTTGCCAGTGTCAATCAAGCCAAAACTGGGTCCCCAGCTTCTGTGTGTCAATCTTTACAACAGACCAGGTCCTCCTAGTAAAACCTCAGAAGTAATCTACTTGCTAAATACCTTTGTGGCAGAACTACTTTCTTTGCATTTCCTCATCAAAGCTGGTGATTTTAATACTTTCTTAGAGCCTAATTCCCTCTTTGCTGAGCTAACTAGAGGACGCAATATGGGGAATTCCACCCTTTTCCCTGTTGAGGAATCAGCCGAAGCCTAGCTCAAGGGCATGGCAGGTTATCGATTTAATGTTGTTGTATGGCCTAAGGCCAGGGAATGGGCGTTTTCCCTCAGACACTCCAGCTCGCCCCACCTTTTCTAGAGGGTCTTACAGTAGCTTGATTCATTATTTGCTCATTGATGTTAGGATCTGGCAGGAAATTAAGGACCTTAAAGTGGGAGAGCAATGCCACAGTGATCATTTTCCCCTTATGGTAGAGTGGGAGAGGTGGTTCTCTGATCCTGGGACAAACAAACGAAAGCAGGAGAATATGCTCCCCCTGGAGGTGGCAAGTAACCAGCGTTCATTAAGATGGGAAGCTTTTACGAATACAGGTGCATTAGTTACTAGAATGCATGACCTTAGCCACACAGTTGCCCTTGCCTCCGATCCATATTCTTCAGACCAGACAATGGCAAAATATGCTGAGATTTGCTTCCCTGGAGGCCCTCTTCACTAGGGAGAACAGGGGAAGCGAGAAGCTTAGAGTGCATAAACATAATAGATGATATAATAAAGCTTGTAGAAGGGCCAAGTGTGGCCTTTTGGAAGTTGTTAGATAACAGGACAGACCAGCAATATTCTGGCAAAGGTGCGACTACGCAAGTCTAGTAAGGCACAGTGGGTGGAGGATATATGGCAGGAATTGTTAATAGTAGCCAAGGGTTCCAATGTCAAGCGGTTCTGGTCCCCGGTCTCCCAAAATGGACGCAATTCAAGTTCTAGGCCAGACTGCCACATCCCTGCAAAAAACTGGATTTTATATTTTATTAACTTTATAGCCAGCAGCTTGTTTCCCCAGTGGACATGGAGAGCCTAGACATGGATAGAATTGATGGGGTAGGTGCTATCATCCCGTTCACTAGGAAAGAAAAAGAGGCAGCCATTATGGCCCAAAAATCAGGGAAGGCTCCTGGGCTAGACGGGATACTGTCTGACCTCTACAAGTCTGATCTGAAACTATCAGGCCCTTATATCAACCAAGTCTCAAATGCTATCTTGAAGAGTAACATCCTCCCTCGCTCTTTGAAGGGTGCATTAATTGATCCTATCTACAAGAAAGGGGACAAATTGGATCTGGGTAACTACAGACTGATTAGCCTTTTAGATAATCTCCAGAAGATATTCTCCCTCCAGGTATTGGGTAGGCTCAGAGCCTGGATAGAAGAGAATGGGGTTCTAAGCCATTTGCAGGCGGGCTTTAGTCGGAAGACGGCCACGGTGGATCAGGTCTTCCGCTTCTTCACAATCAAGTGGAAAGTGGTGAACCTGGAAGGCTTTAGGTTGTTCGTCGCCTTTGCAGACCCCAGATCCACCTTCTATTTGGTTCCCCGGTTTAAGCTGTGGGATATCTTGGGCAAAATTTGAGTTCCTGGCCCTTTGCTAAACTTGATTAGGGAACTGTACTCAGAGAGTTTTGCTAGAGTAAGGTGGGGGAAGGAGAGAGAATTATCTGCCAAGTTCCTCATACAGAAAGGTGTTAGACAGGGCTGTGTCTTGGCTCCCACTCTTTTTTTACTTTTTCGTAAATGCTTGTGTTCCGTATTTATTTGACAGCTTAAACGACGCTCCTAAATTGGGTGGGATTAAGACACTGTGCCTGCTGTTTGCCTTTGATAACCTGCTTTTATCCCAAACTGCCTCCAGATTATCCAGGCTTCTGGAGAATTTTTTTGGGTTTTGCAGGGACCACGGCTTTCAAATAAACAGCACCAAAACCAAATGTATGGTATTGGTGATCCAAAGTGTAGAGTAAAGAAAAGCATAGCACTGGATGGCGAGTTCCTTGAACGTGTGATTGATTTTTACTATCTGGGGGTCAGATTACATAATTCCCATAAATGGCTAGCACACTTGAAAAAATTTACCATGTCCCTTAAACAAAAGACAGGGGGCATTTTGAGATTTGCTGCTAGAACACCTATTTTTTCCATCACACCCGCGATAGAAATTTATAAAACACAAGCCAGAGGGGAGGCCTTGTATGGTGCTGAGTTATGGGGCCATGGTGAACTCCACGATATAGAGAGAGCAGAGATTTCCTTTATTAAGGCCCTGTTAAAGGTTCCCTTGAGTTCATCTACCTTGCCTATTCGTATGGACCTGAATCTGCACTGTATTGCAGATATTGCTGCTTTGAGGCTGCAGCAATATTGGACTCGGATCTGGTCCACAGCATCCTTTGATCCTTATAGGACATGGTTAGGAGTGCTCCAGAGGGACTCCCAGATTGGGAAAATCCCTTGGAGCAACAATGTAAAAAGTGGTTTTCTCAAACGTGGGTTGGGTTCTTACTGGTCGGATCCCTTGCACCTTCCAAAAAATGCTTTGCAGAACTTGAAGGACGCACACTGGGTGAGTGTGCAAACGTCGATACTAGCAGCTGTCACGTCGGGTAGCATGACGGACAGTTTTTTATCATTTAAATGTCATTACGAGTTTAAGCACTTTTTTTTTTAATACTATTTCACATCCTGGGGAAAGTGCACTGTACACCAGATTTAGGATTGGTTCCTTACCAATACGCAAACTTACCGTTAGGTGAAAGCAAACTGTTAGTCCAATAGATCTTTGCCTGATGGGGTGCAATCAACCAGCCATATCTTATTCCATTGTCCCGTACACAAAAAGCAAAGGGCCCATTGGATAAGACCCCTTTGCAATACCATGGACATTAGGGATCGTCATCTGGCCCTCAGGATTTGCAGAACTACATTTGCAGAACTACCACCCACGGGCCTGTGGTGTGTGCGGTGGCTAAGTTCTTAGTAGCAATATGACACTTCAGAGAAAGATTTTTAAATGTTAAAACACCCTCCCCATCAAAATAACACAGACAGTGTTTCTTAATTAAAGTTTTTGTAGTTCATATTTTAGTTGTTTGTTTGCATATTTGCATTATATTAGGTATTATATGCTTATTCAGGGTAGGAGAATGCATTCCTTATGAATTGTAACCTACTTTGTAAAGTTTTTATTTGTATGAATTAGAGCACAAGCCTGTTTAATCAATTCGCAAGGTATAGGTCCACAAACTTTTAAGAAAAATCAAGACACATGCATATGTTGACAGAGCACCTAGAGTGCGATTTTTACCAACTATCGTAAGGATTTTGCTGTATTTTACCTATTGTAAGACTAACTATGGATTTGTGTCTGTAAATATAGTGCTTTTATGGCATTTGTTGCCAAAATAAAGCTTGAAGTTGAATTGAGTAGACCATTGAATCAGTCCTAAAGGACAGTGGTTATGTGTCCTCTTGGAGTCAAGATGCCTCCTCCTCCTTTCAGACCTCCCAACAGAGGAGAGATGAATCCATCTCTTCCGAGTCAGATGAGAATACGGCTTCCGAAAAACCAAAGGGCAAACGTAATCGCAAATCCTGCCATAGTGAGAGGTCGCCCTTCCCTCTGCCTAGCAAGAATTTACAGTTTAACCAGGATAATATTGTGCATCCTCGGTCCATGGAGTGGCCTCCATGTCAAGAAGTGGCATTATACGTTCAGTCACATCTTTGAAAGAGATTTGAAAAAGACATTCTCAATACGTTGCAGTCGGAATGCCCTCTCCCTTCGCCATCAGGGAAAGTGGTGGACACCCCAGAATTAGATACTCACATGGTTACAATCATTAACAAATATGCAAAGGATACTAAAAATGTAGGCATAGGCAGGGCCTGGCCCAGGTGCCAGGATAAGTTACTGGATTTATCAGGACCTCTCACATAAATCCTGGACTTAGGAGTCCAAGTCAAAGATGCACAAGAACCCATCTACCCTAATGTCTTTTTGGAGTGGGCTCAAAGGGCTGTGTGTTTGTTATAAAATGCCAATTGTTCCATTTCTATTGAAAAACAAACATCTCTGTTGGTGCGCATTGACCCCAAATTGGCTGAAATGGCTCCCTCTGAAGCAGGTCCGTTGGCTAATGGACTCTTATTTAGCTACAAATTCGTAAAAGATCTTGCCAAATATGTAGCCACCTTTCCGGCTTTAGATAAAGCCCAAACTTTGATCAAGAAAGTATTTAATAGTGGCCCTTTTCACAGGACAGGGCGCTACAGAGGCTGAGCGTCAGCCCGTAGCAGCCCCCAGACCTCCCAACCATATTACAGAGGCAGAGGGGACTCTGGTTACCAAGGAAATTCCAATCTACCCATCTCGATGTCGAGGATACAAAGGCTGTAACTCCAGAGGGTTTCACAGAGGAGGACAATACTACCAGAGCTCCTCTCAAACAGGTAACACTTATTCCTTCTGGGAAGGTCGTATTGGGGAGCAGAGTGAGTTTGTTTGCACAAAATTGGTTACTGATTACGCAAGATGCATGGGTCTTGGAGACAAAACAGGTTAACATCTCAAATCTTATTCAACTCCCTATCAAACTTTGCCTACCCCTCTCTCTTTTTCAAAAAAGAGCCATTGTCCTTGCACAACCCCGTTCCAGGGGATTCATAAGCATGATCTTTCTGGTTCAAAAGATGGGAGGGGGCTCTCGATTGATGCTCAATGACACTCAAGGATCGCCCATCACCCATACCTATCTACCAGCCATCGATTAGGCATGAGCAGGGCTTTCTTCACCAATATTGCCACTCCCCTAGCGGGCACACTTTATGAAGTTTATGCGGGCAGGGAATACCCCGTAATTTGGAACGAATTCTTGGAGGTTGAGGGTATTCATCCAATTTTGGATTTTCAGCCCCTGAACTTCTTTTAAAGAAAAGACAAGTTCAAGATACTCACCCTAACCCAAGCTCTATCTGCTGTGGATTCAAAACACTAGATGATAGTGTTAAATCTGCAGGATGCATATTTTAACATTCCCATCCTGCAATCCCACAGACATTGCCTGGTTGTCAGGTTGGACAGGAACATTTTCAGTTTTCTGTCCTTGCCTTTAGGCTGACCAGTGCACCATGGGTTTTCACAAAGGTATGGCAGAGGTTACGGCCCATCTTCAGAAGCTGGGAATAGCAGTCTTCTCAACCTCGACATCTGACTGCTAAGTGCAATCTCGCCTCAAACAGTGATGAACCATCTCCAGAAAACAGCCAACCTGTTAATCATTGAGTTTTACAGTCAATGTACCAAAGTCACACCTGACTCCTTCACAGAGGTTCCTTTTCATCCTGGATATTGTATTTTGAGTTATACCACTGCCTCAACATGTCCAGGACATTCAGGCTATGATCCTGATGTTTTACCCTACAGCCTGGGTCTCTATGAAAGCTGGTCTGACACTTCTGGTTCGCCTTGCCTCCTGTATCCTGGTTGTGGACCTTCTCAGGTGGCACATGTGGGCTCTGCAGTGGAGTTTGAAGTTTCAGTGGGCTCAACACCAAATAAATCTGTCAGATTGACCTTTAGTGGGGGCAACTTGAACTGCAATTGGATCAGCAAGAGATCTCTCTTTATACCCTATCCAGAACTGACCATTGTGACAGATGCATTGTTACTGTATGGGGAAGGTCATCTTGGAGAGATGAAGATCAGGGGACTCTGGTCTCCGGTGGAAGCTCAGCTTCACATACATTTGTTGGAGCTTCGAGTGGTCCCTTCTCCGTTAAAAGCTGCCCTTCCAAAGATCATGAGGAGTGAGTACAGGTACTCACAGACAATATGACTGCCATTTAGTATTCCAACAAACCATGATTAGCAGGGTTGAGGGGTCTGTGCTTGAAAGCTCTAAATCTTTGGAAGTGGCTGGACAATCAGGCCATATCTCTGATTGTCTACCAAGTGACCGGATTTTAAACGTCGGAGAGGACGAACTCAGCTGATATTGCCTAGCAGATCATGAATGTCATTTACATTCAGAGGTGGCACAGGACATCTTCCAACATTGAGGAGAACCCCAGCTCAGTCTATTTGCCACCACAGAGAATGCACAGTGTGCATATTTTTGTTCCCAAGGCAGACCTCTCCAGGAGACACCTTTCGCCTACATTGAGGCATGGGTCTCCTATATGCCTTTCCACCTCTTAACTCTTCTGTCCAGTGACCCCTGCCCAATAGAAAGAGTTCTATGAGGCCATGCACCTCATCTTTGGTGAGTCGACCTCTGTGGAGTGCCTTCAAGCCCCGTGGGCTCAGAAGATGCACAGACTGGATTTACATCAGCAGGTTCAGCCTCAGCGACAGTTGTGCCATTTGGATCCGTTCCTGGATCGGGACTAGCTCCAGTTGCGAATTTACAACCTCCACCAAAGTCTGGCCCAGAGGCACCATTCCAGAAACCCTGATGCCCTTTTACAGCACCGACTCCGATAAGGAGCCGGACCGATATTGTATGAGGATTCTGGTGCTGAGTGGATCTAGACCCTCTAGTTCAGAGATAGTGCCTGCATTTTTTGACAGGCCCTGTGAGGAACATATTTTGAGCTGATCTGAAAATTCTGAGAATTATTTTGACCCTCTTTAGTAACCCTTAAATGAGGATAACTGATAAGAGGAACAGGCTGATGCAAGTGGTCTGGAGACCTTGCTAGACACTGACCTGATCACCCCTCCTAGTGTGGCTATGGAGGAAGATAATTCCTTGCCGGTTGGTGCAGAGAGCGGCTGAGGTTCTGGACCTTATGCTGCCCTCAGTGGCAGTCAAGTCCAGTGTCTTGACAGATGTACTTCTCCAAAGGTTATGACCTACAGAACGTCTTTTGTTCAATTAAAACCTCACAGATGTCCTGCTCAGGGCCTGGGCCAAGACCTGCGCGGGAGCTCCTCTGCACAGACCGATTGCCTGCCTCCCCTGTCTTTTTGTGGCTGCGGTTCCCAAAAGCTTTGTGGGACCCAACGTCAGAGATCTGCCTAGTCTGCCATCCTCCGGGCAGCTGCAGCCTCCAAATCTCTTTAACATGTCATTGTACAGGCAGGATCAAGCACCACTTGCCCCACTAGCAGTCCATAACTTCAGACAAGTGGGTGCTCCAAATTTTTCAGCAGGGTTACACCCTTGCATTCACGGAAACTCCACCACTAGCCTGGGATTGCCTGGCGGAGGATCATCTCTCCCCTGTTGCATTAGGAAGTACAGGTTATTTTGGCTAAAGGGACCATTGAGAGGGTGCCAGCATCACAAGTGGATCGTGGTTGTTGTTCTTGCTACTTTCTTGGGCCAAAGAAGGACAGAGACCTCTGCCCTAGTCTAGATCTGCACCCTCTAAACTACTCCTGAGAAAAGAGAAATTCAAAATGCTCATGTTGACTCAGGTCCTTTCTGCCCTGGCCCTCTGAGACTGCATAGTTTGGCTGGATTTACAGGATGCATATTTTCATATACCCATCCTTCTGACCCACAGATGTTACCTGAAGTTCATGGTGTGCCACAAGCACTTTCAGTTTGCTGTGCTTCCCTCTGGCCTTACCAGCACACCTTGGGTGTTCATGAAAGTGATGGTGGTGGTTGCAACCCATCTGTGGAGGTCATGGGTTCCGGTCTTCTCCTACCTTGACAACTTGCTGTTGAAGGTGGGCTCGCCCAAGGTGGGCTTCACCCACCTCCAGACTTCAGCACACCTCCTGAATTCCCTGGGGTTCACTATCAACATGCCATAGTCACACCTGACTCCCTCTCAGATGCTCCCTTTCTTTAGAGACATTCTGTACACACTGCAGCTCCATGCCTATCCTCCAGAGCAGTGAGCCTAGGATATTGAGGCTATGATCCTAATGTTTCACCATCTATCCTGGATTTCAGTGACACCCTAAGGCTGCTGGGTATCTTCACCATCTATCCTGGATTTCAGTGACACCCTAAGGCTGCTGGGTCTCTTGGCTTCCTGCATCCTGCTGGTAAAGCATTCCCACTGGCATATGTGGGCTTTGTAGTGTGATCTGAATTCCCAATGGGTGCAGCATCAAGGGGAGTCTCTCTGGCCTGGTCCCAATATCAGAGGGAACTGCAAAAGATTTGCACTGGTGGCTAACAAACCATGATTGGATCAGTGGCGTACCCATCTCCTTTCCCCACCCAGATCTCATGATGGTGACAGATGCATCACTCCTGGGTTGTGGTGGCATCCAGAGAGAGGTGAAAATCAGTGGACTTTGGTCTGTAATGGAGTCTCGGCTCCATATCAACTTTTGGAGAGTGATTCGCTTGGCAAGGAAAGCCTTCATCCCATCACACAAAGAAAGGCTGGTTCAAGTGTTCACGGACAATACCATTGCCAAGTGGTACTGAAACAAACAGAGCCAGTTGGGGTTGTGGGCCCTGGACTAGTAGGATTTGCACTGTGAAACTTCAGGATGTTTAACGGGCGTACAACAGCTGGCGAGGTCTCTGAATGCCAGGGCAGACAAACTCAGCAGTTGATGCCCTGTGGATCACAAATTATGTCTACATGCGAAAGTCTTGTAAGGTCTCTTCCATGACTTGGAAGAACCTTAGTTAGATCTATTTGCCACTGCCAAGAATGCGCAATATTAAGCATATTGGAGTTTCCAAGGTGGCTCTTGCTCGGAGACACATTTCTTCTCAGTTGGGGCTCAAGATTCCTGTACACCTTCCTGCTGATGCCACCCCTACCCTGACTTTAGAATAACATCAGGAGAAGCTGGGCCCAACTCACCCTTGCGTGGTATTCTGAACTCCTGAGAATTAGCATCGGTCCTCTGATCAGGCTGCCCTTTTGGGAGGATCTTTTGTTGCAGCAACAGGACAAAGTTCTGCACCCAGAACCTGGGAAAGTTCTGCCTTCATGCGTGGAGATTGAGTGTCGGCAAATAAGAATCTTCGATCTTCCCCTCCTCCCACCACAAAGTCTCTGAGGTCATCTTGGCAGCCAAGCGTGGCTTCACAAAGACCGCATGCGCCTGCCGTTGGGATATGTTTGTGGCCTGAAAAACATGTTGACTCTGTGCCTGCACCCTTGTCTGGAGTGTTGTTGCTCGTTTTTGCCTTAGACTGGCAAGGCCTTTCTCTGGATAAAGTTAAGGGGTATCTGTTAGAACTGACAGCATTAGGGTGGTCTTCCCATAGACGTTTTGCATTTCACCTCCTATTTTTGCTGTGTCTTTTTGTTGGCCTTAGGACTTTGAGCAATTTACCACTGCTAACCAGTTCTAGATTGTATATGCTTCTTCCCTAAACATGGTAACATTGGTGTTTCCACAATTGGCATATTTAGTTCATTTGTAAGTCTCTTGTAAAGTGATATGCCATATACCCAGGGCCTGTAAATTAAATGCTAGTGGTCAGCTTGCAGCACTAATTGTGTCACCCACTTAAGTAGGTAGCCCTGTAAACATATCTCAGGCGTGCCACTGAAGAGCCTGTGTGTGCAGATTCAGTGCCACTTTCACTTGGCATTTAAAATCTCTTGCCAAGACTTAAACTCCCCTTTTATTACATATGTCACCCCTAACGTAGGCCCTTAGCAACCCTAAGGGCAGGGTGCTTTGTAAATAAAAGGCAGGACATGCACCTTTATGTTTTACATGTCCTGGTAGTGAAAAACAGCCTATTTCATTTTTCACAACTGTGAGGACTGCTCCTCTCATAGGCTTGCATTTGTAATTCCTTAATATACTTTTAAGCTATAGTTCCTGATCAGGGAGGAGTAGCTTTGTCATGTTTCAATTCATTGGAATGGTAATCATAAATCCTCTTTACTGGTCAGATTTAACATTTCTATTTTAGAAATGCCACTTTTAGAAATTGGCCATTTCTATGTTCTAACTGCTCTGTGTGCCTTACAGCCTGTCTCCAATACACATCTAGACTGGTCTGGGTGACAGCTACTTTTGTGCATTTCCTCCAGACAGCCACAACACAAGACACCCAACTGCATCTGCATTCATCCGCATACCGTTGGGTCTTCCTGGGCAGGTAGGATGGGAGGGGTCCACACTTACATTTAAAAGGGTAATGGTCTGACCCCACACAAGGGACTGATTACCCCCCATTGATAGCCTGGCAGACAGGGCTTGGTTGGAAGGGATCCTTGTGCACTTCAGAGAATACCTTTGAAGTCATCCCCTACATCAAAGGCACTTTTGGGCATGATACTGGGTCTCTGACTCGACTTGGGAAGGACTCTGCTGAAGTAAAGGCTGCTGAGCTGTCAGGATTGCCTCGGGACGTAGAAATCTGTGAGATTGAGTCCGCCCATGCAGCACTGTCCTACCTGGGTGGGGATAGATGGTCAAATGATGAAGCATGACACTATTATATGTGTGAGACCACCTATTACATAAAGGAAGAACCCCCACGCAGGTGTGATGATATTTGTGTTTTGACCACTGACTCCACGTTGCACTTAGCCTAGCAGCACACTGTCGCATTAGTGACCACCAACTTCATTTTGCCTTTTGACTTTATTTTAGCATTAGCCACCGCCACGTTAAAAGCTGCAAGTAATTTTCCATGCTCACGTTATACAATGTGCTAATGAATTATTCTGCCTGTTTTCGTGTTCTTTCCCACTAGGGGCTTAGGCTGATAAGAATGTACTAGGACGGCAGGGAATGGTTTTGTTTTGAAGGGGCACCTTTGGATTTTGCTCAATTCCCAATGTGTTCTTTTCAAAGCTGGCCTAAAGTAATCAGCATTTTGTTTTTAATAATTAACTTATGAGGA
Organism: Pleurodeles waltl; assembly: GCF_031143425.1. Classification (NCBI taxonomy): domain Eukaryota; kingdom Metazoa; phylum Chordata; class Amphibia; order Caudata; family Salamandridae; genus Pleurodeles; species Pleurodeles waltl. Next base: position 496,609,495 of record NC_090451.1, on the reverse strand, counting down.
GTGAGTTTCTAGAATTTTCCTTTCTTGTTTGTTCAAAGTATAAGAGGCTGAGACCAGATGGATCGGGGTGTGAGTGATTCAGATCTCAGACATGCTCAGGACGCTGAGGTGTGACATCCTTCCAGTGAGGATAATTGATCTCTCTCTAGACGATCAATTCTGGCATCTGGCGATCTGATGCTGATAGGAGGGAAATAAAGCAAATGTGCCTTTGCCTCATGGTGATGCATATTTTTTAATTCTTGTTATCTGCTTTACATTGTGACATATAAATATATATATATATATATATATATATATATATATATATATATATATATATATATATATATATATATATACACACCTATACATACATAAATTAGCTGGGTATATTGCAGTGGAGAATCATTTGTACATGTTTTCATTTCATTTCTGGACCATTTTAAATGTGTGCTTTAAGCAAGGTGACCTTCCTTTATGAACTTTGTGAAGTGAATTAATTAATCTCTTCTTTAGACTAAGAAGCACATTCCAGAGATTTTTGTCAGTGCATGAGCGTTTCAGCTCGGTCATTAGTGAAGCAAAACAGCAGGTCTTACATGCAGGGTCTACAAAAGCCTGTAAAAGCCCCCATACCTTTTGTGTGTATATGCATACCTCAGCCAACCAGGAATCCCATTTCTAACAGTTATTTTTAGTCATCTTGGCATTCTTGTGGTTGCCAGGTCAACCTTCACTGTTCAAGGCACCTGTTGTGCCATGTTTCCCGAAGGGTCGCCAAAATATGTTTCCCCCCAAATCATTATGCCTCAATGGGACCTTAGTTTGGTTTTAAGCTTCTTAATGTGTTCATCATTTGAACCCATGCATAATTGTCCCCTAAGATTTCTGACAATCAAGACAGTCTTTTTGGTGCCCATCACATCGTCCAGGAGAGTCGGCGACCTTCAGGTGCTTTCCGTTCACAAGCTTCTTCATGGGGAAACTGGTTCTCCTAATCTGTGCCCCTTTTCTGCTGAAGGTGGGGACAACTTTCCATGTTAGCGAAAGCATCATGCTGCCTACCTTCTTTGCTCTGCCTCATCCCTCTGAGGAGGAGAAGAGACTCCACCTTTCAGACCCGAAAAAGGCATTGTTCTACGTCGATCCCACCAAAGAACACCAAGTGGATGATCAGCTCTTTGTTGGGTTCACAGGAGTGAAGAAGGGGAAAGCAGTACAGAACCAGACCATCTCCATACGAATTGTGCTCTGGATCACCATCTGCTATGCAATCGCTGAAAAGCAACCCTCTGAGGGCTTGCAGGCTCATTTCACCAGACTCAAAGCTGCGACCATTGCTCTGCGAGTCTCCATCCTGGACATCTTTCAGGCTGCAACATAGGCACCCTTGCACATGTTCACCAAATACTACTGTCCTGACAATCAGGTCCACTGTGACAGGCACTTTGACTGTTCGGTTCTCCAGGACTTTTTAGTCTGAACCAGTTTGCTGACACACTTCCAGGGAGGTATTGCTTTGGTATCTCATCAAAGGTGAGGAATCTGTGGCTAGAGGTCTCTATAAGATGAACAAGTTACTTAATTTTGGTAGCACCCTATCTATCAAGCTGCAGATTTCTTACCAACCCTCCCAGCTTCGCTATTTATGCCAACCAGTAGTCTTACCTTAAAAGATTCCATGTAGGCCCTTAGTTTCTGTACACTAGTCAAACAACCCCCTTGATTTGTCTCTGCGCTTCTGGTGTGAAAAGAGTTATGTAAATAAACTGATGTCAGCATGCCAGGGTGGTGTCTGTATGGGTGCTGCATACATCACCTCTGATGCCGCTGTGGAGCCGATCTGTGTCACCTACTGCCACACATCAGTGCTGCTGCAGATTTTCTGGATCCAGTCTGACACCTGGGCAATATTCTATTACTTCACCAAGTAAAGTGCTCTGATTTGTTTTGATCCTAATAAAATAATTGTTTCTTTCACACTTCAGTATTACAAAAATAACTTCCCTGCTGACTTGGACGGGCCTCTTGGGTGCGCGGCCCCATCATATGGTACAGGTTGTCCGGGCCTGGTGACCTGAGGCGGCGGTCTGTGGGGGCACCGGGGGAGCCGGCTGTACCCCGAGGGGGTCGCATTGGGTTCCGGAGGGCTGCGGTTGCTGGATGGTGCACACCTGGACGGGCGTGAGCAAAGGAGGCCCCTGGAAGCAAATTTTTGCCTTCCTGCTCATTTTGGCTCCTACCTGTGAGTACCCTGAGAAGAATCCTTTCCCATTGGGAGTACATGCGGCCTTTGCACTGGACACTTTGGGACACAGTGGTGGATAGTGGTGCCTGGTGGCCCGGAGCATGGCGGACTTAGCATTAGTGGCACTTTGTGTTCCGGCCTTCATCGGCGGCCCCCCGCCGCAGCGGGGACTGGGTCATAGCCCTGGTCCGGGCGCGGGACGGGATGGGGTGGCATGAGCGAACAGATACATCGCAGGGTAACACCATGGAGCAGTATAGCACCCCAGTGCCCTTGCCACAATGCCCAGCTCGATCGGATGAGAGTGGAGACAATATGAGAGTGCCAGCAAACCCTGAGTTGCCTTCACGTGTGGAGCTCCTGGCGGCCATCCAGGGCTCTAGGGTGGCGCTGGAGGGTAAGATAGAGACTGTGGCAGTGGAAGTGAACCTGCTTCGGGCAGATCTTCTGAAGGTGTCCGATAAGGTCAAAGTGGCGGAGGAATCCATCATGGAGCTACAAACTGAGGTGTGGGCCCTGCTGAAACAAATGGTGCAGGCCAATTCCATGGTCGGATGGCTGGAGGCGAGGTTGGAGGATGCAGAGGGGAGGTCTCGGCAGAACAATGTCAGGCTGCTGGGCTTCCCGGAGCGTGCAAAGGGGTCTGTGAAATCTTTTGTGGAAAACTGGATCAGAGATGTGCTGCAGCCTCCTGGGCTATCCAAGGTTTTTGTAGCAGAGGGTTCACATAGGGCCCTTGTTGCGCCTCCATGGCCTGGCGCGCAGCCCAGGGCCATTATAGCCCGTCTTCTGAACTATAAGGATCGCGACTGTGTGTTGAGGGTCGCCGGTGAGTCCGATAAGGCCATCTATGAGAACTGCAAGATATCCATTTATCTTGATTACACAAACAATGTTCTCGAAAGGGATTCATGGAGGTCAAGGCAAAACTTCGAGCCATGAACGTGCGAGATATGCTTCTGTACCCGGCATGTTTAAAGGTGATCTCTGGAGGGAGATTACACTTCTTCGATCCTTGGGAGGAGGTGTGGTGATGACTGGAGATGTGGAATAAGGCGATTCCGGGGAGGACGGAGAGAGCTGGAGGTGCTGCTTTTCGGGCCCCTGGAGCGGAGAGCCCGGATTGGAGGTCACGTGAAGCAGGTCAGCTGGTGGATGCTGGGACTGGCGGGTCAGCTGAAGACTCCAGTCACAGAGTGGAAATACAACAGGACGGAACAATGGCGGTAGTGTCTACTGGTTCGGCTGGGGGTCGGGATGTGGAACTGGGGTGAGGAGCTGGGGGCGTTCCTGTGTCAGTCTGACTATGATCCTCATGGTTTAGGGTGCCATTGTGTTCTTCTTTGCAGGGTTGGCATCATCAATGGAAGTATTTTTCTAGGGGAGGGTTGCAGATTTAAATTTGGTTTGGGTCCTGTTGGACCCTCACTTCCGGGTTGGACTCCACAAGCCATTAGGGGGGCTTTTGATACTTAATGAACCAAGACTTGGGAGGTACTCAGGTCATCAGTGGATTGGTGGGGGGGTGGTCACTCCACATTTGTGTTAGGACTTAAGACATGGTAAGTTGGGGATTAGGCTGTTGTCCTGGCAGCATCTATGGAATGGAATTACAGTATGGTTTGTTATGGTTGTTTTACTGTATATCTGGGGTGGGGGGTGGGGGTTGGGGGCTTGGGGGGTTTGATTGACCAAGTTTGTCAACGTTTGAAGTTTATTCAACAGTGCAGGTATAAGGGTGAGACGTGTTATATGTCCTTTTCTTGTCTTCCCATGGGTGTGTGACACAGGGGGAGGTGTTCAGTTGGGATGGACGGTAATTCAGTATTACTATGGGTCGTCAAATCAACATGTTGACCTGGAATGTCTGGGGGTTGAAGAGTTACACCAAGCGCTATAGGGTACACTCATTTCTTAGGAAACATAAAATTCACATTGCCTGCCTTCAGGATCACATATGACGGAAGAGGAAGCACACAAACTGTCCAAGAAGTGGCGGGAGTCAGAGATTTTCATCCCCCTTCTCCTATGCGTGAGGTGTGTCTGTATGGGTGGCACCGGGGGTTCCGTTCGCCCACATATACAGTGAAGTAGATGTTGAGGGCCGATATGTTCTGGTGGAAGGTATATTGAACGGCTTACATATAGTTATTCTCAACACATATGCACTTAATACTGATGACCCCTCCTTTTACACCAGAATACCTGAGGTTTTAGGGGACAGTGTGGATGGGCGTTTGGTCTGGGTGGGGGATTACAATTGTGTATTACACAGTGATCTGGACCGCCTTCCGCTGAAGCTGGGAACTAAGCCCTTGATGGTGAAGTCTCATAGGGATATGATGGCACATTTGGGACTATGGGATAATAGGAGGGAGCTTCACCCAGAGGGCAGGGAATACACTTGTCATTCTAGTACACATAATACGCATACCCGATTGGACAGGATTCTGCTGGGAGGTCTTAATAGCTTGCAAATACTGGATGTTACGCATATGGGTAGATTCTTATCCGATCATGCACCGGTGCGGTTACAGTTTCAGTGGGGTGCAGCAGCCACCTGTCTAGCGCATAGCTGGCGTATGCTTGCGGCCTTTCTTACTGATGCGGGGTGTCGTGAACGGGGGGGTGAGGCCATTAAACAGTACATGGAATTGAATTGGAACACGACACAGACAAGGGGCCTGGAATGGGAGGCTATGAAGGCAGTCATAAGGGGGGAGTGTATAGGCATGGCGTGCGGGGTACGCAAACAATTGGAGTGGGATCTTACAGGGCTGGAGAAGAAATTGGGGGATTTGCAACAGCAGCCACCAGTCGCGAGAATGGATGAACGAGAGGTACTCAGGTTATACAAGGAGGTTAATAGTTGTTGGGATACTTTTAGCCGGATCACAATTCGAGGGTATAGGCAGCAACTGCACCGGGAAGGAGATAAATCTGGCAAACTTTTGGCGTGGATTTTGAAACAGGAGGTGGAGGCCCCTCCTATTCTTCATATCAGGCATGCTGACGAAGCGCGAGGATGTTCTACGAGAACTGGCGGCGCTTCTTCAAAGGGTTTTCGAGGGCTGGTGCTGTCCCACCTGAGAAGGGTGTTGGGAGGGGGGTTGAAGCAGATGCGGCTTCCGCGCTTGGGCTTGGAGAGTAGGGATGTCCTTGAGACTACGATTACTGTTGAGGAAGTGAGTGAGGCAGTAGCTGCAATGACTAAGTCCAAAATCCTTGGTAGTGACGGTTTTCCTGTTGAGTTGTATCAAATGTTTTCCTTGTCTCTACGGGAGAAGTTCCTGGAGGTCTTTGAGAAAGCTCGAGTGCGTGGTAGGTTGCCAGACACCATGTGTTAGAGTATTGTCTGTTTGATGCTCAAGCCGGGGGGGGACCCTGGAGACCCCTCCTCGTATCGCCTGCTTACCATGTTAAATAGTGATGTCAAGATACTTTGTAAGATCTTGGCCACCCGGCTCTGTGGGATGATTCAGGGTTTAGTACATGAGGATCAGTGTGGGTTTATCCCTGGTCGTAGTACGTCCTATAATTTGCTCCGCTTGGCACATATCCTGCACAAGACCGAAGATATGGAGACTGAGTTGGCGCTAGTGTCCTTGGACCTGGAAAAGGCCTTTGACACAGTTGAGTAGGGGTACCTCTTAGAGGTCTTGCAGGGCATGGGGTTCGGCCCTGGTTTCTGTGCATGGGTGGGGTTGTTGTACACTGCTCCTACTGCACAAGTACGGGTGGGGGGAGAACTCTTGCATACCTGGGAGATCGGTAGGGGCACGAGGCAGGGATGCCCGCCCTCATCTCTTTTGTTTGCTCTGTCGGTGGAGCCACTAGCGATTTGGCTTCGTGAGGAGATGGAGCCGTGGGGGATCCAGGTGGGACAGTCTACACATGTGATCTCCCTGTATGCGGATGATGCATTGGTTTATGTACGGGATCCTCGTGTTTCGATGCCGATGCTGCTGCGGAAGTTGGAGGTTTTTGGGGCTGCCTCTGGTCTCAGAGTCAACAGAAAGAAGTCGCTCCTGTTCTATTTGGGGTCCCTTCGCAGGGTTTCGCGTTCAAATCTGCCTGGAGCAGGACTTCGGTGGGAGGTTGAGAGTTTTCGGTACTTAGGTATATGGGTCACTCACTCTATGGCTGCACATGAGAAACACAATGTTGAGCGAGTAGTAGCTGGCCTGGAACGCTCGGTCTCCTTTTGGAACAGGTTGCCTCTCTCTGTGATGGGTAGGGCTGCAGTGGCTAAGATGGTGTTCTTGCCACGGTGTCTATACTTGGTTCAGAACTCTTTATTTACGTTGGCTGCCTGGCTCTTTCGTCGTTTGAATAGTCTGCTGATCTCTTTGGTGTGGGCTGGTCGGCAAAGTAGTGTGGCGCTGTCGGTGTTGCAGTAGGATCTTGAAGGGGTTGGGCTGGCGATCCCTAACATCAGACACTCCTATTACGCAGCACTCTTGCAATATGCTGCCAAGTGGATGACGGACACTGATAACTGGGAGAAGAGGTTGTATGCGGGATTGTGCAATGGGTGGTCATTGGTGCACATATTGATGTTGGGGTAGATCTGACCCTGCTGCCTGGTCAAGACCACTGCTGGGATTTGGGAGCAGGTAGTTAAGCATGTACTCAGATGACCCCACTTTGATAGGGAGCTGAAGTTGTGGGACTTGGCCCCATTCCGGGATATGGGGAAGTTAATGTCGGTAGAGGCTTGGAGATTGGGAGAATGTGAGGTGGCTGGGGATCTTTACCCTAATGGAGAGTTTCTCTCTTTTACTTACGCTCAAGATTTGTTTGGTCTGGGTACTGTTCAATTCCTGCAATATGCGAAAATTGAGAATGTGGTACGTGGGATCTGGAGTAGTTTCCCAGTCGCCCCTGAGGCCTCATCGGTAGTGAACGGACTGATTAACTGGGTTGAGGGGACGCACTTGATTTTTATGAAGCCCTACTGGAGGATCAACCAGATGTGATTAGTGTGGGGCGTAAGGCATGGGAGGCTGACTTGGGGGAACCCCTGGCGGATGCTGACTGGGACTTGGCTCTATCTTTGGTGCGTACGGTGTCCTGTAATCGTAGGTTTAAGCTGCTACATTTTAACTTTGTGCATAGAATGTATCTTACACCCCGTCGACCAAACAGGATCGACCCCAACCGTAGAGCGTGCTGTCCTAGGTGTGGTGCGTTTGATGCTTCCTTCCTTCGTCTAGCTTGGACCTGCAGGCCAGTACATGACTTTTGGCAGGAAGTGGTAACAGCGATTGAGGAGGCCACGGGATTGGGGTTACGGGCAGCGTCGATGACCTGTATTCTGGGAGTGGTGCGGAAGCTGTGCGGTTGGGGCATTACATATAAATTGGCACAACTTGCACTGGTGCTGGCCAAGTGTAGAGTAGCAATCACCTGGATGAGCTCCCAGAGCCCGATGGTCTCCAGCTGGCTAAGGAATTTACTGGAGTGGGGTGCAGCCGAGGAGCATCATATGCACCTGACACGAAGAGGTGAGAAGGCACTTGCTGATGTAGGGCCTGGGGAACTTTGTTGGAACGGTTCACTGGCAGGGAGTACATAAGCTCTATAAGCAGTGCGGAGAGTTGAGGGAGGTGGAGACACTCGCTGCGTCCTCTGAGTGGGGGGTGGCCAACTATGGTTTAGATATGTTGCTGCTTGCATAAGCTGTTTAATGTTTGGTCTCACAATGTTCTGGGTTGGGATGGCGGGATGGAGGGTATTGTCTGTACAGTGGTTATAACTCTCACATGACTCGAACTTGGTTGGAAATGGCCCTCTGGTACTCCTATGTAAGGATGATGTATTGTCTTGCTATTATCTGCACAGTGTGTATGTTCTTGCTGGTTTTCATTTACCAAAACTCAATAAAAACAGTTTTAAAAAAAAACAAATCGATCTCAAGGAGAAACAAGCATTTGCAATGCAATGGGTCTCGCGTTTGCTCAAGTTAGAGCTAATAACATTGTAAATTCCTAACTGGACTTTTCTTGGCACATAAATTGAAAATTAAAACAGTTGACATAAGCAAGTCAATTCAAAGTGCCACGGCCGCCATGAGCGTGAGTGCAAAAGGAAAAAGGGGTTCGCTTGCAGGCAAACGTATTAGCAAACATGCAATTATCCATGTAACAGGGTCAATGGCCAAGACAGTAACATAACTGCCCCATGGAGGGACAAAGGACCATTGATAACAAAGGATTTTTTAAGGCAAGCCCATGAACTAGTGATAGTGATGGGCGTGCGGTGAGCGTGTTTAAAAGCCCACAAATATATTACAACACAGCAAAGCGCTTGCACGCTCGACCTAAGAATTACATGCCGTTAACTAAACTTGTCTAAGCACCGTAACTAAATAAGAGTTGTTATTAATACTCAGATCAATGTCATCTTAAGAAGAAAGACAGACTGAGTTGGCCAGGACCGATTTCGAAATCCTGCTGCACCTGGCAGACAGATGACATTAGTGGTGCTTTTTAGGTGTGTGAGTGAGGAGCAGGACTGTGCACAGCTATTCAATGTGCATTTCCATCTGTTTTAGATTTGCAATGCTTGTCATCCTTTGAGGACTGTCCTGGGAACACTTGGGGCTACATCTGTTTTAGATTTGCAGTACTAGTCCTTTGTTTTGTTTCAAACCTTTTAATTGCATGACCAGTTTCTAATTTAACCTCCATTGTGTCCCAGGGAAATCCTATAGGCACACATCTGTTTTAGATTTGCAATGCTTGTCATCCTTTGAGGGCTGGTCCTTGGGGGCCTACATCTGTTTTAGATTTGCAATACTAGTCCTTTGTTTTGTTTCAAACCTTTAATTGCATGGTCAGTTTCTAATTTCACCTCCACTGTGTCCCAGGGAAATCCTTTAGGCACACATCTGTTTTAGATTTGCAATGCCACTCATCCTTTGAGGCCAGTCCTTGGGGGCCTACATTTGTTTCAGATTTACCTTTCTAAATTGATAGGCTGGCTCTAACAAAAGCATCATTTGACCAGCCCCTCTTTTTGAACTAGCCAACCGGGAGGAGGTCTGGCCAGCCCGCACACTTTGCAGCCCTGTGAGGGGAGCCCCAAACAGCCACTTGGACCTGAATGTCTGCATGTCCATACCTGTCCTCTTAGGCTCTGAAACTGCGTGCACAACACCAAAGCATTCAAATTCCACAGTCCATAGACCAATACCCAGGGGCTAGGGCCCAGGCACATGGCTAACACGTGACATCATGAGGTCATAAAACACGTGACACCTCTACACCCCATGTCACTTCCGGGGCGGGCTCTCTGGGGCACTGCAAGTCCCAGTAACGGAAGCGACATCACTTCCGGGGCGGGATAGCTGTCACTTTAAAGTTCATGAGGAAAGGTATCCCCTCCTACTACTCACAAGCACCATCACAAAATGGAAAAAACGGACCTCGCTAACTGAAGAAATTGGGGTGTGTATGAGAAGCACACATTTTATATTCTTTTTAATGAACAACTACTTTTTTAAAAAAATTAAGTCTGCTGCAACGGACGCAAAATTATTACAGATGTCATAAGGTGGTACAAAAAAGCTTCTAGGAGTTTAACCGTTGGAGCATTTTAGAGAAGTTTGAATGCAATCCAATGTTTTTGCTACCAACATAGTGATGTAAATACTGTGCCGAAGATTTCGGTTATAACAACGAAAATCAAAGCTAAAATAGCACAACAACAACTAATTATTTTCTATAGATTAAATACACACCATCGTGTACATGTATTTCACCAATTACACTTTTTTGAGACGCTTTCCTGTGTCTGAGAACAGAAGCCTGAAACCGAAGCACTGTAGGTGGTGTCAATCACAGACAGACTAATGGAGGCAGGGGTCAGTGAACCAGGCCAAGCTCCCAATACTAGGAACCTATAAAAAGGGACAAGCATTTGCAATGCAATAGGTCTCGCGTATTTCAAACAAGTTAATTGTCATCTTTTAACAACAGCACCCACGAGCAAAAACCCCCCAAAAAATATGAGTGGGATTTGAGAAAAGACGAATTAACAAAATAAAATAAAGTTATCTTTAAAAAATAAAACTTTGCAATATTGTTTGTCTTGCCGGGCACATTTTTGCCAATCACAAGCCTTCTGTTTGCGGGGCACTGGAAGTTAAAACAAAATAGTACCTCCGTTTCGTCGGGGGCAGCGGTTGGGCACTAATTAAGTTGAAATTAATTAATGCTTGATCCCTGCTCCACATCGAGGAACGGAAATTATGCCAGACATGCCTTGACTAATTACGAGGCTGTAAAGAAGAGTTCAACGTAAACCAACATATGGTGAGCGACAGGCGGGCTTCAAGCCCTTTACTGAACACAACAGTGTCTCACATGTGAGACGCATGCGCCAGCGCATGCACTCGCAAGCTCGACTGAAAAGGGAGCAATTTGTAAGAACACACAAATTTACATTTGTCTGTGTATTTGAAAGCACAACAAATGAGACAAGATAAAGACAAGATTAGAAGGCATCTTTATTGCTCTTTCAATTTCTGAAAGAATAGAACACCTGTTCTTTGCCAGCTCCAGCTCTCTATCCAGAATGGGCCCATAGCCCTTAAAAATACCTTGCACTGATTAAATCTGACTCGCCATAGTGAATGGTAGATTTTTCGAGGCCTGATTCTGATGTGTTCTGATCCAAGTTTGGATTTCAGTTATGCAGGTATTGCATCTGTAGGACTCAAGGCCTCTTGTATCATGTTTCTGCCTCATGGAGGTGGTGGCCTAGTCCTCTCCACTGGTGTTTTAGGAGGCAACAGTTCAACATCAAGGGTGCCTCTCTGCTCACCTACAGATCTTTAGTTGGGGCTTCAGGATTTGCACTGGTGGATGAACCTGTCCAATCTCCTAATGAATTGGCCTTTTTCTTCAAGCTCAGGTTACCATGGTCACAGATGCCTCCTCGGTCAGATGGTTTGCCCCTCTGGGTACAAACCTCCTGTGTTTGTTGCATTTGTATCTCTCCTGGTTTCTCTCAGCATGTCTCGATGAAGAACAAAAAGTATTTCGGCAAATTATATGATTGCATACTGGTTGGTATTTTATATACCCTGATCAAATTATGTTCGGATTCTGAGTCGCGGCTTGTGATTAGGGCGTTTTAGTGGGAAGAAACACTTGTCATAATATTATGGTGGTCATTACAACCCTGGCGGTCGGTGTTAAAGCGGCGGTAAGACCGCCAACAGGCCGGCGGTAAAATAATTGCAATTACGACCGTGGCGGAAACCGCCAACAAAGACAGCCACTTTAACACTCTGACCGCCACGGCGGTACAAACAAACAGCTTGGCGGTCACCGCCAACAGACAGGCGGAGGACAATGTACCGCCCACAGTATCACAACCTACCAATCTGCCACCTTTTCCGGGGAAGATTCACAGCGGACAAAAACACGGCAGAAACAGGACTACGAAGGGAAAACGCTCACCTCTACACACCCCACGAGGAATCCGGACGCCATGGAACCCAAGCTCCAGATCCTGCCAGCCCTCATATTCTTGCTCCTCTACCAGGAGCATGAACGCCGGCAGCGAAGACAACAGTGAGTACTGCACCTACGACACAGGGGAGGGGGGAGGGAAAAAACAGGGACACACACGCAACACCCCCATCCCCACCCTCACCCACTACAACACACACACTAATACAGCATGACACATTACAGTTACACCCCCAAACCCCCCGGAAGAATGCAAAGACAAAAGCAAATGAGTGTAACCATTGTAATCTATTAAAATCCAGGACACAAAAATATAAATGCACTCTAAACAAATATATACACCAAGAATAGTAGTCCAGGTAGTGCTCCATGGAAGTCCTTGGAACACTGGGCCCACACGTCATAGGCGAGGCCCACACGGCATGGGCGAGGCCCACACTCAATCCCCGAACATGACGGAGAGAACACTGCAGGGGCATCAGATAGCAATAAAACAGGCACCTCAGGGGTAAAGGAAAGGGGGGACACCTAAGCCGGTTGAGTGCACGACGCCAAATCCATGACGGGGCCACATGCCCACTGTTCAATCCTGGTGAGTGCAAAGTCACAGTCTCTCAAGTCTCTCCAGTGGGTGGGTTGCCCACTGCATTATCCTGGGGAGTGCAAAGCCACAGTCTCTCAAGTCTCTCCAGTTGGTGGGTTGCCCACTGTATTATCCTGGGGAGTGCAAAGCCACAGTCTCTCAAGTCTCTCCAGTGGGTGGGTTGCCCACTGCATTATCATGGGGAGTGCAAAGCCACAGTCTCTCAAGTCTCTCCAGTGGGTGGGTTGCCCACTGCTTCATCCTGGGGATTGCAAAGCCATGGTCTCTCAGGTGGATGCCTTTCTCCACTGGTTCTGGAGAGGTCCTTGTGCCCAGAGTGCTTCATCCTGCCAAGGACAGAGGTAGTGGATGTATCTCTCCACTGGTTCTGGAGGGGGCCTTGTGCCCAGACTGCTTCATCCTGCCAAGGACAGAGGTAGTGGATGTATCTCTCCACTGGTTCTGGAGGGGGCCTTGTGCCCAGAGTGCTTCATCCTGCTCGTGGCGGACTCAGTAGCGTCAGGGCCCTTGGCGCTCATGGGCCAGCAGTGCTTGTTGCGACGGTGTCCTTGCAGCGGTGCTTGTTGCGGCGGTGTCCTTGGCAGCGGTGCTTGTGGTGGCGGTGTCCTGTTCAGCAGTGCTTGTGGCAGCGGTGTCCTGTTCAGTGGTGCTTGTGGCGGCGGTGTCCTGTTCAGCTGTGTTTGTGGCAGCGGGGTCCTGTTCAGCGGTGCGTGTGGCGGCGGGGTCCTTGGCAGTGACTGAGCTGCTGGCGGTCCTGTCTTGCCCAGCGGGGCTGGTGCTGGCGGTCCTGTCTGGCCCAGCGGGGCTGGTGCTGGCGGTCCTTCATGGCTCAGCGGGGCTGGTGCTGGCGGTCCTGTCTGGCCCAGCGGGGCTGGTGCTGGCGTCCTGTCTGGCACAGCGGGGCTGGTGCTGGCGGTCCTGTCTGGCCCAGCGGGGCTGGTGCTGGCGGTACTGTCTGGCCCAGCAGGGCTGGTGCTGGCGGTCCTGTCTAGCCCAGCAGGGCTGGTGCTGGCGGAGGCCTCCTGGGCAGCTGGGCTGGTGCTGGCGGTGGCCTCCTGGGCAGCAGGGCTGGTGCTGGCGGTGGCCTCCTGGGCAGCTGGGCTGGTGCTGGCGGTGGCCTCCTGGGCAGCAGGGCTGGTGCTGGCCTCCTGGGCAGCAGGGCTGGTGGCGGTGGCCTCCTGGGCAGAGGGGATGATGGTGGTCTTCTCCGCCGTGCTGCTCTTCCCAGACTTTCTGACTTTCTTGTGGCCCTTCCCCACCTTGGAAGGTGTCGCAGCTGACTCCACACTCCCACCTGTACCCCTGGGAACGGGCTTTGGTGGCTGGAGTCTTCCCCCTCTCCCGCCGGGCATTGGCCAACTTATGATGCTTGACAGGTGGGGGACTGTCCGTGCTGTGGCTCCGTGCCACACTGGCTGCCCTGGTGGACGGTGCACTCCAGATTCCGGTGACTACAGGCACCACTGGTCCCGGAGATGTTGTGGCTGAGGTCCTAGGTTGGGACCTGGAGAGTCGGGCCCTAGTAGACTGACGGGGTAGGGGAGTTGAGGGAAAGAGGTCAAGGTTGGACAGGAAAGGTTTTTTGGGAACACTGGGACGGGTAGCTGGCGGGGGTTTGGGAGTTGAGGAAGAGGTTGTGGTTGTAGGAGGTGTTCATTTGGTGACTTTGGGTGAAGGTGCATGCGCTGGAGGCTGTCGTGAGGTGGATGGCTGTTGGGTGGGTGTGTGCCTGCGTTTGTGTATCTTGGGAGGTGGCGTCACAGACACACTGGGAGAGGACACAGGGGACGTGTGAATGGCAGTGGGGGTGATGACTGCACGTGAGCGGGGTGTTGTGGTGTGTGTGCTGGGGATGGAAGTAGTGGCTGTTGATGTAGTGCATGCAGGTGTGAGTGTAGACAAGACTGGGAGGGAGGAGGGAGATGAGGAGGAGGGGGACACAGTGGAGGCAGTGGATGTTGGTGTGTCTGCATGTGTTTGATGCTTGCGTGAGTGCCTGTGGGATGTGTGGTGCTTATGTTTGGCAGAGCTTCCCTTGTGTGTTGACGTGTCTGCATGCTGGTCGGAAGGTGTGCTTGGGATAGGCTGAGGTAGAGGGGATTGGGTCTGGGTGGAAGAAGTCGGAGGGGGAGGCTAGAGACAGGGACAATGGCTGCCATCAGTGCTGAGGCCAGAGTCTGAAAAGCTTGCTGAAGGGCCGTCTGACCAGAATGAATGCCCTCCAGGAATGCATTTGTTTGTTGCAACTGCCTTTCTACACCCTGGATGGCATTCAAAATTGTGGACTGCCCAACAGTGAGGGACCTGAGGAGGTCAATGGCCTCCTCACTGAGGGCAGCTGGGGTGACTGGGGCAGGGGCTGAGGTGCCTGGGGCGAAGGTGATGCCCACCCTCCTGGGTGAGCGGGCACGGGGCAAAGGCTGAGGGGCTGCTGGGAGGGCGGTGCTGGTAGGGGGGGTGGCGGCTGTACCTGTAGATGCGGAGGGCACAGATGTTGCCGCCACCACAAGGGAGCTCCCATCAGAGGACGAGTCCGTATCACTGGTGTCAGCTCCTGTCCCCGCCGTGGAGCTCCCCTCGCCCTCCGTCCCACTGTTGAACTCCGAGTCCGTTGTCTCGCCCTCCAGGGCCATGTGGGATGCAGCTCCCTCCTGCTCCGGTACCACTGCTCCTCCGCCTGATGATGCTAATGCACACAAGAACAGGGAGACCACAAAAAGGGGGGGGGACGACAGAAGAAAGACATGTTGAGTGCATGCATTACCGCTACCGTTGGCGGACACGACAGACACAGAAGCCCCCTCCACTACGCTGCGCACTTGGGCTCCACTGTTCAATCCCTGGGACATGGCCTACAAGGCTATGGCCGACATCTGCACAGATGGACGACACAGGAGCCTGACTAGGTGTACTTGGCACTGTACACAGGTGGGGTGGGGTGCCACAGGGTCTGCCAGAACAAGGGGACCTAACTAGCACACTCGCCCTGGCCTAGGGAAACACACAGCCCACCTCCCCCACCCAGACACCTCCACTGCAAACAAAATCAGCAGAATGAGAGTGTACTCACCCCCTTGTGGCTGCTGTGATGCCCTCAAGCGCCCATCCAACTCCGGGTACGCCACCACCAGGATCCTGAACATCAGTGGGGTCATGGTGCGATGGGCACCCCTCCCACGTTGGGAGGCCATCCCCAGCTGGGCCTCTGCCGTCTTCTTGCTCCAGCGACGAATTTCCTCCCATCTCTTACGGCAGTCGGTGCTCCGTCTGTTGTGGACCCCCAGGGTCCGGATGTCCTTGGCGATGGCATGCCAAATATCCTTTTTCTGGTGGGGGCTGACCTACATGAATTGTACAGGGGGAAAAGAAAAGTTATTACCAACTGCACCGTCACAGTCATTGGCCCCCATCCCTACCCTTGCCATGTGGCACATGCACTCACTGTCGTTTCATGCATGCCTCAATCTCCCCCCCCCATCTTTCATCCACCCCACTCCACACAGGCATAGCCCATACAGCATTCTCCCAGTGTACTTACCTGTTTGTCTGGAGGACCGTAGAGTAGCGTGTACTGGGGGAGGACCCCATCCACGACTTTCTCCAACTCCTCCGATGTGAAGGCAGGGGCCCTTTCCCCAGATGCACGAGCCATTGTCTCTTCCAGACCGAGGTCACAGCAGCACTTGCAGTGTAGGTCCTCTCCTGTCGAAGATCAGGTATCGAGTGATTGAACAGATAGAAAATGGCGGTCACGTCCGCGGCGGTGCGTACCGTCACCACCGGCGTACATCGTCATTGGCTCCTGGGACCCATAGGGTGCAATGTTAACCAATGCAGAATTGCGCCGCGGTTTTCGACCGCCTACCGCGACGGTGTACAACGCCAGCGCAGTTACCTCACATCCCATTGTCCCACTTTACAGGTCAGGCAGCCGCCATTTCAGGGGCCCACATGGCTTAATTTTTAACTGCGTCACACATACCTAGGCCTTGCCTCAACACTCATACAGGCCAAATTTCGGATTATGATTCGTGTTCTGTGTAAGCTGTGGGTACGTACCTCTGAGTTGGTTGACTCTGTGCTCGCTGTTGTCCTTCATAGGCACCGTCCGCTGGGACATGTGAGGAGATGGCGGCATCCTCCGGTGCACAGACCGCTGGTGGACCTGTCGACAATGGAGGAAAGACATGTGATCATCACCTACAGGCTTGATCGTGCCACAATCCTGGAACTGTGTGCCCAGCTGGAGCCAGACCTGATGTCAGCTATCCGCCATCCCACAGGAATCCCCCCTCAAGTGCAGTTACTGTCAGTACTCCATTTCCTTGCAAGTGGATCATTTCAAACAACAGTGGCTATAGCATAAGGGATGTCCCAGCCTATGTTTTCCAACGTGTTGTCCAGAGTGTTGTCTGCCCTGCTGAAACACATACGGAGCTACATCGTTTTCACTCAGGTGGAGGATTTGCCTACAGTGAGAGGTGACTTCTATGCCCTGGGACATATCCCCAACATCAAAGGTGCCATTGATGGGACACATGTGGCTTTGGTACCCCCCCCGCAGGAGTGAACAGGTGTACAGAAACCGGGAGAGTTATCATTCCATGAATGTGAAGATGGTGTGTTTGGCAGACCAGTACATCTCCCATGTTAATGCCAAATTCCTTGGCTCAGTGCATGACGCTTACATCCTACGGAATAGCAGCATCCCTTATGTGATGGGGCAACTCCAGAGGCACCGTGTGTGGCTATTAGGTGAGCACCTGGAAGCAAGTCAGTGGGAATGGTTGTCTGGCTCTGGGGATATCCCTACAGGTTAGTGTGTGTCTAACAGTTGTCCCTCGCCATTAGCAGGTGACTCTGGTTACCCCAACCTGTCATGGCTACTGACCCCAGTGAGGAATCCCAGGACAAGGGCAGAGGAACGCTACAATGAGGCCCATGGGCGAACTCAGCGGATTATAGAGCAGACCTTCGGCCTCCTGAAGGCCAGGTTCAGGTGCCTCCATATGACAGGTGGATCCCTATTCTACTCACCAAAGAAGGTGTACCAGATCATCGTGGCATGCTGTATGCTTCACAACTTAGCTTTGCGACGACAGGTGCCTTTTCTGCAGGAGAATGGTCCAGATGGCGGTGTTGTTGCAGCTGTGGAGCCTGTGGACAGTGAAGACGAGGAAGCAGAAGAAGAGGACATCGACAACAGGAACTCGGTGATCCTGCAGTATTTCCAGTGAGACACAGGTAAGAATACAAACCTGCCTAAAACTTGTACTTTAACACTACTACCTCTCTACTGTCTGTCGTTTTCACCCAGTGTATGGTCACTGAGTTGTCACTTTCCCTTACGATTTCACAGATGTAAGTCCCACTGTGTGACATCTGCTTTGTTTCCTCATGGACTAGAGCTGTGTGACATAGGTATGTTGACATTACATTTGAAAGAACATTTTGACACTGTAATTGCTAATACACTATTTTGAAATCACAGACTGACTCCAGATTGTTTTGTGCTTCAAGGGTGTTTATTTAAGTGCTCAATATTGGAGGGGGTTGTAAAATGGTGAGGGGTGATGGTGGAGGAATGTCCATGGCAGATTCCAGTCTATTAGTCTCACAGGTGCATTGCCCAAATGGGCATAGGAAGTGGAGCTGGGGCAGTTTGAGGATGGACAGGGTGACAAAGTGGGACAGAAGGATGACATTCAGGGTGGTCTCATTTCTTGGCGGGGGTCTTGGCATCGTTCTCTGTCTTTATCCTGGATCTCAGGGAACGTTTGCGGGTGGTTCACCCTCTGCATGGGGTGGGGTGCTGGTGTGGTGGTCCTGTGGCGGTCCCTCCTGTCCACTAGCGCTGGTGGAGGTGGTGGGCAGTTCATCGTCCAGGCTAGTGTCAGGGGCCCCTTGTTGTGCCACAGTGTCCCTCCTGGTGTTGAGGACTTCCTTCAGCACCCCTACGATGGTGCCCAGGGTGGAATTGATGGATCGGAGTTCCTCCCTGAAGCCCAAATACTGTTCCTCCTGCAGGCACTGGGTCTCCTGTAACTTGGCCAGTACCGTTGCCATCATCTCCTGGGAATGGTGGTAGGCTCCCATGATGTTGGAGAGGGCCTCGTGGAGAGTGGGTTCCATTGGCCTGTCCTCCCCCAGTCGCACAGCAGCCCTCCCAGTTCCCCTGTGTTCCTGGGCCTCCGTCCCCTGGACCGTGTGCCCACTGCCACTGCCCCCAGGTGCCTGTTGTTGTTGGGGTGGTGGGTTATCCTGGGTTCCCTGTAGTGGCGGACACACTGCTGATTGACGTGTCCTGGGGACAGAGGTATGGGCCCGCTGGGTGGGTGCTGTGCTGGTGTTTCCAGAGGGGGGAAGCTCTGTGGTGGCCTGTGACTGTGTCAGGGGAACCGACTGTCCAGAGGTCCCCGATGGGCCGGGCTGGTCATCTAGATCCAGTTGGACAGAGCTGCTGTCATCACTGTGGGCCTCTTCTGTTGGTGGTGTGGACATGTGTGGACCCTCCTGTCCGGTGACTTTGGGTAGGGGTCCTGCACGGGTATAAAAGGATGTTTATTACATCCGTGTGTGCCATGGTGTGCAATGGGTGGGTGACCATGTACCCCAGTGCTTGCATTCCTGTGTGGGTCCTTGTGTGATGGTGGTTTAGGGGTGTGTATGGGTATGTGCAGTGGCCATGCTTTGGTGATGGGTGTCCATGCTTTGTTGTTGCATGCAGGGGTTGGTGTTAGGATGTGTGGTTTGTGATAGTGGGACATTTGTGAGGAGTTGGAGTGATGGGAGTGGGGGTGAGGGTGGGGGTATGTGATAGCATGCAAGTAGGGTGGGGATGTAATAGTTAAGATTTGACTTACCAGAGTCCATTCCTCCATCTACTCCTGCAAGGCCCTCAGGATGCAGAATCGCCAAGACCTGCTCCTCCCATGTTGTTAGTTGTGGGGGAGGAGGTGGGGGTCCGCCGCCAGTCCGCTGAACCGCAAGGTGGTGTCTTGAGACCACGGAACGCACCTTCCCCCATAGGTCGTTCCACCTCTTCCTGATGTCATCCCTATTTCTTGGATGCTGTCCCACTGCGTTGACCCTGTCCACTATTCTTCGCCATAGCTACATCTTCCTAGCTATGGAGGTGTGCTGCACCTGTGATCCGAATAGCTGTGGCTCTACCCGGACGATTTCCTCCACCATGACCCTGAGCTCCTCCTCAGAGAACCTGGGGTATCTTTGCCGTGCCATGGGGTGGTGTGGGTGATGTGTGTAGTGATAAGTGGGGTGATATGTAGTGGTGTGTTGTGTAGTGGTGTGTTGTGTGAGGTGCGTGGAAGTTATGTGGGTGATGGTATTGTGTGCCTGTGGATGCATGGTAGTTGTTTGTAGTGTCTCTCTCTGGCCTTCTCTCAGTAATTTTGTCGTAGGGGTTTGTGGGTGATGTGGGTGTGTGTTTTATCTTGTAATGGGTGTGTGGGAGTGGTGTGTGTATGTGTATCAGGTGTGTGTATTTGGAAATGTCCAATGTGGTAGTGTTTTGTAAATGTGTGTGTATTTTGAGCGCAGCGGTGTGTACCGCCAATGGAGTACCGCGGTTGAAAGACCGCCGCGTGGATTCGTGTGTCGTGATAGTGTGGGCGTATTTCTGTTGGCGTGACGGTGGAGGTTTTGTTTTCGCAAGTTCATCACTGACCTTTGGTGTGGCGGACTTCTGTGGGTGTCTGAAGTTTGGCGGATTCTGAGCAGTGGGTCATAATGACTGTGGTGGTATTCTGCTGCCGCGGCGGTGTTTTGGCGGTCTTCTGCACGGCAGTAAGTGGCTTTTACCGCCAATTTTGTAATGAGGGTCTATGTCTTTAGGTGATAATTGTAGCCTCCTCCCCAGCCTGGGAGCATGAAAAATGAACACGCCACACACAGGGCCTGTAGCAAACGTCTTTATTCCTCAGCATATGATCACACCCTGCTCACTGATTACATCATAACCGTTAATAGCCACACCTTAACAGGGCCCAGCAAGTTACGTAATTCTTTTGATGAGTCCGCCTAGAACCTCTAGGGTTCTAGAGCACGTAGTTTCACGACACTACAATAATGTAGAGTCTTAACCTCAGTCCAAAAATCAATGTGCGTGTCTATATATATATATATATATATATATATATATATGTCCTCATTCCAAAAACCAATGTGCATGTGTGTCTATCTATCTATATATATATATATATATATATATATATATATAATATATATCGCCACTATGTAGTTATATTTAGGTCGTATTTTCCATATCAAGAGCATTTCGCGTTTTGCTAATAATGTTGGAGCTGATTGAAAAACCTTCACATAATTTTCCTGAATAAAAGTTCTGTCATCCTAATTCCTCCCTTGGACGTTTTGGGGTGATTCAGTGATTCATATAAGAAAATGGAGAGTGTGGGGTGGGTGGGGGTGTTGGGATCCCAAACTTTTTCCCATAATAATTCACATGGGAAATTTTGGGAAGCAATACAGAAAAAATGGCTGAACTGAATTATATCAATTTTGGCAGTAAAGAGCATGTTTTTCGTTACTTGGTGTAAATCCGTTCAGATGTTTTCGAGAAATTTGCTAATAAACAGGTACATAGGATGGGTTTGAAAGGATTTGTTTTTAAAAGGTATATATTGGCAGTTGGTCTCATTGGAGTCATGTAGGGCTCCTGCAGTAACAAAAAATAGAGTGAACCAATAGGCTGAAGGAGCTCTTTCTTCTGTCAGCCATGTAGGTCCTGTGGGACGGATTTGAGAGGTCTGATTGCCTGGCCGCAACCTCCAAAGAAATGTTGCTGCCATCATTACAGGACATGGGGAATCTGTCCTTGTGCCCTGAAGTTAATTAAAAAAAAACGCTATAAGAGAGCAGCGTGGGAATACCCTTGTGCCCTGGCACATCTGAGGAAGAATCAGAGGGGCCACACCACTCTCCCAGGGCCAAAGATTAACAAACAAATGTGTTGTTGATATGGCAGGGTCCAGCATGTCTCTTTTGCAAAAATAATAATAATAATAATAAAAATACATATACTTGTGGGGGTGAGGATATGTGGCTGGTAGGCCACAGGGCCTGGTCACGGGCTAATCCCATGCTGCCACTGCCCTTTGTTGCTGCCCTTGCTCTCTCATTCCTCCACTTGTGTTCCTCTGTGTGCGCTTACCCCCCACCTTTCCTGGTATGCTCAGTTGCCTTTGCCCATTTGGTACCACTGTACTCTGTTGCTGGCCCTGCGCTTTTCCTCTGCCCTTGGGGGCTGGGGAGGGGTAGCTACATTTTTAGTTGTAAGATTTGTACCACCGAATTCCCATGATACTGGGCAAGGAGCCACCTGTGAATAATTGGCAACATTGGTATTTGACATGCAACGCAGGATTCTGCTGTATTAAAAAATGTAATTTAAAATTAATTGGCTATCCTCTGGGGGGATGGACCTAAGAGGTGCATGGCCAAAGGCCTTTAACAGCTATTAAAGGCTCACTCCCTTAATATAAGAGTCCATCGTACCCAGCGTGCTCACTCCTTTGCACGTGGAATGCCCAACCACTGTGCCTGTTTAGGACAGTTGCTTGATAGGAATGGTACATCCCTATCCTAGTGTGACTGATAGTGCCTCACTGTACACCTCACCTTAGCAGACAATTCCAACAACTCAACAAATCTAAACCAGGTCTCTCTCTACAACCGTAAGCAGTACACGTAAACAATTCACATGATGTTATTTTTAAAAGTTGAAAAACCTAGTAAAAAAAACAATAACTGCTGTCCCCTCAAATCCAAGAACTAATGCCATACAATAGTTACATTCAAAGTCCATCCACCACATTTCACCGCAATGTTTCAAATTAGAAGTACTAACATGCACTACTTTGCACCTCACTTCTCATCTGGCTTTCGCACACACACAGAAATCCTTATTGATACATCGTTCATTCTGGGTTACCGAAACAGACACCTTGTCTCCCAACAATCCTTAGGAACCAGCAATGGGTAAGGTTTGGGTCAATTTGAATCTCAGTACAAAATCACCAGAACCATTAAATTAAGATGCAGTAATCGGTTCTTTGGTCAATTCAGCTCATCCGACTATGTCCAAGCAGTACTGGACAGATCCACTCGGAACCATCACCTCTACTACCAGATCTGTCGGTGTGCAAGCCTGTGGTTCATTTACTTGCCCAATGCGAGGGTCCAGCTCTACTTTAATAAATCTCACACATTAGGATGAAGCTAAACATTAGCAATAAGAATGACAGACAAGGACTAAAATTTAAAGATGTACTCAAAGAAATATAAGTACATGATACATCAGCTGTACCATCAGTCAATTTAAGAATATAAACATGTATTCATGGAGTATAGGAAGAACTCTAGAGAAAATCAAGCATATATTTACCTTTTTAGAAAGGGAACAATTGACCGAGATATATTTAATCTGTTTATTAGCATTTCTGTAAAACAAACATAGAAAGTACCCTCACAGGGGGCATATGAATAATGGTGAGTGCATAGTTACATTTGCACATATTGGTTGACCAGGGTGCGGGCCTAAAAGCCATCAGCATTTACATTAGTGAGGTAGGATTGTTATTCCTACGCGATTCCCTCCCCACCCACACAGCACCTTACCAATACATGATTTTCAGGGGATGCACCAATGGAAAATGTGCAAGAAGAAACATTTTACTCCAGAACGCATTTGAATATTCTGTCACAATTCCACTACATTAGATTCAGATGTTTCCACCTTTTATTCAGGTGACATGACTAATTACATAGTGTTACTCAGTCTGAGACAGTTAAGTTGTTCTTGATTAGGTACATCACGTTCAATGTGACTGGAGAGTCTTAGTCATGAATGTCAATTCGCCAAAATGTCAGGGGACAGCGGGAGTGACATCACATGCCATTTGATCTTTATTTTTACTCACACACATGCTTACACACACACTTTTACACCTTCACACACTCTCACATATACAGACTCTCACACGCAAGCACACACACACCATACATTTAAAAGTATGTTTACTTATCTCAAATGCCAGTGAGGGTCATATTCCAGCTAATTGTACACCATTCTTTATTGCATTAATAGTGAATATTTTATTATCCACTATTAGTGTAATAAAACACTGAAAGAAAACAAGGAAAATGAAACTCCATATGGAGCTCCAACTAACAACTGCAAAGACAAGCTGCCCCTGTGCTCCCGGTACTAATTTTGCAACCTCTGGTGCCAAGGGTAGCAAAGGCAGTGCCAGGTGTCGCAAGGGGCAGGGGTCACAATTGCGACCCCCTGGTGAATCCCTAAATTACGTCCATGGTCTCAGTCCTCTTCCGTGTAAGCCCACAATTCTATGTCAGGACCGGAGGCTTTGGATTATGCTGTCTCCTTCTTTACTATCAAACACAGCAGCCAATAAAAATATTTCTACATTTCCCACAAGACCAACACAGCCTCCATATGACCCACCACCCAGGGTCCACCACACATTAATTATATAATCCTTCACAGACATAGTCCGTCCTCTTTCTTTGCGGCTTACACAGAGCTAAATTAATCTAATCTAATTCACTGTTTTATTATACATACGATTATTAAAACGCGGCACAGCTTATGGCCTTCAAGCACCTGCCAAAACTTTTATAGTTTGGTTACGTGCTCGTGAAAGCACAGTTTTCCTCTGTTTCGAGACGGCGTGCCATCTTATTTCAATTACTGTTGGACTGGTGAGGAGCGGATTGGGGGAGGCCGCGCGACCTCTTTGTGCGCATGCGATCCCTCAGCAGCAAAATACATCGGTTTCTCCTTGTGCCTCCCTTGTTACGCCCAAAGGGGCTGCAATAAATCAATAGAGCTTTGCTCCAGGCGATTTTGGTGCTCCCTCTTCAGGTTTTTTTCCTATTTTCTTCAAGTCACCGGCAAGGGCCTTTTTTAAGTGCCCTGTTAGCACCTGGGTGTGTCCCCCCCAATATAATTAAAGTGCAATTTCACATTGTACCTCTACTTGATTTATAAGAAATAGTTTGCATCTTAAAATGATGCAACAATTCACAGATGATGATCAATATGGGGAATATGCTACAGATCAGCATATGGAAGAACATCTGGTGGAAGGTTTAGACTTCCATGTTCATGATTCAGATAATAAAGCATTAGATAAAGCCCTGCACCCTTTTGTGCAACCTATTTTCAGCTTTGGCTTTATGTGCTTTAGCGCAGGCTTGGGGTGCCCCGCGCCTATGGAAGGTAATATAAATGAGCCTGGCCGGTCTAACGCAGACCATTTTGAGCAGACCATTGAATCAGTCCTAAAGGACCATCTTTATGTCTCCTCTCTGAGTCAAGAGGACTCCTCCTCCTTTTAGACCTCCCAACAGATGACAGATGAATTCACCTCTTCCGAGTCAGATGAGAATACAGCTTCCGAAAAACCAAATGGAAAACGTAAGTGCAAATAGCGCCATAGTGAGAGGTTGCCTTACCCTCCACGCAGTGGACCCTATGTCAAGAAGTGGCATTGCTCGTTCAGTCATGTTTTGAAAGGGATTTGAAAAAGACATTCGCAATATGTTATGGTCAGAATGGCCTCGCTCTTTGCTATCAGGGAAAGTGGCGGACACCCCAGAATTATATCCTCACATGGTTACATTCCTTAAGAAATATGCGAGGGATCCCAAAAAAGGCTTAGACAGGGCCTGGTGCGGATGCTAGGATACTGGACTTATCGGGATCTCTCACAAAAATCCTGAACTTAGCAGTCCAAGCCAAACACACACAAGAACCCATCGACTCTGACGTCCTTTTGGAGTGGGCTCAAAGGGCTGTGTGTTTGTTAGGAAATTCCAATTGTTCCATTTCCACTGAAAGACGAAAATCTATATTGATGCGCATTGACCCCAAATTAGCAGAAATGGCTCCCTCTCAAGCGGGTCCATTGGCTAATGGACTCTTATTAGGCGACAAATTCGTGAAAGACCTTGCCAAATATGTAGCCACCTTTCCAGCTTTAGATAAAGACCAAACTTTGATCAAGAAAGTTTTTAATAGTGGCCTTTTTCAAATGGAAGGGCGCTAAAGAGGTTGAGCTTTGGCCCATGGCAGCCCCCAGGCCTCCCGACCATATTACAGAAGCAGAGGGGACTCTGGTTACCAAGGAAATTCCAATTTCTACCCATCTCGAAGCCGATGATACAAAGGCCTTAACTCCAGAGGGTCTCACAGAGGAGGACAATACTACCAGAGCTTCTCTCAAACAGCTAACACTTATTCCTTTCAGGGAGGTTGTATTGGGGGGCGGAGTGAGTTTGTTTGCACAAAATTGGTTACTGATTATGCAAGATGCATGGGCCTTAAAGACAATAACAAGTTATCCTCTCAAATTTTATTCAACTCCCTATCAAATGTTGCCTCCCTTCCTCTCATCTTTTCCCATCATGAGAGTGTTTTTATAGATCACGAAGTAGTAGCACTTGTTCAAAATGAGACATTGTCCTTGCACAACCCCATCCCAGGGGATTCATAAACATGATCTTTGTGGTTCAAAAGAAGGGAGGGGGCTCTTGATTAGTGCTCAATCTACACCATTTCAACTCTTGGATTGTCTACAGACATTTCAAAATGGAGGGCATTCACCTCCTTCAAGACCTAATACAAGAGGGGAATTGGATGGTGCGTTTGGACCTCAAAGACGTCTATCTGACCATTCCTATTTTTGCTCCGCATCTCTGGTTCCTTCAATTCTGTTGGCAAGAAAAGTGCTACGAATTTTCAGCCCTCCTATTCGGTCTCTACTCTGCCCCTTGGTGTTTCACCAAGCTCATGGGTACAGTAATGCAGTGGCTCAGGAAGAAAGGTGTTCGTCTGATACTTTATCTAGACGATATCCTCATCATGCCTCAAGAAAAACTTCTGGTTCTTCGTCATCTTTCCTGGATGATTCAACTGCTTCAGGATCTGGGGTTCATTATCAAGGAAACAAAATCCCAGTTGGTTCCATCTCAGAGTATGGACTTCCTGGGTTTCAGGATCGCTTCGGTCTTAGCCCAACTCAACCTTCCCCTGACAGAGCGACTGGCTATCAAGAAGGAGTTAAGGAACGCATTGTCTGCTCCTTCGATTTCATTAAGGGTTCTTGCCCGGTTGGTAGGCCTCCTAGCTTCGTCTGTTCATTATCGGGATTTGCAGAGGTTGAAGATTCTGCATCTCCGCAGAGGTCTCTTCTGCTTGGAACGGATTGTTTTGTCGCAGGAAGCCAGAAAGGAGCTTCAATGGTGGCTGAGTCATATGGATGCCTGGAATGGCAAGGCGGTTTTCGCTTCAATTCCAGAAGTACTCATAGAGTCAGATGCCAGCAGAAGGGGTTGGGGAGCCAGATGCTGTATTGCTACGTGCAAGGTAAACAGTGGTGCAGTGTAAGGGCAATGAAATAATGCATACTAATATACGATGGACCATTGGCTTCTGCTTCCATTTTACATTCGCTCATGACTCCATCTTGTCGAGTCTGGTTCTGTGTGTGAAGCACTGTTCTGTGTTTTTCCACAAGCTTCTGCAAGCTGCAGGGTGGGGTGTTTTTCTGCTCAACTTTGCTCCATCTGTCTGGTACAGAGGGCGCTATTTATATTCCACAAGCTAGCAGTTAGGACAGTGGGATGCGCCTGTGCTCAAGGAGGAATGCAAGCATCACCTTGGAGCCCTCTTCTGGGAACCTGGCCTGTTCCGAGGAGACTTCTTGAAGGGTGAACAAGGTACAGCCGATTGCACAATTTGTAAAGGAGGGGGTCTTTTTCTCGAAAAGACTCCAGGGCGTTAGTAAATACTATAAAGGTCAGGAGCCCTTATGGACTAGCTCAGGAACTCTCTTCTGGGTTGGACACAACGCCAGGAGGACTGATTGTCCTGAACGGGACTCCCTTTGCAAGTCGATTTGAATTCCCCGGCTTGGTGTACGGCGGAGGGATGCAGAATCTCTTTTCGGTGAAGCCTTTCATTTTATAATCATTTGAGCATTGTGTGTGTGTAGGTGTAGTATGCATTTATTCTTGCAGCTACTTTTATGTTATTTTTCATGATATCACAGAGTGCTTATATTCTTGCAGTTATTCTCATGTTATTTTTCATGATATTTTAGTGTGGTCAGTTTTGTTATATGAGAACTTGTCCCATAAATAAACTTGATTATTCTACTTATTAAGTTGTTTGAGAGTGATTGTTTCACGTTGTGCCCTAAATGATGTTGAAGTGCATAGTTCTGTTACTCTGAAGTGTAAAGCAACACAGATGCGGTCAATTGGAAACGGGGGCTGTAGTCCCCGGAGAAACTTCAGTTCCACATCAATTGCCTGGAACATTTGGCGGGTTCTTTTTCAGTGAAAACTCTATTCCCGGTCAAGACAAAATGTTGTATTCTCTTGAAGTTGGACAACATTTCGGCAGTAAGCTACATCAACAAACTTGAGGGAACTCGATCCCGGATGCTAGTGGAAATTGCGAAAGACTTTTGACATTACTGCCTGGATCATCAGATTTAAGTAACAGCAGAATATATTCTGGGCAAGGTGAATCTAGTGGCAGACTGGAACTCTTGGTATCTCTGAGACCCCAGAGATTGGCGACTCCATCCAGAGTATTCCAGTTTCTGGATCACCATTGGGGTCTGTGCTCCGTGGACCTATTTGCACCTCGGCTGAATACCCACCTTCCATGGTTTTACAGCTGGAGATCGGACCTGTTAGTGGTCAGTTCGAATGCCTTCCTACAGTCTTGGTTGGGGGAATTGAGCTATGCTTTTCTCCCCTTTTCCATGATTCATAAAGTTCTCTCCCAGACTCGTCGTCAAATGGTGGAGCTGGTTTCTAGTAATGCCATTCTGGAGAGCTCAGTCGTGGTTTCTGGTGGCATTAGATCTGTGTTGTGCTCCTCCGGTGCAGATCCTGCCATCGGAGGATCTATTGTTAGATCCAATGGGACATCCACATCCTCTAATTCAAGAGGAACAATTGTCTCTCATGGCGTGGAGGATTTCCAGGGACTTGAGCAAATCTCATAATTTTTGGATAACACTTGATTCTTTCTCTTGCCGTCCCTGGCATCTAGTACACATAAGAAATACACATCCGCCTGGAAGCGATGGGTGAATTGGTGCAGTGAGAGAGGAGTGGATCCCTTGGGGGCATTGGTGCAAATGATTGCCAATTTTTTGTCTCATTTAGCATTTCAAGGTTTAGCCTACAGAACAATCAACAATTCTAGGTTGTCCATCTCGGCCAAACATCTTCACATTGACGGTAAGGCAATTGGCAAGCATCCTTTAATTTATAAACTCCTGCATGGTGTACATATAGTACGACCGCCTCCCCCTGAAATATTAATCTCTCTGGCATGTGAATGTGGTCTTGAAATTTTTACAAGCCTGGCCGGCTAATGAAGACCTTTCAAGAAAGCAATTATCAGCAAAGCTACTATCTTGCTTTGCTTGATCTCCTGTCAGAGAGTGTTGGATGCCAAGGCTCTGGACATTATAGGTAGAGATTTTACCCCAAATGGTGTTTCTTTTTGTATTTCTAAATGCATAAAATCTAATTATAAATGTATTAGTGATCCCAGATTCAGAGATAATGCATAAGGGTATACAAAGACGTTACCTGTGAATTTCACAGAGATCATTCTGGGCAATTGTTAATTTCACTTCAAAAACCTTTTGGTCTTGTCTCTTCAGCGACTCTGGCAAGATTGGTCAGGTGGTTGTTGCAAGAGGCATGTTAGATATATTTATTTTTGGGCTCATTCTGTAAGGAGAGAGATGGCTTCGAAAGCTTTTGCCTGAGGGTCAAGGTTAGAAGATATTATGACATCAGACAATTGATTGTCAGATTCTACTTTTAAATTGTTTTATCACAAACCAATTGTGGATGTTACTTCTGGTGTTATTGCTCAGCTTTAAACTAGCATAATTCGGAGCCTCCTCACATAGAATCAAAAACTTTCCTAGCATTTGTGTCATGAATTTTGAATTCTATTAAGGACACAGAGGCAAGGATTATCTTGTCTGAGACAGGGAGCACATTTTCATGTCTTGTCATTTTCATATTGTGTTATGATAAATTGTTTTCCCACCCGATATAGAAGATGCAGTATTCTTTAGTCGTGGATGTTATGACATTATTTTCTTGCAGATGAAAAACCTACTCAAGGAGGTCAGTGGAATTCTATGTCAGGACCGGAGGCTTCGGATTATGCTTCTCTTTCTTTACTATCAATTAAAACAGCAGCCAATACGTTTACAGGAAAAAGTTAAACTATAGATCCCATGAACACCTGTAGTACAGCCTGACCAATTCCAGGTTAGCCCCTCACTATAAGAGCCACCATAATAATAGTCCTTCCTCTTTCTTTGCTGCTGCAGCCAGAGTTAAGTCACTTTTTCCCTTAATAACGCTTTTATGATATGATTGTTCTTTTCATAGTTTTATTGCAGTAGGGCTGTGGAGCGGGAGCGGGGCTGAACAGCGCTCGGTTTCTGGGCTTATTTGGACTCGCTTCGGTCCGGCCCTCATGCAATTCTGACTGCCCGTGGGATCGGAGAGTTTCCCTTTTGTCCGATCGCGCGGTGTGGCTTTGATCTATATAGCCGGAGGATCCCGCCACGCTCCGTGAGGTTTTTCATTTCGGTGCGGAGGGACGGCTTTCCCCTCAGGCATTCTAATCTAATTACAGGCCTCCGTGGGAGGCCTGCTGAGCGCTGACGCTGAGAGCAGTCTGCTCCTTATTTTTAGCACCTCTTCGCGCATGTGCACCGCTGGAGTTCCGATTTACAATCGGATTTCGGGCAGGTGCTGCGCACGAAGTGCTGAGATTATTTGTATGCCCCAAGAACGCCCGACGGGGCGCAAAAACGTTTGAGGCCTGGAATAGGGAGTTGTTACAGGTGCTCCCTCCACATAATTTGAGCCCTATTGAGCAGTGCTTACAGAACTTTTTTTTTTCTGCTACTATTTTTTGAACCTGTAGGGGTTTTTCCTCCCACCTTTGAACTCCTTCTGCTTTCCTACTATGGCTTATTTTGCCGAGGAGGACGAATATTATCAGGAAGAGGTGGAAGGGACCTTCCCTGAACAGATGGAGGAAAGATTGGTACAGGCCCTTGGCCACCATGTACAAGACTCAGTAAATAAAGCTTTAATTAAAGCATTAAAACCCTTTACAGCACCTTTAGTAAGATATGGGCAAAGAGAGTTGATGGGACCTCCACCCTCTGGGTCACGGATTAGAGAGCCTCAATCTGAAGAAGGCGGTTTTACTTCTAGAACATCCTTGGGCTCTTTATCTTCAGCAGAAATTCTTTCTCAAATGTCCAGTGCGGTCCTTAGAGATCACGAATATGGTCCTGGTCTTGCTGCTGCTTCTGATAATTTCCCTCCGCCATCGGACTCACGCAAAGAACTCTCGCAGTCTTCGGATTCTCACTCAGACTCAGAGTTTTCTGAGCCAAAGCAATCTGGTAAACGCAAGCGTAAATCCCATCACGTTCCAGAGGAGATGATGTCTCAAAAGAATTTACAGTTTGACCCTGAGAACATCATTCACCCGCATTCCACAGAATGGATTCCGTGTATGGAAGTGGCGCACTATGTGCAAGATAGACTGCGCAGGAGTTTCGATAAAGATGTGCGCAGAACCTTGCGTTCCGAGTGTCCTCGCCTCTCACTGCTGGGGAAAGTGGCCGACACTCCGGAGCTTGACCCCAGTGTCGCTACCTTCTTGAAGAAGTTCACGAAAGATCCCAAGAATGGGCTTGATCGTCGCTGGAAGGGCTGTCAGGACAAAATGCTAGACCTATCGGGCCCCATCACAAAGATTCTGGAATTAGCTGTTCAAGCTAAGGAGACTAATACGCCCTTGGATCCGGAGACTGTTCTTGAATGGGCGTAAAGAGCCATCTGTCTCCTGGGAAACGCAAACTGCGCCATGTCCACTGAGTGCAGAAAATCCTTTCTTATGCGCATAGACCCTAAATTGGCAGAACTGGCTCCTACTGAACTAGGTCCCCTGGCTAATGGACTCCTCTTCACGGGCAAATTTGTTAAGGACCTGGGTAAATATGTTTCCACCTTTACAGCGTTAGCTAAGGCCCAATCCTCAATGAAACAGCTGTTCAGTGGCAGCCTTTTTACCAGGGCCGGATGCTACAGAGGTCGTGCGCCAGGCCGAGGTTTCCATCAGACCTCCAACTACTATGCCCGTAGAGGCTGAGGTTACTACCAATCCTCATCAGCATTTTATCCAGCCAGAGCCAGAAGAGGCCGAGGTCGCGGCTTCCGAGGGAAAGGTTCGGAATGCAATCAAGACTCCTCCGCCTCAGGTGAGAATTATCCCCTTTTCAGAGGTAACCCTTGTGGGTAGATTGAAGGCTCATGCTCAGGCTTGGGGTCGCATTACTCAGGACCCCTGGGTTCTGCAGACGGTTCGGGGTTTCAGACTAGAGTTTTATTCCACCCCGGTTCAACATCATATCCCTCTTCCTCTTCTTTTTTCCCAAACAGAGAGTGCCTTTATAGACGTTGAGATCGAAGATCTTCTTTGCAAAAACGCAATAGTCCGCTCAACTCCATATCCGAACAGGTTTGTCAGTACTATTTTCCTGGTACAAAAGTAAGGCGGAGGCTTTCGCCTAGTACTAAATTTGAAAGATTTCAATTCTTGGATAGTCTATCGCCATTTCAAAATGGAAGGCATCCATTTATTACAAGATCTGTTACTAAAAGGAGATTGTTTAGTGCGTCTAGATCTCAAGGACGCCTATTTAAAGGTGCCGATCTTTTGTCCGCACCGACGTTTTCTACAGTTCCTTTGGCGACACCAATGGTATGAGTTCAAGGTTTTCCCCTTTGGTCTCTCCTCCGCCCCATGGTGTTTCACCAAATTGCTTCACCTGTAGCGCAATTCCTTCGAGAACGAGGCGTTCGTCTCATCATATATCTCGACGACATGTTGATTATGGCCCAATCCAAAGAATTAGCCTCACTCCATCTGTCCTGGGCGATTCAACTCCTCCAAGATCTGGGTTTCTTAATCAACAGAGTGAAGTCAGTAACTCTCCCCTCGCAATGTGTAGAATTCTTAGGCTTCCAGGTAGATTTGGTTCAGGCCCAGCTAAGATTACCATTGACAAAACGGTCTTCCATCAAGAAAGAGTTACGGAAAGCCCTTGCCTCTCTGACTATATGCTTACGGATTTTGGCACAGGTGGTGGGGCTGCTAGCTTCATCGATTGAGGCAATTTTTCCAGGCCTGTTACACTATCGAGCTCTTCAACGCCTAAAGATTTTGCACCTCCGCAGAGGTCTAGATTATGCTGAACGGATTCCGTTATCGGAGGAAGCCAAAATGGAGATCATGTGGTAGCTGAACCACATGGAAGCCTGGAACGGCAGGGCCATTTTTGCGTCCTCCCTAGAGGTTGTGATAGAATCAGATGCCAGCCAGTGGGGCTGGGGAGCTGGTTGTGGCTCGTGGAGACAGGAGGACGGTGGTCCTCGGAAGACTGAGTCTTCACTTCAATTGATTGGAGTTACTAGCTGGAGCCTTTGGGATTCAATGGCTCTTCCCCAACAAAGCCCATTGATGCATTCTTCTTTGAATGGACAACATCTCAGCAGTGAGATATATAAATCGACCGGGCGGGACCAGATCTCGCATGCTAGCGGAGATCGCCAGGGAGTTTTGGCATTATTGTCTTCGGAACCAGATTCATGTGCTAGCAGAGTACATCCCAGGTCACTCCAATGTGGTAGCGGATTGGAACTCTCGGTTTCTGAGAGACGGCAGTGACTGGAAGCTTCACCAGTCGGTTTTTCAAAATCTTACACAGAAATGGGGTCCCTGCTCAATAGACCTTTTTGCATCATGCCTCAACTCCCAACTACCTCGGTTTTTCAGTTGGAAGCCGGATCCCTTAGCGACGGGATCGGATGCTTTTCTTCAGACCTGGTCGTAGGATCTGATTTATGCTTCCCCCATTCTCAATGAATCAGAGAGTCCTGGTTCAGGTCAAGAGATAATGGTCCGAGATCATTTTAGTGACACCACTCTGGAAAGCTCAGGTTTGGTTCCAAGTTGCGATGTCCCTATCATGTGCACCCCCAGTTCTTCTTCCATTGTTCCGGTCATTGCTTCTGGATCCTTTGGGTCTTCCACACCCTCTACTAGTGCAGGGACAGTTGAATCTCATGGCTTGGCGACTTTCCGGAGACATTGGCAAATGCCAGGAGTTTCAGGAGAAGCTATGTTCTTCCTATCTCAATCATGGGCTCCCTCCACCCATAAACGATATGAAGCCTCCTGGAGGAAATGGGTGGGTTGGTGCAGTGAACGGAGTATTGATCCCTTGGGGGCCCAGATTTCCATGATTGCTAATTTCCTCTCGGAATTGGCAACTCAAGGACTTGCTTGCAGAACCGTTAATAATTTCAGATCTGCAATCACGGCGGGGCAACCACATGTGGACGGTAAGCCCGTTGGGGAACATCCTTTGATTTCAAAAATCCATCGGGGTATTTAAATGGTTAATCCCCTTCAAACGTGTTACTCTGGGGGTCATTACAACATTGGCGGTAAAAGCCGCTTGCCGCCGTGCAGAAGGCCGCCAACACACCGCTGCGGCTGCGGAATTCCGCCACAGCTATTATGACCCACATCTCGGAATCCGCCAAAACTCAGACACCCACACAAGTCCGCCACACCAAAGATCAGTGATAAACTGGCGAAAAAAAACCTCCACCGTCACGCCAACAGAAATACGCCCACACTATCAAGACACCCGAATCCACGCGGCGGTCTTTCAACTGCGGTATTCCATTGGCGGTACACATCGCCGCGCTCGAAATACACACACATCTCCAAAACACAGCCACATTGGACAATTCGAAATACACACACCTGATACACATACACACACCACTTCCACACATCCAATACAATATAAAACACCCACCCACATCACCCACAAACCCTTACGACCACATTTACAGAGAGAAGGCTAGAGAGAGACACCACCATCCACAAACTAGCACAAACCACCACACACCACTACATATCACCACACTTATCACCACACACACCACCCCACACATCACCTACACCACCCCATGGCACGGCAAAGACACCCCAGGTTTTCGGAGGAGGAGCTCAGGGTCATGGTGGAGGAAATCGTCCAGGTAGAGCCACAGCTATTTGGAGCACAGGTGCAGCACACCTCAATTGCAAGGAAGATGGAGCTATGGCGAAGAATAGTCGACAGGGTCAATGCAGTGGGACAACACCCAAGAAATCGGGACGACATCAGGAAGAGGTGGAACGACCTACGGGGGAAGGTGCGTTCCGTGGTCTCAAGACACCACCAGGTGGTTCAGCGGACTGCTGGCGGACCCCCACCTCTTCACCCACAACTAACAACATGGGAGGAGCAGGTCTTGGCGATTCTGTATCCTGAGGGCCTCGCAGGAGTCAGTGGAGGAATGAACTCTGGTAAGTCAAATCTTAACTATTACATCCCCCACCCTAACTGCATGCTATCACATACCCCCACCCTCGCCCCCACCCCTATCACTCTAACTCCTCACAAATGTACCAATATCACAAACCACACATCCCAACACCAAGCCCTGCATGCAACAACAACGCATGAACACCCATCACTAAAGCATGCCCACTGCACATACCCATAAACCCCCCTAAACCATCATCACACAAGCCCCCACACAGGAATGCCAGCACTGGGGTACACGGTCACCCACCCATTGCACACCATGACACACACAGATGCAATAATCATGCTTTTCCACCCCTGCAGGACCACTACCCAAAGTCACCAGACAGGAGGGTCCAGACATCTCCACTCCACCCACAGAAGAGGCCCACAGTGATGACAGCAGTTCTGTCCAACTGGATCTAGATGACCAGCCCGGACCATTGTGGGCCTCGGGACAGTCGGTTCTCCTCACACAGGCACATGCCACCACAGACCTTCCCCCCTCTGGTAACACCAGCACAGCACCCACCAGGCGGGCCCATACCTCCGTCCCCAGGACACGTCAATCAGCTGTGTGTCCACCACTACAGGGAACCCAGGATAACCCACCACCCCAACAACAACAGGGACCTGGGGGCAGTGGTGGTGGGCACACAGTGCAGGGGACGGAGGCCCAGGAACACAGGGGAACTGGAAGGGCTGCTGTGCGACAGGGGGCGGACAGGCCAAGGGAACCCACTCTCCACGAGGCCCTCTCCTCCATCATGGGAGCATACCACCACTCCCAGGAGACAATGGCAACGGTCCTGGCCAAGTTTCAGGAGACCCAGCGCATGCAGGAGGAACAGTATTTGGGGTTCAGGGAGGAACTCAGAACCATCAGCTCCGCCCTGGGCACCATCGTAGGGGTGCTGAAGGAAATACTCAACACCAGGAGGGACACTGTGGCACTACAAGGGGCCCCTGACACTAGCATGGACGATGAACTGCCCACCACCTCCGCCGGCGCTAGTGGACAGGTGGCACCGCCACAGGACCACCACACCACACCAGCACCCAACCCCCTGCAGACGGAGAACCACCCCGCAAACGGTCCCTGAGATCCAGGAACAAAACAGAGCACGATGCCAAGACCCCCGCCAAGAAATGAGACCACCCTGATTGTCTAGCCACTGTCCCACTTTGTCACCCTGTCCATAATAAAATTGCCCCAGCTCCACTTCCTATGCCCATATGGGCAATGCACCTGTGAGACTAATAGACTGGACTCTGCCATGGACACTCCTCCGCCATCACCCCTCACCATTTGACTTCCCCCTCCAATATTTTGTATGTAAATAAACACACCTAAAGCACCAAAAGATCTGGAGTTTGTCTGTGATTTCGAAATAGTGTATTTGCAATTAAGTGACACAATTTTCAGGAATTAGAAATGTCAACATACCTATGTCACACAGCTCTAGTCCATGAGGAATCTAAGCAGATGGCACACGTTGGGACCCACACCTGTGAAACCGTAAGGGAAAGTGACAACTCAGTGACCATACACTGGGTGAAATCGACAGACAGGATAGAGGTAGAAGTGTAAAAGTACTTGTAGTAGGCAGGAGTCCCTTTTGTCAATGTCTTCTTCCTCTGCTTCCTCCTCATCACTGTCCACAGGCTCCACAGCTGCCACAACACAGCCATCTGGACCATCCTCCTGCAGAAAAGGCACCTGTCGTCGCAAAGCCAAGTTATGAAGCATACAGCAGGCCACGATGATCTGGCACACCTTCTTTGGTGAGTAGAATAGGGATCCACCTGTCATATGGAGGCACCTAAACCTGGCCTTCAGGAGGCCGAAGGTGCGTTCGATCACCCTCCTAGTCCGCCCATGGGCCTCATTGTAGCGTTCCTCTGCCCTGGTCCTGGGATTCCTCACTGGGGTCAGTAGCCATGACAGGTTGGGGTAACCAGAGTCACCTAATAGCCACACCCGGTGCCTCTGTAGTTGACCCATCACATAAGGGATGCTGCTATTCCGCATGATGTAGGCGTCATGCACTGAGCCAGGGAACATGGCATTCACATGGGAGATGTACTGGTCTGCCAAACATACCATCTGTACATTCATCGAATGATAACTCTTCCAGTTCCTGTACACCTGTTCACTCCTGTGGGGGGGGACCAAAGCCACATGGGTCCCATCAATGGCACCTATGATGTTGGGGATATGTCCAAGGGCATAGAAGTCACTTTTTACTGTAGGCAAGTCCTCCACCTGAGGGAAAACGATGTAGCTCCGCATGTGTTTCAGCAGGGCAGACAACACTCTGGACAATACGTTGGAAAACATAGGCTGGGACATCCCTGATGCCATGGCCACAGTTGTTTGAAAAGGCCCACTTGCAAGGAAATGGAGCACTGATAGCACCTGCACTTGAGGGGGGATTCCTGTGGGATGGCGGATTGCTGACATCAGGTCTGGCTCCAACTGGGTACACAGTTCCTGGATTGTGGCACGGTCAAACCTGTAGGTGATGATCAAATTTCTTTCCTCCATTGTCGACAGGTCCACCAGCGGTCGGTACACCAGAGGATTCCGCCATCTCCTCACATGTCCCAGCGGATGGTGCCTATGAAGGACAACAGCGAGCACAGAGTCAAACAACTCAGAGGTATGTACCCACAGGCTACACAGAACACGATTCATAAACAAAATCTGGCCTGTATGTGTGTTGAGAGTAGGCCTAGGTATGTGTGACGCAGTTGGTAACTAGGCCATGTGGGCCCCTGAAATGGCAGCTGTCTGACCTCTAAAGCGGGACAATGGGATGTGAGGTAACTGCGCTGGCGTTGTACACCGTCGCGGTAGGCGGTCGAAGACCGCGGCGCAATGCTGCATTGGTTTACATTGGACACTATGGGTCCCAGGAGCCAATGACAATGTATGCCGGCGGTGATGGTACGCACCGCCACGGACGTGACCACCATTTTCTAGCTGTTGAATCACTCGATACCTGATCTTCGACAGGAGAGGACCTACACTGCAAGTGCTGCTGTGACCTCGGTCTGGAAGAGACAATGGCTTGTGCGTCTGGGGAAAGGGCCCCTGCCTTCACATCGGAGGAGTTGGTGAAGCTCGTCGATGGGGTCCTCCCCCAGTACACGCTACTCTACGGTCCTCCAGACCAACAGGGAGCATGTTGTATGGGCTATGCCTGTGTGGAGAGGGCTGGTTGTAAGAAGGAAGGGGCAGAGTTCTGCGTGCATGAAAGACGGTGGGTACATGTGCCACATGGCAAGGGTAGGTATGGGGGCCACTCACTTTGACGGTGCAGTTGTTAATGACTTCTCTTCTTCCCCTGTACATTTCATGTAGGTCAGCGCCCACCAGAAGAAGGATATTGGCGTGCCATCGCCAAGGACGTCTGGACCCTGGGGGTCCACCACAGACGGAGCACCCACTGCCCGAAGAGATGGGAGGACATTCGCCGCTGGAGCAAGAAGACGGCGGAGGCTCAGCTGGGGATGGCCTCCCAACGTGGGAGGGGTGCCCGTCAAACCATGACCCCTCTGATGTTCCGGATCCTGGCGGTGGCCTACCATGAGTTGGATGGGCGCTTGAGGGCATCACAGCAGACACAACATCATTCTGCTGACTTTGCACGCAGTGGAGGGGTCTGGGTGGGGGAGGAGGGCTGTGGGTTTCCCTAGGCCAGGGCGAGTTCCGTAGGCTAGGCCTCTTCGTAAGGCATGGCCCTGTGGCCCCCCACCCCACCTCTGTAGAGTGCCAAGTACAGCTATTCATGCCCCTGTGTCATCTATATGTGCAGATGTCGTCCATAGCCTTGTAGGCCATTTCCCAGGAATTGCACTGTAGAGCCCAACAGCGCGACATAGTGCAGGGGGCTGCTGTGTCTGTCTTGTCCGCCAATGGTATCGGTAAGCCATGCACTCAACCTGTCTTTCTTCTGTTCCGACCCTTTTGCGGTCACCCTGTTCTTGTATGCATTAGCATCATCAGGCAGAGGAGCAGTGGCACCGGAGCACGAGGGAGCTGCATCCCACATGGGCATGGAGGCCCACACTACAGACTCTGAATATACCAGTGGGACGGAGGGCGAGGGGAGCACCACGGCGGTCACAGGATCTGCAACCAGCGACACAGACTCGTCCTCCGATGGGAGCTCCCTTATGGTGGCGGCAACATCTGTGCCCCCCACCTCTACAGGTACAGCTGCCACCCCCCCTGCCAGCACCGCCCTCCCAGCAGCCCCTCAGCCTTCGCCCCGTGCCCGCTCACCCAGGAGGGTGGGCATCACCTTCGCTCCAGGCACCTCAGCCCCTGCCCCTGTCACCTCTGCTGCCCTCAGTGAGGAGGCCATTGACCTCCTCAGGTCACTCACTGTTGGGCAGTCTACCATTTTGAATGCCATCCAGGGTGTAGAAAGGGAGTTGCAACAAACCAATGCATTCCTGGAGGGCATTCATTCTGGTCAGGCTGCCCTTCATCGAACCTTTCAAACTCTGGCCTCAGCACTGATGGCAGCCATTGTCCCTGTGTCTAGCCTCCCCCCTCCAACTTCCTCCACCCAGACCCAATCCCCTGTACCTCTGCCTATCCCAAGCACACCATCAGACAAGCATGCACACACCTCAACACACAAAAGTAGCTCAGGCAAACATAGGCACCACACATCCCACAGGCACTCACACAAGCATCAGACACATACAGACACAGCAACATCCACTGCCTCCACTGTGTCCCCCTCCTCATCGTCCCCCTCCTCCCTCCCAGTCTCATCTCCACTCACACCTGCATGCACTACCACTACAGCCACTTCTCCCGCACCAGCACACCCACCACCACACCCCGCTCACGTGCACTCACCACCCCCACTACCATTCACACGTCGCCTGTGTCCTCTCCCAGTGTGTCTGTGACGCCCCCTCCGAAGATACACAAACGCAGGCACACACCCACCCAACATACGTCCACCTCACAACAGCCTCCAGCGCATGCACCTGCACCCAAAGGCACAAAACGTACGCCTCCTACAACCACCACCTCTTCCTCCACTCCCAAACCCCCTCCAGCTGCCCGTCCCAGTGTCTCCAAACAACTTTTCCTGTCCACCCTTAACCTATTTCACAACCCCCCCGTCCAACTCATAGGTCCCCGTACTAGCACCTCAGCCACAAAATCTCCGGGACCAGTGGTGCCTGTTGTCACAGGTATGTGGAGTGCTCCGTCCACCAGGCCAGCCAGTATGTCACGGAGCCACAGCCAGTCCCCCCCCTGTGAAGCACTAGAAGTGCCCGGCGGGAGAGGGGGAAGACTCCAGCCAGCCAAGCCGCTCACAGGGGTCCCGGGGGGAGTGTGGACTCAGCTGTGACTCCTCCCAAGGTGGGGAAGGGGCAGAAGAAACCTGCAAAGTCTGGGAGGAGCAGCACGGCGGAGAAGACCGCCATCATCCCCGCTGGCCAGGAGGGCCCCGCCAGCCCCAACGTCGCTGCCCAGGAGGCCACCGCCAGCCCCATCGTCGCTGCCCGGAGGCCCCCGCCAGCCCCATTGTTGCTGCCCAGGAGGCCACCGCCGCCACAGCCCAGGTGCCCAGGAGGGCCCCGCCAGCCACAGCCCAGCTGCCGAGGAGGGCCCCGCCAGCCACAGCCCAGCTGCCGAGGAGGACCCCGCCAGCCACAGCCCAGCTGCCCAGGAGGGCCCCGCCAGCCACAACCCAACTGCCCAGGAGGGCCCCGCCAGTCACAGCCCAACTGCCCAGGAGGGCCCCACCAGCCACAGCCCATCTGACCAATGAAGGACCGCCAGCCACAGCCCAGCTGGGCAATGACAGACCGCCAGGGCAAGCACCGCTGAACTGGGCAAGCACCGCTGAACAGGGCAGAGACCGCCAAGGCAAGCACTGCTGAACAGGGCAGAGACCGCCAAGGCAAGCACCGCTGAACAGGGCAAAGACCGCCAAGGCAAGCACCGCTGAACAGGGCAAAGACCGCCAAGGCAAGCACCGCTTAACAGAGCAAGCACCGCTGAACAGGGCAGAGACCGACAAGGCAAGCACCGCTGAACAGGGCAGAGACCGCCAAGGCAAGCACTGCTGAACAGGGCAGAGACCGCCAAGGCAAGCACCGCTGAACAGGGCAAGCACTGCTGAACAGGGCAAAGACCGCCAAGGCAAGCACCGCTGAACAGAGCAAGCACCGCTGAACAGGGCAGAGACCGACAAAGTAAGCACCGCTGAACAGGGCAGAGACCGCCAAGGCAAGCACCGCTGAACAGGGCAGAGACCGCCAAGGCAAGCACCGCTGAACAGGGCAGAGACCGCCAAGGCAAGCACCGCTGAACAGGGCAAGCACTGCTGAACAGGGCAAAGACCGCCAAGGCAAGCACCGCTGAACAGGGCAAAGACCGCCAAGACAAGCATTGCTAAACAGGGCAAGCACCGCTGAACAGGGCAAAGACCGCCAAGGCAAGCACTGCTGAACAGGGCAAAGACCGCCAAGGCAAGCACCACTGAACAGGGCAAGCACCGCTGAACAGGGCAGAGACCGCCAAGGCAAGCACCGCTGAACAGGGCAGAGACCGCC
The DNA here is from genome assembly GCF_031143425.1 of Pleurodeles waltl. NCBI lineage: Eukaryota > Metazoa > Chordata > Amphibia > Caudata > Salamandridae > Pleurodeles > Pleurodeles waltl. The sequence continues at coordinate 496,568,026 of NC_090451.1, read as the reverse complement.
AAGGCAAGCACCGCTGAACAGGGCAAGCACCACTGAACAGGGCAAAGACCGCCAAGACAAGCACCGCTGAACAGGGCAAGCACCGCTGAACAGGGCAGAGACCGCCAAGGCAAGCACCGCTGAACAGGGCAAGCACCACTGAACAGGGCAAAGACCGCTGAACAAGGCAGAGACCGTCAAGGCAAGCACCGCTGAACAGGGCAAGCACCGCTGAACAGGGCAAGGCCCGCCAACTCAAGGACCGCTAGCCCATGAGCGGCAGGGGCAGTGACGCAACTGGGACCGTCACGGGGTGAGTGATGCACTCTGGGCACCAGTCCCCCTCCAGAACCAGTGGAGAACAGCATCCACTACCTCTGTCCTGCACAGGATGAAGCACTCTGGGCAACAGTCCCCCTCTAGAACCAGTGGAGACCAGCATCCACTACCTCTGTCCTTGGCAGGATGAAGCACTCTGGGCACCAGTCCCCCTCCAGAACCAGTGGAGAACAGCATCCACTACCTCTGTCCTTGGCAGGATGGAGCACTCTGAGCACCAGTCCCCCTCCAGAACCAGTGGAGAACAGCATCCACTACCTCTGTCCTGCACAGGATGAAGCACTCTGGGCAACAGTCCCCTCTAGAACCAGTGGAGACCAGCATCCACTACCTCTGTCCTTGGCAGGATGAAGCACTCTGGGCACCAGTCCCCCTCCAGAACCAGTGGAGAACAGCATCCACTACCTCTGTCCTTGGCAGGATGAAGCACTCTGGGCACCAGTCCCCCTCCAGGACCATTGGAGAACAGCATCCACTACCTCTGTCCTGCACAGGATGAAGCACTCTGGGCACCAGTCCCCCTCCAGAACCAGTGGAGAACAGCATCCACTACCTCTGTCCTTGGCAGGATGAAGCACTCTGGCACCAGTCCCCCTCCAGAACCAGTGGAGAACAGCATCCACTACTTCTGTCCTTGGCAGGATGAAGCAATCTGGGCACCAGTCCCCCTCCAGAACCAGTGGAGAACAGCATCCACTACCTCTGTCCTGCACAGGAGGAAGCACTCTGGGCACCAGTCCCCCTCCAGAACCAGTGGAGAAAGACATCCACTTGAGAGACTGTGGCTTTGCACTCCCCAGGATGGAACAGTGGGCAACCCACCCACTGTAGAGACTTGAGAGACTGTGGCTTTGCACTCCCCAGGATGGAACAGTGGGCAGCCCACCAACTGGAGAGACTTGAGAGACTGTGGCTTTGCACTCCCCAGGATGGAACAGTGGGCAACCCACCCACTGGAGAGACTTGAGAGACTGTGGCTTTGCACTCCCCAGGATACAGCAGTGGGCAAACCACCCACTGGAGAGACTTGAGAGACTGTGGCTTTGCACTCCCCAGGATACAGCAGTGGGCAAACCACCCACTGGAGAGACTTGAGAGACTGTGGCTTTGCACTCCCCAGGATACAGCAGTGGGCAAACCACCCACTGGAGAGACTTGAGAGATGTGGCTTTGCACTCCCCAGGATACAGCAGTGGGCAATCCACCCACTGGAGAGACTTGAAAGACTGTGGCTTTGCACTCCCCAGGATACAGCAGTGGGTAAACCACCCACTGGAGAGACTTGTGAGACTGTGGCTTTGCACTCCCCAGGATACATCAATGGGCATGGAGCCCCCTCGTGGATCTGGCGTCGTGCACTCATCCTGCTGAGGTGCCCCCCTTCCCTTCCCCCTGAGGTGCCTGTTGTATTTCTATCTGATGCCCCTGCAGTGTTCTCTCCGTCATGTTCGGGTATCTTGTGTGGGCCTCGCCCATGCATTTTGGGCCCAGTGGTCCACGGACTATGAATGGTGCAATACCTGGACTACTAATCGTGGTGTATATTTGTTAATAGTGTATATATATATTTTTTTTTTTTTACTTACTGATTTTTTGATATATTACAATAGTTACACTCATTTCCTTTTGTCTTTGCATTCTTCCGGAGTGGTTGGGGGGTGTTACTGTAATGTATAGATATGCCTTGGTGTGTGTGTTGTAGTGGGTGAGGGTGAGGGTGGGGGTGGGGGTTGGGGTGTTGCGTGTGAGTGTCCCTGTTTTTTCCCTCCCCCCTCCCCTATGTCGTAGGTGCAGTACTCACCGTGGTCTTCGCCGCCGGCGTTGGTGCTCCTGGTAGAGGAGGAAGAGTGTGTAGAGGTGAGCGTTTTTCCTTCGAAATGCCTGTTTCCGCCGTGTTTTTATCCGCGGTGAATCCGCCCCGGAAAACGTGGCGGATTGGCCTGTCATAATAGTGTGGGCGGTACATTGTCTCCCGCCTGTCTGTTGGCGGTGACCGCCGCGCTGTTTGTCTGTACCGCCGTGGCGGTCGGAGTGTTAAAGTGGCTGTCTTTGTTGGCGGTTTCCGCCACGTCGTAATTCCAAAATTTTTACCGCCGGCCTGTTGGCGGTCTTACCGCCGCTTTAACACCGTCCGCCAGGGTTATAATGACCACCTCTGTTCTTTGGGACGTGGATATTGTCCTTCGTTTTATCAGGTCTTGGCCATCCAATGATGATTTGTCGCGTAAACAATTATCTGCCAAGCTTACAGTTCTCTATGCCTAATCTCATACAGATGTGTTTCTGATGTGCGAGCATTGGATTTGACAGGTAGAGTATTTACTCCCTCCGGAGTTTCATTCACAATTTCCAGACGTACAAAAACTGCAACTAAATGTATTTCGTACCCTGCTTTTCCTCATAATCAGAAATTATGTGTGGTGCAATGTTTGAAGTCTTATGAGAACTGTACACAGGAGTGGCGTAGAGATGTAGGGGGTCAACTTTTGATTTCTCTGCAAAGACCTTATGGTCCCGTGTCGTCAGCTACTTTAGCTAGATGGGTCAAGTGGCTTTTGGGAGAGGCTTCCATTTTTGGCGCTCACTCGATTCGAGGAGCTATGGCATCTAGGTCCTTAGCAGCAGGGTCTAGATTAGAGGATATCATGGCAGCAGCAGATTGGTCTTCAGACAACACATTTATAGTGTTTTATCACAAACCTATTGTGGATATTGTGCCAACAGTGGTGGATCAGCTTTAAACTAGCATGATCCGAAGCCTCCGGTCCTGACATGAAAAAAAACATTTCTAGCTAACACGTCAAGAATTTTCAATTCTATTAAGGACACAGAGGCGAGGATTATCCCACCCGTATATGTAAATGGTAATCGTATTGACTGGTAAATATTTAATGATTGTGATACTTATGTTGAGATGTGTTGTTATCTCTAAAAAGTTTTGGGCCCCCCCCCCAGTTTTTTTGTGATTAATTTTTCCGAATGGTATTATGGGTGTTTTTCCTTAGTTCTAGGTGCTGGTAACAAAGGCAAGTGATCCTTTGGACAGAGGATGGTTTGAGTTTGTGTTTCCGTTGATTGTTGGTCAGCATGTTCCGCTGCAAGTTTTATGATGTTGTGGAGAAATGGTCGTGTGACCAAAGAAAGAGGAAGGACTATTATTATGGTGGCTCTCATAGTGAGGGGCTAACCTGGGATTGGTTAGGCTGGACTACAGGTGTTCATGGAAGCTGCAGTTTTACTTTTTCTTGTAAACTTATTGGCTGCTGTTTTAATTGATAGTAAATAAAAAGAAGCATAATCCTCGCCTCCGTGTCCTTAATAGAATTCTTGACACGTTAGCTAGAAAAAAAATATTCTCTGAAATACACTGTTCGTGTTTCCTTAAAAACAATATTTGGGCAAGCTCCTCGCCTCCACCAGTGGTCTATATTCACATCCACTATAGATGTGACAGCGCCCTAAAAGAGAGGTAGTTTCAAGTTGAGTACGAGAACCAAACAACTCAGCAGACTTTACTGTCATTTCCGGTCGCCAACTACTGTTCATTTCACATGGAGCGCCAGAGACGCTTTCGATATAGTTTATAACAAGGGCATTTTACGCTGGGAGAAGAGGACCCTGGGTAGTGTAGTTCACAGGGATTAACCCGTGACGAGTTATTGAAGAACCGGCGTTCTGACAACGGTTCTTAATATCCCATACATTCCAGATACTGTCTAGCCATCTCTTTCGCTGTACATCAGAAACTATGAAGAACGGTTTGTGTCGGCTTTTGCCTTTCACGTGGCGAATTCACTCCACCGCAGCTTCTGTCTCCATGGCAATAACTGACAGTCTAGTGACATCGAAGTAAGCTCTGCTCTAATTGGGTGAGGCTCTCGCAGAGTCTGTTTCTGATTGTAGAGTCTATGAGTTCTGAGCGGACATAGGAGGTGGAACTGAGCAACCAACCAGTAGGGTAAGTACTTTATAAACCTTTTTTCTGGGGTCCTCTAAAAACGAGCTCCCCATGTGGACTACGGTAGACCGCATGTTCCAACATTGTTTGTATGCTCAGAGAGAAGCCGCGCAGCGCATATATGTGTTTTGCAGGCCAGGCCGCATAGCAGAGCGCCCGATGTCCAGCCACAAGAGCTTCAAAACAAATGTTTGACCAGGCCAGGCGTCCAGACTTTTCTCCAGCTAAAACAGATTCTAACCCCCCCATACGAAGATATGCTTGCTAGAGTACGAGTTCAGAACTACACGCATTTCCTGGCTCATTATACTATACACAAATACTTCTTAATTTTAAAATTCGTTGATTGACCATCTAAAAATTCCTCAACCAGCCAATTTTGTAATTCATTTGGGTAGTCATAAGAAGCCTGTACATGAACTAATTAGATTCAACGTGTGCTTTTCAGGGCCTACCTGCATTACCGCCAAGAGTATAATACATTGGCAGCAGTAAGAATCTTAGAAGGTCTTCGGTTGAACCACACTTGGTTCAACGAGTGACCCCCCCCACCCTTGCTGCAGTATATTTGGATAGCAAAACTGATTTTATGCCACGCCTAGATATATGATTGGTTTTTGTAAAAAATATTGGCCTAACCTCCAAAGCCTTGAGATGATTAAGAATCATCTGCCACCCAAATTGAATATATTGTATTTTATCTCAACATTTATATAGCGCTCACTACACCTGCGTGGGACGTCGAACTGCTTGCCTACTTGGTTATCACCATGCAGGGTGTGTGCTTTGAAGTGTGTTGTCCTTGCTTTGATCCTATGGGTGAAGTGTTTCAGTGTCGGAAGTGCGCTTATCTTGCAGGACACAGCGCATAGCAGTGCGATGAAGGAAGAGGAGTGAAAGAGGCACACCGTTTGTGGTTTTTCAATGAAGCTTTTAGTAGCTTAGCAGATCCCTTCATGGTATTTCTTATCATCATAGTCCACTTAGCTGTTTACTTCACTAGGTTGATTTAAATCATATGGTCTTGAGCAGGCATAGATCGAGGGGAAAATGGGAGAAGTGTGCTGCGATAGACTTTGTTAATATCCCATATCTGATTCCCATTGTGTGGTGCCAAGAAGAGGTCATAATGTGTAGTGTGTCTATACCTGCAGTGATTGACTACATTAATATCCTCCTTTGGACAGCAGAATGTGCAGATCTCTTCAGTTATTCCATGCCTGTTCAGTTGGTGATGGGTGGTTGCATGCTGTGGACTGGTACACTACTGGGCAATGGACAGGATCCATAGCAATTTTTTGTCTTATGAGAGTGTAAGACTGTTAAGAAATTTAAGGGAATTATTAGGCAGCTTGCATGAACTGCAATCAACTGCCCGACTCCTAAGTGCTACTGTATTAGTGTGGGACAGGAGGATTACGTACTGTATGGTAGTTGCATTTATTTATATATTGCTTAATATTCTTGATGATGCATTAAAGCACTTATATACAGAAAGAGACACCCTCTTAACACAATTAAAAGTCATTGGGTAAAATGATGGAACTCCACCTGCCTCCATTGAAAACTACTATATCTTGTTAAAGCCTCCATTCTGTGTATTAGATACAATAAGGGATCGGCTCCAATGCATCATGTAACACTTTGGGATTTAGTAAGGGCCTGGCTTCATCAGTCATGGAAATAGCTTGGGTTCATGGAAGGAGCTACACTAACCTTATCCTTAGGCCTTGGGATATAGCAACACAGTGGACTTCAGTGGATACAAGAATTAAACTGCTTCAAACCCCCTTTTTAACACATTGGTTAATCCTGAGAAATTGTCTCGACATCCATTGCATTGGATCCAATATGAGACATGCTCTAACCTTTTACTAGAATTATCAGTGCATGAGGCCACCAAATGTAATTCTCTTGATAATAATGTACATGTTGCAAAGTGCATAAAAGTTCATTGAGGGCGATGAAGGAGTTGCTCCGATAGCATGTGAAAAGATTGCAGAAATATGACTTTAAGTAGAAAAAGATTGTGGACAAAAGACCAAAGTGTGCATGAATATTTGACGCGAGTGTGTGTGTGTGTGTGTGTGTGTGTGTGTATATATACACATATATATATAGTTACAGCTTCAAATTGCAGCTAACAATGGGGAAATAGGGAATGATTGTAATTAGAATATTTAGATGTACCTTTCATTAATAAATTGTTGATAATACAGTGAGCAGTGGTGAGGTCAAGGTGATTTATGCCATTCTGTGGCTGTACTGTTTAGCGCATCCTTATGGGTTTACTGCATTTGCAGCATAATATGCTGTATAATTTGAAGAATTCACAAAAACGTTGATCATAGATAAAATGGTAAATTGGATGGAAGTGAACCTTGCTGCATAACTTGATCGTCCATGCTGCATAATCCTAATAGCCCAGACTGTGGTTAAGCGCTGCAGAGAGGTTCAGGCAATATCATTAAGTTGCTGAAACCTGTATTTTGTAGAGCGCAGTAAAACATTTCACATATTTCACAGTTCACTGCAAAATGTTTTTTGTTCCTCTGCATTTTGTGCAGTAAAAGTGACCAGTCAAGTAATCTCTGTAAATATATATATATATATATATATGTGTGTGTGTGCATATATATGTGTGTGTGCATATATATCACTGGAAAAAAACAAAAGGTTAACGTGATAGGTGAATTTCTCAGTGACTTTTTAACTCAAAACAAAGAAATTCACCAGTTCTAGTTAGCATCAGTAACTATAACTTGCACTGCTTATGACTTCACATTATGCATCACTCATGACATATTCGGTAACTTCATTTATGACATCACTGATGACATCTCAAATGACAATTGATGACATCACAGATTACATCATCCAGTGAGTGTGTTAGTTTGTTTTATAGTTTACATATTAGTGGGTAACTTCCAGAGTACTTCTCAATCTAGTTTTGCGCAGCATGTGTCCAGTAAATGGGTGTAATCGTTTACAAAACACATGTACTTCTAATCTACATAGGTAGGTCTGTGTGTAGTTGTTGAACATGTTATAAATGTTTGTATTCAAGAGTGAGTCTGTGTGCAGGTCATAGTTGGCTTATATTCATTATACTCCACACAGAGTTTCTGCAGAAAAAGTTTCCACATGGAGAACGATTCTGTGCAGTAGATGCTAACATTCATATGGGGCCTTGAGTTATTAGAATCAATTGTGTCAGATTGATAATTTATACTACACATGAAAGAGTGTGTGCGCCAGGTTCTACCCCATGTATGTGTGCTTGTTTTGCTTCAGAATAAGGGCTATCTGTAAAGTTTGAACAACAGTATGATGGGTGCAGGTAGTATGATCTTCAGCACCTTCAGATCTTCGTTATTTCTAGCTAATAGTGACTTTTTTGACCACTGTTGCATACAATGTACATATTAGATTTTTCTCAATATTTTTCTCATGAGATTTGCACTGTTTGCAAACAGTGCAATATAGAATTAACTGTCCATAAAGTAACTACTGTTTACCGTACTCATTTCGCTACTGATGTCAACTTCATTTCTTGATGTAGGTTTGGTGTGTCAGAGGTTTGACACTGAATAACGCTGTCCATGGTAGGACATTTGGTTTGGAATTGGCATTCACTACTACTTTGGCTTCCTATGAACAATATACAGATTGAATACTGTACTCAATGACCGTTTCCCATATGTGTGTGGTTGATTGTTCATGTGAACTATTACATGTATAGCCGTTGTCATTTATACAGCACTGTGCAGGAAAACGAAGCCTGGATGATATCATCAGTGTTGTCATCAATGATGTAATTTCAAATGTCATCAGTAATTTCATTAATTATTTCATTGAACATGTCATGAGTGATGTCATATGTAAGGTTATAAGCAGTGCGTGGCAGGAGCGCAAGTTATAGTTAGTGCTATAATTGTAAGTGTAATTGGTGAATTTCTGTGTATTTTTTTTTTTAGTGCAAAACATTAACATTGTCACTGTGCAATTCATCTAACTATAATGTTACTTCAAACTTTGTTTATTTCCAGTGAACTTCTAGGGTTTTTTAAAAATATATTTAAAAAATAAATAGACAATAAGTACTCCAACAATGGATGCACTAAGAATGTTAAATTTCGTAGTTTTCTAACTCACATATACTCAGCATAGTTTTCATAGTCTTTGTATGTATCTTTACATAAACTTCATATTTATATTTCAAAAAGACACTGATCAGTTTTTCCTTTACTATATATTATGGGTTTTCACTATGTACATCTGTTTTTAAAGTTTGTGATTGCTGTTGCGAGGGACTCACGAGATCGCAGAGTTATACATTTTGTTGTAATCTGGTGTACAGAGTTCTTTTTAACCTGGTCAGTTATTATTGAATGCTAACGATTATAATAAGTCAATACAGTATGTGTGTATATATATATATATATATATATATATTGTATCAATTATTTTGTCTACAAACTCACAGAGCTTACAAGATGATGGCGAAAGCCAAACACCCAGTCCCCAGCATGCTCTACAAGGGGGCTGTATTTCCTGTCCATCTGTCGCAATCCGCTTGTGAGAGCATACCTTGTATTTTCGTAGTTTTGAAGAAAGTAAGACGTAATGTTTAACCCCTAGGGTGCCTGTGGCGAGCTGGTTTCGTCCTCGCAGCTCGTCCTGTACCCGGCCCACACTCCCCGTCAGTGATGGAAGGGGAATCGCTGAGGGCAGATCGGCCTATTGTAAATAGGCCTACCTGCGCCCAGTGCAAGCAGAAGCCTCTAGACGCCAGGGATTATTTCCCTTATTATTATTATTATTTTTTTTTTTTTTAACAGGCTAGGGTCGCTCCCTTGGAGAGAGAATTTATTTTAGGCCACTTCTGGACCCCTTGTGGGCAGATCAGCCTATTTTAATTAGGCCAAACTAGGTACCTGGTTTAAAAATAAATAAATGTAAAAAAAGAATATTTGCAGATGGGGAGCCACCCCTTAAGCAAGGGTCGCTCCCCTGGGGGGCACATTTATTTTAGGCCATTTCTACCCCCCTTTGGGGCAGATCAGCCCTCTTTAAATAGACTGATCTGCCCCCAAGGAGGGGCAGAAACCACTAGGCAGCAGGGATTTAAAAAAAAACTTTTTTACAAATGGGGAGCGACCCCTTAGGCAAGGGTCGCTCCCCTGGGCGGCAAATGTATTTTAGGCCATTTCTGGGGGCAGATCAGACTATTTCTATTAGGCCGATCTGCCCCCAGGGGCCAGAAACCACCTAGGCACCAGGGATTGGTATGTATGTGTGTGTTTTGTTTGGGGGGGGGAGCTAGCCTCTTGGGCAAGGGTCGCTCCCCCTGGGGGCGCATTACTGTTGCCCATTTCTGCCCTCCTTGGGGGCAGATCAGCCTATTTTTGTAAGGCCCATCTGCCCCCAAGGGTGGTAGAAAGCCCAGCAGAGACCAGGAAAGATTTATTTTTAAAAAAAAGAGGGTGGGGGTATGGCCATACCCCTGCCCCTAATAAATGGGTACAAAGTTGTTCTGCCCACCCGAGGGGCAGAAAGCCTATTAGATGCCAGGGAATTAGAAAAAAAAATAGTGGGGTTGTGGCTGCCAACCAGTGTGGGCATGGTTATGCCCCCACCCCAACAGAAGGGGGTAACAGTCTTTCAGCTCCCCCCTGCACACTAAAACATCTTATTCCACAACAAGCAAGAGGACATTTGATTATTTTGGGTTTTGGTATTACATTACGGCCATGAGAGCTTGTCTAACCCTCAAAATCATCCTGCTTGGAATGGTGAGGGCAGCACTTTTTGGACTTTGAGTCCAGGGTGGTGTGCTTCACATGCACCCCACAACATTTTCCTACCCACAATTCCCTTCAAACCTCCAACTTTGCTTGAAATAACACACTTTCCCCACATTTTTGTGATGGAACCTTCCGGAATCTGCAGGAATCCACAAAATTCCTACCACCCAGCATTGTCGCATCTATACCGATAAAAATTCTGCCCCACTTGTCAGCCTAAAAACTTTTTTTTCAAACTGCCATTTTGGGCCCGCTTTGGTTCTCCTCCAATTTCAGCATCTTTTTGGCTCTTACCTGTCACAGGCACTTGGCCCACCTACACAAGTGAGGTATCATTTTTATCGGGAGACTGAGTGGAACGTTGGGTATGAGGACATTTGTGCCGGTGCGGTGATCCCACACAGAAATGTGGGAAAAATGAGATTTATTTGAGCTAAATTTGAGGTTTGCTGAGGATTCTGGGTGAGAAAACACTGGGGAATCCACGTAAGTCACACCTCCCTGGACTCCCTCAGATGTATAGTTTTCAGAAATGTCTGGGTTTGGTAGGTTTCCCTAGATGGCTGCTGAGGCTAGGACCTTAACGCAGGTGCCGCCCCTTCACCCCCCCCCCCCCCAACCCCCTCTCAAAACAGGTAGTTTTGTATTTGATAATTTTTATGTGTCCCCTAGTGTTTTGGGGCATTTCCTGTTGTGCGCACTAGGCCTACTCACATAAGTGAGGTACCATTTTTATTGGGAGACCTGGGGGATCGCTGGGTGGAAGGAAGTTTGTGGCTCCCCTCAGATTCCAGAACTTTGTAGCACCGAAATGTGAGGAAAAGTGTTTTTTTTGTGTGCCAAATTTTGAGGTTTGCTAAGGATTCTGGGTAACAGAACCTTGTGAGAGCACCACAGGTCACCCCACCCTGGCTTCCCCTAGGTTTCTAGTTTTCAGATATGCCCAGGTTTGCTAGGTTTCCATAGGTGCCGGCTGAACTAGAGGCCAAAATCCACAGCTAGGCACTTTGCAAAAACAGGTCAGTTTTCTTTGGGAAAATGTGATGTTTCCACATTGTGTTTTGGGGCATTTCCTGTTACGGGCACTAGGCCTACCCAAAAAAGTGAGGTACTATTTTTATCAGGAGACTTGGGAGAATGCTGGGTGGAAGGAAATTTGTGGCTCCTCTCAGATTCCAGAACTTTCTACCACCAAAATATGATGAAAAGGTGTTTTTTTTGCCACATTTTGGGGTTTGCAAAGGATTCTGGGTATCAGAACCTGATGAGAGCCCCACAAGTCACCCCATCCTGGATTCCCCTAGGTATCTAGGTTTCAAAAATGCATGTTTGATAGGTTTTCCAAGGTTCCGGCTGAGCTAGAGGCCAAAATGCACAGCTAGGCAGTTTCCAAAAAAACACGTCAGATTTGAATGTAAAAATGTGATGTGTCCATGTTGTGTTTCCTGTCACGCGCATTAGGCCTACCTACGCAAGTGAGGTACAATTTTTATCTGGAGACAAGAGGGAACACAGAATAGCAGAACAAGTGTTATTGCCCCTTGTCATTCTCTCAATTTTTTCCTTCCAAATGTAAGACGGTGTGTAAAAAAGACGTCTATTTGATAAACGCCCTGTAATTCACCTGCTTGTATTGGGACCCCCTGAATTCAGAGATGTGCAAATAATCACTGCTTCTCAACACCTTCTCTTGTGCCCATTTTGGAAAAACAAAGGTTTGCTTGATACCTTTTTTCACTCTTTGTATTTCACCAAATGAATTGCTGTATACCCGGTATACAATGAAAACCCATTGCAAGGTGCAGCTCCTTTATTGGCTCTGCGTACAGGGTTCTTGATGAACCTAGAAACCCTATATACCCTGCTGCATACCTTGAACTCCTCAGGGACGTCTAAATCTTTCCGACCTGGTACAGGTACTCCGAGAGCAAGCAGGTAACAACCCAACATATCTGAACAAAGCCCTATTTTGCTGTTTATGAAAGGAGACTATTTATTCTTGTGAAACAAGCAGGGGAACACATGACAGGCTTGTCCAGGTTCACAAATGTCAACCTAGGAAATAGCTTTTTAAAAATATTTTTTTCTATATTTTTCTCCTTTTCGTTTTGAAGGGGATGCTGTTTTATTTACTCACAATTTCTTATTTTCGTTCTATCCCTTTAAAAAAAAAGAAAAATACAAAAAAGTTAAACATTTTTAAAAAACACAAAAAATACAGTTGTTGAAAATGTTACCTAAAAATACTCTTTTCACTGCTACTGTATACTTTAATTATGTGTGTTGTTTGTACTATGTACCATCTTTTTTTTATTCTTCATGACTTGCACAGAGCCATGACGCTCTCATATATAGCGTGGTTGACCCTTTCGTTCCTCTCACGAGAGCCAGGTGCATATTCCTCCATGTCCACTCCAAGGGGGCGGGGTTTGCTCCTTTACGCTTGCGATCCTCTCACCAGAGCGTACTTTGCATTTTCACTGAACATATCCTGTTATAATAGGTATAATTTATATGCACCAGAGTTTCGCTATCCTTTTAAAAAAAAAATAATAATCCCACAAGACTCTTGTGAGAGTGTACAAATTCTTTAGCAAAATGTTTTTTCCTTCATTACAATACTTACCTCTTACAATCCCCAGTGCCAGCCTATGGAGAGAAACTGCCCTCTCTACTGAGACTCTGCGTAGTATAGTGTGTAAAGAGATTGGCCGCTCTCCTGTGATGTGTCTATTGGATAATGCTTGTGCAAATTAGGGTGTGAAAAGTGGCTTACCCTTGTGGTCACACATCTCCTCATTGTGGAAGGAGTACAAGTAAAGTATGCAGTTGAAATTACCTTCATACTCAAAAGTGTATCTTGCATAACAACTCTAGAGACTATGTTATGAAAACACAGTGCCCTCTCAGCTGAGACATCTCCCCAGAGTAACATGTGTGCAAAATACGATGTGGGTAGAAACTGCTTGCTCCGGCTATACCTCTCATCATGATAATGAATGTCATTAGTAGTGGATAAATTGGAGTATCCTCTGTGTTGATAACTGTGTCTTGCACAACCAGTGTGCACATTTGAATGTAAGGACACACTCGCCTCTCCCTCGCTCTCTCAGACATCTCCTTATGGGGACAGGCATGTGTAGTGAGGTGTACATAAAGACAGACCTTTGCACTGAAACGTCTCTCCGGAGTGACAAGCATAAGTACTAAGATGTGCAAAATAACAGCTCTTTCCACCAGAATATAGCTGTGCGTAGTATACTATGAGAATGCATTCAACTCTTTACCAAAACCTGCCTCTTGTATAAAAATCTTCATTTGACTTTAGGAAGAAGCACTAATCTCTCTATAGTACCTTAAACATACATATCCATGTAGAAGAACACTTACAGTTGTTGAAGAATGAGCTTTTACTTTAAGTCCTCATTAGAAGACTACGTTAATAAACTACGACAATAGCAGTATAAACAACAAACTTTACAAATTATTATTTATCTTTGCTGATTTGTGAAATTTATAAAAAAAGAATTCAGCAGGGGCAACAAGAACAAGGAATACGCCATGATTACCACTGGGATGTGGTGACATTTGAGGGGTATGCACCCTCAATGCCTTGCTCAGGCAGATGTAACCCGTGCTGCAGAGCTCAGGGGCGTGCTTATCTTTTGAGCCTGGAGACACTGTGCCTACCCAGGTAAAAAGCACTTTGTTGCTGCTTAAGTAAGCATATCATTTTATCATAAAGAAGAAGAAGGGTAGAGCTACACAGAACAAGCTTCTCCAAGGGTATACATGTCGCTGTAGGCAGTAAGAACAACATCAGTTGTTCGATTAAAATTTTCCTGACTTTCTACACAATTACTGTTCCATCTTTCTTCCAAAGTAAACAATTTTTGTTTTACTCCTCCATATATTGTGTGACATGGTACTGCTGTTTTTCGTAGCTTCTGTTTTCCATTTCCCCTGAAAAAGACAAATAATAAAAAAATAAAGTTACATACTGATCAGTAATAGTTAACAATGATACATTACTATTTTCTCATGTTGCTTTTTACATTTTTTACCTACAATTACATATTTATATGTACTGCACCACTAACTCCATCGTCCTTTCTGTTTAAAAAAAAAAAAATCCACAGCCTCGAACACTGCATTTCGTATCCACAATTAAGTTAAAACATGGCTTCATAACAATCTGTAAAGTAACACATTCCTCTTTAAACTTCCCTAAAAGCGAGCACAGGGTTTTACTCTAGAAATGGCAATATCTCCACTCAAACGTGTCATAGGAGTAAAATATGTGCACAGTAAGGTTCATAAAAACCCTAGGCCTTGTATTAACTGATTGTAGATGCTTTGTTTAATCATTTCAGGAACACTGCCACTTTTATTTATAACTACATCCAGATTGAACATTTCATTTCAAACACAACACCCAGTACTTGGTGATATCTCTCCACAATCTAAAGTCTACCTCACAAAACCTATATTAATAAACATGCACCTCTACTAATAGCTTTTCGCTCATTAAACCTTGTATAGAATACATTTATCAACAGTAGTGTACTTACTGACATTTCTTAACAGTGTCTATAAAGTATATTTCTAATTACCTGAACTTAGAACAGTTTCTTATATAAAGCTAAAATCACCAGTCTGTGTCAGTTCCAAATTCAGTCACTTCTGCTGACCACAACTCCAGCAGGTTTCCTTCTCCAAATCCCAAACAACAATCTTAGCTATCCCTGGTTCTGCATCCAGTCGCATCACAGCATTTCTTCAATCACGCAATAAGAATTGTAACTATTGGTTGAGCCTTGGCCTTTTTTTTTTTTTTTTTGCATCTCCCCATACGATCTCGCAAGACCTTTGCAGGATCATAAAGCACCTCGTGGCAGGTCCAGTAATTTCCCTTGTGCATCTTGCGACAGGCTCGCAGGGTCGTAATATACCTTGTGGCAGGCTCAGTAATTTCACCTCAGGTCTTGCGAGCCTCTCACAAGATTTCACCTATCCATGCAGCAAGCTTCACTCCTTAAAACTTGTGAACTACTCTCATGAGATCTCGCAGAATCGCAACAAAATTGCAGGGAAATAGTATGTAGGGTGGAATATCCTCTCCACTGAATCCTGTCGCTAACATGGCAGTGTGTGTAGTAAGGTGTGCGGAGAGACTTTCCTCTCCATTCAGATCTCTGTCTCAGATGGCATGTGTATGTAGTAGTGTATATGGATGGACTGGCGTCTGTTGTGAGACCCTTCTCTTGGATGATGGCTGTGCGTAGTAGGGTGTGAAGAGAGACTGTCCTCTTCCCTTAGACCTCTCTCTTACACGAAAGGTGTGTGTAGTACGGTGTCTCCATGAACTACCTTCTTCTTCCAGACTTCTCTCAGATGACAGGATTGTGTAGTAGGGTGTATGGAAAGAGACTGCCTCTCCTCTAACTCTTCTCTCTCAGATGACAGATGTACGTATTATGGTGTGTACATGCACTGGTCTCTTCTGTCAGACCTTTGTCTCACATGATGGCTGTGCGTAGTAGGGTGTGTACATGGACTGCCTCTCCTGTCAGACCTCTCTCTCAAATGACAGGTGTGCGTATTATGGTGTACGTGGATTGGCCTCCCCTGTCAGACCTCTTTCTCAGATGACAGGTGGGAGTAGTAGGGTGTCTTGATGGCCTGGCCTCTCCTTTCAAACCTCTCTCTCAGATAGCAGGTTTACACATAATAATGAGTAGAGAGGGACTGCCCTTTCCTGTCAGACCTCGCTTAGATGACAGGTTTGCATATGGACTGGGCTCTCCTGTCAGACCTCTCTCTCACATGACAGGTGTGCATAGTACGGAGGGGGTTGTTCGGCTGGCCTTTCCCTTCAGACCTCTTTCCCTTCAGACCTCTTTCTCAGATGCCAGATGTGCGTGTTAGTGTACCAGATGACGGGTTAACATAGTAAGGTATGCGCATAGACTGGCCTCTCCTTTCAGACCTCAGATGACAGGTGAGCGTATTAGGGTGCATGGAGAGACACTAGCCTCTCCGCTGAGAGCTCTCTCCCAGATGACAGGTGTGTGTAGTAGTGAGTGGAGAGGGACTGCCCTTTCTTGTCAGATCTCTCTCAGATGACAGATGTGCATAGTAGGATGTGTGAATGGACTGACCTTTCCTTTCAGACCTCTGTCCCAGATGACAGGTGTGCGTAGTAATGTGTGGAGAATGACAGGCTTGTCCTTTCAGACCTCTCTCAGATGAATGGATTGCGCAGTAGTGAGTGGAGAAGGACTGCCTTGTCCTGTCAGATCTCTCCCTCAGATGACAGGTGTGCGTATTAGTGTGCATGGAGAGAAACTAGCCTCTCCACTGAGAGCTCTTTCCCAGATTACAGGTGTGCGTAGTAGTGAGTGGAGAGGGACTGTCCTTTCCTGTCTGATCTCTCTCAGATGACAGATGTGCAGAGTAGGGTGTGTGAATGGACTGACCTTTCCTTTCAGACCTCTGTCTCAGATGACAGGTGTGCGTAGTAATGTGTGGAGAATGACAGGCTTGTCCTTTCAGACCCCTCTCAGATGAAGGGAGTGGAGAAGGACTACCTTTTCCTGTCAGATCTCTCCCTCAGATGACAGGTGTGTACATAGACTGACCTCTCCTATCAGAACTCTCTCTCAGATGACAGGTTAGCGTAGTACGGTGTGTGCATGACTGGCCTCTCCTTTCAGACCTCTCTGTCAGCTGACGGGTGTGTGTAGTAGGGTCTGCCTCTTTGCTGACACCTCTTGCTCGGATGAGGGATGTAAGTAGTAATGAGTAGAGAGGGACTGACCTCCCTGCTAAAACCCCTCTCTCTGATAATTGCTGTGTATAGTAGGGTGTGGAAAGAGATTATACCCTACTCACAACTCTTACAAAGCCGATGGGTGTAAATAGTACACTCTGACAAACGCCATCTCCGCTATTGATGCTTCCTACATTAGCAAGTGTGCATACTACAGTGTATTCAAATATCACCTACTCGTTTCTACTGTTCGCAAACCCGCAAGAGTCTTGCAAGATTGTAATGTTTTTTGGGGGAAAATATGAATGAACCATCTACTCATTACTGTACTTATCTCTTACACACATTCTCTCAAACACAATGACCACAAAATGCGTTCCTACTAATGGAGTGTATCCAGGACCAGAACTCATTTATCCCTTTTTATCAATCATGATCTCGCGAGAGTCGCACAAGACCGTAAAATAAGTTAAAAACAATATACATTTATTTTCTTCACAGTAGTTATCCCTTAGACACCTCCTCTCTGAATCTAGGGGGACAGCATGACCTTCCTCTGCCCCTTTATATAGCTTTTTTTTATTTCATTCCCACAACACCTCAAATTTTCAATAGTGAATATTAATGGCTGCCTTATCATTTATAACATTCCAGCAGCCAGCGAATCAGAGCGCTTGTGAGACTAGCGGGAACCTCTCACTCCCTTGAGAGTGTAAAGGCTTTCAGGAAAAAAATGCCTATTGACCAATCACAGGGCTCCATTTTTAAGTTCACGCTCCAGCAGGATCCCCCACTGGACTCTCGCCAGCCCAACTGGCAAACTATACAATTATTTTTTACCCTAAATTATCAAAAACTAGAGAACGGATTTACAGCTAATCATAATAAGCACAATCTGTGGACAAAGATCTAGCTTCCTGTCGAATTTGGTGTATTTCTGTTCAGCAGTTTTTGCTGTAGTGGTGTCTAAAGAAGTCTGTGGAAAAAGGCATGGGGATTTTACGTTTTGGGACACGCCCCCTTTTTTTCCTCAGCCCCCGCTTAATGGATCACCTCAAAACTTTCCAGGAAGGAGCTAAGTTGGATGAATTTTTTTTTTTTTTTTAAACGTTTCGCAACGATTCATCAAATGGGGCTAAAGTTATTAGCAAACTAAAAATGCTCAGTGCATAGAAAAGCAGACCTAACTATAACTACTTATTGGTGACCGCCAGTCTTCACTCAAAAAACTAAATGTTAAAGTGATATTATAGTTAGGTGAAAACTTCAGTGACAACTTGACGTTTTTAAACACAAAAAAATAATATTCACCAATTATAGTTATCTCAGGTAACTATTACTTGTATTCTAAAATAATAATAATTCATTCCCAGCCATTCACAGTCTTGTCATCAATGATGTCAGTTTAGATGTTTCTGTTGTGTCATCAGTGATGTCACAGAACATGTCATGAGTGATATAATATGGAAGGTAATTAGCAGTGCATGGCTAGGGCACGAGTTAGTTACTTTAGGACATGAGTTACAGTTACTTGAGACAAATATAGCTGGTGAATTTCAGCGTTTAAATTTTTTTTTTTTAGTTTAAAACATTACTTTGTCACTGATGTTTTCACCTAACTATAACATTGTTTTAACCTTTGTTTTTTTTCAGTGAATTTCGAGGTTTTTTCTTTAACATAAATTAATATTTTATTACCATACGTAAAGCCAGCTATGTGCAGCGTGGGGTTGGCCACAGTGCTTGGCAATGACTAGACCCTGCCTACAACCCCTGTGGGCGGGGAACCCCCCTGCCACACACAGACTTTGGCCGTGCATGGTGTGGGGTTGGCTGCAGACAAGCAGCTGCACACTATGCGTGGCCGAAAGTATGCTCAGCTTGGGGTTGGTCTCGCAGGTCATGGCCACATTCAGGCAGACTTAGAGACTTTGTCAAAGAGTCACAACACCAAATTATAAAAAGTTAGCCTATTGACTTCACCTATAAGTGAACAAATCAATACACATAAAACAGATCTACCATCTTTCTGCAAAAATTATCAATATTTTTAATCAACTGTATATTTCAGTAATTCACATAATGCAATGTTTAATAATAGTGAAATATATATAAAGCAATTTATCATCTTTTTGCAAAAACCACCAGTGTTTTTAATCAAATGTATATTTCAATAATTCACATAACACAATATTTAATAATATTGATTATTAGGAAGCACAGTTTAATAAAGTGTTAAAAATGTAACATGTCTGTGAATCTTTCTTTTGATGTAGTTGTTAATATTGCATTTTGTGGATTGAAAAATGTTAACATCAAGACTCAAAGACCAACATATCTCTGAGTCTTTCTTTTAACTTTTTGTCAGCTCACAAAATGCTATTATAAAAACAACCACAAGAGAGGTTTGCATTCCAGCTGAAGAGCATAGAGCTGCAGACAGGAGTGTTTTAAAATATGGTAAGTTCACCTGGGGTCATGGATTTAATGACCTAGGAGACTTACTGTTTTAAAAATTTTGCTGGTGCACTTCCTGCAGCCCCCAGACATCAAAAGGTCTTTGTGTTGCCCCTGCCTCTTCGAAGGAGCTCACCAAGCTAAATAAATAACCCTTGCAGGACATTATGGGGCACTCCTTCAAGGAGCAGTGAATAACAAATAAATAGCTATTTAATATTCACTTTTATTTAAAAAAATAGTTGTGAGTGTTTCGGTGCTGATATGGGACACCTGCCTTTTAAACCTACTTTGGAGGCTGTGGGACAAGCCCAAGGCACCTCCCCAGTCGGAACCCACAGTGGGTACTAATGGGAGTCTGCATGTTTTCTATTACGTGAGCACCCCAGTGCCCACCTGGGGCACCAACAATGTAGGGGTCATTGGTGGCTGTGAAGGAGACCCAGCGCCCCTGCCTCACCAGCGGGCTCCCATTGTGGGAGCCAGCCATTATTGTAGGTGGGTCCCTGGTGTCCACCCAGAGCATCCACAAAACAAGGATCATTATGGTTCGCCTCAAGGCCCCCACAGTCCCAGCCAGCTCCCCTTGTAGAAGTCGGCCACTTTCTTTATTTTAGGTGTTTGCCCCAGTATGTAGGCAATCCCACATAATGTATAGCAGTGTAGCCCACTCACTGCAACTTTTTCAAGATGTGGCACTTGTGTTGTCAGTGCGGTATAACCTGCCCCCTATGTAGAATTTTGTATGCTACCTCTTGTGCATGTTTTGCATGCTTGTTATGTTCCTCTAGTATCTTATCCCATTGGTCCCCATCTAAAGTAATCACCTCTTTATTTTCCCAGTCTTTAGTCTCCATCAGTATTTTATAAAACGTAGTAATGGGATGTGTGGGTTTTTAGCCAATTTTTCAGATGGCGTTGGGGGTCAAAAGCTAACTCCCTTTTTCTGTGCTTCATGACCCAGTTTCTCACCTGCATGTACCAATATCTTTCTTCCTCTTGGAGCCCATACTCTTCTTTGATTTTCAGGGTCTTGAACTGTTTTTGTTTATACTTGGCACTGACAAAATTAAATGTACTTAAAAACAAGTGCATGTAAGGAGGCAAGAGTGCCTGTGTGAGAAACTGTGTGCCTATTGTAGAAAGCAAAGAACTACACAAAACTTCCAAAATATTCAAACCGGGCATTTATCTGTAGCAAATTTATTTGACTGGATGTGGGATGGCGCGTGTGGAAGATAGAGTTGTTTTTTTGGGTAAAGAGGAGTGCAGAGAGGGGCTCAGATTCACAGCAGCAGCACATTGAGCGGAGAGAGGTGATCTGAGCACCTGCAGCCAGAGAAGACTGCAAGTACGAAGTGCCAAAACACAAACTGAGGTGAGGGATTGGCCCGTCTGACCGGCCTTCACAAGGACAGGCTTCCATCTGGTGTTGGAAAGAGTGAGAGTGGAAGTGGTCCTAGAAGGGATTGGGTGGACTTTCAAAGCAAACATATGGCGAAAGAAACACAGGCTGACGTGGCACAGAGCTGTGGAAGAGGCCTACAGTCCGGCAGCCTGTTGGAGGTGATGGCCTCTCGAGATGAGGAAGTTAGGGGGAGATATGTGCCATGTACCAGGAACCAGCCAAAGACCAGAAAAAGAAAAAAAGGTCCTCGAGCAAGAGAGAGAAATGTAGGAAAGGGGAAGGAGATTAAGGGAGATAGCAAGAATGAAAAAAAAAGAAGTGTAAGAGTTATGGTTGGCAGCAGGCCAGGGAGTGGGATGGGAGAAGAAAAAGGACCTCGATTACATCAAGAGCAGCAGAGGGGTCCAGGTTAACTTTGATAAATCTGTGCTTGTTCCGGTTATTTTTGTGGCGAAGGGAAGTTACATTTCACGTGCACTGGCCAATTATGGAGCTGGTAAAGAAGAGTTGACATCAAGACGACAAATGGTAAGCAATAGGTGGGCTCCAAGTACTTTTCTGTATACAAGAGTGTCTCGCAAGTGAGATGCATGCGCTACCGCATACACCCGCAGGCTCAATCCTAATAACAATCAGTTGCATGTCTAACATGCATTGTGTTCCATTCTTAAACAAGTCTTATCTTAAACCATCTTTTCTCACTTTACATATGATGCATAGGCACAGTCTTATCTCCAAAGGTCATCTTGCAGAGGTCAAATCACCAGCTGTCATTTTTACTGCAATGCTCACATCAACACTCCCCCCCCCCCCCCCCCCCCCCCCCCCCCCCACGCCCACGCCCATCATAAAGCATTGGATTCAATGAAGGTATCCCATTGTAACAAATTTGGATATGAAGAACTATCATCTACCTACAGTGCCTGCTTTGGGTACAGTGAGGTGCCGTGTTTTAACTCTATTTAAAATGATTTGATTTCTATGATAGACCTACATTAACTTGTTTTAAAATACACCCAACTTGGCTGAAAGCATCCTTCGCCCCATGACGGTGCGGAGCATGGTCAGGTTTTTGAATGAGAGACCATTAGAAGTCATGCACTTGAGAAATAAAAGTTTCTTTGTGTTTTACTGTCCTTCTAAAAATGCACCTCCTTTAGATGTTTTGTGCAGTTGTAGCACGTGGGCACACCTCTAGTTTTAAATTTGATACAGATCTTTTATTTTTTACCTAGCTGCAAGTATTTGCTGCATCATCTTCTTCGCAGACATTCAAAATGCATAATTCTTGATATCTCTATATTATTTCAAAAAATTTCCAGGAAAGAAATACACTTTTGTTAAAGCTTATTGTTTGGTCTTAAAATTTGGGTATAAAAATCTTTCCAATTCACAATACAGCCGTATGTTGAATATCCTGTAAAATCGTTTGCCATTATTTTCTAGTTGGTGCATGTAGTTTGAAACAAATCAATTCGTTTCCTCACTTTTGGTGGCGGCGGAAGCTCTCCTATTTTGGTAAACATTTACTAAGGGTTGCCGGTGTTTCTTTGTATTACATAGTGCTACATGTTTATGTGAATGCATATTTGAATTAGAGTTGTTCTATTCTGAACTTATGTTTTTGTACTTCTGGGAAGAAGGCTGGTCTCTTGTAGATTCCCTGCGAAACCTCAAAAAAATGGCTTCCGAATCTGACTTCTAAAGTTCTGTCCTATAATGACTTTGTCTTTAAAATGAAGGGAACTGACCAGTCTAATATTAAGTTGATGTGTGGACCAAATTATAAAAGTGCTGCCAAATACCCCAAATTTTGGTTTTGATTACAAAAAAAAAAAAAAGAAAATCAGATTTTCTATAGCCTTTCGTTTCACACTCCCTGTACCACAACACGATTTGCAGATCATTTTCTTTCCAAAATCCTCTAACTTTGCAGTCATACAAGGAAAAGTAAACACCATTCTCCAGGATTAAATAAGCAACAGTTTGTAAGAAGACATAAACTGTTTTTTGACCTGTCTTTGAACACACAGCATATGTGACAAGATAAAAACAAGATTTATACACATCTGTATTGCTCATTCACTTTCTGAACGAACAGTACACCTGTTTTTTTTCCAGCTTGAGCTCTCGCCAGAATGCGACAGTATTCCCTCAAAATAGGTCACCCTGATGAAATGTGGCTTGGTATAGCGAGTGGGCAAGTAGATTTTTCAAGGCCTACAGAATGCCTTATCCTAATTGATTCAGTAATCTTAAGTGTCTTCTTTATCCTGGATTATACATTTAACTATTGTCATGGTATGTCCGGGCTCAGCTATGTAAAACCAGATAGCATATGCATGAAGCAAGAATGGGGATCCTTAGATTCCTACCGAAAACCCCTTCACCAGTGGGGGAACTCTGATCCAGCAGGTCTGAGGCTTGATGGTCAGTGCCGAAAGCAAGAAGGTGAGGGGGCAGCCCTGTCTACTACCCGTCCAAAGTTTAAAATTTGGGACAGCACACCAGTGATGTGGAAAGACACAGTGGGTTATGCATAACAAAGTTTCAACAATGGCCAGAGGCTAAATCTCTCAGCACTGTGAGGAGAAAATCTTTGTTGGCAGAATGTAATTCTATTTCTGCATCTAAGCGAAGGAAAGCCACTGGCTCTTCAACATTTCGTGCCCGTTACAAACAATTAAAGACCCTTCACAGGTTCAGCTTAGTCGACTTTGAGCATAAACCTGGACTAGGTCAGATGTTTATGGAAGGTGATCTTTGGGAGGAGTCAGTTGGCTAGCACTTAGGCCAATATCATAGTTTCAGTGGTTTAAGAGAGAGTGGAAATTAGGAGGAGCATTCGGCAGCTGGTTTTCCTCCTTGTGTACAAGAGTTATTATTGCATGCTTTGGGTCATCAGGCAGTTTTTCTGACCCTTTACTTCATAAATGTTAATGTAGCTCATTTCCAACCTCGCTAGACAGTCTCTTGAACAGTTTGCCAAGATACTGTTAGGTCCAGGCATCTCCTGCTTGACTGCAATAGTTTTAGTGATTTGGTCTTGTAATTGCCTCATATAACCCGCTTCTGTCCTCTTCCACCGAGTGCGCAGGCCATAGCTCACTGAGGAATTTGGCTACTGTTTCACTGTATACATTCCCAACCTATCTGAACTACTCGTCTTTCCATGCAGCCAGGCAATCAGGCTCATGACTTTGTTGCCTTCTTCATTCAGCTTCCTCTTTGTTGCAGTGTTAATTGCCCCAACTGCTTAATTTGCGGCACTTTTATACCCTTCTAATGTGCCAGCCAGTTGGTGAACACTGTGTGGTTCCGTTGAAATCTCCAGCTGGCTCTCCTAGTTCTGGAGGGTTTCCTGAAGCCTTCCGATGTTCTCTGAATTCCAGTGTTTTACTTTACTCAACTTTACACATGGTTTTTAAGGACAATTTAGGAGACTTCCATAAGTACTACTTTTAACCCATCTAAACCAGTGGCATCCCACAAACTGCAGCAATTTCTTTGCCTATAAGCTCCCTACATTCAGGCTCTGCAAGAACCCTAATCGCAGTCCTGAGTCGACCAGTTGTCAGGGTTATGGGCTAGTGATTGGAAATACACTTATCTGGCTATTCATTATTGTCCACAGGAGGAATCCCTGAATCAGACGTAAAGAAACAATCTTACGTTTTTCTCCTTTTGTACAGTGCTCTGACAGGTACTTCAGCTTGTTTGCTTTAAATAATACCTTAAATAAATGAGATGTGCTGTGTAGTAACTAACACAGGCAAAGCATGAAATACTCTACAACTTATTGTATAAAATCGAAAGCTTGCTGGTTTGGAAGAAAACCTCAGGTCTCTGCGTTTGGAATAAGTTAGTAAAATATTTTTTATTAACAAAGAAGCAATCATAGAAAAACCATGCAGGGTTTTCCTACGGCAGACTGCCAGGAAGAGTATCTTGAGGCAAAGCAAGACATTCATTTAAAGCAAACATCCGAAACATCTAGAGTAAGGCTACATATTTATAAGTTTCTCTTCTCTAGGACAGTAGTTCTTAACCTGTGGTCTGAAGACCCCCGGGGATTCTCGAGGACTATGCAGGTGTTCCGGCACTGTTTTACAAAATTAAATCATATTAAAATTCATAATTTAAAATTAATATAGTTTACACAAATAAAAGAAGCAAAATTGAAAATGTGAAAACTTTTTCTATGTTTGATTGTGAATTAAACCAAATATGTCAATATTTTAGCATTTGTTTGGTATACTTTTTGTGTGTGTTGTTTTGATCTTAGGCCGGGGGTCTCCAGCTTCCCATAATGACTCAGTGGTGATCCCTGGATTCCAGTTGTGATTCACTTTGCGTCCACAACAGTCAAAAGATTAAGAACAGCTGCTGTAGGAGACTAGTGTTAAGACGAGAGTATGAGAACCAGTAAACTTCGTAGCAGTTGTTCAACAGTTTTATCATAACATGGAACTCTACTCTTTATCATTCGATGCACACACTGCTCTTTAAAAAAACAAAATCACGTTTTGGGTGGAAAGTACATTGCCTCATTGTGAAGCAAAGACTTCCAGGTTATATATGAGTGAGGCCCCTAAAAATATGACTGCTGCAGAATACATAATGAAATCTTTTTTTTCATTTTGTTTTTATAGTGCAGACTATGAGAAAACATATGAGATCATATGATAAACAATATTAGCAATATTATCATCTGGAACTAAGATTAGCAGAAAATGAGTCATAGCTCTTCCACTTTGTCTAGCCTGCAAAAGTGGTATGGTATTAAAGTGCTATAGTGCTTTGTTTCTAAAAGAGATTAAATTCACAAGGTTTCGAAAATGCACCTTCGTGACACAGCGGAGTAAAGAACCCTCAATCTGCTAGAAATACAATCCCTTCATACAAAATAAATATGTGTTTATTTGGCTACAGTTTAAGGGACCGTATTAATTAGAGCAATGCAGCCAAGTCAATTAAATCCTGAACAAGGTGTACACTTGCCTAGTGTAAATCCTTCTAATGCTTTTCATATACCCTTATACAATCAAATCCCCAGTATGTAGCATTTACACATAGCAATGCTCAAAGTGTAAATGTGCTAGTAAAGGACAATCTAATATTAAAGTGTTACTATGCTTAATCGCGGTCAAATAATGGAACATTGAAATTGGCCCCACATTTTTTTTTTTTTTACTGAATCAACTGTACTCATGAAATATTGCATCATTTAAGAGGACGAATCCTGAAACTCTACACACAAAATTAACAGTGAATAAATCAATACAATTGTGCAAAATAATGAAGCAAATGCACAACAATTCAATAAATCCAGAGTGAAGTGCATAAGTGCCTAGTACAAATCTTTCTACAGCTGATTAAAAGTCTGCATAGAGTTAGAGCCCAAGCCCTACTGCGGATGGAAAGGCCAAATTCATCACAGGGAAGAATTGTGGTTACAAGACTTGAACACTGACCAGGTTGCTGAAAGCCAAAGAAGGCATCCCACACATCGTGCATATGCCTCCTCAAATGATTAGTTCTTCATCATTTTCACGTACCAATGATCAGTATTTGGAATATTGGTCATTGTCCAGTTTTGCAATTTCAGGCTATGACCAACAGCAGTGACAACAAAAATGAAGTATTGCACGTTTGTATTAGCTTGCCTAATCACATATGATGAGCCAAATAGAACTAGAGTGGCCTCAGGCACAATAATTAATTGGGCACATTTACTCATTTCCTGAAATAACGTCTTCCAGAATTGATGAAGTGCTGGGCAGGTACAAAAAATATGCAATCAATCCCCTGCAACACTTGATCAACTCCAGAAGCATTGATCAGGGATAGATGACAGCATGTTATGCACCATATGTGAAGTAAAGTATGCTGACTATGTAGACAAAAAGGACATTGTTTTGAAATTTGCAGCTGTCAAAGATTTATGCCCCATCTCAGATGCTCTATAGATCTTGGTCAGTTGTTCTATAGATCTTGTTCAAAAATTCGTGAACCAAATTTGGTTTTATATTTTTGCTTAATGCCCAAGACCAATTGCCCATGCTGGACAATTTATTACTTGCTAAGAGATGGATCACGGCATGCGTCTTGTCCCTCATTCTCTGGTAGTTTGCAATTAAAAAACTTGTTATCTGCCTAAAGCTAGACATTAACCAGAGGGTTACTATGCCGCATTGTAGAATTATCTCCGCCCATGTTTTCTGCCTTTCTCCAAGGAAAAAATCTCCCAACCTCGCAAACAACATTGCCTTCCAGGATTCTAAAATCAGTTTGTGCAAAGTAGACCTAGGGCCTGACAGTCCTGCAATGTGGTGAACTCATGACATAATGGGACCCACCAGGTATTGTAAAATGTCTTTATGTGATTTTCGAATGCCTGGAGCACCTAGTGCGTAGTCTTTTTAGAGAACTTTGCTGTCTTTAAGAAGGCCCATAAGTCAATTGCAGACTCATTGACCATACGGATTAATAAAAAGTTGTCATATGATTCTGTCTCTAATGAGTCATACCATATTGTACAACAGAACAGCCTGGTAAAAAGCCTGACAATGGGGTAATGCAAGACCTCCTTGAAATCTATCTAATTGTAATATTGAAAACGTATCCCTTGAGTGTTCATGATTCGTATAAACTTTTTATTAAGCTGATCTCATTCTTTGAAGTATGATGAATTAATCTTGTAAGGGAGTTTGGATAAAAGAAATAAAAATAGTGGTAAAACATTCATTTTAATTAAGGCCGCTCGGCCGGTCGAGTATGAAGGAAGTACAGACCATCTATCCAATAAAGTTTTGACCTTAATGAGCATGAGCCTGTAATTTAATTCAAATAATTGTTCATAATGTAAATGCCTAAATAACTAATAGGGCACTGGTGTGCTGTCTGATTCCTCAGATCTTGCAGAAGATCCGCGAGTGTTGCATTAAATAACAGCATGTCTGTTCTTGCCTGGTTCACGTTTTAGTCCCTACCCCTGCATAATCCAATATTTAATTTATCACCGATTGAATGTTGGTCCTGTGAGCTTTTAGATAACAGATGATGTCATCAGTAAAGAGTTTAATTTCTGACATCCTTTCTAACTGTGTAACAATTGATTCCTTATAGCACATTCTCCCCGCCAGTCTGTCTGAAAAAAGAGAATTGGGGACATTGGGCAGTCCTGAATGGTACCCCAGTGAGTTTGCATGAGGAAAGCTTCCTTTGAGCCAAAAATAACTGTAACTTCAGCCTTTTCATAAAGATTTTTAAGTATTTAAAGAAATTGAGCAGGAAAGCTGAATGTGGCCAAAATACAAAATAGGGCCTCCCAATTCACCAGGTTGAAAGCCTTCTCAGCATCCATCATTAAAATGACTGCTTATCAGCAAAATTGTACCTTGAATCAGAAAATGTTGTTTGAAATGTTTTTTCTATTTAGTAGAAAACCATTCTGGTCCTTGTGTATCAGTTTTTGCTAAGGGAATAATACTTTGTGAAGTCCATATTTAGGTAAATAATTTATAGTATGAATTCAAGAGACTTAATTGGTCTAGAGGAAATAACATCCATAGATAATTTATCTTTCTTAGGGAAACTGACTATAATGGTCTCTTTAAATGACTTGTTGATATTCTTTCCCTCCTGATTTGAATACATTATTCAGTTAAGAAAGGGAACAGCGTTTTGCAAAGATATTGTGTACCTCGGTGCAAATGCCATCATTATCGCAGGCTTTTGCATTCGGCGTGTCTTTAAGTGCTTTAGATACATCCCTGATGACGATTTTATCTAATAATGCGTCTTTTTGTGACCTTGTTACTTGGGGTAAGGATAGTGAACTAAAATCCTGATCCAGCCTTGATATTGGAACCTGAATCTGCCTACTCATACAGGTTCCTCTTCTGTTAATAGACGTGTATCAAGATTCTAAATTGCTATAATACCCTATTTATTTTTCTTCAACCAAGTAGACCATGCAAGACATTTTCCTATTTGTTGACTTTCTTCATACATTTTCTGCGGGTATGCTCTATGGGTGCCAGTGTCTTCGAGCAGAAAAATGTATTTAAGATCCTGCTTTGTCTTATTGAGCTGTTTCTTTTGGTGACCTCTGTCCCCTGAAACCATATAAGCTTTTGTGTCTAGATCGGCCACAGGTTGCAATGCTCATACTCTACAAATTCATGTTTTATTTATGTTAGCCTGGTAAGCTATCATTTGGCCCTGAAAACTGGCTTTGAAGACCTCCCAAACTACAAAATCCAACGCTGATTCATGGTTGATCTCAAATAAATGTTTTATAAAGAATCTTTTAGCATCTAACCAAGGTTGGTCAGACAATAAAGATTTATCAAATTGCCACCTGGGTCTTTCTCTTTGCGAAGCCTCCAATACAAATTGAAGTGAGACTATCAAATGATCGGAGAAGGGGTTTGCCTCAATGGCTACAGCTCCCCACTTAATAGAATGCGTTATGAAGAAAAAAAGTGGGCATGAAGAGGTATTAAATTGGCTTGAAAAGCAAGTGAACTGCGTCAGGTCTGGAGAATCTGTTCACCAAGGGTACGTCAGTGCAAAATCTTGTTTAATAGCTGGTATCATTCTTGTAGGTTTGGATTTTAACTGTTTTTTACCTCTATTGGAAGTGTCTAGTTTTAGATCCTGTATGAAATTAAAATTGCCTCCCCAAATAAAGAGCCCTTCCATGCCCGCTACTAGGTTATGAAGGTGTTCAGCAGCTCCACCTCATCAGCCATAATAGTTCACAAGATTCAAGACAAAACCTATGGCTAACACCTTGATCCATATCCATCTCCATTATTCATCCTTGATTACATCCCTCACATCCCAATTGATAGTGTTTGGCAGCTAATTTACCACTCCTCTTACTGAGGCTCCTGCAAATGCCAAATACACATATCTTTTTGGAATGGAGAGTTTTGGGCTATTCCACTTGAGATATGTCTCCTAGAATAAAATCGCTTCAGCAAATTCATCATGGCACCATATATAAGTTTGTTAATCTGCTCATTAGTGTTGCATAAAATTATCTTAATATGTTTGGGCCAACAAACCCATTCTAAAAGAACTTGTGTTTTAGTGGAACAGACTTGTCAACATTAAAATCCATTGGCAACGTTTATTTTTAAAGTACAGCAAAAATGCTGGAATTTTGTCAGAAAAATTCACCATGTGATATATTGCTTTGTAGGCCATTTGAGTTCACCACTTTCAACAAAAACTTCATGTTCTGTTTTAAGATTTTTCTTTTAAGATGCAGCTTAACTAATGCAGACTGTTCAGCAAAAGGGTTCTCTGTGTATTTGCCTGAACAGCACAGCTGGTAAATGGACATATTATTACCAATACATATATTGTTGGCTTTGGGTCTGTACTAGTAGATTGTTTTTAACAAGTTTCTTTCAGCCATTAACTTGTGACTCTGTCAATCAAATGTAGCTCAGCCCAGAGGCATATTTCTCTAACCTAATACTGTTGGTTGTTGTATGTATTATTTTGCCTCCAATGGCGTTTTTGCATTGCAAAGCAAGAGGGATTATTTTAGCTATCTCTTTGTTGGTTCCTTCCAAGCCTTTGGCCTTTCCCCTGTCTATTGGCTTTGTTGCAGGGTGAAAGAACACTCTCTCTTGACTCAGAAATGACCACGCAGACTCTTCTTGGTAGTTCCAAAGACCATATGTACTAGCTGTCGCAGTAGGGAGTAAAACACTGTGGACTGCACCTCAGCGCTGCATGACCTGCCTCTACGGGTTGCCTCAAATGCCTGTTCACAGATAGGCTCTTATATTCAAATCAGTACAATACTTTGTTACACATGATTAATAGTTGATAACTTGCAAGTTTACAGAACAACTCTATAACCCCGAATTCCTATGTTAAGCATTTACTCGCTCTTTATTATATATTCAACAAAGGTTTATCACCGAGCATTATTTGAAATGTGGATGTATACATGCTCTTTTGTAAATGTTATTTATTTGAAGTGTGTGCTCACAGCATTGTGAGTCCGAGACTCCAGAGTGTTTGGAATTTGGTTTCTTCCTTGTACCCATTGTAAACCACACATCTGTGTACTATGGGCTAATTCATTTATGTGCCCAGTATCTAATCAGTTTGCAACCTGTGGGCATGGAGCGTGCCAGGGACTTGTGTGCTAATGTTGTAAATACCTGAAGTTTGGTCAGACATGGGTTGGCCTTTAACAGATTACCCATTTCCAATTTTTTTACTCCACTAAATCCTTAAATAAATCTTTCATAATGCTTGTGTCATTGTGAGAGTTTAGCCTAAACTTTTTTTTGATTGTGAACAGCAGTGTAGCCTCAATTGATGCTTGATGTTGCTCGATGTTTTCACATTTCATATTTGCGTTAATGCATTTATTTTTCACATTTCCTACAACATTCTCCCCTCTAGTTGATATTTCAACTACCTTATCTAAATCTTGGTCTAGCATTGGTACTAAGTGATACATATTGCCATGAGGATCTACTACTTGTGCTTGTGTACTAATTGAAAACAACCCTCCCGCCTTGAGGCCTGATTACAACTTTGGAGGAAGTTGTTAATCCGTTCCAAAAGTGACGGATATACCACCAGCCGTATTACGAGTCCATTATATCCTATGGAACTCGTAATACGGCTGGCGGTATATCCGTCACTTTTGGGACGGATTACCACCTCCTCCAAAGTTGTAATCAGGCCCTTAGTGTCTAGTTTCCTAACACATGCTAATCCTGACTGTAATACACCGTATATTAGTAGCAAGATCACAGCCATTGCTAACAGAGCCCACAAGAGTCCCAACATCCAGGATGGTAGTGCTGAAAACCACTAAACCAACTATCTGGGGCACCTCCTTAATCTATCATATTAGTCTTTAGATTATACAGTGTCCATATTGCTTCTGACAAAGTCCCATTCACTGCATCATTTGCTGAAATATATGTGCAGCACATGGTACCTATCTTCTTACAAACACCCCCTTGCATGGCCGTCATGAGTCCAGTACATAACAGCGTTGCAGCATCATTATCCTTAGGGCACGCAGTTTAACTTTTGTGACGTTGAATCCCCCCTTTGTGGTGTTAATAACCTTTAGGAGTTACCACCTTGTGATCTGGAGCCAATAAGCGGTTGACTTAGCTTTGACAAATGGCAAGATGCTCCCAAAGAGAAGCTCAGCATCATTGAACAAGAGGTGTTCTTGACGGATGTAATTCCAGGTGCTTCTGCCTTAGTATTCTGCAGTTACCTTCTTTCGGCTCTGATGTAATAAGGTTTTTAGATGGCTCATGGGGTGCTTATGCAAAGCGGATATGTTTATTCCGGGTATCACTAAAACTGGATCATGCAAAGTTACCATGGAAAAAAGTCCTCCGCAGTTAGGTGGTAAGTGTGCATACAGTAGTTCTCCACATTGCCAGAAGTCCATAAGGCTGGAGTTGCCCACCTGCATGCCAGCACAGAAGACTGTGACCTTGCAACCAACATTCCATCCTACTTCCACGGTCCTGTTTCTCCTGAAACATAAGGAAACAGAGGTTAGTTTCATTACAGTCTGATGATTTCTAATGCTGTCTACCCAAGTGTAGCTCGGAATTTTTTTGATCCCAGATGGGGGTACATTTTCTTAAGGCATCCTGACTAACGTCAGTGTTATCCCACAAAGACCTGGCCCTACAGGAATGCCCACGGATTATGAGCAAAGACTGATCCTCTGAGTCTGAGCCCTGGCCTGCGAACACAATCTGGAGGCAAGGGGTTTGCAAGATAGCTGTTACACTTGGTTGGAGGGCAAGTTACCCCTAGGAAACCTAGATCTAGGACCATCTGGGACAAGTCTACGGTGGTGGGGCACCCTGTTTTTCTCATGGGTGATTTATTTTCTTATCTCTTGTCTGTCTTTAAGGATGTATAGTACTTCTGGCAATGTGTTGTATTCTGTGGCATTAACTAGAAAGCGTACTACTCTGACATACGTCAGTTGCATTTAGGTTTTTATTTTAGTACAGTGTAATAGGCAGCAAGCTATGTCTGGTGGTAGTTCCTTCGTGGAGTGGAGTTGGTCTGAACCAGTAGCGTGGGAAATCAAGGAGCACACAAAGCATGACTCACATGTGGCTTCAGCACCTATTTCTGACATGTGCTGATACAACATATTGTCTTACCACTTAGCATGAATGTTAGGGGTCACATTGTTACTAGAGAGCTCTGTTTGGATAAGAAAGATATTAGAATTTGGGTGTACTGTGCTGGCAAAGAGAAAAATGATAGATTTAAGAGATAAAAGAGAAATATAAGAACAAAAATACATATCTTTGGTATTGTCCATTTAAAAGATGGTCCAAAAATATAGTTGAAGGAGGGCTCTTTCAGGGTGACAATCTTTGTCACCACCTATTGTTTCATTTGAACTGTCCATTATTTTTGACGAGTAGCTGGGTTAAGACGCACAGGACTTTGATGGATCCAAGGTTTCCTACCATCCACTTTGAGAGCTGTTGGTGTAACCATGCTGACTGTGTAAGGATCCTCAAAACATTTCTCTTCCATTTGCGAATAAAGTTCTGAATGAGCACTTGATCTCCTATTTTAACTTCTGGGAGGTTGACCTCAGCATTGACACACTTTTCATTTGGCTACGTGTTTGAAAATGAACTTTGCACATTTTATTAATTTGCACAAAAACATATGCATTTCATCACTCAGTGCTTTGGACGAACTTTCTTCCTGAATTTTATTTCTAATGGCAGGGCCTAGGACATTGATGGATCTTTCTGTCACTATTAGGTGAGGAGTCAGGTGATGGTCTGAGCTCGGTGTATTCCTTAGGGAGAACAGTGCTATTGGCAAGCAGTGTAGCTACTTTTTATTTAGGGTGGCGTACAACTTGATGATTTTACTCTTCAAGAGGCATTCAGGCGCAATTTGTGCTTTACCCCTTATAGTGCTGATATGTGTTCAAATATTGTGTTACACAAATGAGTAACATTGTCGGATCTTATGGCTTCTGGGATCCCCCATCAGGGTATCACTTCCCAAACTGGGAATTTGGCTTCACAATGGACGCATGGTCCTGCCTCAGTCCATCTAGAGAATGGGCAGACCACCACTATGAGATACCTGTAGTTACTGGTCCAGTCAATCATATCCACAAAGTCCAAATTAAGGCCCTTAAAAAGACCTTGGAGTTGTGGAATGGTGGAGCTTACCACTTTTAGAGTGGGATTAGGGGAATACTGCTGACAAATCGTGCAGCTATGTAGATACATGGTTATTGTGTCGTGCAAATTGGGGACAGACCAGTCTTGCTGGATTTGGGTTGCCAAATGGTCCCTGGAAGTGTGAGCTGTAAATGAATCTGATCCAGAGCGACAGCAAGCAAAGCCTGTGGCATAACTGGCTTTCCCATAGACAGCTGTCGATACAATAAGCCACTCCTAGACTGACCGGACCCTCTATTTCCCCATAGCTGTTTTTCTTGTGATGATGCTATAGTTCCCTCAGGTGTAACCTTGCTGACTCAGTGTAGGGGGTTTGTCCTTGTCTATGGTAGTCTTTGCTTCAGCCTCCACAGGTGGGGCAGTCAGAGCCACCAGGACAGGGGCAGATTGCAGGTCTGATGGTACCTTTTGAGGGTGTATGTCTGGCTGCATCCTTAGCTGCCTGATTCGCCAGCGTGTTTTCCCGGGACACGGAATCCTGTCCGTTTATGTGTGCTGCACATTTCACAACTGACACTGCCCCGGGTAGCGCCAGAACCTCTATTAGGGCTTCTAAGAGTTCTCTATGCATCGTAGGACTCCTATCTGATATAAGGAACCCTCGCCTACTCCATCTCATGATACTGAAATGTACAGTGGTTGTTACATTTGCTGTATAGTTAGAACTCCTTGGTGTAATCTGGAGTTTCCAGGACAGGAGCATTTGATATCTCGTCCTTCGTGTTAAACACGCTGAGGGATTCGCAATATCCTTGGGGCAAACAAGAGTACAAATACAAGTACCTGGCATCCTGAGGAATGTTTGTGAGGATGATGGAGGGGTCCAAAACAATTGGGAACAATTGGGAATTCAGGTAACACAATATTGCTCACTAGGGGCAGGTCTTGAATCATGCGCCAAATATTGCCCTTGGCTTTCTAAGCCGAGTGTATATGGGTGTTACAAGGTGACACTCCAGGGTAAATTACTCCTTGTTCTAGTAACTCCTGGATAGTAGGGGTGATGTTCTCCTCTGCATCCCCTATTGTTTTACTCTGGGTAAAATGGCACCTTTCTTCAACGTAATCTGAAATGGTGTGGGAGTGCGGATGAAGCCGACATCGTGAGTGCCCTTCGCCCTTTCTAGGACGTCTTGCACCTGTGAAAGATCGGCTTCTCCTGAGTCCAAAGCTCTCCTTGGAGTGGGTGTTCTGACTTCTAACACAGTTCGTAGTGGTATATCATCCGGGAAAAAGTATAATCCTTTTCTAGGGGCTATCCTCAAATAGCTTGTCGTCCAGTATCTCCTAATCATCTTTCTTGTCCCAAGGAAGATGACACATTCCCAAAAAGCCCCATTATGGTTGCTGAGTTCCAAAGCCTCTAACTGCAATATTACCTCTGCTTCTGATAATCCAGAATCCTGTCTTTGCTGCCTAAAAAGTATTTATTTGGGCAACTGAACCTCCTCCTCAATAGCTCTGGTGTCTCTGCTGTAATAGTGTGTACTGCTGCAGTAAATGTCTCCACATCAGCGGGCCGTTCTCTAGTCTGGTCTCTGCTGGAGGAGTCTACCATTAGTACCATGACTCTGGAGGTGTTTTGGTTTCACTAATGACCAAGCTGAAAACAATCTCTGGAATTCACTTCTTAGTTTAAAGAAGACATTTATCATTACTTCACCATGAGGTTCCTGAGAGAGGAGATTAGTAGGTTGGAGGCACACGCTTAAAAGTAGTCACAGCAATGAAAGGAAAATATTTTAAACTGATTCTCAGTTGCAATGCACACAGCAAATATATGTGATTATATTATAGCATAACTTCAAAGCAAAGAATAAAAGTAAAAATTCATCACCATAGGGCCTATCACTGCTCGTCATCTTTCTCATACCTGCAAGTTGAAGACTCCTGTTCAACTGCGAGAAAGAGATTTTCCATCCGTACAGGCAGGTCAGGCAGCTGACGTCCGCTCCTGACTGAAGTCTTGGAAAAGTCCCCTCGCTGCTGCCCAGGGACACCTTGAAATAATGAAAAATTAAAAAATAATGAAAAAAAGCCTGCTGACAAGCCCTTTCCTCTAATAGTCAAAACATGCTGGCTACTGTAGGTCAGAGTTAGAAGAAACAAGCGTCGAAGGTTAGCCAAGTCTTCAAGGCCTGTTCTTCCCAAGACTGACTAGAGAAAAACACAAAATATGCTCTTCCTTATCATGATTAGTGTTCGGTGAGAGAATCTACGAAAAGCACAGCTTGGTTTACCATGTGGAAAAACACAGCTCATCTGCAATGTCTCAACTGCAATGTCTAACGCCACGTTAAAGCCAATAGGCAGCTAAACTGAATACAAAATGTCTAATGCCACGTTAAAGCCAATAGGCAGCTAAACTGAATACAAAATGTCTAATGCCACGTTAAAGCCAATAGGCAGCTGAACCGACTACAAAATGTAATGTGCTACTGGTGAACATTGAACAACTTATATGCACAGTGGTGAAACACAGTCAGTGGTCAAACATACTTATTTTCACTACACGAGGGTAGAACTACAGGTGTGGAGCAAGTCGTCGTACCATCTTGCTTAAAATGAAAGGTCATATTCAATTTTGCCATCAAGTCTCTGCCTAGCAGATTCGCTGGGGTAGCAGGGGAGAACAGTAATCAGCTGTCAATATGTCTCCCACGTACTTCCATTTCCACTGGGTTGGTAAAAGAAGCCCCTGTAATTTCCCCAGGACATCCCTGTGTGTCTATGGATCTGTTGGAAATTGGAAGTCCTCCCTCTTCAATACAGAATTTTGTTGCTCCTGTATCTGAGGAATGTATATTTCTTGTCGTTAGTGGACACAGTCACAGTGGGTTCCTCTTCTGGCCTGTGTGTCACTGAGAAGACTATACACACAGAAATCCTCTGCGGGCATCCTCATTGTGTGTATCCTCCCACAGGGTTCATCTGGAAAGGATTCCCCCCTCACCGCCACCCCTCCTTGTCCAGGTTGGAGTGGGATTTCTGTGGAGGCTACTTAATAGCTCTGCTGAGGCAGTCCTTGTTGCACTTGTGGTATTCCTGGTGACTGCACAATTTGTGAGAGTGTCTGGAATATTCATGTGATCTGTGAATTCTGTTGTAGCTGATGAGAACAGTATAACAGTCATATTTCCAGATGGACCATAATTGCTCATTCTTCCATTTTGCTCATCCCATCTCCTCACATTACAGTCTCTACTTCTGACAATAATAACATGCCTGATCACTTCTTGGAGGACCCATCCTACCTCTCCCTCCTTGCCCCCCTCTACTATTTCCTTGTTTCCTGATATCGTCCTGCTGCTGCGGGTACTGTCGCTGGGTGACCCTGGGACCATTCTCGCAGGTATTTCACTCATCTGAGTAGCTGCTGTAACTACAGCACCTTCCATTGCTTCCTTCCTCGCTTACTTCTGCTGCACCAACTTGGCTGCAGCTTTCTCTGCTACTTCCTGTTAACTTTCTCCTTTTCCTGCTTCTTCTGCAAAAATGGATGATGTGTGCTTGAATTACAGCCCAGGGCTTGGCTTCCAGTGCCACTATGTTATCTAAGCTGCCCTGTATCTTAGAAGGTAATCCCTTCTTAACTATGTTATAGAACAGCACAGCATTACCTCCTGTTACTTCAAAGCCCTGACCCGCTCCCTTGGCCCACTTTTCTTTCATCTTATTTATGCATTGCCCAGGATCCTCTTTCTGTTGCATAGACTCATGAGTGATCCGATGTCTGGTATTTTGGGGTACATTTTCCTCAGCTTGTCTTATACTACAGATCTAACCAGGTTAAATGGTGATCCATCACACCTGGTCTCAGTGAGGGTCACATTTCTAACTCCAGCCTTTTGAAATTCTGTGTCTGTTTCGTCCCCTATGGGGGAGCTAAGCAGGCTTTTTACATCCCAGGGTGACGCTTGCAGTTTACTTCGCAAATGGTTTGATCCATTTTCCTTCTCCCTCTGTGAGGAGTGGCAACTGTTTTCTGAGGTTCTCCTTGTTCATTTGTGGCCAAGGAACATAATGTGGTGCCCCAGGGCCCTTACGTGTCAGGGGCATCTGATGTAAAGGGGTTGGGGGCACACTGGGGATGATGCTGTCTGGCATATTGCTGCCATATACGCAAACATTTCCTCATGTAAGGGTAGTCCCAATTGGGATCACCCTCACCTTACAGAATGCAGTCTTCAGCATTTGCCATATCGTGTGGGTCAAAGGACCCCTCTTCTGGCCAGGGGTTCATCTTTGGAGCCAAAATGCTCACTTCACCTCACGTGATCGCATTCTGGGGCCCAGCTGGCCATGGGTGCTTTGAAATTTTTGCTGCTCAAGTTCTTTTGCTACTTCTAGGAGCGCATCTCGTTTTCTTCCCCTTGTATCAATTGGGTTAGTCAGTCTCCATGTGCTCCTGGTACAATCTAGATCAATGAGTGGTCTTTCTTCGAGGCCGTAAATATGGGGTTGGAGGAGTTCATCCATGCTTATGGATTGTATCCTGTCTGCTTATTTCCCAAGACTCATCTGCGTTTGCTCTGTACAGTCATTGTGATCTCCTTCTCTCCTTACTTCACTTCTTGCTCTCCTGTCTTTACTGCGTGATAGCCAGTCCTGCACACTCTCTAGTGAGACTACTAAGCCCTCAATTTCCTTTTGCCAGGGTGTCAGACTACTTTCAGTCCTTCATTGTACCTGTTTCCTTCCTTGGGATGTAAACTGCCCCGCCGTCTCTACAACCCTAGGCACATGGTCTCTCCACCCTACATTCCCTGCATCCCTTCATAGTGTGGTGGATGTTTGTCTCCTAAGTATCCTACCTGAAGTGTACCCTTTCTGAAGCAACTGTGACGTTACTGATTAAATATGCGATTGGTCACCTCTATCCCCAAATTCTGCTCTTTGCTTTTCTCCTCTTGGGAAAGTTAGGGTCTAGATGCAGTACGAACTGTGCCTCTTATTGCCCTGAAAATTGTGGATGCCCTATCCTGGTTTGCTGTCTAGGAGTGCTTGCCCTCTTTGGTTTTGGTATTGGTATTTGCGGGGTTACCTTCGGGGTTGCTTTATGGGAGCGTGGAGGGGTTTCAGTTTCAAGGTTTTCAAATCCTATTGCGGCTTATGCAGCTGCACTAACGGGTAGATGCTGGGCACTGTGGGTGTAGTGCTTGTAAGGTTGTATGGAGGTGGGGGGAACAGAAGGGATACTCGATGTCTCTTGTTGTGAGGAATCTTTTGAATTTTCACAAAATAATTTCCATAACGCCCTGTTGGCGTCTCTTTTCTTTAATTTGGCTCCTGCATATTTACTTCAAATGTGAATGACAACATGCTCAATTGATCTATCATTGAACGTTCCTTCTTTTGGCCAAGGATACATATGCTTTTGGGTGGCTTTAAACCACTCCTGGTTATACTTGTGTAATTTCTTCCTGTCACTGGGGAATACCTTCTGCATATGTTGTAAGGGGGTCTCCATGTTCAAGCGTTCTTAATCTTTTACCTTTTCTGCTACCAGGTTTCTGTAAGTTTAAAGTGGACACACATGACCTTTCTGGTGGGGAAATAACGTTGCCTACTTTTTCTACTGTACCGTTTTTACAATAGGTTTTCATTTTTTAGTTCTATCTACCTAGTCTTATGGAGCACATTACAGTTCAGTTTTCCACCACATGCAATGTATATTAAAAAAACAATTTGCATATTTTTATATATTTTTATATATATATATATATATATATATATACACACACACACACACACCACAACAACATCACACTGTGGCCACACTTCATTCTACCGCATGTGGTTGCCTTCAGTCACTCAACAAACCAAAACTTCAATAAAACCAGCTTGCATGTATGACCCTTACGAGCTTACTGATTCACAAAGAAAAACACATATCGCACACAAGTTGCATGCATTACCCTTACCGCCTTACTGATTCACAAAGAAAGAAACGCAAATTGCACGCAAGTCGCATGTGTTACCCTTACGGCCTTACTGGTTCACACAGAAAAAACACAAATCGCACACGAGTCGCACTACAGTTAACTCTGCGTTTAGTATTGCCAAGATGAGCACGCTTATTTCAAAGGAGGATCGTGGCTTGCTTTGTCCTCACCTTTTAAGGGGACAGCAGTGCTCTGAGCCTTTCCAACCACCCGGTGCACTGGCAGAACTTCAATTAACTGTTGCTCGTCCTCTATCTGAGTTCCATTGCTCGTTCCCCTCCATCTTTCACCTTTATGGCCTGTTACTGCAGCCTTTCCACCTTGGTCTCCCTCTTGAACCTCCGCCCCATCCTTGTGCACAGTAGCTTTTTTTTCTCCATGCCAGCTGGTCCCTTCACTGCAAATACCACTGCACTCAAGTCGACACGTGTGGTTTGGACCACTGTTCCCATGCAGCATTGTTTTTACTTATTTGGCTGTGCACATACCCTCCTGAGCTGCTATCAGGACTTTTTCTTAAGGATTGCTTTTGAAGCCTATCATTGGAAGCCTCAGGGTGCATAAGTCTATACACAGACTAAGACCCCCCAACACCATTGCTTCATCCACAACACATTCTGGTGGCCCTTTGAGTGTTCGAATGCTTCAACGTATTCCCAGTACTGTACAACTCACACAGGTGTGCCACACAAAAGAGGAACTCAACAGCTACTGAACCTTAATTTAGTCCTGCAGCAGCCTTCAAGCTTGGTCTTCATATGGGTACTTAATCCACTCTCCGAATTGGATCAGACTGCAGGCAATGGAGCAGTTTAGAACTCACAGTCTGAGAGCCTGTGAGGTGAGGGTTTGAACAGTGCTTAATTTGAGCCAGTAGGGCCACTGGCACTCATATTTTGGGTCAGTGTGACCCACGGGAACTTATATTTTTTGGGACCCACAAAGGAGACCCAATCAAGCAGCGTAAGACTGGTCACTTGCCTGACTGAGGGGGTTTAGTGGTGCAGTCATGTCAGTTGCTGAATCGTGATGTGGTCACCTGAACAGTGTAGCACGTAGTGAACCGGGGGAATGTATAGTGAGGTTATCAGGTGAGGTATATTGTGCTATATTACATTGGTGTTTCAAGTGAGGGGTATATTAAAAGACGAATGGAGAGGGAATTGTGGCTCAAATTGTTTAAATATAAGTAGATGCTGATGTGAATTTATGGATGAGTGCAATGTGAAAATATTTTATCCAAAGAAGTTGGAACGTTGTATACAATTCAACAGAAGACACTCTGCCTCATGAATAATTTCAAGTGCATTTTACTTCATGACACTTGTAATAAAGTAGATGCGATATTCATCATGTGTTTGAGTAACCCATCTGCCAAACTCTAAATCAAGCCCCTAATCTATCTCCACCCCTGTTGTGCGTATACATTATGCCTGCCCTGTGGTGGTGGTGGGAAAAGGGTACAAGGTATGGCTATGGGCCCACTATATACAGCTTAAAGTATTGCAGCCTGAGACAGAAAGCAGTTTTGTGTAGCTTGAGGGATCTCTAGTAAAGGTCTGCAGTCTACATTGAGAAAGTGCTGTTTGCAGCTTTTGAAGGGCATCAAAATGTGAGTGCCATTGCTTCTTTAAAAATATGAAATTCTGTTGGGTTTGCCTGTGCTTCTTCTTCATCCCTTACCGTGGACCAGCATCACCAGCAATTAGAGATGAATGGGGAAATGCTTGAAGTCCTTCTGTGGTTGAACTATCAATTAGGTAGCTTGTGAAAGAAGGGTTTGCATACCTCAGGATATAGGAATATTTCTAGAATGGAATGGTTTATGCAGAACACTAAACGGAGAGGAAATCAGCCTGATACCTGTGATCTTGCAGGACGGCCTGATAAGCTATGGACCATCTAGAAACCTCTAGGGCAAAGTATTCAAGATGTTAGTCAGTCAATCAG
The DNA here is from genome assembly GCF_031143425.1 of Pleurodeles waltl. Classification (NCBI taxonomy): domain Eukaryota; kingdom Metazoa; phylum Chordata; class Amphibia; order Caudata; family Salamandridae; genus Pleurodeles; species Pleurodeles waltl. The sequence continues at coordinate 496,526,161 of NC_090451.1, read as the reverse complement.
CAACATTTATAAAGTGCGGTTTATCACCCATGGGGTCTCAAGGCGCCAGCAGGGGGCACGAAGAGCCTAGTCTTGAGGTCCTTCCTAAACTGAGCCAGCGATGGGGACTGCCTGAGGTGAAGATGCATTGTGTTCCAGGTCTGCGCGGTGAGGTAGGAGAAGGATCTTCCTCCAGCTGTGTTTTTCCGGATCCTGGGGATAGTAGCGAGGGCCACTTGCGCTGAGCAGAGTTGCCTGGTGGGGGTGTGGAAGGAGAGGCGGTGGGTGAGGTAGTCAGGTCCTACGTTGTGGAGGGCCTTGTATGCGTTGGTCAGGAGTTTGAATGTGTGATGTGTTTGTTGACAGGGAACCAGTGTAGGTCTCTCAGGTGGGCGGAGATGTGGCTGTGGCAGGGGATATCCAGGATCAGCCTGGCTGCCCCGACGCTGAAATCTCTGTCAGTCACGCAGGTGAAAACAGAGGAAATAGCAGCAGTCCTTCCTAGAAAGCAGTGGGCATAATAAGTGAAGAGCAGCAACCTCCTCCAGGACACCGAGTAGAGAGTTGGAGTATTTGTTTACAAAGGTGTTGGATTACTGGAACGCATTTTACTCTGTTTACAGGTGACCGACGGTGCTTTTATAATGTCAGATGCTTGTATGACAGAAAGCTGTGGCGTCTTCCTTTGGAAAGGTTGTGGTAGTACGGCTGGGAACATGGAGGGTTAATCATTGACGCTGCCTTGCAAGGGAACAATATTTTCTTTGCATCCTCGCTTTGTTGTTTTGACACTTGCCATTACAGATGAGTAAAACTGCTAACCATTTGTACCGTGAGATTGAATTTCTCACCTTTGCCAAGTCTGCAATACACATTGCTTCTCTGTCAGTCGCGCAGGTGATGTGGGACTGGATCAATCTATTTATATCTCCTTTGTGCTAACGAAAACATTGAATGTAACCATTCTCTGCTAATGGGGATTTTAAATGTTGAAAATAGCGTTCATCGTAAGGCAAGTCTGCATCGCTTGTTTTATTGTATTTTAAATTAAACAAGATAGTGTGGCTATTATAGCAAGGTTAAAAGTTTTGAATTTAACTTGATCTTGTTTTGTGTTTTAAAGATTTTGTGTACACGGGGAATGTACCAGTAATGATGGAAAATTTTGAAGAAGAGAATTTTGCGGTATCAATGTAAGTGTAAAACATTTCTGTTTCGTTGATTTAACAGTTGGATTTGCAGAATCATATTCGTCCATAATATATTATTGACCGTGGTATACTGTTTTTTTACCAATTCGAACAGCTTGTGTTTATAATAAATGTCTCCTTGCATAGCAAATAATATGGAGTATTTGTCTGCAGTAGATCTCTAAGTGCATCATCTATTATGACAAATAGGACGCCATCTTTAAGGACGCCATCTTTTATCCCCCCCCCCCCCAAATCAGTTACTGAGAATGAATTGAAATTCTTTTCATCACATGACCAATGAATAGTGGAGTTGTTTATGTGTTGGGGGAAATAGGAGATTGATGCTTTATTTAAAAGCATGGTATTTAATTCAAAGACAGTGATTCTGTATCTTTTTTCGAAACTGTATTGTTGGAGATGCAGCCGAGCAGGCTTGAAAAAAAGCCACTTCATATGAGCTCTGCGCATCTTCTGTTTTGGTTGTTAAGTGTAACACTAAGAAACTGAGTTATCCATTTCCGGGACAGTGGCTTCAAAGAATCACCCAGAAAGGTATGACGATTTACACAATTTAACTATAAACATAAATGTCCCCTTTGCAAAACCTCAAGTGCCTATCCAAAATACAGGTCTTCAGAATGCACTGGAAATAGATATGGAAGGCCCGAACGTGGTTATCGAAGCTTTCCTTATGATACAGATTAACTCTGTAGCCAAAGGAGGGCCTATGCTCCGGTATTCAAACTGACACGACTACTGGAAAATGCTGGAGATCATGGAACAACAGTGCATATCACACTGTAGAGTGATACCATGAGACAGAGAATCTTGAAGCAGGCTAGTGCAAAGAAAGAAATCACATACTAAGATGGCCTCATATTGCTATTTCTTGACCTAAGCTTTGAAACTTAACTATAAGGTGTACGATGTGAATTGGGAGGGCTGGATGTCTAGGCTTTAGAATCCATACAATTTGTGATCCAACAGGAGGAAAAGTAGCTTATGTTTTCACAGTATGAAGTGGCCAACCAATTTGAGTCTAATTTTGGATTGAAGTAACGTGCCAGATGTAACATACATGCTATGAGTATGCATATCATGACTTTCTAGGTGTTTGTAGCTTAAACTATGTTACTTGTTAATATATTCACTTGAAACCTAACATTGAAGTTTTGGTTGGCAACACCTCTTCCCAGCTCTCTCGTGCCCATTTCTGTAAAGATTTTTCAACCTTTGACATTTAGAGATCTCAAACTATTATGCAGTTTTTTTCTGAATTACCTTCACCTCACTCCCACTGACCTTCCCGCCTATTTTTAACCTACCTGCTTTGCTCCATTCTTCCTGATTGAGGTAATTTTATTTATGGTGACATTTGAATTCTATCATACCTTTCTCAATCCTTGTCTTAGAAAAGTACAGTAAAACCATTGACGACAGATAGTGTGTACTTGCTACTAATTATCACAAGTTCAGTATCATTACATTTTTCTTCAGAAGACAATTAGGACACGAGCCACCAGCAATAAAGTAGACATTTACTTTTTCATATTTTTGTAAAGCCTTGTCTAGGACACTGGTGCCTTTGGAGCCAGGATGTGGTGGTAGCTAAAGGACCTGGTGAAATATGTCCTTTGTATTATAGCCCATTCTCACAATCCTGATGTTTGCTCCCTTTAGTTTCTATGTTATGTTTTGCAAGTATGGGAGCATGGCCCTGGAAGAGTCAAGTGAGGTAGCTGTTGGCAGGCTGGAGGTCTGTAAGAGTCTTTCTAAATCTTTAGATTGTTGTGGTTGACACCAGGGTGTCTAAGGTCTAGTGCTGCAGGGCCCAGAAAAATTTGTGGTAGAGCTACTTGGTTCGGCCCTTTCCAGTAGGCATAGTTTGGCATTGAGAAGATCTGCACCTACGCAATAATCATCCTAGATGCAGACAGGTGCTGAATGGAATCCGAATTCCTGTGGACATGAACTGATCAAATATAATTGCAGAGAACTAAACATGGCTTTCACTACATGTAAGCATATTGACCGCAAGTGTATAGCTATTCAGCTGAAAATCTGGAATTGTCCTTGTATTTCCCACCTGCTGATCTCTCTTTTTGCATCCTAGACTACCCTAGAAGAGTTTGCTTTTACTCCATCTATACATATTACCTATGCAGTAGCCGTTGCACATCTAGTCAATCTTCTGCTGTGAACTGTGGTGTTTTAACTTTATTTTTTTTTATCGTTATGTGAAAGCAACAAAAATGAGACAAGAAATACTGTAGTTTAGAAATCTATATCTAATCAATCTTATATACATCAGTAACAGACTATTCCTTGTTAACCTCCTTTGAGTATGGCACCATCTCTTCGATCCTCTAGATATGAAAACCCTGTCCCTGCCTTACAGCTCTCATCCTGTATCCTCTAAACTTATAGCACTCCTCCAACCATGCTGCGAACAAACTCCATGTACGTTTTCAGCTTATCACCCATCCCCTTCAATATTGCTGACACTATTTCATAATGATCCATGCAAGCAGATAGCTGTGTTGAAAGAGGGGGACGTCCTTATCCAACAAGTGCTTAGCTAATCACTATCTTGCAACCACCATTGCAACAGAAAATTGCCTCCGACGTTTTTGCAACGTAGGTTCCTCTGTTCTAAATATTCTAACCTAACTCCCTTTTACAGTCCACGGCATAATCCATTGTGGAAGGTCTGCAATATTGTTAACTGCACCAATAAAATTAGGGGATTTAAACACGTCTTCCTTTACAACCATAACAAAGTCTTCTCTTCTTTTTTTCCGAAAACATTCAATGTGGTAATAAATATATTCCCAAAGCAAGTGGGCTTTACCTGCCCAATAAAACTTTAGAAATGATGCTCTGATAATAGTTGGTGAAGACTGGCAGAACTGCTCTAATTAATTCATTCCCTGCTTTCCTTTTCATGAGGGTCTGTTGAAGTGCAACCACCCATTAATATCTCCTTTTCACTGTGTTGACAATAAGAGAATCAGGAGGAATATGCACTTTCAGGATTGTAGGGTTCCAGGTTTGACCTTTTTCTCAATCCCGGACTCATTGAAGGTGTTAACAATGTATCCATCACAGGCTTTTGGAGCGGAGACACCAGAAGGACAATAAGAGGCCGACTATTGTTTCATTTGAATTATTTCAGGGGAATCGAAGATTGACCTCTATGTAGTATTGTTCTCAATATTATGTTTCCTCTCTGCTCAATCGAAGATTTTGTGAAAAGTTATCAATAGGAGAAACTCGTGACTACATAGCCCCTGTTGGTGCTAGACAAAGGGCATACTAGCCCTTGAAGAGTCATTATTTTTGTAGACTGTCTGTCGCAGAGATGACTAAATAGGCGCATGAATAGATGAGCCATATTTTGAGGCCATATTTGTAATTGTGTCTTCAGATTAAGGCCTAAGTAGGCGCTGGTGATGAAGAAGTTGACCAGATCCTTTTCTATCATTTTAAATTGTTGCATAAATGTGCTCTTGACCTGGAAAGAGAAATCCCGATCCATTAGGAGCCCTTGCTGTAGAAAATGTTTTTGTTGTTAAGGGAAGTCTTGACCACAACCCAGATTCTAAGTCAATGCATGAGTGGTGCACTTTTGAAGGCCTTTATAAAGAACTCAACTTGAGCCACGAGCTTTTCCTGTCATGAGCACAAGTAATTGTACATGAAAATATGTACTACAAATTATATATTAATGTTGCGAGATGTTTGAAATTGTTGTTACATGATGTGTGTAAGTGAATGTATATGTACGTTTCATTTATATTATGGTTATTTTAATGTTATGATATTGATATTTTACAGTTTTTCAAAATCACGTAAGATTCAGTTTAATTGCAGTTAGTAAATGTCCTGTGTATTCTGCCAAATGAGCAAAAGGTGAGCAAGCAGACAGTGCCTATTCCTCCTTGACTCTGGAGGTAGTTAGATGTTGTCGTTGTGGCATCATATAGAGAGATGCCAAGTTTTCACTTTTTTCTTAATTTCATGGTAGTCTTTGATGTTTGTTGTTTTTATCAAAAACGTTTCAGAGTTTTTGCATTTGTATAGAAAAGAAGGGTCCACCAATATGCTTGTTTTTGTAAGGATTGAAGGTCATCTGGGCATCCAGTGTAGAGTGAAGTGCTCTTTGCAGTGGTTATCTTGTGAGCACAAATCTTGGATAAATTCTTGTAAGTACAATTTTTATTGTTTTAAAGGGAAAGGGGAAAGGGAAGGAAAGGTGCAGAGCAGAAGACACATATGACATATGGAGTTCCATCTTCAACCCATCATCAATATTAACAATTGACAGCATTGCGGACCATAAAGCAGACAACAGTTCGGGTCTTGTTACAGCATTCATTTCCGTGCTCTCCCTTTGGTCTATGACAGTAAGTCCATCCATCGTCCCCATATTTTCTCAAATTTCCGTGGGCAACCCCTGGATTCATATACCTTTTGTTCTTGGTTTGCACACCAATCCACACCCCTTTTCCATTTTCGGAGTGACGGGCCTTTGGGGGAGTTCCAGGCAGCAGCAATGTCTCTTTTGGCGACCAGCATGGCTGTGGCAGCCAGGGCGCGTTTTGCGCGTGTTCCTCCCATCTCCTCCATAACCCACAGCAGGACTAACCGCGGATTTCTGCACCTCTTGTCCCAGGGCCCCTCCCAGTTCCTGGATCACTTTGTCCCAATACGTCTGTATCACTTGGCAGGTCCAGACCATGTGGAAGAAATTTGCAGGCTTACTCGAGCATTGTGGGCATCTGGCAGAGGGGCGGAGTCCCGCCCTGTGCAGTCTGGACGGTGTCAGATACGCTCCGTATAAATAATAGAATTGCACTACACACCTTGGGTGCCATCAAGGCCTCCCTCCACTCCGCCTCCTCCAGGGCCCCAACCCATGACTCCCATCTGGTTGTAATTGAGCTTAAATCACCGGGAGCGTTGTTAATTAGCATTTTATAGATTTGAGAGATACCTTTCCCCTCCAGATTCCCCATAAGCAGTTTGGCCTCAAGTGGATTAAATTCTGGCATGGGGCCGGCGGTGGGCAAGTGGACCCTTAGGGCATGTCTCGGCTGGAGGTATTTGAAGAATTGTGTCTGGGTTAGCTGAAAGTCTACCTGCAGATCTTGAAATGATTTCATAGCCTCCCCTCTCCACAAGTCTCCCACCAAGGAAATGCCTAGCAAGTCCCATTCTGCGAATCCTTCCAGCGCTGCAGGTGCGCTTAACCATCTCCCCTTCCACAATGGGGTCTGAAGGGTGACAATGGCGTTCCAGCGGGTATACCGTAATGCGGCGCGCCACGCCAAGAAAGCCACCCTAGTTATTTCTTCCATGTCTTGGGGAAGTGGTGTTCCATATAGCATATCAAGAATACGTGGGAAGCCCAGGATCTCCAATTCTATCCGGTAAGCCGGGTCATCCCATCCCCCGGTGAACCAATCGTGGATCACAATCAATTGGGTGGCTAAATAATACAGATAGGGGTCCGAGGCACCCAGGCCCCCGTCATATACCCCTCTTCGGCAGTGTTGTGTCGCTACTCTGTGCCTGGCACCCCTCCAGAGGAACCGTCCGTAGCGCTTTCAAGAGTTCTGAACCAGGAGTGCGGGATTGGTAGGGGAAAGTTCTGAAATGTGTATAGGAGCCTTGGCAGGATCATCATCTTATATAGGGCCACATCGGCCCATCACATTTAGCGGCAGGGTTTGCCATCTCTGCAGGTCCGTTTTGACACGTGCTAGCAACGGAGATAGGTTTTTGGCCCACGTCATTTCAGGTAGGAGGGATGCCCAGGTATTTAAAGCTGAGACTACGTAGGGGTATTGTGTCTTGCCAATCAAAGCAGTCCCGTGAACCAGCCAGTGGGATCAGAATTGATTTGGCAGAGTTCATCCTGAGTCCCGATGCTTGTTCATAGTGCCGTAAGAGGCAGAGACTTCTCGGGCCCGTTATTCTGGGTTCTTCCATGTATAACAGGACGTCATCGGCGTATAGCGCTATCCTGTCTTCTCGGGAGGGGCCCCATTTCCAACCACGATATACTGGGTCTGTCCTGATCATCTGAGCCAGAGGCTCAATGGCCAGGGTGAATAGAAGGGGGGATAAGGGGCATCCCTTTTGCGTGCCCCTGTGAACCTCAAAAGTAGAGGATAAGACCCCATTGACCTGTACGCCTGGACCAGACGGCTGAATTTTATTCCCAGGCCCACGCGTCGGAGCACCAAAAAGAGGAACCCCAGTCAACCGCGTCAAAGGCCTTTTCGAAGTCAATAAGTAAAAGGGCAAGATCTCGGGGCAATTGGCGTCGCTCCGCCAGAGCCACATGTAGCCGACAGATACAGTGTTGTGTACTGCGGGTTGCCATAAACCCACATTGACTTGGGTGGATTAATTGCGGCAGAACCCTCTTGAGGCGAGCGGCAAGGATGGAGGTGAAAATTTTAACTTCGGTATTGATCAGTGATATCGACTTATAATCTGCACAGTGTAACGAGGGGGGTTGGGTTTTTGGGAGCACTACAATCGTGGCGGTGTCTAACTCTCGGGGGAAGGATCCGTCCCTCTCCACTTCTGCAAAGAGGCGCATCAAGTGTGGAGTTAGGTCTTCTCTAAATGCTTTGTAATACTCTGAGGGGAACCCGTCGGGACCCGGTGTCTTCCCCGTACTTAGTGCAGAGATGGCTACCCCAATTCCCTCTGCGCTAATAGGTTCTTCTAAGATCTGCACCTCCACTGCGGGTAACTGCGGGAGGGGAACCTCGTCCAATAATCGATGGGCCTGACCCGTGCAGACGCCTGGTACAGTGCACGGTAGTATCTGGCAAAGGCTTTCGCTATTTCGGGGTGTCTCACAACAAGGCTCCCTTCCCCATCATAAATTTCGGGGGCAATCCTGGAGGCCTGATGGTAGGACACCAGCCAATACAACATTTTCCTGGTTTTGTCCCCACACCCGTAGATTTTTGCTGTGTTGGCCATCTGCAGGTGTTTAGCAGCCTCCAGGGATTGATCTCGGATTTCTTTCTGGATTAGGAGGAGTTGTCGCTTCACCCCCTCGCTTGGGTTTGTTGCATTCTCGTTTTCCAGACATATTACCCAGAGCTCTAACTGTGCAATATGTTGGGTTTTGGCGCGTTCCTGGTCCCGTATCGGGTTTTTAGCCGTGCCTCGCAACACCGCCTTGCCTGCCGTCCATAGAACGCCCGGGGAGGTCACTGACCCTTCATTCAATTGACAGTATTCTCTTTGTGCCTGTTGCAGCTGCTCAGTGTAGCTTTTATCTTTGAGGTACCACGCATTTAGCCGCCACATAGGACGGGACCGAGCGGGCCCATAATGAACCGGAGCGGGCGTGGTCAGAGATTCCTCTAGCAAATATTTCAATGTGTTAGAGGGCGGTGCAGTCCGTACTTGGGAGTAGCAACAGGTCTATTTTGGATTGCGAGCCATGGGCCGCTGTGGTGCCCCCATTGTGTCGACTGTGTCCCTGCGTCTCCTGCTCTGTGTACTAACTAATAAGCATAAACATTGCACTAGCATAAAAAAACATAACATTGGCCTTTGAAACCAGGCCTGAACTCGATCGCCCCCCAACATCCACCCCTCCCCATACTTCCCCCCAGAAGCGTCTGTCGCCCATATATGGCACCTCACTTTTAGAACTGGTGAGGTGGACCGTCAACTGATAGGGCAGTGGTAGTGGTAGTGGACCCCTCCATGGTGTCGGATCAAGTATAGATACACAGTAAACGGTAAGTAGCTAGAGTTGGCATAGTGTTCATCCTCCCGACAGTCTGTTTCTTTTCAAGAAATGTTTCTCATTTGTGCGATCACTGTACCGAGCTGTGGGATAGGTCCGTGTCTTCCAGGGGCCCCAGCTGGGACTATGTCACATTCTGCAGGTCTTGGCTCCCCGAGTGTCTTCAGAGTTCTCCAGTGGTCGTGGGCTCCGCGGCTCCACCTGGCAGATCTCCAAAGGGGATTCTGAGCAGGATTCGCGTCGCACCCTGCGCCGCCGTGAGCGCGTACGCTGGCGTCGGTCAGGTTGTTGCCCCCTCTGGTGATTTGACAGTACCTTGGGCAGTGGTCTTGACCCATGCCTGTGTGTGCCCAGCGGGACCGCCTCTGTCAGCCAGGTCCATGCCGCGGCTGGTTGTTCAAAGAAGTAGGTCTTATTATTGTAGACCACACGGAGTCTTGCTGGAAACAGGAGGCGGTACGGAATGTCCATTGTTCTCAGCTTCTGTTTCACCTCGGTGAATGAGCAACGCTGTTGTTGTACTTCATACGTGTAGTCAAGGAAAAGGAGCACCTTCGCTTCATTACAGAGAAGGTCCCCTCTGGGTCTCTGTCTTTAAAATTAAAGAGACAAAGTATTACTGGCCTGGGTGGGGAGCCTGGCCGGGGTCTTGACCGCAGGGACCGGTGGGCTCGCTCGATCGCAAACCATGGCGTGAGGCGGTCTGCCAGCATCCAGGAGCGGAACCAGTCCTCCAAATATGTGGCCAGGGATGACTCTGTGGTGGCTTCAGGGAGGCCCACCATACGAAGGTTGTTACGTCTAGACCTGTTCTCAGCGTCTTCGGCTCTCCGATGTAGCTCCGACGTACAAGTAGTCAGCGCTGAGACTTGGGCCTTGAGAGCGGTCACAACGTCTTCCACTGTGGAAATTCTGGATTCGGCTTCTGTAATTCGGGCCGTGGCGTTGCGGAGATCTTGCTGGACCAGGGCCACGTCCACCCTAACTTCTCCTATCTTGGATTCAACTGCCGCCTGGGAAGCCTGGATTGCCTGAAGGATTGTCGTTAGATCACCGGATGTCGTCTGTGGTTCGCCACCTCCACTTGGGGTATGGTCTTCTGTCCGGGACCCAGTTGCACCCGTGGTGAATTGGTCTATGCGTGTTTGTGCCGTCGTTTGCCGCAATGACTTATCCTTGCCCATGGCTTCTGGCCACAGCTCCAGCCCCACAAGAGCTTCAGCGGCCGGGTCAGTAGCGCAGCCCGGTGAGGCCGTCGCACATTAGTTCAGCGGCAGGAGTGATTCCTTTGGGGTCCAGTTCCAGTTCCACTGCGCCGTTCCATACACCACGGATCAATCAAACAGCTTCGAGGGCTCAGAAAAATCGCAGTCCCCTAATAGCCAGTTCGTCCCCCCTCCGGTGGTTGGCTCGCTCCAGGAATCGCCCCCGTCTCCGCCGGTGCTCCGAATCACCCCCCCGGGTGACCTCAGGTCCCAGTCACACACTCGGGCAGGGGGGGAGAAAACCGGAGGGGGGCGGGAAGAAGAAATCCAGTCCCTGCAGTTCAGCAGCGCGCCGTCCTCCAAGGCCGGGCTCTCACCCCAATGAGAGCGGGGAGAGGAGAAGATCACAAGGATGCTCCCCTCCCATCCAGCGGCGCTGATTCTGTGCCTCAACTCCTGGGTGGCCGCCCCAGCCCACGGCTCACCTCTATTCAGTGTTGCCCATTGATTTAGTCTCCAGCGGCAGCACGACTCCTTCTATGTCTCGGTAGGCTAATGGGCGCGCGCTGGTCCCAGCAGCGCCTCAGGCGCCCCTGCGGTGAGGCGCTTATTTATAGCCCGGAACCAGGGCTCGGGCAGCTCCGGACCGCTGTTCAGCCTGCGTCCGGGCCACGGACCGGAGAGGTCCCTCCTCCTCTCCCCTGTCTTCTCTGCTCGGGGGGGGGGGGAGAGGGGCGATGAGGCCGCAGGTCTCGGCTTTCCTCCGGCTGATTTCAGTCGCGGCCTGCCTCTGACAGTGAGGCGCGCCGCTTTGCTGCACCGAAGTGCGCTGCAGGGGGCGCAGGCGCGTCCGAGCTACTGCTGCGCCTCCGCTCCCGGCAGTCCGCGCCCCGGCCTCATCCTCTGACCGCCATCTTAGTCTCCGGCAGCCGCGGCGGAAACCCACTCGTGTTCGGGCCAGGTGGGTCGGGAAGCTCTCTATTTGTTCCCGGGTGGGGCAGCAGAGCCTCGGTTGACCCTTACTTTTTAACATATCCGTACCCACTATGGAATATTTAATAATAAATACTGATTACTTCCGTTCAAAGGGGGGACCTCCATAGCAATACATTATTTGAATGTTGCCTATCTACTGATAAGATTTCCAGACTTTCTGTTTTGCTTTCTACTCTAAATAGAAATGAAGAGAACATCTTGTACACTTGGTTCCCAAAACCGTTTCAATTCTCCCTTTTAAAAGTAGAATTTAGGACGTATGGCTAGATAGACTGCAGCCTTATTGCAAGGAACCTAAAGTATCAGGCTGACCGAAAATCCCAGAGTGCAGTGACAGATCAGTTCATTTTTGTTTCTGTAGAGCAAACATTCTAAACACAGGGCATTTGGCCTGCCTAGTTTTTGCCGAAGTGTGATGTCTGGTGAAACGAGGTTTTGATTTGCTGAATGTTTTTCTTCCTTCATTTATGATGAAAACTTTTTTCCCTGAAGAATGAGGTCTGCATCAGCGATGGATGCTAACAACAGAGCATTGATCTCCAGGACTTTCCTGCAGTGAAAGTGCTTCAACCTCATGGATAGCCATGTCCGAGGAACTTGGACATAAAAATGATGTTTAGCCAAGACTACCAACAGTAATGGGAATAAGGGTGTTCAGGAAACAAAACGTAAAAGGCATATGTCCAGGACTCGCCTGGACGTTGGTGTGCTGGGCTGACATCGAAAGTGCTGGCTTCTTATAAGGTAATGCAGTTTCTTCTGTGATTGATCATCTGAAAACCAAGATGGCTACTTTACTGAACGTACTTCTAGCATTGAAAGGTTTCTTTGTAACTACAGCTAAAAAGTTTGACGGTCCTTAGTGAGGAGTTAAAGCTTAACAGGAACCATTGGATTAACTACATCAACTTATCTGTGCTACTTTAGCAGGTTTTATGATCTGCCTAAAAGGTTAGATCCCAGTTTAACCAACGTATAGTTCTCAATGTGCGCATGTGAACATGAACTTCCTACAGAAGTTGCTCTCTTGACATATCATCGATTTTTACTCGTACTCCCCATACCCTCAAAAATACAATTCTCCCTAGTTTGGGTGATATTGAGAGCCTAGCAAGTTATACCTTTCTTGCTCTTTGTCTTTAGAAAACATTTGTAAGGCATGCTTTATTGTCAGATGGTTCTCATTTCATTTTTTTCCTCCTTCTCCTTATTTGCTTTGCACCACTTTATTGCAATAGGATGTGAAAACAGATAATATGCTGCTTGTTTAGCAGCTCTTTAGCAGCTTTTTAATATTTTTTGCATTAAGTGGCTTCATGTTAGCCTAGTGGCCAGTATCCCCATCTGCCATGTGGCAGTCTAGGGTTTATTTAGCAGGCAGAAAGGATAAATGCTGAAAAGCACTTCTTTACATCAACTTGTACAGTAACTAGAAAGAAGAGAGAAGGAGCTTCATATTATAGTTTGATACCTTGCACGTTGAAACCCCTGTGGTATAGGTTTTAAGAAAAGAAGATTAGGCTGCAGCATTTAAGTACGAAAGGTCTAGTCTCCTGTCTGAGGTAATTTCCTTTCTCTTTTACCATCCACCTGTGGCTGATGATCAAAGGCTTCAGGAGCTGGCACCTCTTTCTCGACCGTCTCAGAGCTTCATCATTCCCCAGTATGTCAGAAATATCACAAGGTGTGATGCTTTTTCACTTTTCCACACTTGACCGTGATTTTTGCCATCGGTACTGAAGGTTTATTTTTTGTTCTCCTCATCTGATCCTTGGACAGCATCCAACAATACTTTGTTAGTAGAAAAATATTCAAATTTTCCCTTTTGTGTATTGTCTTGGAGACAATATCAGGAGGGTAAAAGTGAAAGTGTCTCAAATTTTCTTTGTTCCCAACTAGGTGGCTCAGTGAATCAAGCATTCTCCATAGACAACTGCTGTCATCCTCAGGACACAAGTTCAGATCCTATCCAAGGCCATCTGGTCCTTCCATCTTTCAGATGTGTAAATTGAGAAACAATAAACTGGATAAAAGTAGTACATGTTATTTGCAGCAATTCTAAACAATGAGGGCATGGACTGCAGGAGCGTGCGCAATCGAAGCAGTATTATTACCCCTGGTGCACACCTGATGAATTTCTTGACATCTGCGAAACCTCGGTGTCCTCTTTACTGCCCCTTCAGAGTTCCATTCAGGAGCCTGCATTCTGAAGATTGCCCGAGGGAGGCTAACTGAAAGAGGACGGTCTTATCCATCTTGTTGCTGCTTCTTAAAGGTAATGTTCTCGTCTTCTGCTCTTCATCAAAGGTGAGGTCTGTTCCTGTTGAAATCTGGCACCTTCTACACTTTGCTGTGTGTGCATTGTATTTTTAGTTTGAGTTGTATCTATTTTCTCAGTTTATCTTCCCTGAAGCGGGGGAGTTTGCTACAACACCTTCATATATCATTCAAATATGATAACTTCAGAGTGATTTTTCTTTATAATTATATGAAATGGATACAAAAAGCACACACAATTCTCCTAATAAACACAAGCAAGCATCTTCCCCACCTCCTGCCAGAGCCACAATAGTATATTCACATGCTGAATCAATGACAAAAATACTGGCAGAAACACCAGCCATGCATAATAATACAGACACCATATGCTGTGATATAAAACACCAACAGAGAGATATAGCAGCATCCACAATGAAGATTTCTGACAACACCATTAAAATTAGAGATAATAACACTGCAGTTGACCAAGTGAATCATCAAGTGAATCCTATAGCGCCTGTAAAGAAACAGCTCTGAAACCTTGAAAGCAGAACTCACCAGTATAATTTGCACATTTTCAATTTACCAGGGAATATTGAGGGACAACATTAAAGATCTTTTTGGGAAAATCTCAAACCTTCACTACTGAAAATAAGATTCTCTGAAAATTTTTAAATTGACCAGGCTCATCGAGCTCCCTCATATCATAAACCAAGTCAGTCCAAACTAAGACAAATAATTTTAAGTTTTATGACATAATCATCTGATACTTATTTGGAAAGCTGTTTGCGAAATTCCAACACTTTTGGTTGAAGGGCATAACTTATATATCCATCAAGACTTTGTAAGAGAGACTCTAGCATGCACAAGCAGTTCTCCGACCTACGCCTCAGCCTGAGAGAAGCTGGATATAAGTATGGTTTATTTGCCCTGCAGTAGTGTGAATCTGGAAAACTGGCATCTCCAAGTCCTTCACCTCACCTTCTGATTTAATTACATATCTTGATCTTCATGCTCCAGTGGCAATGGAATCTCAGTCTCCTATAAATAATACTTGATGGTTGACGGTGCATAACTAATATTGTTCTTTTCTCCTATTAGCAGGCAATATGTTCTCCACCGGATTCCTGGATCGTACTATCATAGTTTCAATATTTCATTTCATGTGTTTGTCTTCTCAAAGTTATAAATGTTTGTTTGTCCTTTTCTGTGGCTACTTTCTAGCTCTATTATTTTCTAGATGTTTTACATCCTATCTGTATATCACACTTTCTGCTATATTTTTTCTGTCAACTTTAACTTATTATGACAAATAGTTGTAAGTTAAAATTGCTTCACTCTATGTTAAGGGTCTACTACATCCATTAAAACAAAGGAAAATTCCAGATTATTTATACAAATGTAAAACTGACATCTGTTTTATACAAGAAATCCATATTGATGATATCATCTTAGCATCTATGGCCAAATCATGGGAAGGAATTTATAGTTTCTTCACTATCATCAGGTCGCAAAAATGGAGTAGCTATTCTTATTTCTCGCAAACTACAATTAACCATTTTGACCTGTAAGTCTGATTCAGAGGGGTGTTACATTCACGTTCATATCTAAATTGATACGTATTCTCTCCAGTTGGTTAATATTTGTGCTCCCACTCAAGATGACCACCCAATTTAGGCACTCAATTACGTCCAAAATATTTTCTATAGGCCCTGTAACTCCTATTGTGGGAGGTGACTATTATGATTGCTGACCCACTGTTGGATAGAACTTTCACAGTTAATTTTCATCCCACAAAAACGTATACATTGTTCAAAACCTTTCTTTCAAACATTAAATTGCTAGATCATTGGCGATTCACACACACAACTGTTAAGGATTTTACGTTCTTCTCCAATGCTCATTCCACGTATTCACATAAAGACTATTTATTATCTTCTAGACATTTAACACATATGATTTCAAACTCTGAAATAGAACCCATCACCATATCAGATCAGATCATGCTTTACTCTCCTTTTTGTACAGTCCTCAAAATACATACAGGTGGAACTCTACTTTCTGACCAAAATCAACTCAAGCTAGAGCTGCTATAACTGATTATTTTCAAAACAACAAAACTGAAGATACATAAAAAAATTACTCATAGGTATGCTTTTATTTAAGTTATTTAATACCAGATTATCAACATTAGAGACACGCATTTTTGTAGCTGAACAAAATTAAATATCTTCCACAGAAGTACAGTTTAAGCTAAAATTACAAACCCTTTGCTGTGGATACATATACACTGTTTAGTAAAAGAGCGAATCTTCATATTTGCAAACAAAGTTAATTTCCGGTTTAATGCTAATAAAGCATGTCACATTTTTGCTAACTGTTTACGTATTAAAAGAGATAAAATACAGATCCCTGCCATTCATACCTCAAATGGGCACATACTGTTATCTATTACAGAAATAGCCCAAGAATTCCAAAGATTTTACTCAAACCTCTACATTAAACCCCACGATGTTCCTAGCACTACAGTTCATTGATTCCTTTCTCATAGTAATCTACCAACATTATCCCACACAGATAGAACTATTCCCTTAACTATAGAACAGGTATACTCTGCAGTTGTGTCCTCAAAGTCTAAATGTGCACTTTGACATATTGGAATTCCTGCAGAATTTGACAAAGTTTTCTGTACTTAAATAGCCCGGTTCTCTTATCCTTAATCCAGGATTTTGCTTTTCCTGCTTTTGTTAAGGGAATGTTTAAAGATGCCACTATCGTTTTGCTTCCCAAACCAGACAAAGGCCATGCATTGCTTTCAAACCTTCATCCCATCTCACTCATTAATCAAGACTGTAAAATATATGTCAAAATAATTTATCTTAGACTATCTCAGGTTTTAAATCATACTATCCACCAGACCACACTGGTTTATGGAAGAAAGATTGTCAGTATACATTACTAGATTTGTCTGTCATACTTATGCTTCCATACCTATAATAAAGTGTCCTATCTGTCTTCTAGCTCCAGATGCTGAAAAAGCATTTGATAAAGTTAATTAGAAATTTTTGTTCAAAACTATGGAAGCATTTGGTTTTGGCACAAAATTTCTTTCAATGGTTAAGGCATTGATTTCTTCACCCGAGGCAGCTATATATGTTAATGGTATTACCTCCGCATCTTTTGCCTTATGGAGAGGTACAAGACAAGGATGCCCCCTCTCTTCCCTACTATTTTTACTGCCCATGGAACCTTTATTGCTTCTCCTTCGAGGCAATAGAAGGATTACTTTTAATAACATAACCCTAAAAACCTGTGCTTATGCATATGTTTTACTGCTTTCTAAAGGTGACGCAATCAATACAATACCCAGCATACTGCAAATTATTGGGGTTTATGCTTCAATCTCAGGATATACCTTGAATATTAATAAAACTGAATGTTTTGCACTAAATGTGTATTGTACAACAGATATGCTTAGTGGTACTAATTTTATTTGGAAGTCATCAGTCTAAGTTAAGGGCACTGCAATTGAAAAAAAGTAATATATCTTGTAATACTGAGAAATTAAACAAATGGTCATCACTAAAACTATCCTGGAGGGGGAATTGGAAGGTATTAAGATGATAATTACACCACAAATATTATACATACTATTGATGATACCTGTGTCATTTCCCACAGTTTTCTATAAGGACCTCAATACAATTCTCAATAAATTCATCTGGAACAACAAACCCACAAGCATTTTATATACAATTTTACAACTCTCAAAACTGGAGGGTTGTTTTGGTCTTCCTCATTTTCAGAAATATCTTTTTTTTTTACTGCACAAAGTGTTCATTGGTTTACAAGCGTAGACATTGATACTATGCCAGATTGGGTTTTGGTTGAGCGTAATATTGGTGCTCCTTTTCCTCAGCCTGCAGTCCTTAAAATAGACCTTCATAAATTAGGGTTTCACTGTTCAATCTTAAATGTAACAAAACTTGCTCTAACTAATGTTGATCTATTATTTCATATTAGGATTGTCTATTCTAAAAAGTATAATTATGGTGTAATTCTAAGATCAAACTATATACACCTATCTCTTGGACTACATGGATTGATGCTGGGATATTTTACATTTCTGATATTTGTCACAGCAGTATGCTTTTGTCCTTCTCTGATCTACAATCCAAATATCATATACTTTCATCTGCTTACTGTCAATATATGGTATTATGCAGCACAATCCTTAATGCCTATAAGTGCTCTATTCCTCAACCTTTATGTTCAGATATGTAGTTTTTCTTTAATATTCTTACATTCTCTGGTCATAATGCTTCTAAATGTATATATAAAATAGTACTCAGTACTCCTTCCATCCTTACACAACTATGTGAATTTTGGAATCCTATTCGTAAAACCAATCATACACCCCTGCTTATGAAGAAAAGTTGGCTCGGCAATATTTCGAGTTGGTTACAATTGCTATTGGTCTCCTGTCAAATTATATGCACATATTTGTGATAAATCAGATTGTTGACACTGTAATTTGGAACCTGGCACTCTGAAATATATGTTAGTTTGACTGACTGCCTATCTTTTCAGTTTTGGTTTAATGTTGCATGGGGTGGAAGATTAAATGCTCCATTAGAGATCTGCCCTTACTACAGTACTCTCATTCTTCTGGATGTTTTCAGTTGAGAAGCAAAAAGAGTTCTGCTAGAGGATTACAGATGGTTGGTTCTTTAAGAAATCTATTTGCTGTTATCAGAATTGACGCCAGGGCTTTATAGACTGTCCTAGACGGCAGGATATACAAGGAAATTCAGTGAGTTGAATTGCCTCTTGAATTTCTTTAAGGGCAACTATGCTGCTGCTACAGTGCTGAGTGCACGATTTTCTGTGCCACGTGCATACTGCTTTACCACTGTTAACTGATTTATTTGAGATATGGTAGAGCATTTCTTCTTTGAGCTTGGCAAGCTGAATGACGGAGGTATCTCCTTGATAATTATACATGTTTGCATAAAGGTTACAGAACGTAGACCAAACCTGGTAATGGTGTTTTACCTGTGTAATTTGCCAAAACTGGGGGTGGTTGGGTGGACGGGGGCTAGATCGGGATGCAATGTTTACTTTTATTATGTTGCTTCACTCTTACTAAAACTAATGCAGTTTGTTTAGAAAAAAAAGGTAACAGAGCACTGGCGATTAAGTGTTCACTATCAAGAGTGCTGCTAGACAGGGGTAGAGAAGGATTTAGCTAACCAGGCCTGCATTTACCTTCCTTGGTCACCACCTAGATCTTCGTGAGTCTTAACTGTGCACTCACTTATTACAAGAATACACAGCTGCATTATATCCTACATATAATTTTTTGCTACACTGTTCCAACTAAAGGAAGACAGTAGATATGGCAGTGGAACTTTGGTCCTGATGAGAGGCTGAGAGCCCTCTTGTACTACTTGTATTGGCTGAAACACATAGGATCTTAACATGTCCCTCTTGGTTTTAATCTTGCAACGGGGAAATTAGACTAAAGGTTTTTGAAGATTTTGCATTTAATTAACCAGGCTTCAGTTTTGGTCACAATGAACAAGTGGAAATGTCATGTTGGTCAGAGGGTTGATAACCCCTACCCTCCCTTCTCCCCCTTATTGGGGAGCTCTTGTGGCACCTTAGAATGGATTCAGCATGCAAACATAGTTGCAAATGCACATCATAGGGACAGCACCAAGTGGGAAGATTTGTAATACCACATTACTTTTTCCGGCCAGATCCAAGGTGCCCCAGTTGGCTGCCACTACACAAGAAGCACTACATTATGGGAGCATCCTGGGCAAGTTCATAATTTTAGGGCCAAAGCACCAGAGGTAGATGCACCTTTGACTAAATTCCTCCAGTCCATGTTATAACCAGTCTTAACATCAAATCAAATCATTACTTGTGGAGCGCGGCGTATCATGAGGGTATCCCGGCACTGGGCTTAGTCAAAGAGCCAGGTCTTGAGTTTCTTCCTGAAGTTCATCAGCGAGGGTGATGTTCGGAGGTGGACTTGCAGGGCGTTCCAGGACTGGGCGGTGAGGTGGGAGGAGCAGCGTCTTCTGCAGTGGCTATGGCAGATGTATGGGGTCAGTGCCAGGGTGAGGGAGGCAGGCAAAGGTTTCTGGATGGCAGGTGGAAGTTCAGGTAGTGGTTGATGTATGCTCGTCCTTGGTTGTTGAAGGATTTGTAGGCTTGTGGCAATTGTTTGAATTGGCATCTTTTCTTGATGGAGAGCCAGTGGAGGTTCTTCAGGTGCTGGGTGTTGTAGGTCCTTTGGGCAGGTTGAGGATCAGTCTGAATTTTGTATTGTCTGGAGCCTTCTCTTGAGTTTGATGGTGGTTCCTGCTTACAGTGCGCTGCAGTAGTCCAGACAGCAGATGATTAGGGCTTGTGTGACTGTTTTTCTGGTGCTGTGGGGAGCCATTTGAAGATTCTTTGGAGCATGTGGAGTGTGTGGATGCAGGCTTAGGAGACTGTTCATCTGTCGCTTCATAGTGAGTTTGCTGTCCAGGATGATGCTGAGGTTGTGAACGTGGTCTTTTGGTGTTGGGGTGGGTCCGAGTTTGGAGGGCCACCAGATGTCGTTTCAAAGGGAGGTATGGTTGCCAAAGATCAGCGCTTTGGTCTTGTCCATGTTGAGCTTTAGAGATTTGTCCTTCATCCAGGCTGCGACGTCCTTTATGCAGTTGTGGAAGTTGGTCTTCGTTGTCGTGGAGTCTGCTAAGAGCGAGAGGATGAGCTGGGTGTCGTCGCGTAGGGCCTCATGTAAATGTTGAGTGTGGGGCTGACGGATGAGTCCTGGGGGAACGCCGCAGATGGGGCTCTTGGGTTGTGAAGTGGAGGGAGGGAGATATGTTCTCTGCGTGCATCTCGTGAGGAAATATGCAGTCCATCTGAGTGTGTCTTCTCCGATTCTGATCTGGTGCAGTCGCTTGATGAGCCTACTAATGAGTCTTACAGAATTCCAGTACCAACTCATCTCTACTGCATGAAGAATCCTTGGAAAAAACGAATCCTGTATCTGATCTACAAAAGGTGCATTGTAATGGTTAGACAGGAAAGTTATGCTTTTGGAGTCCATTCTCCAGTTCACAAGCAGAAAATGCACAAAGCAGAAAAACAAAATAGATCAGTACCCATCTAGTTTACAGCCCCACCTTTGGTGCTTCCCCTCTGAACGATCATTTCATATTCAAGTAGGAGGTTAATTCTTCTGAGTTGAAAATCGTACCCTTTTTGGGGATTTTATTTGCTAATATGATATCTAGTTGTGTGTTCAGATATATTTGCTTTCCTTTTATATAGATAATTTAATTTGCTAGTCACACCTTGAAAGCCAGGCTGAGTGTTCATATCTTGCATGTTAGAAAATGTATAAGTCCGCAGAGCAACGTGAGTTAATATAGGTCTTCCATGGTTATACAATTTGCTTTTGTTAAATTATAAAGCCAAATATTCTCGGAACGTTCAGTCATCTAGAAAAAGGAAAAAACGTATTTTGAAGTCCTTTGTAGTCTTGAAGCAGATTCAAACATTTTCTCAAAAAAGAGTTTGTATTGGATTTTGCATTTCTTTTTATTTGCATCATATTTGTTGAAAAAGGTGTTTCAACAGCCTCAATCTTTTTTTCAGTTCTTCCCCTTCTGATGCCGAGTTTGACACTGCTGTTGGATATTTAGAAGATATTATAATGGGTAAGGTTGTGAAAATTACATAGATTGTGAAATGTGGTGTTGAGTCAAAGTTCTAATGCCCTGAGTGGCTTCTTGCTGACTGCTTTTGGATTCTTGCAGACTGCTTTTGGAGGTGAAGCTATGTATAACAATTTTAAATGGCTAATGATATTTGTACTTAGAAACATTAAGTACATCATCAGATAATTTTATTTGAGCAAGTGTGTAAGGATATACCTCTTTTTGCAAGTTCACCCCCACTTTTTGGACTGATGCTGCTGGTTTGTTGACTCTGAGAGTGCACTGAGGCCTGCAAACCAGACCTCAGTGCCTGTGTTCTGACCCTATACAACTTGCTGGTCGATTTGGCTATGCCCAGTTGGCAAGGACGGACTTACTTATAATCCCCTTGTACATGTTACCTAGGGCAGGTAAGGGAGAGTGTCCACTCAGGGCTGCAGCACTCTTTGTGCCACCCTGTGTGTGACAAAGTACATAACTCCCCACTGTCTGCCACTGCAGACTGGAAGAACAGTGTTTTCACAGCCACTTTGACTATGCCATTCACTCGAATCACAAAGCATGTCTCCCCTAAGGAAGGCCTATAGGACATTATGGCAGAGAGCTGTATTTAGTTAATATGTCTTAACAGCAACACTTCCAAATTGTCTTTTTGCTGTGAAGAAAGTTAGTAGCCCCATTGGCTAACATAGGGCACCCGGTTAGCATTCCAACCTGACTAACTCCTGAGTGGGACTACCTAACTAGATCATGTAAGGTATCAAATTAATTGTGGCATTAAACTCTACCTGATGCACAGGTTGAACTTAATACCACTATAAAAGGTAAGCAACATTTAGAAAATTTCCCTACCCCCTGCACCCTCCCCCCAACAACTTCACAATCTTTAGCTAGCCCAGCTGCCTCACAAAGGCCCTGGCAAACAAACAGCTTGCTGACAACCTGAGGAGACATGTGAACGACTCCTCAGCACCGGAACAAAGGCTGTTGCCAGGGAGAAAGATGTCACCTCCTCCCCCAGGAGGATGGCCCCTCATGACGTTAGCCCAAAAGGCAAGCTTCAAAGGTGAAGCCGCCTTTGTTGGGAAAGTAGTGCTCACATGCCTTGGCAGGATGCCTTTTGTTCCTGCAGACAAAGTGGAGACAGGGTCAACAATGGAAAACTCAACCCAAACCAGTTGTACTATGGGTGTGTAGCCCTCAGACAGCCATGCCTCCAGAGTGGGCTGCCAGGCTCCCAACGACCGAGGAAGGGTTGTGTCATCTTGAAAGGGGCAAACATGTCATACCCTGGTATAGCCAGATGCCATTCGTCCCAGGAACTTCATCACTAGGTAGGTGGGAACCCAGTAGCCCATTGGCCAGTGACCGCGTGGCTCCCTCAGGGCACTTTGCTGGGATAAATATGGCACCTCTGGCACTCTGACCCTCAGATCATGCTTGAAGAGAGGACCAAAGAAGGATTGCTCAGCTGCACTTGGACCCACACAAAGAGAGGCTGCCTACTCGGAGGGATTGCACTTAGTGAACTTTGGGCTAGCAAGGATTGGAGTGTGTCTATGGCTCTTGACGCAGGAAAAAGTCAATTCCCGACATCCAACAATAGCAGTGACTCCAAGGATCAGTTGGCTCAGCTGATCTCCTGGAACCAGCTCCAGGGACCCAAGAGCTGAAGTTGCCCAAACAGACAAGTTGGTAGCCACTGCAGAAGTTTTTCTTCTAACAGTTGCTGGCCACCCAAGAGGACAAACCGAGATAGGAAAAAGTTGCCCCGAGCCTTCCTGACCTGGGAGTGCTATCCAAGTCTGGATTTGCCTCACCCAAGAGACACTAGCCCCCACCTACGGATTTCACCCCAACGATGGTGCAGACTGACCGGTAGCTCAGCATCGGCTGGCCTGCTACTGCAACTTAGAGGACTTCGAGGGACCCATATCTGCTTAAAAAAACACTCTGTTGGCCAGGTAACTCTACAGAGTGTCCATTCTGGCCCCTTGACCTATGTTCTGCCGGATTTGGTCACCCAACCGGGCCGGAGTAGCAGAGCTGTTTCAAACTTTTCAAATGTGTCCATAGTTTTGTTGATCAATGCTTGCTGGTTGTTGCTTCTAAAATCTATATCTCGGGAACCCTTGGGTGGATTTTGTTAATTGAGTTCTCTAAAAATTCATAAAAATATAATCTATTGTTATAAATTGATGCCTTTTTTGTGTGTCTTTGTTTTCTTATTTTGCTGTTTGTTACTGTTAAATGCTTTACACATTGTTCCTTTGCTAAGCCTTACTGCTCGCAGCCACAACCACAGCCACAGCTACCTAGGGTTGAGCTTAAAGGCTGAGTAAACATACCTGATGGGACACAACACAGTATTTGAGAGTGTACTGCACAATAAGACCACACAGCCATATCATAAAGGACACCCAAATCCTCACAAAATGTTTTCAATTATTTTTAGTTAACATGCACTTCTTAGTGGTAGGCCCATAAACGCTTTGCGTGGTGCCACTGTTAAAAGATGGTTATCTGTGGCTCTTGAAACACATATTAACATGGTGATAGTGTGGCCATGGGTGTTGGCATCATAAAGCCCTATTTGCTGGGTATCCCTTTTCTGCTGTTACGTCTTCACAAACAATACATTTAAAATAGATTAACAATAAATTCATACAGTGGTGCATTCAAGAATCAAAAGCACTTCTAGGTTCATAAGATACATGGTGGCAGGAGGAACCACCTGTGTTTCTCCTAGCAGTGTGCCACAGTGTGAAATGTGTGAAAAGTGGGGTACTTGGTTGCAAACACAGGGGCTCCTGCTAGAACAAGGACTGACCATTTTTGGAATCCATCATAATCTATTTTTCTATTGAATTTAATCTTACTTATTTATCTACATGCTACAAATACGATGTTTCTAATGTTTTGGTACCAAAAATCAAATAGAGTTAGGACAGCATGTTGCACTTTAAACTGATGTATCTGCAGACTATGCACACAATTCGGGTGTTACCCTTTTTAAATGGATGTTAGTAAACATATTTTTGAAGCCTAACTTTAGATTTGAACTTCATGCAGCTGTGCAAAACGTGCACATTTACAACTGTCTTACCATTGTGTGACCTCTGGCAATTTGATTGCAAATATTGCTTCTAGTTTTCTTTTACACACAGGCATATATATGTCACACCAATATATGCTGCCAAGCAGGTTATTTTTCTGGATGTACAAATGGAAAACATTTCTGTAAGTTTGCTTCAGAGATTTGAAATTAGTGCAGCGGTGCTAATCTTGTGTTCATGTTGCACTTTAATTTTAAAATATGACACTTTAAACACAAAATAGGTTCTGCTTTTCAGGGAGAGTACATGCAGTTGGGACCTAATCAGCGGGTTCTAGCTCCTCGCTGTTAACAAAAACATGAATAAATAGGGAGAGGCGGTAAACACAGCAAAAGGGGAATCAGTGCGCGTTATTGCAAGCTACAGTCTTCAGAACTGGGACAATATTGTAAGACTAGCTTAACCTCGCCAGAGACCATTGCAGAGTAACCTTTCCATATTTTAAAGACTAAGGAAGTTGTCTAGCCACAGTTACAGATCGACAGTGACTCGGCTGATAACACATAGGGACATCAATGTGTAAGTCTATTTGCATTGTTACATATGATTTAGGACTTCACTTGATACGATATGAACATTAAGAACAAGGTCATATTTGTGTCTTCCACCTGCAAGCTTTTCAGATAATGGAAGACTGTGTAATGATAGCTAAGCCATAATTTCCAGTACCTTAAACCAACAAAATAGCTTTGTTGTCAAACACTTTTACGATCATGCAGGCCTTAAATGCAAAGCAATTTTTTGTCTTCAGTGTGCCCCTTTAAAAAAAAACTCACTTCCCAAGGACAACGCGCCAAATCCGTAGATTTAACTAAAATATCTGACTTCTTCAGGGAGCTCAGCTTCTATGTGCCCCAAAGATAAAGCATAACGCTCCAGTGAGAGGTTAACTTACCCTTTTCAGATCCACTTGTCTTTCAATATACAGATTAATGGATACTGAAATTAATGTTGATAGTCTTTTCTTGAATTTCTAGCTAGTCCCCGCTGCCTCCCTCTAGCATTTCACAAATTTACAGAACCTCTTAAGAAGATTTGGAAATTATTCTTAGCTGTGAAGCTACTCCTAGTCCACGAAGAGCACCTGGAGATATACTCCATCCACTATATTTCCCTTAAAGTCAGATACATCAATCCTGTTGTAGTCCAGGATGATTTGAACCAGTACTCGTGACGAACATATTTCACTTGGTTAATGTAGCTCAAGTTTTGAGGCGTCCCATGATGGAAACTCATTGGCATCTATAGATCTCCAGTATGCCTGCTTTAATATTTCCCTCAAGAAAGAGCATTGTCAGTGTCTTCAGTTGTCTAATTTGTGGTCAGCACAGTTTATAGGGATTCCCTCCATTTGGCCTGGATTCTGCTCATACAGTCTTTAAAAATGTTCTGTTTCTTGTGACCTCCTATCACTTTCACCTTCACACCCTCAAATAATTTGGGCTCCGGATATAAGAACCAAGAATCTAATTTAGTGTGCAGCACTTTATGCAAATTACGTTTTGCGAAATATATGAAGATGTTTTCTGCTGCAGTCCAAGCAAATTATTTTCCCAAAAATAATTGAGCACTCTCTATAGGTGTCCTTAACTGTCCATCCTCAAATGTCAAGCGTTTTAACACCCCTTTACTGAAATAACATTGCCAACCAGCTCTCTTCAGTATGGCCGGGGGCTCCCTGCCAAGATTTGAGCAGCCACGGACTTTGGTAGGTTCAGGAGATGAAGTTCCATATAAAGTACCTGGAGCTAAATGTCTGTGCTCCTAGGGGGTAATTCTTCCTCCAACGTGTACAGAGGAATATAGTCAAAGGCCTCTCAGACAGTGCAGTTAGTCATCTAGCATTGAACAATTAACAATAACAAATTTATTGTAAACAAAAAAGGGGTTTATCCACAAGCAGTACATTTTATTTCTGATGGATACAAATACCTGTGGATTCCTCACCTAATGAATTTTCCCCATGCGCCAGCATCCAACGGAAATTTTCTTCTAGCTCTGCACGTCGACGATGACGTCACAATTGCCTGACTCCCACGCAACACCGTCTGACGTCATCCAGGCAATAAGAGCTCCCCATTGGCGTGCAGACGTCAGTTCCCTTTTTTCCGTGCCTTCAAATAACGGTTATTTCTTCGAGGCTCCAGGGAGCTACTGTTTTACTCCGAGTATAACTATGTCTCAGCCACGTAAATCGGGTGTTAAACCCTGTAGGGAGTGCGGTGGCCGAATGTCGGTGACAGACCCACACGAAAATTGCTTGTGGTGTTTGAGTTCTGACCATGAAGTCGAGGAGTGCGGCATGGATCACGACATCGGTCGAGTAAGGACCGATCCCGCTCGAGGTCACCATCAGCTCGACGGTGTCTCCTCTATCTGTCTATGAGGTCGATCCTCCTCAGGATCCGGCGGTTTCACCGGCGCAGATGGAGATACCCGAACCGACGCCAGTGTCACCTCAGGCGCCGACTCCACAGGGATATCCGGAGTTCCAGGCACCAGGTACAGACCCTTCCGCATTTCTAAATGCGATGTTTAGCATTTTTGCCAACATGGCTCGGAAGGTGGCCCGTCTGGACCTTCAGGTCCTTTGGCATATGACATGGGTGTTCCTGCTCCATACAGACCACCCTTCATGCCTTTCCTTCCCACGGGAAGGGCTGGCTCGGCGCCGGTACCGATGACGTCACCTAGAAGGCCTGTGACGCCGATGACGTCTGCTGCCCCGGGGCCGATGAGTTCACCACAACCTCAATCAACGCTGAAGAATCCTACGGCGCCGATGGATCCGGCGTCGGATGGATCTGAGGATCGATGCCGACCAAGGTCTTCAGCGTCAGCAAACGCCTTATCAACGCCGAGAATTAAGGCCAGGTTGCGCTCCAGGAGATTGGCTTGGAGGCTGCTTGGGGAGTAGGAATACAAGAGACAGTTCTTGGAAGAGGGTGAGATCGCAGAGCCCCTGGGAGACCTACAGGGCTTGGACACTTCCCCGGAGTGGGACTTAGCATCTCCTGGGGAGTACACCGAAGAGGCTGCATCTTTCCATTCGGTGATGGGGAAGGCAGTGGATTTTCTTGACCTTCCTCTTCCAGCTGCTGAAATAAAAACTAACATTCTCACTGAAGTGTTGCACCCTTCTTCAGCTGTGGCGGAGCCACTTCTTCCATTTAATGAGACACTCGTAGACCCGATAATGGAGGTGTGGAAGAAGCCTGTGACTTCGACAGCAGTGAATAGGTCTGTGGCAAGGAGGTATCGGGTGGCTCCTGGGGATCCAGGTTTCTTGTCAAAACATCCACCTCCAGAGAGCTTGGTGGTGCAGGCCTCATGTTCCTCCCGCACAGCTCCAGGATCTTTTCCAGGGATCCCTTCGGACAGGGAATCCAAGAGAATGGACCAATCTACAAAAAAGGCATTCTCTTCATGCAGCATGGCCCTGAAATCAACAAATGCAACCTGTATCTTGGGCAGGTACATCTATGCCCTGATGGACGAGGCCAAGATGACACATCCTGGATTATCTAAGGAGGTTATGAACCTTTTGACGGACGCTCATGCGGCGGCAACTCTGGTCATCCAATCTGGACTTGACACGTCTGATTCCGTGGCCAGAGCAATGGGCACGTCCATAGCAGCCTGAGTCCTCCATCAATCCCTTTGCATGAATCTCCTGTAGGGGGGAGATTATTGCAGTTTCTCCACATGTGAGAGTCAATAACATCGGACTCCTGGGTCACCGATATTGTGGGGAAAGGCTATACTGTTCACCTTCTGGAGTTTCCCCCTCCCATCCCTCCCCACCCATCCTTCTGTGCGGAAGACCATCTCCATTTATTACAACAGGAGGTTCTAGTCCTTTTGTCGAAAGGTGCAGTAGAGTTGGTTCCAGAGCAGGAGAGGGGTCAGAGCTGTTATTCAAGATATTTCCTGATCCCCAAGAAGGATGGTCGGTTGAGGCCAATCCTGGACCTGAGGATTTTGAATTGGTTCCTCAAGCAGGAAAAGTTCAAAATGCTGACCCTAGCACTGGTGCTTTTGGCATTGAACGAAGGGGATTGGATGGTGTCTGTCGACTTGCAGGATGCTTACTTTCATATCCCGATTCTCAAGTCGCACAGGAAGTATCTCCGGTTTGTGGTGGGTTCGCAACACTATCAGTTTGTGGTCCTTCCGTTTGGCCTTACTTCAGCACCTCGAGTCTTCATGAAGGTGATGGCGGTGGTTGCAGCAGAGCTCAGGGGGAGGGGGGATAGCAATATTCCCTTACCTGGACGATTGGTTGATCAAAGCCAAGTCTCCGGAGCTCGTGCTGCGTCACCTGCAGTCGACAACCCAGCTGTTGTTCGATCTGGGCTTTTCGGTGAACGTGCCCAAATCTCACCTGGAGCCCTCTCAACGCCTCCTGTTCATAGGGGCAGTACTAGACACAACATTGAATCGGGCCTTTCCACCCCTGCATGGATTCAGGACATTCAGGCGTTGATTCCAATGTTTCAAAATGGAGCGGTCGTTCCAGTCCTCAAGGTCCTTTGTCTGCTCGGTCTGTTCGCTTCTTGCATTCTGTTGGTCACTCATGCGCATTGGCACATGAGGGCTCTCCAATGGTGCCTCCGCAAGCAGTGGTTTCAACACAAAGGAAATCTGGAGGAGTCAATAACGATCTCCAGAGACGCTGCAGCAGATCAATGATGGTGGGCTGTGGACGGCAACCTTTCTCAAGGAAGGCTGTTTTCACTGCCGCCTCCGGTGGCCACAGTCATGACGGATGCTTCCACTCTAGGGTGGGGAGCTCATCTGGGGGACCTGGAGATCAAGGGTTGTTGGTCTCCAGTGGAACAGGCTTTTCATATCAATCTGTTAGAATTGCAGGCGATACCTCTGGCTCTCAAGGCCTTCCTCCCTTCCCTTCGTGGTCAGTCAGTTCAGGTCCTGACGGACAACACTACTGCGATGTGGTATATAAACAAGCAGGGAGGAGTAGGGTTGTATCTTCTCTGCAGAGAAGCTCTGCGACTCTGGTCCTAGCTTTGGGACCATTGGATTTGCTTGGTAGCGAATCATCTGGCCGGAGTGCTCAACATATGTGCAGACACTCTCAGTCGACATTTTTTGGTCGATCACGATTGGCGTCTCCATCCGGATCTGGTCCTGCACATCTTACAGATGTTGGGTTTTCCAAGGATAGATCTGTTTGCCACTCGGGAGAATGCACACTGCCGGTCGTTCTGCAGCCTCCAGTATCCGGTGCAAGGAGCTTTGGGGGATGCGTTTCAGATCTCTTGGTGCAACCAGCTGCTTTATGCATTCCCCCCCCCAAACCCTTGAATCCTCTGGTTCTGAGGAAGATTTGCCAAGATCGGGCTCAGGTCATTCTAATAGCCCCGGATTGGCCAAGAAGGGTGTGGTACACAGACCTTCTCCAACTCTTGCTGTGCCCTCCGCTCCGTCTCCCTCTCAGGGCGGACCTCCTCTCGCAGTCGCAGGGGCAGGTTCTACATCCCCACCTCCAGAGCCTGCACCTTCATGCCTGGAGATTGAACGGAGCAACCTGAGTTCTTTTTCTCTCCCACCAGATGTAGTGGATGTCATTCTATCGGCCAGGCGACACTCCGCTAAGACCGTTTATGCCGGCAGGTAGGCAAAATTCGTGGCTTGGTGAGGAGAGAAGCAAATTGATCCTTTGAGGGCCCACCTCTCCGATATTCTGTTATTTGCTTTAGATTTGACACAGAAGGGTTGTTCAGTTGCTACTGTTGAGGGCTATTTGGCGGCACTGTCAGCCTTTCTTTGCCTCCCGGATCAGCCCTCCTTGTTTAAATCATCTATTATTATTAGGTTCTTAAAAGGTTTAACTAATAGGTTTCCTCCCACTCCTTTTCATATGCCTCAGTGGGATCTGAATCTCGTTTTAACATTTTTAATGGGGTCACCGTTCGAACCCATGCATTCTTGCCCGCTAAGGTTTTTAGTTCTTACAACGTTTTTTCTGATTGCTATAACCTCGGCTAGGCGGGTTAGTGAGCTTCAGGCTCTTTCTGTTAAACCCCCCTTTACCTTATTCTTTCCGGATAAAGTGGTGCTGAAAACCAGGGCAGCTGTCCTACCAAAAGTTGTCACTCCTTTTCATAATGGGCAAACCATTACCCTTCCATCTTTCTACCCTCCACCTCATCCCTCGAAGGAGGAAGACAGGCTTCACCATTTGGACCCTAAAAGGGCTCTCAGTTTTTATATTGAGAGGACGAAAGACTTTCGGCTGGAGGACCAGCTGTTCGTGGGGTATATTGGACAAAGGAAGGGCAGAGCAGTCCATAAAAGAACGATCTCCAGGTGGGTCATTCTTTGTATCAAGGTTTGCTACTCTTTGGCAAAGAAGGTTCCCCCTGAGGGCATTGGAGCCCATTCCACCAGGGCAAAGTCTGCTACTTCGGCTCTGGCGAGGGGGGTTCCGGTGGTGGATATATGCAAGGCAGCAACTTGGGCGTCCCTCCACACCTTGGCAAAGCATCACTGCTTGGACTCGGAAGTTAGGAGGGATGGCCATTTTGCACGATCTGTATTGCAGGATTTCTTGGTGTGACCAGTCAGGCACCCACCTCCGAGTGCGGTACTGCTTTGGGACTCTATTCATAAGGTGAGGAATCCACAGGTAGTTGTATCCATGAGAAGAACAAGTTACTTACCTTCAGTAACGCTTTTTCTGGTGGATACAAGAGCTACCTGTGGATTCCTCACGGTCCAACCCACCTCCCTGTTGCCTTTCTGGTTACCCTAAGATGTTTATTTTACAATTGTATATACATTTTGGTATTTATGTGAATATATAAATGATGTTTTTGATTCTATTGCATCATTGTGGTATTATGTATATATGTATTCATTGGAGCTATTGTGAGGTCGGTTTTCACCAGTTCGCCTCAAAGGCACGTAAAAAATGGGTGAAACTGACGTCAGCACGCCAGCGAGGATCTCTTATTGGCACGGTGACATCAGACCGAGTCACTCGGAGCCGTGCAATTGTGACCTCCTCGTCGATGTGGAGAGCTGGGAAGAAGATTTTCCATCGGATGCTGGAGCATGGGAGAATTCATAAGGTGAGGAATCCACAGGTAGCTATTGTATCCACCAGAAAAAGCGTTACCGAAGGTAAGTAACTTGTTCTTTAGGTGCCAAGGTTTCTAAAACATCTGCATCACAATGTTAAAATAGTACAAGTATTTAAGAGCCAACAAGATGAGAAAAAGTGATTACAGTTTCAAATTTTCCCGGCTAATGCCATCATCAAGGTAAAAGCAAATAGTCAGACCTAGGATCTAAAATACTGGGTTAGTGTTGTAAAGTGATACACTTAATTTAAGCACGATTGAATCATTAGAGACACATGCACAGTGTGACAGAAAGCACATATCATAATTTAAAACAACTATCAGATTTATGTTAAAATGACACAGATACTAAACAAGTGCATAAAAATAACACTTTACAGCTAACACTGGTGATAAAATGACAAAAACACAGGGTGATTACCCATATACTGTCTAAAAGAAATCTGTTCCAGAGCCCTGTCCAAACCACATGATTAAATAGTTCTTTACCCGTAATACAGGCTAAACTTTGTGACCTGGTACTGTGATAGCCCTATGGCGAATGGACCAAACTGCTGACAAGTATTTAGTAACTGCATTTACTACCAGTGTGGACGGGTCATATTTGCAAATTCTGTGAGGATTGGCACAGTCATGTAAAAACAGAGCCCTGCACAACGGAATAATCCATTTTCCCCTGGGACTTTTATATAGTGGACAGAAAAAGAGCACATGTTCGGTTGATTCCACACATAAATTGCACTTTTTGCATTTATTGGCCTCAGGGCTGTTCTGCGACCACCGGGCAGTAAAAATATTAACTGGTAAAATACTGAATCTAAACTGAAGAAATAAAGCGCAAGCACGTGCACGTATTGGCAGGTCAAGGAATTGCTCAGGTCATGGCTCCTGTTTAACGAGCGAAAATTCTGATGTTTGACGACCCACCCCGATACTATGATCTGCTCGTTGGCCTGCTCCCAATATCTCAGTTTGACCAGTAAAATAGCGTTCTTTCGCAAACTACAGACCATAAACTTGGCATTTACCTCCAGACCGAAGTTTCTGCAAAATAAACAGAATTGGTCAACCAGATTTTGCAATCCCAAGGGTGATTTTGCCAAGATGATAGTATCATCCGCATAAAGCAACGCTGGGATTTTCTGGCCTGCCAACCTAGGAGAGTCATTATTACAGTTTTTTAAATACTTAATACAGTTATTTATTTATAAAAGAAAGAGGGTGGGGGCAAGTACACAGCCTTGCCTTACTCCTCTCTTAATGATAACTGGGTCTGTTAATTTGCAACCCTTGCTACTCCTAATTTGGACAAAAGTGCCTTCATGAAGTTGGACAGTAAGGTTCAGAAGGCCTTTAGGGACTCCCCTGTTGGTCAGTGTAAGCCATAAATTATTCCTGGGTACCAGATCGAAGGCCACTCGAAGATCAATGAAGGCTGCATATAAATTTCCACCTCCGATGTCCACAGTCCTCCATTTAGTTGCCAAAAACCTCAGGACTCGATCTATTTTACTTACTGCTGGTCTAAAACCTGCCTGTAAATCAGAGATAGCCCCACTCTCTGTAATCCACTCTTCTAAGTGAAACAAAATCTGCTTCGATAAAAGTTTTTGGAAGTTATCAAGTAAGCTTATTGGATAATATTTAAAAGGATCGCAGGGACTGCCCTTCTTAAAAAGGGGGACTATCTCAGCTTCCCTCCATGTACAAGGAATGGGTGCTTCTGCGGCAACTGCATTTCAAACCTTGCTCAGGTAAGGGGCCCATATATCAGGGTTTGATTTATATCAGGGGCCCGGGGCCTTTCCCCACTCGAGGGATGCTATTGCTGCCTTAGTTTCTGCTAGGGAAAACTTAATTGGAGGGACACCGATTTCCCTAATCCTGGTCAACTCCATGAAATTAGGTTCATTTGCCCCTGAGTAAAGTGACCCAAAATTTCTGATGGATACAACTACCTGTGGATTCCTCACCTATTGAATACTCCCCTTGCGCCAGCATTCGACGGAAATTTTCTTCCTAGCTTCCGCACGTCGACGAGGACGTCACAATTGCCCACGCAACGCCGTCTGACGTCATACAGGCAAAAAGAGGTCCTCGCCGACGTCAGTTCCCTTTTTTCCGTGCCATCCGAACGACGGTTATTCTTCGAGGGAGCTACTGTTACTACTCGACGTAGTTACAGTTATTGTTGCTGTTTCATTCTTTGAGAAAAGAAAGAATGTCGCAAAGAAAATCTGGTTTCAAGCCCTGCAATGAGTGCGGTGGCAAGATGTCGGTGACGGACCCACATACAGACTGTTTGTGGTGTCTCCACTCCGACCACGACGTTGACAAATGTGACTCTTGTCAATGGATGAATCCGAAGGCATTAAAGGAGCGAGAAGCAAAGCTCTTTTTGACGAAGTCTAAGAGAAAAGAAAAGCGGCATCATCGCAAGTCTTCCTCTCTGAAGTCCCATCGGCGTCATCGTGACTCCCAGCGTCGTCGTGAATCTCGGCGCCGGTCGAGTAGGGAGAGATCGCGTTCAAGGTCGCCTTCAGCTCGACACCGAAAAACATTGGTAATGAGTCTCACCATCTCTCCACAACCGCAGACGCCTTTTGCATCTCCGACTTCGCCGACGTCGCCTGTGAATCCTCCATCGGTGTTTGAGGTTCCTCAGCGTCAAGAGTTTTCTCCAGCTTCTCAGACGCCGGGACCGGCGCCGATGTCACCTCGAGCCCAGGCTCCTCAGTATCTGTCTTTCCCGGCCCCAGGAGCCGACAGTTCCGCATTCTTGAGTGCGATGTTTACCATCTTTCAGCAGATGGCTCCAGGTGGTGGACCGGCTGGTCCTTCGGGCTCCTTGGCCTTCAACATGGCCTTCAACATGGGTGCTCCGGCTCCGTTATGACCGGCACCTTTTATGCCCTTCCTTCCCATGGGAAATGTGGGTTCGGCGCCTATGGCGTCCGCCTTGCAACCGGTGACGCTGAGTAGACCTGTGGCTCCGGCGCCGGAACATTCTCCTGTCCGCCCTTTGCCTCGTACGGCGCCGAAGAAATCCACGGCGCTGATGGATCCGATGTCAGATGGATCCGAGGATCGGCGTCAAGCTTCGACGTCTGCTGAAGCCATGTCGACGCCGAGAATTGAGGCCAGGTTGCATTCGAGGAGTCTTGCTCTTCGCTTTCTTGAGGAGCAAGAATATCAGAAGCAGGCATTGGAGGAAGGAGAGATTGAGGAACCTCTGGGGGACCTCCATGGTTTAGATACAGCCAGTGGTTTGGACACCTCTCCAGAATGGGACTTAGCATCGCCTGGAGAGTATACGGAGGAGGCTGCTTCATTCCACTCGGTTATAAAGAAAGCAGCTGATTTTTTTGGGACCTTCCTTTGCCGGTGTCTGAGCCTAAGCCTAATATTTTAACAGAAGAATTGCATCCTGCTTCTACAGCTGCAGGGCCACTTCTGCCTTTTAATGAGGCTCTGTTAGATCCAGTCCGGGAAATATGGAAGAAGCCGGTGTCATCTTCAGCAGTGAATAGATCGGTGGCTCGCAGATATCGAGTGGCTCCTGCTGACCCAGGATTTCTGTCCAGGCACCCAACCCCTGAGAGCCTGGTGGTTCAGGCTTCATGTTCATCCCGGTCTGCCCCAGGTTCTTTTCCGGGTGTCCCTTCAGACAGAGACTCAAAGAAGATGGATCATTCTTCTAAAAAGGCTTTTTCGTCATGTAGCATAGCATTAAAATCTACTAATGCTACATGTATTTTGGGAAGGTACATTTACGCCCTGATGGATGAAATAAAGTCGTCCCACGCTGAGGTGCCTCAGGAGGTGTTGAGCCTGGTTTCTGATGCTCAAGCGGCGGCGACCCAAGTAATCCAGTCTGGGCTGGATACGACTGACTCTGTAGCCTGGGCTATGGGTACTGCTGTGGCTACAAGGAGGCAAGCCTGGCTTCGTAGCTCTGGTTTCTCGTCGGATGTCCAGTCAGCCCTGATGGATCTTCCCTTCGATGGGGATAAACTTTTTGGCTCCAAAGCGGACTCTGCTCTAGAGAGGTTTAAGGAGAGTAGGGCCACGGCGAAGTCTTTAGGCTTGCAGGCCTCCTCTTCTGTTTCGTCCAGACTCTTTAGAAGATTTAGGGGGTTTGGTCGTGGTTCCTCCTCCTCCTTTCGAGGCAGATTTCAGCAACAATCTGCCACTTCTCTCTCCTACAGATCATACAGAGGGAGGGATAGGGTCCGGACCGGGGAGCCACCCAGCAGCACTCTGCCTCTTCCCTGTTCCTCTGGAGGGGTGCAGCATGGGAAGCAGCCTTAGTCTTCCACCAATTCCTTCTCATACCACTCCTGTACGGGGGAGGTTATTGAGCTTTCTCCGCAAGTGGGAGGTTATAACATCAGACTCCTGGGTCATCAGCATTGTGGAGGAAGGCTATGCCCTTCCCTTTCGGGAGTTTCCTCCCCCCATCCCGCCCGCCCGTCCTACTGTTCAGAAGAGCATCTCCTGTTACTAGAACAGGAGGTTCAAGTCCTCCTTTCAAAGGTTGCGGTGGAGTTGGTTCCGGAGCAGGAGAGAGGTTAGGGTTGTTACTCAAGATACTTCCTGATCCCCAAGAAGGATGGTCGGTTGAGGCCAATCCTGGCCCTGAGGATCTTGAATTGGTTCCTCAAACAGGAGAAGTTCAAGATGCTGACCCTAGCTCAGGTGCTTTTGGCGCTGGACGATGGAGATTGGATGGTGTCTGTCGACTTGCAGGATGCTTACTTTCATATCCCGATACTCAAGTCGCACAGGAAGTATCTCTGGTTTGTGGTGGGTTCGCAGCACTATCAGTTTGCGGTCCTTCTGTTTGGACTTACTTCAGCACCTCGAGTCTTCACAAAGGTGATGTTGGTGGTTGCGGCAGAGCTCAGAAGGAAGGGGATAGCGGTATTTCCTTACCTGGACGACTGGTTGATCAAAGCCAAGTCTCCGGAGCTCGTGTTGCATCACCTTCAGTCGACAACCCAGTTGTTGTTCGACCTGGGTTTTTCAGTGAATGTACCCAAATCTCACCTAGAGCCCTCTCAGCGCCTCCTGTTCATAGGGGCAGTTCTGGATACAACATTGAATCGTGCCTTTCCTCCGCCTCAGCGGATTCAGGGCATTCAGGCGTTGGTTCCAATATTTCAAAGTGGAGCGGTCGTTCCAGTCCTCAAGGTCCTGCGTCTGCTCGGTCTGTTCGCTTCTTGCATTCTGTTGGTCACTCACGCTCGCTGGCACATGAGGGCTCTTCAGTGGTGCCTCTGGAAGCAGTGGTCTCAACACAAAGGGGATCTCAAGGGATCGGTAAAGATCTCCAGGGACGCTGCGTGGATTTAAAATGGTGGATTGCGGACGGCAATCTTTCCCAAGGAAGGCCGTTCTCGCATCCTCCGCCGGTGACCATAGTAATAACGGATGCTTCCACTCTAGGGTGGGGAGCTCATCTGGGGGACCTGGAGGTCAAAGGTCATTGGTCTCCAGTGGAACAGATGTTTCATATAAATCTGTTGGAATTGCGAGCAATACGTCTGGCTCTCAAGGCCTTCCTTCCTTCCCTTCGCGGTCAGTCGGTTCAGGTCCTGACGGACAATACTACTGCGATGTGGTATATAAACAAACAGGGAGGAGTAGGGTCGTACCTTCTCTGCAGAGAAGCTCTGTGGCTATGGTCCTGGGCAAGGGACCATCGGATTTGCTTGGTAGCAAACCATCTGGCCGGAGTCTTGAACGTGCGTGCGGACGGTCTCAGTCGACATTTCTCGACCGATCACGAGTGGCGTCTCCATCCGGATCTAGTCCGACAGATCTTCCAGATGTGGGGGATCCCTCGGGTAGATCTTTTTGCCACTCGGGAGAACTCGCACTGCCCGTTGTTCTGCAGCCTCCAGTATCCGGTGCAAGGAACGTTGGGGGACGCGTTTCAGATGGCCTGGCGCGACCAGTTACTTTACGCGTTTCCCCCCATACCCTTAATTCCTTGAGTTCTGAGGAAAACTCGCCAAGACCGGGCCCAAGTCATCTTAATAGCTCCGGATTGGCCAAGGAGGGTATGGTATTCGGATCTTCTCCAACTCTCTCTGTGCCCCCCGCTCCGTCTCCCTCTCAGGGCAGACCTCCTCTCTCAATCGCAGGGGCAGGTTTTACACCCCCACCTCCAGAGCCTGCACCCTCATGCCTGGAGATTGAACGGGGCAACCTGAGTTCCTTTTCTCTCCCACCTGAGGTAGTGGATGTTATTTTATCAGCCAGGCGACACTCCACTAAATCTATCTACGCTAGCAGGTGGGCTAAATTTGTAATTTGGTGTGGAGAGAAGCAAATTGATCCCTTACGTGCCCACTTATCGGATATCTTGTCTTTTGCGTTGTCCCTGGCACAGAGGGGTTGTGCAGTGGCTACAGTCAAGGGATATTTGTCTGCCCTGTCAGCCTTTCTATGTCTTCCAGACCAGCCTTCTTTATTTAAGTCTCCTATAGTGCTAAGATTTTTAAAAGGTCTTGTTAATAAATATCCTCCCACTCCTTTCATTATGCCCCAGTGGGATTTAAACCTAGTCTTAACTTTCCTTATGGGCTCGCCGTTTGAGCCACTGCATTGTTGCCCTTTGAGGTTATTGGTTCTGAAGACTGTTTTCCTTGTTGCAATTACTTCAGCAAGAAGAGTGAGTGAGCTGCAGGCTCTATCTGTTAAACCCCCGTACACATCTTTTTATGGGGATAAGGTGGTGTTGAGGACCAAGGCTGCTTTCTTGCCGAAGGTTGTTTCACCCTTTCATATGGCCCAGACTATTACACTTTCCTCTTTTTATCCTCCACCTCATCCTTCGAAAGTGGAAGAAAGACTACACTGTTTAGACCCGAGAAGAGCACTGAGCTTCTACGTGGACAGAACAAAGGATTTTAGGTTGGAGGATCAGCTCTTCATCGGGTACGTGGGAAAGAGGAGAGGAAAGGCAGTCCACAAGAGAACACTCTCCAGGTGGGTCATTCTTTGCATTAAACTGTGTTACTCTCTGGCAAAGAAAGAACCCCCTGATGGAATAAGAGCTCATTCCACCAGGGCTCAGTCGGCCTCTTCGGCCTTGGCTAGGGGTGTTCCTGTGGTTGACATCTGCAAGGCCGCAACTTGGTCATCCCTCCACACTTTTGCGAAGCATTACTGCTTTGATTCGGAGGTTAGGAGGGATGGCCATTTTACACGGTCAGTGCTGCAGGATTTCTTGGTTTGACCATTCAGGCACCCTCCACCGAGTGCGGTACTGCTTTGGGACTCTATTCAATAGGTGAGGAATCCACAGGTAGTTGTATCCATCAGAAGAACTAGTTACTTACCTTCGGTAACGACTTTTCTGGTGGATACATTAGCTACCTGTGGATTCCTCACGGTCACTCCCGCCTCCCCGTTGCCTGTCTGGTCTTACCAAGTTATCCTTGGGTGTGCTCCTCTTGGTATTTGAGGGCCTGCAGATATATTGTATATATTTATGTATTTATAAAAAAAATAAAAAAAAAATTTTGGGACATTCTGGAATAATATTTTATCTTGTGATGTTATTAAATATTGTTATATGATTGATTGTTTCAATGGTCTGTTCGTCTCAGAGGCACGTAAAAAAAATTGGTACTGACGTCGGCACGTCGGCGAGGACCTCTTATTGTCTGTATGACGTCAGACGGCGTCGCGTGGGCAATTGTGACGTCCTCGTTGGCGTGCGGAAGCTAGGAAGAAGATTTCCGTCGAATGCTAGCGCAAGGGGAGTATTCAATAGATGAGGAATCCACAGGTAGCTAATGTATCCACGAGAAAAGTCGTTACCGAAGGTAAGTAACTCGTTCGTTTTACCCATACTACCGGGAGGATCGAAGTACCAGGCACTGTCATTTGAAATCAGCTTCCAAAACTTGGAGGCATCATTGGCTCTTGCAGCCTCCCAAAGAGCAACCCATTGTTTCTCTTCCCAACTTCTTTGTGCCTTAAAAAGTTCCCGCCTATAGCTCTCTTGACTGTCTTATTGGCTCTCTTATCCCCCTTTTCAGGTCCCTCAGTAATTTGTGCCTGGCTTCCCTACAGCAACGACTTCTTTAGTAAAAAGTTATTTTAGGAGTTGAATAATTCCATATGAACAGCCAGGAGCCTGTTATCATCCTCACGAAAATGGAGCATAAGCTCCATTTGATCTGCCAATGAGCTGTTTATTGTTGAAAGGGAGCCTAGAGAGGAATTGACAACTTCCCACTTGACATTCCATTTGTTGGTTGTCATGGTAAGATGCTGCACATGAAACCGGGGCCTCTATTATGGGCAGCAGACCTCTAATAGATAGAATAAATGGGTCATGGTCACTTTCTTCATTTTCTTTTACCACCATATCAACCATACTCCCCCACAAACGAATGTCTAATAGAAGGTAATCAATATGGCTCCTATAAGCTCTACGTCTGAAAGTGGGGGAAGGATTAACATCTGAGCAGGAGTGACAGTTACAAGCACGGAGACCGTATGCAAGTGTAAAATCATCAATTTGATAAGCCGTTCTGCTCATTCTGAGACTTTCGTTCGTTACTAATTGCAGGATACCCCAAAGAATGTCCTATTCTTGGTAAAGCTCTTGAGCCAAAGAATAAAGCTCAAAAGTGGCATTGAAATCCCCTGCAATTAAAATGTAATGAGTAGTGGATCTACTGGATAAAATATTATCAAGAACAGTTAGAGCATCATACTTGTAATTTCTGCCCACACTCCTGCTATATATATATATTCACAAATTAGTTATTTTTTCTCTTTGGGTGGATAGTATTAAATCTTGTATGTCAGCACAACCCATATCCACTTCCTTAGCCTGACACTTGAGGGAATTGCTAACCCGCATGAGTAAACCACCCGAGGGTCTTCCAGAAGTCACCTTACGTGCTGGAACCCAAAAGCTCTTAAAGCCAAATCTATGCTTGGGCTCCAGGGCTCATGTCTCTTGGAACAGGCAGATCTTGTGCTCATCTATAAAAGAACCCCAGTCTGGGATTCGCATTTTGGACTCAAGCCCGGCGATATTCCAACTAAGAACAGTGACCGGCGCATCATCCTGGGCTTGTGGTACAATCTGTGTGGGGCTCATAGAGTTCGGATTGCCCATTAGATCTGCTGCAAAACTGCCAGTTCTAGGTCCCCCAACTCCTTTATCTCCAATAGTATTGCACACTCCGATAGATTCAAAACCAGCCATGTTCTAACCAAGAACAGTGGCCGGTGTATCATTCTGAGCTAGCAATACAATTTGTGTAAGACTCCTAGAATTCACATTTACAATCCGTTCTTCTTCTAAACTGCCTACTCTGAATCCCCAGAGTTCCTTATTTCTAGAAGTATTGCACTCCACAGTGGTTAATCTCGCCCCCCCCGTCCCAGAGATTCCCTGTGTAACTTTGACTTTGTGTCAGTCCGCATCTGAAAGGGAAGATGGAGGTTGCCTGCATTCAGACTGCAGCACATGGTGCACATGGGAACTAGGGGGACATCTAGAGCCAAGTGTCAAACCGCTAGGGGCGAGTTCGGGTACTGGGGGATAGAAGGTTGAGAGTCTACACAAGGAAACCCCTTCTACTAAGGGGCTAGCTCTGCAGGAGTTTAAGAAAATCTGTTGGACCAAGGCAGGTGAGTCACAATTTATAACAATACAATCTCCCACTCCAAACTTATTCAGCGGGCCCGCCCATCTTACCCTCCTCACCATTAATATTGAAGGTACCATAAAGAATGCAAATTTAGCATTAACATGTAACCAATAAATGATCTTATTTTTCAATTCTATATAAGTCTCCACACTATTTGCTCGGAGCCTAGGAACATTTGTAATTACAAGCACATATGGGCAAGATTCCGGGGGTAGATGTAAAACTTCTAACTGAGCCCCATAGTTGACAGGTCTAGCTCTACTAGACTCCAGGTCCGTCACTAAAGGACTTGCTAATTGATACTCATGGACATTGGACACTTTAGGCATCGTAGACACTAAATTGGTTGTCGGAGCAACACCACAAACTCCCCTATTAGTAGTAACTACATCATTGGAACAGCCTTCCACTGGATTACGGCCTTGCCTGGCAATCAGGCCCACCTCAAATTGACATGAATGAGTACAACAACCCTTAGGTGGCGTTGGGCCCTCAACAAGGTGTGAGGGAGCCTTACCACCAATGCCAGAATATTGTTCCAAAGTTGAAGACTGACAGTGGAGTTGTGAATTAGCTTGAGGAATAGTGTCAGGCACTTGGGGCTGAGTAAACCCCTCCTAGTTTCTCTTCTATAGCTTTTAGACAGAGTTCAATAGGACACAACCTCTTAGTGAGCTCCTCCATTATGCACTCAAGCGCCAGTGGACCAGCAGTACTCTCCTGTGGTTTTTCGGACCCATCATTGCCTTTTTCAGGTCCAGAGCTAATAATGCCCATAGTGCGTGCACGTTTATTACTTAGGTTGATATCACCACGCTTTCTTTTTCCTTTTGGCTCTGGGACTGATGCACCAGCCAAGGGGCCAGGTGATGGCAATACAAGTTCTATCGCAGTGACCCCATCCAAAGCCACAGAGAGGATCTCCTGGGCATTGTCTAAATGGTTGGCTGGTGGGAAAGCCAGATTTAACTGCGTGGACTGGGGCTGCAAAGACTGTGGAAGCTGCAGGGGTAGTTGTGGAGATAAAGAGATAGGAGTCAGTGAGACCGGGGTAGATAGGCGACGCTCAGCCATCTCAATCTCTTTATCTAAGGCTCCAACAGCCTTTTGTAGGAAGCCGTCTAGAGTTTTATTAATTTTAAGATTATCTTTGGGGGGGACCCCCCCTTCCATCTACCCATCTCTCACCCCTTTATACTCGGCCCTTTATACTTTCTAGACCCCTCCTCCCACAAAGGGTGCAGCACTTGTTTTCACCTCCAGCTGTCCACTCACTCTTGGAAATATTGAGGTATTAAGTTGTATGGCTCTGGGAGACCAACAGGTTGCAACCTAGAGAAAGGCAAATCCATTTAAAACCAGCAGGTAGAGTCTGTACAAGGGCACATCCAGAAAAAGGACACTCACTCGCTGGCCAACGCGAGGATCCCGCCAAGAGAGACCACAGCTACACTTCCTCCTGCTGAATTCACCTCACTCGTACTTTACGCCACCAATTGGCTCACCAAAGAGAAGAGAGAAAGGAGAGGTCAGTCTCCAGGTTCTACCAAAGGTACTGTCAAGATTCTACATGTGGATTCCTCTTTCTCCCACCTGGGGCACAGGAGGGTGCAGGGAGCGCAGGAAACGCTGCATAGACCAGTGGAGCACTCAGCTCACCAAATCTAGCTCCAGCTCCCACAACAACGCATGAAAATCTCGCTGGACGCCGGATGCTTGAACCAATGCAGAGGACAGAAGGACAGAGGGACGCTGCTCCCAGAGCTACTGCTGCACTCTCCAGCTACACCCTCCTGCCTTTCGCAAAATAGGACAGGTTAGGTCGCCGACCACTTGCCGCTTGCAGTCTGTCGCAGTAGCAGTAACAGTCTATTACAATTTGCCGCTGCTTACCACTGTTTACCGTTGCTGTGTGCCAGTGCTGTTTTGGGGACACTGGTGCAGATTTCACCAGGGCCGGTTTTCAC
The DNA here is from genome assembly GCF_031143425.1 of Pleurodeles waltl. NCBI lineage: Eukaryota > Metazoa > Chordata > Amphibia > Caudata > Salamandridae > Pleurodeles > Pleurodeles waltl. Next base: position 496,483,141 of record NC_090451.1, on the reverse strand, counting down.
CATAACCAGCTCCCGGCCCTGTCGCCACTGTAGCAGCTGCCACGCAGCTTCTTTTTGCAGCTCCTTGCTGCGGCGCTCACACCGACCCCAGCACCTTACTCCTAGGTGCCAGGACGTGCTCGAGGACATGGACCGGGGGAAGGCTTCAAGCCCTCAAGCGTTTTGGAGCCTTCAAGCTGCCGTGCTCCAAAGCGCGTCCTTTGTGGCCTCCGTCTAGGTACCAGATTCGCTCAGGGGCACGGAGCGCAGGCAACCCTCTGACCCGCCATGCTCCGAACCGCTGACTCTGAGCCCCGTGCCCCAAACCATGGCCTCCACTCTCCGTGTTCTCCGCGTCCACTGCTTCCTCTTCCTCTTCCTCCCGCGGGGACTTGGGGGCAAGAGCACAGGGAAGCCGTGCTCCGAGCCGCGCCCTCCGTGTCCCTCTCCCATGAGAGCTCACAACTTCCAATAATATTACTCCATTATTTTGTCATTTTTAAACTTGGAAACTCTCTCTGGGCATAGGGTGCACCTCATTAGTACCAGTTTAACACCCAAATACAGCAAAAAGCAATACAAATGTGACCAGTCCAGCTTTGCAGAGGGCTTTTCACTGCACAGTAACACGGGTGTCGTCACATATTTAGTAACTTTTGAACTAGAAACTATTTTTTTTTTTTGTTAAAATCTGCAGATTACTGCGGCAGATGATGGATTATGTGGCAAATGCGGCACATCTATAATTGTGCAAAAGTTATCACAGCCTCACAATTGCATAATTCCAGTGGCCCAAACTAAGAGGCAAGACAAGGGGTCATGTGTATCCTATATGCGGCTAAATTTACATTATATATGGAGCAAGCATTTAGTCTGTTCAACAATAATTTTTTGGACAGCAGGGATGCTGCACTGATATATGCTATCATATGTGATAATGAAGAAAATGGTGGCTCAGTGAATTAAAGTATTTGCCTAGAATTACATAATTTGAAACCAGTTTATGGGTCAAGAGCATTAGAGTTAGGTCAAGTAGGTTATTTAAGTCACTAGAACTGAAGGTCTAGTAATATTTTTATGATTCTTCGATGCCTGGAACACCGTTCCTAGGTGCATTACATCTGCAAAACTGATTTGGGTCACTAAAGCTTTGACCTCAAAGGTTCTAAACACGGTTTTCAATGAATAAACAGGGTTGCTGAAAACAATCCCTTTTCTTATTCCTAAGGTTTTCATGTATTTCTTTGTTAAGAATAAAGTATTTTCTGATTTTTAACGAGAAACTTGTATTTCCTTGGTTGAGGATACTCTCTGCAGCCTTTGTTGCCAGGGCTGTAACATTTTACCTGTATAGGGCAACACCCTTTCAGAAGTTGTTTCTGTTTCATTTTCTGTTGTGGATGTTTTACCGTCAATACAAGATGGAATCAACTATTGTCAGGTGGAATGCCTCATGCATATTGAAATCTTATCACATGAGCAGAATTAAAATTGTCTAAAGCTTAATTCTCATTCCTCCAAAGCTAAGGCAGCAACTGTGGCTTTCCGTGCCCAATTGCATGCATCTATCAGCCATGGACTTTGGCTACCGTGGATGTGTTTTATAACTCTTACTCAGTGGATGCTTGTTTCTGTGAACAGTTTTTACCCAGAAACATTCCCACAAACTTTCTGTTTGAGTTGGTGCCAGGTATATGTAGTCTGCCACTCCCATAGCTTTTGAGGCTGAGTAATTAGGTTCCCAACCAGTTGTGAAGAAAGATGACTAACAGCAGAACCCTTTTCTTGGCTGTTCTGATGCTTTTACTTTCCCTTCTTTACAACATGCACCCAGCCCACACCCACGCCATGCTCCAAGCAACATGTCAGAAAAAACCTAGGGAGACGCTTTGTTTTAGCATGTTTTAACACGGGTATTTACCAAAAATTGTGGTGGATGGGGTTCCCAGAATCAAGTGCATCATAATCACTATGATTACAATTTTTCTTGTAGCAAGGGACACTGTAACCAGAGTAGCACCCTAGTTCTTGCATCTCTTGTTCTTCGATCAGTCAGTTTTTAACAAATACTATCATCTTATTACAGCTAAGAGCCATCAAGCACTCCACACAGATCTAAGCAGATTAGAACTTCCCTGGAGTCCATCATGTAGTAGCTGGTTTTGTTAAAATGTCCAACTGTTTTTTTGATGATTTTCTGTTCATGCAGGTAAAGCCTTATATTTCTAGAGGGCTAAGCGTATTTCCACAAATATTCATAGATTTCAACAGACATAACTCTTTCACATGTGCAGTTGTTTCAAGAGCTCTTAAGAATAAAAAGGAAAGCTTAAGTACCTGGCTAGGCACTGAGAGCATCCAGAACCCAATTGCATATAAAGGCCTTGTTAAAGAAAAAGATCTGCAGAGAAAAAAAGTAGATGATAAATGTATTGGTTGAGCTGTTGTAATTGTTCTTGAAATCTGGGTCTGTTCTACTTGATTAATGAAGTATACGTGTAGATGGACTTTTGCTGTCAACTCAATTTCCTGCTGTTATGATAAGACATTATTCTAAGGGACCATTTGCTTTCAGGCTCATTTTGGTAATAGGCTGAGTTTAATGCGCTGTATGATTAATGCTTCCTGCCCTACGTTTTTATCTATTCTTAAAAGGGAGGATTTGTCCCATGCTTCTCTATAACGTCATAAAGGTTTGGTACACTAAACCCAGCAGTTAGTATTATGTTGCCCTAAGCCCCTTGTTGTGTTCATGGAATCAGAAAATTAGCGCAGTGATATATTTTTGTAAATTATAAGTTTGTATGCTAATTGAAATGTTGGATTTGGTTGTTTTTGTAATTTAGATGATGAATTTCAACTGCTGCAAAGAACATTTATGGATAAATATTACTGTGAGTTCGAAGATACAGAGGAAAACAAACTAGTTTACACCCCCATCTTTAATGAATATGTAAGTTTAAAATACCTTATTGTGCTTGTTGTGACTGACTGACAGATCTTAACAATCACACATTTTGTTTGTCGCAAATAGTTACAAGTTGGGCAAAGTTGTTTTCAACAGCTAGAGAGAATGTGGATGTCCTTCTCCCATCAGTCAGGATAACATGTTCCGTAAAACGTCTATGATAAAATAAAATCATGCAATTATTTTGTCATTTAAACCAAAACATTTACTGGCGGAAATAGTAAACCAAACTGTGCAGGGGTGTGGAATTCTTATTCCTGTTTGGGTCAATGTCAACAGCATTTCATGGTTATTTTGCCCACTGTACATGTAGGCCAACTTCTTGTTGCACAAACCTTTTGGCTCCCAGTTAAATGTTCCACATTGTGTATGAATCTGTGAAAAAGGATTGCCTGCCACTTAGGCAAGGTTTGTTTCTGTATGTGTAAGTTGTTCAAACGTGCGCATGATTCATTAGTGCAAAGTCTTTACTATTCAGGCGAGCTCTCCAAGAAAATGCAGTGAGATGTGAGCTTAGAATGCATTGCTGACAGTGGTTCCGGTGCAAAAATGTGTACACGTTAAAAAAATTAACCAGTCTGAGGCTTTTTCTAATGCTCCCTGATTAAAGGGAAATACATTTATGTGTGAAAACAAGATAGGTGATTATTTGTCTTCACAAAAAAATTTACAAACACATAATTACAACTTGAACAAAATATATTTTGCTATGCTATTGTGCAATATAAATATCATTTCTTCTTGACATCATTTAGTGAAATGTGTTTTATGCATCCTAATATTTTAAAAAAATTATTAATTATCAGTGTAAAACCATAAAGGAACAGGAAAATAAATTTGGGGCTCACTATCTAAAGAAAATCAGCAAGGAGCATACACAGGTGTATTTATTTCCCTGCAGTGATGCACGTTTATGACGTTTAGAAATTAAGAAGAGTTTACAAATGTAGACTTGGAAATCGTATTCCTGGCAAACATTTCAGGATTCCGTTTTTGCATGAGCAGCTATACAAACATACATTTGCTAAAAAAAAAAAAAATGTCCAGCGCAGTTGCAGATTTACTTTCCCTATATTCCCCTTTTTCCCCCACTCTGGATGATGATTTTTCTGCTGCCCTCGTCAGGAGTATATTTCCAGGTGTTTTCCATTGTGAGGAGGGATTGGAGAGAAACTTGTGAATACCCTTAAAATGTTAGTTTGGGAATGCGCACATTGAGAATTCCAGCAATGTATCTTCCGCTTCTTGCCTACTTTGAACCCCTGTATGTAGATTTGCGTAAAGATGACAAACTCAGAGACTTGCTAGAATCTAAGCCTTGCCTTAATATGAGCCTTAACCTAGTTCATTGAACAACTAGATATTTAAAAAAAAAATAATCAGTTCGAGACCCCTGATGAGACACCAAAGCCAGGCGATCACTCAAACTTGCTTTCCAGACTCCTTTTAGCAGAACTCCCGCCGTGATGCATGTTTGCTGATGCATCTACCCTGAGTCATGGTTAAAACAGCATCCAAACATCATTTTCTCCCAGCAGATGTTAGCTGTGATGACAACTTTATGGATATGCTCAACACATGGACAGTTGAAAACCCTTGTCTTATAACTTAGTACAACGGATATTAGTGAGTCTTGAGTATTTCCACATGTATCTGATTCAAGATTATGATTGCACTTGACCATTGTTGGGTCTTGATAAATAAGAACTTAAGTTTAAGTACTTGAGTAAAATGGAAGGGTGCTACTCTTTAAATGGCTGTTGTCCCCTCGTTTTCCTCTACTATGATTAGTTGTTTAGTATGTCCTTATATAATTGTCAGTAATGGGACATTTCCTTGTGAGCATTTGTTCTTTTGCTTACTGACTAGCGCTGTGCCTTCGAGAGGTCTTAGGTTTTTTTATTGAATGAATCTATTAGTGAGGTGCTTAGTACAGAAAAGGCTTCAATTACCTGTTTTCCAGTTGTACAACAGTCTACTCCCCTGGAATATATATATATGTCCCTTAATTCTTTTTTTGTGAAACATCGGTCATTTTAACAATGGTGCAGGAAAGTATGCTTTTACCCCATTTTATTAGCTGTGGAAATCGGCACAGAGACTCCCTATTGTAGGTACATAACACAAAAGTATGTATCTGTTTTAGTATTTTTGTATTTCAGAATGGGTAGGTAGTATAAACATTTTATATTCAAAATGTACCTAAACATCAAACTTTTTTAGATTTCTTTAGTTGAGAAGTACATTGAAGAGCAACTACTGGAGAGGATGCCAGGATTTAACATGACTACATTCACAGCATCATTACAGTAAGTTTTATTTTGTGCTTTTATTTTAATTTATAAACAGTGCCTGTATTGTTTTTTAAAATGTAATGTGGAAGTAGGATTGTATGCTGTTTGAATATGTATGAAGTTAATGTAAGACCTCATATCAAAATTATTAAGCTGGTTTGCAGATGGTGGGTTATCAGTTCCATCCATCAAACAGCCAACACATTTTTTTGCGGAGAATCTGCTTCATCAGGGCCACATTATGTCCAATGGAAGTTATCACCTTTGTCAGCCCACAAGTATTATACATTTCTATGATTTAAGTATGACTGTGTATCAGGTCAACATAAACTTCAGAATATAGGGACTCAGTCTGTCTATGCCATCAGGAAATGTTGACACAATTCCCAGCTAGATCACAGTTCCCCATCTGGGCCCCTAAACTTACCAGAGTGGCAGATGATTTTGGTAACCTTGAACATGACCACCCTGACTCCTAAGGATGTCGAGGAAACAGATTTACCCTTTTGTTGTCACTTTGCATGTCCAAGGTAAGACACAAAAGAAATTCGGAAATGTCTTTTCAAACATTTATTGAAACAATCATATTCTTGTATAGAAAGCCTGAACTGCGATTATTAAGCAGATGAAACGAAGCATGGTAACCAGTCTTATGAGAATGGTAAAAAAGACAAACAATTCAACCATGCTAATGTTACTGTGTTGTTACACACCTTCCTGTTCCTTGCTACACTGATGAGAGCTTAGTGAGATTACCTCTCCCCCTGCCAGATCAATTGGGATAGCCTAATCTGCCATACCTGAGGAAGATGTACCGGGAAGCCGGCCTGATGTATTGTAGGCTATCATTCTTTGCTGGATGGAGGTCAGAGTCAGCCGGGCTGTATATTGGTCACAGTGCACCAAGTTCCAGGATCATCCCAGCAGAAGTGCTCCTCTTTCGAATGTAGCTCAGAGGCCTTTTATATAATGAAAGTACTTTTCATATCGCACTGTCAGAGGTGCAGAACTGATGTAATGATTTGTCTGTAACTTTGGAGCTGTCTCCAGTGGACAGTCATGATACAAGGGCATTGCGTTCTGTGTGCCTTGCTTTGGACAGAGTGTACAGACTGCATGGCAGCACAGCTTACTAGGAATGGGCTGCATGTACAGTGTCTTCTCAGTATATTATCACATAAGTGTAAAACCGTGTAAAAAGTCACCATCAGCGAAAAATGCCAAGCTTAAACGTGCAATCTATAATGGAGTCTCAGGTCGGGGCCTCACATACTTCACCACAATAGAACATTCATTTTCCTGAAATCACTTTTTCACAATTGAATATCAATGTGAAAATCCTAGTCTTTGATCATTAGTTGTTACTGACCAAACATTGTGGTCAATCCCATGATAAGGATTTTTTGTGGTTGGCAGCAGCAGGTTTGCGTTCCTAGACCATGGTTTGGGCCAATTAAGGTAACCTGACTCCAAACATTCGCTATCTACTCAACTCCCTTTAAAATTATCAAGATGGTTGTTTCACTGTATGTAACCTTGTGCTACAAAGCCCATAAGCTAAAGCACAGTAGAAATGAGCTGCTGTCAGGCGTGCGTGGTGCACTAGTTAGCATTGCACTTTGAGGTAGGTGACAAAAAAAAGTAAAAAGAAAATGACCAAAAAATAAGTGCGGGTTGTGTGGCTCTCCTTATTGCTTTTATATGTTAACACAGCATATTGCATAGTCATATTACATATGACCCATCTGGTCACTATCTTTAACATGTTGTAACAACAATCTTAAAGTGGGGGGGGGGGGGGAGACAAAGGCACCGGCAAAATGAATCTGAGCACCCACATAATGGATTCAGTAAAATTGCTATATAATTTATAAACATTTAATATATCACTCCCACACATCTATGCTAGGTATCCCTCAGTCAGACCAGAATCCCCACATCTGTAGAGAATGTGCATTTGTGTGAGTCCCATATACAGTTCTGTTGCATGTTGAAGCGAGTGTGGACGCTGCCAATACTCGATCCCCAGTTTCCAGTAATTCAAAGTGTGGCAAGTGCCGGTGTCATTGGCGTGTACAAGTCTGTTAATATTAGTTCCCACTGCGCCGCAAGGGGATATTTTCGTAGTCCCAACGCTTCCTTGCGCTACAGAGCTGTGCACTCCGCCCTCGCCCAGACAGCCAGTGAACGCATCCATGCTTCATAAGCCGGTGGCTCAGAAGATTGCCATCTACAAGTTATATAAGGCTTTTGGCCACTAACAACCCAGATCCCAAAAACGGGACGTTGCTTTCAGTTTTTTACCCCTAGGGAACAATTCCAGGACACAAGCCTCCCTTGTTAACAGTATGGGTCGGCCTACACAATACATCAAGCGTGTATGGACTGAGGTCCAATAGTGACTCAGGGCGGGACATAACCACATCATGTGCATTAAGTCTGCTCCTAAGTGCTGACATCTTGGACAAGCCGCATCCACACGGCCAAAATATCTATTAATCTTATCAGGGGTAAGGTATGCCCGCTGTGTGACATAATATTGAATAAGGCGAAATCGCATATTTCGATGTACATATGTGGGGGTCTCTAGTATCGTCGCCCATTCTCTCTCTGTAAAAGGTTCCATCCTGTCTCCCCCCACTTCCGTTGGAGGGGCACAAGTGGACCAGTCGTATGGAAACGCAGGGAGTCTGCTATCCAGTGTATTAAATTTCCCCCTTCCCCAAAAACATGTAGGTACTGTAGTGTATGGTGCATCTGGGGTTCTTCTGTGAGGTCTCCCCATGTCTGTTGCAAGGCTTGTTTGAGGAAGTTGTACAACATAAAGGCCCCTCGATGTTGTCTCCATCAATGTGTCATGAGTACTGAGGTTGCCATCAGTGTAGGTCTCTAGTGTGTATATGTCTGCCGCATGCAAAGCTGCTAATTCCGCTGCCGATTTGTCACATGTGCCCCGTGGTGTTCCCAATAACGGTATGGCTGGTGTGTAAATGACACATTAGGAAACTGAATGTGCAATCACCAGCGAGGGCCTCAAGGCACAGGGGGGCCTCATCCGAAGAGCCATATCTTGAGGTTTTTCCTGAAGACGGTGAGCGACGGGCTTTGTCTGAGGTGCAGGGGGTGGTTGTTCCAGCTCTTTGCTGCAATGATCGTTCTCCGGTGGTGGTTTTGCAGACGTGAGGGATGGTGGCCAGGGCCATCTGGGCGGGGTAGAGGAATCCTGCGGGGGTGTGGAAGAAGACACAGTGGGTCAGGTAGGCTGGTCCGCGTTGTGTATCGCCTTGTACTCGTGGGTGAGTAGCTTGATGGTGATTCGTTTCTCGACCGGGAGCCAGTGGAGTGTCCTCAGGTGTTGGGAGATGTTTTCTTGGCGTGGGAGGTCCAGGATGAGTCTGGCGGCGGCACACCTGTTCATGCTTCTGTTGCAAAATCAATGTTGGTTAGATAGATGATGCCAGGTGTCTGAAGTTAACTACTTTATAAATGGATGTTTTGTGCTGTATTTGATAAGCCAGCGGCTTTCGATCTACATACTTCAATTCCTAAAAACTGTCAATTCCTAAAATGACAAACTTTAACAGCAGGCTTGGCGTGAATGAACAAATTTGATATATTTTGACCACTTTTTCATGATGGCTTCTATTTCACATCACTAATATTATAGATATTAGAATGTCAGTTTGTGGGAAACAGGAACATTTTTTTTTATGAAGTACAATGAAAATTGTCCTAGCTATCGTAAAGGAAAGTTTCAATTCTATTAAGGACACAGAGGTGAGGATTAGGCTTTCCTTGCTTCACTTTATTTTAACAGCAGTGTTAACCAAGCCTTTAACTGCTCCTTAAAACTGCATTTCCCATGAGAACTTGGGAAAAAACAAAAAAGAAGAAGAACCAAGCAGCATAACCCTATTAGCCGTCTCCATGAGCCTTAAGAGTCCAAGACTACGTTCCTTCCTCCTCTGTCTTCCTGCTACCTGCAACAGTATGGATTTCTTCACTCCTGTTTCGAGGTATCTGTCCCTAAGGTAACAAATCAAGGATTAACGCGAGTCATATCTAAGAAACACATAGTCAAACATTGTAATTGAGTCCAAGATCCACATTGTAACAACCCCCTCTGAAAACAACATGCGAGTATGTAAAACCCATCAAATCTTTATCATTAGCATTTTCATAAACAGAACATTAAACCTTAATCATTAGCACTTTTATACATATATAGGAGCCAGTCTAGTCTACCCACCTGATACGTTGGGTGGGAACCTTGATCTAAAGGGGGGGCCTAATCCTCCCCTCCGTGTCCTTAATAGAAGTGAAACTTTCCGTTACGATAGCTAGGAAATTCTTAATTCTATGTCAGGACCGGATCCGAGGATTAGGCTAGTTTAAAGCTTATCGACCGCTAGCGAGGCCACGTTCTGACTAGGTCTAAAATAGAACGTTTTGAAGATAGACTCTGAAGACCAGTCGGCAGCATTAAGGATATCCTCTAAAGGAGCTCCCAAGGAGAAAGCGTTAGATGCCATAGTACCGCTCACTGAGTGGGCGCCAAAAATCGAAATGTCTATTCCTGCCTCATTCACGGCCCATTTAACCCATCTGGCAATCGTAGGGGAAGAAACCGCTCTATTGGGTTTCGTCAGAGCTATGAGAAGTTGATCCCTCTCCATGTGGTCAGAGAGTTTGTGTTGGCTTCATAAGCTTTTATCGCTCTGACCATGCACAGTTGTGGACCTGTGGGAATTGTGGGTATGAAATTGTCCGGGAGTTAGACTTTGAACGCCTATGAATATGAAAGGTCACACCTTCAGGAGTGAATACTATACCTGTTAAATCCAAGCCCCTAAACTCTGAAACTCTGCGACATGATTCCAGACATAAGAGGGTTGCTAGCTTAGCTGACAATTGTTTCCTGGACAGGAATCTATTAGAAGGCCAAACACGGAATAGAGCAAGAACCTTATTGACATCCCATAGGGAAGAATAATGAGGCTTGGGAGGATAAGATAGTCTAACGCCCCTCAGCAGCTTGTATACCAAAGGATGTTGACCTGCGGCAAGCCCTTCATTTGGGCGATGATCCGCTGAAATGGCCTAGCAGAAGGTATTAATCGACCTATACGCTATCCCTTCAGTTGTTAAAGACGCTAAGAAGTTAATTATATGGACGATTGTACGACGAAACAACGACTTCAAAAACAACTACTGCCTTAACAACTAGGTCGGAACACCGACTTCGTTGCTACTACTAATGATTTTACCACGAATGCCTTAACAACGATATTTCGTTGTAAAGGCATTCCTGATAAAAGCATTAGTAATAGGCACCATTCACCCTACATCCCTCACCCCACCCCCTCAACCCCACCCCAAAACCTAAAACCCCCCGACCCCCTCCCCAAAACCAAAAACGCCCCACCCCCTCCCCAAAACCAAAAATGCCCCACACCCCACCCCCCCACCCCCTCCCCAAAAACGCCCGACCCCCCCACCCTCTCCCCAAAACCAAAAACGCCCCACCCCCCCACCCTCTCCCCAAAACCAAAAACGCCCACCCCCTCCCCAAAACCCCCCCACCCCCTCCCCAAAACCAAAAACACCCCACCCCCTCCCCAAAACCAAAAACGCCCCACCCCCTCCCTAAAACGCCCCACCCCCTCCCCAAAACCCCCCCACCCCCCCCAACCCCACCCCAAAACATAAAACGCCCCAACCCCACCCCAAAACCAAAAACGCCCACCCCCTCCCCAAACCCCCCCACCCCCTCCCCAAAACCAAAAACACCCCACCCCCTCCCCAAAACCAAAAACGCCCCACCCCCTCCCTAAAACGCCCCACCCCCTCCCCAAAACCTAAAACGCCCCACCCCCCAACCCCACCCCAAAACCTAAAACGCCCCACCCCCTCCCCAAAACCTAAACCCACCACTTACCTTCGCCAACTCCCTTCTATGTACCTTAACCACGCATGTTCGTTGTTCAGAACATACGTAGTTAAGGCACAAAAAACCGGAGTCGTGGTTAAAAAAAAAAGCGTTGTTGCGCTTTCGTTAACCACGACTTTCGGAAAAAAAAGTCTTAAAAAAGGATGTTTCCCATATGGACAACTCATGCCCCAATGGGATCCATATGTCTTTGAAGGCACCAAAGCAGCCAGCGGTTCCATGCAGAATTGTACTTCTTGCTAGTGCCCTCTGACCAGGCTTTGGCAAGGTGAGAGGCAGCCTCTTTTAAAAGTCCGGGGACTTTCCATTGTCCCCAGTAATACTCCACGCCATAAGGCTGAGAGAGCTCTTCCCTATCAGGGGTTAGGTATGGCCTGACAGATCGAGAAGGAGATACGGGAGAGGAGGTAGATGGATTGGAAAATCCCAAGAAAGGTCCATCAGAACTGGAAACCAAGCTTGAGACTTCCATGTCTGCCTTCTTCCGCCGAAGGTGGGAAGACATCCTCATTATCATGGCGAAGGGAGGGAATGCATATCCCTGTTCCTGAGACCAGTCTTGGCGGAACACATCCATCCATAGCGCTCCAGGGTCTGTCCTCCAGCTGCAGTATCTGTCAATTTGGTGGTCCATTCTGGAGGCGAAGATGTCTATAGAGAGAGGACCCCAACGATCCTTGATTGCTCTGAAGACCCTCTTGTGAAGCTTCCAGAGACTTGCGTTGTGACGCGAGGGCTAATCCGCCATCTGGTTGGAAGTCTCTGGTAGGTCGCCTGCCACCACAGAGATTTGATTGTCGAGACAATATCCCAGAAGGACTTCACTAGGTGGGACAGAGCCTTTGAGCGGGTGCCTCCCAGGTGATTGATGTAGCGAACTGCTGCCACGTTGTCCATTTTTAGGAGGGCACAGCACTGAGGCTTGTCTTTCGTCCAGCAGCATACCGCGCAGGAGCCCGTCAAAAGTTCTAGACAGTTGATGTGAAGGGAACATTCTTCTGGAGACCACACGGCACCTGTGGTAAATTCCCCACATTGTGCTCCCCAACCGGATTTGCTGGCATCGGATTCTATGACCAAATCCGGTTGAGAGCTGAAGATTGCACGGCCGTTCCATGCCTCCATGTATGCGATCCACCATTGGATTTCCTTCCTGGCTTTGTCCGAGAGGAGAATCATCTGAGAGTACGTGAGGCGCTTCCGAAGGTGGGAGATCTTGAGCCATTGCAGTGCTCGATAGTGAGGGGGACCCGGAAAGATCACCTGAATGGAGGATGATAGAAGGCCAACAGTGCGAGCTAGGTGGCAAAGGGACATAATTTCCTTGACCAAAGTTCCCCTGAGTTCATGATGTATCTTGGATAGCTTGCGAGTCGTAAGACTGAGGGTAGCCTTTACTGAGTCCACTATGAAACCCAGAAGCTGGAGGGACTGAACAGGAGTCAGAATCGATTTTACCTCGTTGATGACAGAACCCAAAGACTCCAGGAGATGAATGGAGAATTGGAGATGTTGGAGAGGCGGCATGGGTATTGATCTATGAGGAGAAGGTCGACGAGATAGATGATGAGCCTGATACCTCTGGACCTGAGTAATTCCACCACAGGTCGTAAGAGCTTGGTGAAACACCATGGGGAAAAGGAAAGGCCGAATGGCAGAGAAGTAAACTCTAACATCTGCTCTCTCCATTGCAACTGGAGAAAGTGACAATGAGGGGGGAAACATAGGCATGGTTAGGCAAGCATCTTCTAGGTCGAAGCGCACCATCCAGTCGATCTCCTGCAGGAGGTGAATGCCCTCCATTTTGAAATTCTGGAATACCACCCATTCGTTGAATACTTTTAAGTTGATAACCGACCGGTAACCCCGTCGCTCTTCACCAGGAAAATATTGCTGACGAAACCAGAAGGATGGCCCTTTTTCTCCAATAGTTCGGAGATTTCTGCATCTATCAGAGCTATTTGGGCTGTGGAGAAGACTAGGGGTTCGGGCCTTTTTGCCCGTATTGGGGAGTTGCAGAACTCTATGTGAAACCCTTTCACTGTCTGCAAGACCCAGGCATCTGAGATCAGGCTTTCCGAGTTGTGAGAGAACTGCACCAATCTGCCCCGCAGGATAATCCATAATACGAGATTCACTCACCTTGGGGATTGCTGTTATTGCCTCTGTCGGTGCCTCTCAATCCTCAGTGTCTGGGGTATTGTCTGGACGGGTAGAAGGACCCGAAGCGGGAGGCATCTTGCCATTGTCCTTGCCCCTTGGAGCCGTTTTGAGGTGGACAGCCAGTCGAGCGCCCCGGTCCTCGATTGGCCAAGGCAAAAACCTGAGGGATGAAAACTTTCTAGATGGACGTCTGCCCCCTTTCCAGGGATGTGAAGGTGTTGACAAACTTGCTAAGTTCCCGGATAAACGGCTCACCGAAGAGTCCGCTTTGAACCACTGGGCCTGCCTTTGTCGTCGCCGAGTCCCCCAAATTGGGGTCTTCTTTAAGAAGTAACAATCCGCGCCTCTTAGTAGAGAGCGCACATTTGGCGTTTCCCAGGAAAATGATTGCCCGCTACGCCCATCCTGACAGCACCTCCAGAGAGTTGAGGGTGCCCGAGGACTTAGTGTCTTCCGCCATGTCGAGGATCTTGGTGAGAGGCGTGCTATGTCCAAGTGTTTGTCCTGGCAGGCCCGCCAGGATCGGTTGATCCCCTTCTTGGGGTCCTTCATAAATTTTGCTAGGAACGTTGCCATATTGGCATCGATGTCAGGGTGGATGGCACTTTATAGTCAAGAGCGGTGAAAGGACATTCCGTCTTAAGACGGTTTTTGACCTCCTTGTCCAGCAGCTTGCGTAGGCGCCCTGCCACGTTAGAGGCCACTTTGGGTGCTAGGATCCATTCCGTCGAACGCGGATGGATTAGATCCTCTAGATCCTACATGTCAGAGGTTTCAGGATTTGATACTTGGATTTTCTGTGCAGAGTTGGGATGGCCCGTGGGCTGCCCAGGTCTGTCTGGGTCCTTGTCTGCATCCGAGGAGAGTGGAAAGTCGTGAGGTTTAGGTGGATCAGGCAGGGGGTCGGGGAATTGGGGATTGTCCATGAAAGTTTTTTTGAGGCAGGCAAAGGCTTCCAGGTCGACACCATCTTCCCCCTGCACGCTTTCACTTAAGATCCAGACTTTTCACCTGCCCGGATGTGTATGACCTGATGGTCCAGCCTGGTCTTCCCTTAGAAGGGCTAGGGGGCACTGAGATGCCATCAAGTCTAGTTTTCTCTCCAAGGGGGCCATTAATTGAGTGACGACCTTAAATATGGAAGCATCCATTATTTGGCAAAAATTGTCATCTATGGGTAGGTAGGAGATCTGCTCCTCCTCCCTGTAATCCCCAACGGGCCTTCATAATGGTATCTCTCAGTCATATTGCTAGGTGTGGCCAGGTCGGATTGAGAGCTGGGCACGATTTGCACTGGTTATTGAGGGTGAGTCGGTTAGGGTCAAGCCCTGTGAATGTGCCCGGGGCACTTGCGGTAAAAGGTGGGACACTAAACACGGTTTATTTTATCAGGGGTTTGTGAGAACACCAAGCGTTAACGTGCCTGTGCTGCGTCCCGATTTGATTTTCACAGGCCTTACCGCGTCGGGTGTTAGGCTCTAGGTGGGCTCCGAAATGATAAATGTCAGGGGTCTGGCGCACGCCTGCTGCCGGGGTCTGGCACACGCCTGCTGCCGGGGTCTGGCGCACGCCTGCTGCCGGGTTCTGACGCACGCCTGCTGCCGGGGTCTGACGCACGCAGCGTGGTATGTAAAGAATGCTTGGAATGCGCTGGGCCCTCTGGCGGTCGGAACACCACACCGTCCTCAGAGCTGAATGCGTTGCTGCAAAGGAAACGGAAAGTGTTCCTGCGGCCGTGTGATAGGGGAAGTTCTCCTCAAGGTTAACAGTAATGTAGGAAGTTGGCTCTGTATGTATTATTTCAAAGTAAGAAATAGCATACACAGAGTCCAAGGGTTCCCCTTAGAGGTAAGATAGTGGCAAAAAGAAATAAAATGCTCTATTTTGTGGTAGTGTGGTCGAGCAGTAGGCTTATCAGAGGGTAGTGTTAAGCATTTGTTGTGCACATACAGGCAATAAATGAGGAACACACACTCAAAGACAATTCCAGGCCAATAGGTTTTTATTTAGAAAAATATATTTTCTTAGTTTATTTTAAGAACCACAGCTTCAAGATTTACAAACAATACTTTAAATGAAAGGTATTTCACTCAAGTATTTTAAGAACTTTGAATCATCACAATAGCATGTACAGTTTTGGCAAAAATGGCAATAAGCTATTTTAAAAATGGACACAGTGCAAAAATCAACAGTTCCTGCGGGAGGTAAGTAAATGTTAAGTTCACAGGTAAGTACAACACCTACAGGGTTCAAAGTTGGGTCCAAGGTAGCCCACCGTTGGGGGTTCAAGGCAACCCCAAAGTTACCACACCAGCAGCTCAGGGCCGGTCAGGTGCAGAGGTCAAAGTGGTGCCCAAAACACATAGGCTTCAATGGAAATAAGGGTGCCCCGGTTCCAGTCTGCCAGCAGGTAAGTACCTGTGACTTCGGAGGACAGACCAGGGGGGTTTTGTAGGGCACCGGGGGGGGGACACAAGCAGGCACAGATAGTACACCCTCAGCGGCACAGGGGCGGCCGGGTGCAGAGTGCAAACAGGCGTTGGGTTTGTAATAGGATTCGGTGGGGAGACCCGGGGGTCTCTTCAGCGATGCAGGCAAGGGGGGGGGGGGGGAGGGCTCCTCGGGGTAGCCACCACCTGGGCTAGGAAGAGGGCCACCTGGGGGTCGCTCCTGCACTGGAGTTCGGTTCCTTCAGGTCCTGGGGGCTGCGGGTGCAGTGTGTCTTCCAGGCATCGGGTTCCTTGAAGCAGGCAGTCGCGGTCAGGGGGGCCTCGGGATTCCCTCTGTAAAGCGTCGCTGTGTGGGCTCAGGGGGGGGGTCAACTCTGGCTACTCACGGGCTCGCAGTCGCCGGGGAGTCCTCCCTGTAGAGTTAGTTTTCCGCAGGTCGAGCCGGGGGCGTCGGGTGCAGAGTGGAAAGTCTCACGCTTCCGGCGGGAAACGTGTGGTCTTTAAAAGTTGCTTCTTTGTTGCAAAGTTGCAGGTTTGTTGAACAGGGCCGCTGTTCTCGAGAGCTTCTTGGTCCTTTTAGATGCAGGGTAGTCCTCTGAGGCTTCAGAGGTCGCTGGACCCTCGGGGATGCATCACTGTTGCAGTTTTTCTTGAAGTGGGGAGACAGGTCGGTAGGGCTGGGGCCAAAGCAGTGGTGTCTCCGTCTTCTCTGCAGGGCTTTAGGTCAGCAGTCCTTCTTTGTCTTCAGGTTGCAGGAATCTGTTTTCCTCGGTTCTGGGAGCCCCTAAATACTCAATTTAGGGGTGTGTTTAGGTCTGGGAGGATAGTAGCCAATGGGTGGCTACACCCTCTTTGTGCCTCCTCCCAGTGGGGAGGGGGTCACATCCCTAATCCTATTGGGGGAATCCTCCATCTGCAAGATGGAGGATTTCTGAAAGTCAGAGTCACCTCAGCTCAGGACACCTTAGGGGTTGTCCTGACTGGCCAGTGACTCCCCCTTTTTTTTCTCATTATCTCCTCCAGCCTTGCCGTCAAAAGTGGGGGCAGTGGCCGGAGGGGCGGGCATCTCCACTAGCTGGAATGCCCTGTGGCGCTGTAACAAAGGGGGTGAGCCTTTGAGGCTCACCGCCAGGTGTTACAGTTCCTGCAGGGGGAGGTGAGAAGCACCTCCACCCAGTACAGGCTTTGTTCCTGGCCACAGAGTGACAAAGGCACTCTCCCCATGTGGCAACAACATGTCCGGTGTGTGGCAGGCTGACAAAACTAGTCAGCCCACACGGGAAGTCGGGTATGTTTTCAGGGGGCATCTCTAAGATGCCCTGTGGGTGTGTTTTTACAATAAAGTGCACACTGGCATCAGTGTGCATTTATTGTGCTGAGAAGTTTGATACCAAACTTCACAGTTTTCAGTGTAGCCATTATGGTGCTGTGGAGTTCGTGTATGACAGACTCCCAGACCATATACTCTTATGGCTACCCTGCACTTACAACGTCTACGGTTTTGCTTAGACACTGTAGGGGCATAGTGCTCATGCACCTATGCTCTCACCTGTGGTATAGTGCACCCTGCCTTAGGGCCTGTAAGGCCTGCCAGAGGGGTGACTTATCTATGCCATAGGCAGTGTGAGGTTGGCATGGCACCGTGACGGGAGTGCCATGTCGACTTAGTCATTTTCTTCCCACCAGCACACACTAGCCGGCAAGCAGTGTGTATGTGCTGAGTGAGGGGTCCCCAGGGTGGCATAAGACATGCTGCAGCCCTTAGAGACCTTCCCTGGCATCAGGGCCCTTGGTACCAGGGGTACCAGTTACAAGGGACTTACCTGGGTGCCAGGGTTGTGCCAGTTGTGGAGACAAAGGTACAGTTTAGGGAAAGAACACTTGTGCTGGGGCCTGGTTCGCAGGGTCCCAGCACACTTTCAAATCATAACTTGGCGTCAGCAAAGGCAAAAAGTCAGGGGGTAACCATGGCAAAGAGGCATTTCCTTACAAGTAATACACCCGATATTAGCAAAAAACCTGAAATAGACAAAAGTGTGGTACTTATCTTGCTGCGGGAGCAGTGAAGAAAGAGGAGGAAGGGACGTAGGCTTAGACTCTTCAGGCTCCTGGAGACGGCTGATTGGGTGTCACTGCTTGGTCCTTCTTCCTGGTTGTTTTTTCCCAAATTCTCATTGGAAATGCAGTTTTAAGGAGTGGTTAAACACTTGCTTAACTCTGCTGGTAAAATAAAGTGAAGAAAGAAAAGCCTAATCCTCGCCTCTGGTCCTGACATAGAATCTCTCTGATCCCAAGTTATTTTTAAAAAATGTCTGCCTGGCCCACTTTCAGTTTCTCTTTTGATTAAACTTAATTAGAATTAAACTTGGCTTATAGATAAATGACTGCTTAAGATTGCTTTTCCATTTTCCTCTGGAAAAGGTTTGCAAACAGGAACAGATAGCCATAATCCTTGTAATGCCATTTTTATAAATCTCTGCTTTCAACATATCTTGGAGGAGCCTCATGGAGGAACTGGCACTTGTCGTACAGTGAGGTTTTCCAGAAGACAACCATTGCTCTGTGAAGGATGTGAGATTCCGTTAACCTGTCAGGCAAGAAGGCTATGCAGAGTTTGCAATGGCCTGCCTATGGGAGCTGCAATACTAGGGGCCAGTGGGAGACTTGGAGGTAGGCTGCACCTCCTAGATGGATTGCCAGCAAGTGAGGTACCGGTAGCTCCTGTCTGAGGAGGAATTGCTTAGGTTAGAATCTTGGCATCAATCCCTTGTATGCCACTTTTGCTTACTGTTGGCTTTTTAACACCTTTAAATTGTAACACATCATACTGTTCCCTAGCATGTCTTTCCTAAATGCATTAATATGTTCCCTTCTCTTGCCTTTCAACATAGGAATTTAGAACAAGACAGAGTTAGTTTCCAATTCCTGTAATAGCAGCTGCAGTTGCAACCTATTAACTTTTCAGCTTCAGTGGTTCATGGCCTTACCGAAACATAACGCAAAGGGAGGTGTGGTGCTGTGGTGGTGGAGAAGAAGAATCTTAATGAAGAGTGACAAAAAGCTAAAATGGAGAGTACCCGAATATAGTGCCCCAATCTAGGGTATTTCTTAGTGATGTGCCTTTTAAGCCCACACCTATCCTGACCAGTTAAACTTTTAGTGGATAAGGTTTGGTTGACTTGACATCGACTAACAGAAGCTTGCATCTCTGTGCATCATCATGATCATACTTTGACAGTAGTTAGCATGATATTTTCTTAGTTCATTACAAATGGACAGGTTGTTTTAAAACTGGTTCTAAAGACCTGCATAGACACAGCAACTTAATTAATACAGTGTTGTCCTTTGGAGGCGGGCATGGGTGTATTCCATGGGCTTTTCAGGTGCAGGCAATTGAACCTGATAAGCAAGTCGTTCAGCGGTGAACACTGTGCACTGGGAAAGTGGATTCCTCATTTGAATGGTTCAAGTAGCATAGAGCCACATCGAATCCCTTGATCTAGCTTCACCCACTTGACAGTTCCATCAACAATTCTGTAAATCTCCGGCCTCCTCCAGGTTCACCATCAAGCCAAAAGCAGCCATCACAGCAGGTTTAAGCAATTCAGCGTTTTTTGTGTGTTAGGACAAGGACGGGGGAGGTGCTAGAGGTAGTCATCACTATAAGCAGTTGCAGCAGTTGTTATCCTCTTCCATTGGGCTGCTTCTCCAAAGCAACTTCAACTGTGTCTTGAAGGTTCATGACTATATACAGACAGGTCTCCTTGTTTTTGGAACATTTGAGAAACAACCTCAGATCAGTTGAAGTTTTGAATTACCCAGCAGAGGTATGTTGTCTATTTGTGTCTGCTGCTAACTCCTTCCTTACTATCTGATAGAGACTTCTAGCTGCAGCTTCCTTACCTTAGAATTCCCTGGTGTCATCTTTGAATCCAGAGTTTTTTCTGAGCAGTACCCTGCACGCTCCGACGGGCGTCGTCGTTCGGATCCGCATGCGTCAACCAGCTCCGCGTGCGCCGTCAGCGTCGTTGGAGCCATCTATGACGTCACGGTTGTCTATGTAGATGCCGTCTCGACACGCGTAGTTCAGTTCTTTTCCTTCCGCGCCGGTTAAGCGCAGTTCTGGAAAGAGCTACCCTTCTTCGACGGTTTGTCGACGCTTTTTTGACTGTTTGAAGTCATGTCTTCGAGAAAGACAGGGTTCAAGCTGTGTGGTGGGTGTCATCGCACCATGTCGGTGACGGACCCGCACCGTGTTTGTCTTTGGTGCCTGGAGAAGGACCACGATTCCACCTCGTGCTCCGACTGTCGGGCCATGGCGCCGAAGGCCTTGAGGGAGAGATCCCTTAAGCTTTTTGCGGCCCGACATTCGTCTTCGGTCGGCGCGACTCCGCGAAGGTCACGGTCCCACAGTAGGAGGAGGTCGCGGCACGGCTCCTGGAGCCCCAAGTCCTCTTACTCGCATTCAAGGTCATCCGAAGGTAAGAGGCACAAGAAGAAGAAGAAGAAGTCCAAGCAGACTTTTTCTTCGCCACGCCCGTCGACCGACGAGGCGCCTAGGGAACGTTGACGTTCCGAGCCCGGTTCTGAGGAGCCGTCGCCAGGGTCGACTCCACGTTCCCCCCCCCCCCCTCCTTTCTGGGGACCGGATCGACCCCTGCTCAAATAAGAGTTTTATGAGGCCATGCATCTCGTTTTTGGGGCTTCGGGCCCCGCGGGGTGAGCAGGGGCCCCTTCGGATTCGATGCCGGCGGCTTCGGCCTCAGCGCCATTGGTGACCCCAGGATCCGGTGGCAGCCCCATCCTTATTCCGGATGATCCGGAGCCAGAGCGACGTCGTACAACGTCGACTCCGACTGAGCCAATTCGGCCCAGATCATTGTCTGAGCATTATTTAGATCAGCCAGACGCTGGAGAGGAATGGGAGGGGTCTGAGGACCCTTTAGAATGTGGAATACAACAGGACTGGTATGAGGATCTAGGGGAGGCCAGTGGACTGGACTCATCTCCAGATACTGATATGCTCTCTCCTCCTAATGTGGCTACGGAGGAGGGTGCTTCTTTTGCTATGGTGGTGCGTAGGGCGGCTGAGGTCTTGGACCTATATTTTTCTACGGTGCCAGTCAGGATGAATATCCTGACAGAAGTGCTTCAGCCAGGGGTGACAACATCAGAGCCGATGTTGCCCTTCAATGAGGCTCTTACAGATTTCCTTCTGGGTACGTGGTCCAAACCCAGCACAGGGGCTCCTGTGAATAGGACGGTCGGCCGCCGTAATAGACCTGCTCCGAGCGACCCTAGTTTCCTGACACAACACCCCACTCCTGAGAGCTTGGTTGTCCAAGCCTCTACTTCCCGTGGTTCCTTCCCTGCCGCTCCCCCGGATAGGGAATCCAAGAGGCTGGACCAGTTTGGGAAGAAGACATTTTCTTCCACCAGCCTGGCATTGAGGTTCGTAAACACCTCTTGCCTATTGGGCCGTTATTCCCATACTTTATGGGATACGGTGGCACAGGTGCTGCCCCAGGTCCCGGAGGGCGTACGGGACACTCTCACCCAGGCTGTCAAGGATGGGAGAGATGCAGCCAAGTTTACGATCCAGTGTGGTTTGGACACGACTGACTCGCTGGGCAGAGCGATTTCATCGTCAGTGGCCCTGCGTCACCACACCTGGCTACGTTCTTCTGGTTTCTCAGGGGATGTCCAGTCCATCTTGATGGACATGCCCTTTGATGGCTCTCGCCTTTTTGGCGAAAAGGCAGACTCCGCGCTTGACAGGTTCAAGGATTCTCGAGCCACGGCCAGATCCTTGGGCCTTTCAGCGCCAGCACGACAGCAGTCTGTCTTTCGCCCCTTTCGAGGCTTCGGAAGGGGCGTGGTACCACACCAGCCACAGTTAAGCCACCGTCCTCAGGCTTCACAGCATCCCGGAATAGGACGTGGTCGTGGTACCATCAGACCCAGAGGGTCTGGCCAGAGGTCGGCCTCCACACAGCCCCCCTCCACTGCGTCCAAGCCCTCCTAGTATGGTTCTGCGGGATCACGTCCGTCCATTTGGAGGAAGGATTCGTTTTCATCTCACTTACTGGCTTTCCATCACCACGGACAAGTGGGTCCTGCAGATCATACGGAAGGGCTACTCCCTTCCCTTCCAGTCTTTCCCTCCTTCTATCCCTCCGACAAAGGTCTGGCTGATGGAGGACCAACTAGCTTTGCTCCGCGAGGAAGGTACGGCTCTCTTGGCCAAGGGAGCCATATAAAGAGTCCCGATATCAGAAGTAGGCAGTGGTTGTTATTCACGCTACTTTCTGATTCCCAAAAAGAACAAAGGCCTTCGCCCTATCTTGGATTTAAGGGACGTCAATCTCTTCCTCGGGAAGGAGAAATTGAAGATGCTTACTCTTGCTTAGGTTTTGCCTGCCCTAGGCCAAGGAGACTGGATGGTAGCGTTGGATTTGCAGGATGTGTATTTCCACATTCCTATCCTGCCAGCCCACAGGCGTTACCTGCGGTTCAAGGTGGGCCACAAGCACTTTCAGTGTACCGTGCTTCCTTTCGGTCTCACCAGTGCCCCTCGGGTGTTCACAACGGTGATGGCGGTGGTGGCAGCTCATCTGCGCAGATCAGGGATTTCAGTCTTCCCCTACCTGGACGATTGGCTGTTGAAGGCTTCTACGCCCCAGGCTCTCGTCACCCACCTCCAGACGACGGCGAACCTCCTGCATTCGTTGGGGTTCACTATAAATGTGCCGAAGTCACACCTGACTCCCTCTCAGAAGCTCACATTCATCGGTGAGACAGACTCTGAGGCTGTTGGGACTCATGGCTTCCTGCATCCTATTGCTCAAGCATGCCAGATGGCGCATGAGGGCTCTGAAGTGGGACCTGAAGTTCCAATGGGCACAGCATCAGGGAAATCTTACCGACGTGGTTCAGATCTCGGAGGGGACTGCAAAAGATCTGCAGTGGTGGTTAGTGAACTGTGATTGGGTCAAAGGCAGACTCCTCTCCCTTCCCCAAACATATCTAACGGTAGTGACAGATGCGTCACTTCTGGGATGGGGCGACCATCTGGGGGAGGTGGAGATCAGAGGTCACTGGTCTCCGGCGGAATCCGGGCTCCACATCAACTTGCTGGAGCTTTGGGCAATCCGGCTAGCATTAAAAGCATTTCTTCCTGTTGTGAAAGGGAAGGTGGTGCAGGTGTTCACGGACAACACTACTGCAATGTGGTACTGCAACAAGCAGGGCGGTGTTGGGTAGTGGACCCTTTGTCAAGAGGCTTTACGTCTCTGGACCTGGCTGGAACAGCAGGGCATGACCCTGGTGGTTCAACACCTGGCAGATTCTCTGAACGCCAAGGCAGACGAGCTCAGCCGAAAATGCTTAGAGGATCACGAATGGTGTCTCCATCCGGAGGTGGTGCAAGGACTCTTTCAGCAGTGGGGAGAGCCTTGGTTGGATCTGTTTGCCTCCGTAGAGAACGCGCAATGTCAGCAGTTTTGCGCGTTGGAGTTTCCAAGGGGGCTATCGCTAGGCGACACTTTTAGCCGCGAGTGGAGTTCAGGCCTCCTGTACGCCTTTCCGCCTATACCACTTCTGCCCAGAGTTTCAAGAAAATCAAGAACGACCGGGCCCAAGTAATCCTAGTGGCTCTGGATTGAGCACGGAGAGTTTGATATCCAGAGCTTCTCAAAATGAGCATCGGTCCTCCAATCAGGCTGCCTCTTCAGGAGGATCTTCTGTCGCAGGAGCAGGGGAAGGTTCTCCACCCAAACCTGTCAACTCTGCGCCTTCATGCGTGGAGATTGAGCGGCAACAGTTGATGGTTTATGACCTCTCTCCCGAGGTCTGTGATGCCATTCTGGCGGCCAGGCGGCCCTCTACTAAGTCGATCTACGCCTGCCGTTGGAAACGTTTTGTTTCATATTGTACAGAGAGGTCTATTGATCCTCTTTCTTCTCTGTCTAACATCCTTTTGTTTATATTGTCTCTCGCCCAGCAGGGTTCCTCCTTGGGGACTCTCAAGGGCTATCTTGCAGCCTTATCGGCTTTTCTTCAGTTGCCTGATCAACCATCTCTGTTTAAATCACCTATAGTACAAAGGTTTTTGAAAGGGCTTGTGCATCTGTTCCCGACTGTGCCTTTCGTTATGCCCCAGTGGAATCTTAATTTGGTTCTTACCTTCCTTATGTGTGCTCCCTTCGAGCCCTTGCATAACTGTCCTCTCCGGCTGCTCACTATTAAAACAGCCTTTTTGGTGGCAATTACATCTGCTAGGAGAGTGAGTGAGCTGCAGGCTTTATCTTCGAAGCCACCTTATCTCCTGATATATCCTGACAAGGTAGTGTTAAGAACTCGTGCCTCTTTCCTCCCCAAGGTGGTGACCCCTTTCCATCTGGGTCAAAATATCACCCTGCAAAAAGAACAAGTGATGGACGGAATGCTGAACAATGTCAAACATTCACCTCCATTACAGAGATCTGGGCCTAAATCAATCGTTTTTTTGCTGTCCATGCCATTCCAGTTTGGACCCAGCCATATGCAAATCAGTCTTGACCCTGTTCCCCATGGGAACAGTCCAGCCCGAACTGCCAGGCCAAGTCTTCCCTGGACTAGAAACAAGCATCCTGGGACCGGTTCCGGGGTTTCACCCCTCATCAGCCAGGCTAGCTTGAATCCAGTGGCATGGGGAGCACGGGACCCACGTGTGGGCATACCCTTCCCACTTAGGGCGACAAATGCAAAAAGAACAAGTGATGGACGAAATGCTGAACAATGTCAAACATTCACCCCCCGTACAGAGATCTGGGCCTAAATCCATTGTTTTTTTGCTGCCCATGCCATTCCAGTTTGGACCCAGCCATATGCAAATCAGTCTTGACCCTGTTCCCCATGTGAACAGTCCAGCCCAAACTGCCAGGCCAAGTCTTCCCTGGACTGGAAACAAGCATCCTGGGACCGGTTTTGGGGTTTCACCCCTCATCAGCCAGGCTAGCTTGAATCCAGTGGCCTGGGGAGCACGGGACCCACGTCTGGGCATACCCTTCCCACTAAGGGCGACAATCACCCTGCCCACCTTCTTTGCACCACCGCATCCCTCTAACGAAGAGGAGCGTCTCCATTGGCTGAACCTAAAAAGAGCGTTATCGTTCTACCTTGACCACACTAAAGAGTTCCAGGTGGACGACGGGGTACGTTGGTGCAAAGAAGGGTCGGGCGGTGCAGAAACTATCCATTTCGCGCTGGGTCGTTCTCTGTATAAAGATATGCTACGCTTTGGCAAGGAAGCAGCCTCCCGAGGGCTTGAGAGCTCATTCTACTAGGGGGAAAGCTGCTACCACTGCGTTAGCACGTGGCGTACCGGTGGTGGACATCTGTCAGGTTGCAACGTGGGCTTCTTTGCACACGTTTGCAAAACACTACTGCCTGGATAGCCAGGTAAGAAGAGAGGGGCATTTTGCCGGTCTGTTTTGCAGGACTTCCTAGTGTAAAAATCTCCTTCACCCACTGACAGGGGTTATAGCTTGGGTATCTATTCTAAGGTAAGGAAGCTGCAGCTAGAAGTCTCTATCAGATGAACAAGTTACTTAACTTCGGTAACGAGGTACCTGGTAGAGACTCTATCTAGCTGCAGATTCCTTACACCCACCCAAGCCTCCCCGCTCTGCGGATATTTGTTTATACAGATATATATATATATATATAGTAGGAAGTTGGCTCTGTATGTACTATTTCAATGTAAGAAATAGCATGCACAGAGTCCAAGGGTTCCCCTTAGAGGTAAGATAGTGGCAAAAAGAGATAATTTGAATGCTTTATTTTCTGGTAGTGTGGTAGAGCAGTAGGCTTATCAGAGGGTAGTGTTAAGCATTTGTTGTACACACACAGGGAATAAATGAGGAACACACACTCAAAGACAATTCCAGGCCAATAGGTTTTTGTATAGAAAAATATATTTTCTTAGTTTATTTTAAGAACCACAGGTTCAAGATTTACAATCAATACTTCAAATGAAAGGTACTTCACTTAGGTATCATAGGAACTTTGAATCAGCAAAATAGCATGTACAGTTTTGGCAAAAATGGCAATAAGCTATTTTAAAACTAGACAGTGCAAATTTCAACAGTTCCTGGGGGAGGTAAGTGTTTGTTAGTTTTGCAGGTAAGTAAACCACCTACAGGGTTCAAAGTTGGGTCCAAGGTAGCCCACCGTCGGGGGTTCAGGGCAATCCCAAAGCTACCACACCAGCAGCTCAGGGCCGGTCAGGTACAGAGGTCAAAGTGGTACCCAGAACACATAGGCTTCAATGGAGAAGGGTTGCCCCGGTTCCAGTCTGCCAGCAGGTAGGTACCCGTGACTTCGGAGGGCAGACCAGGAGGGTTTTGTAGGGCACCGGGGGGGACACAAGTCAGCACAAAAAGTACACCCTCAGCGGCACGGGGGCGGCCGGGTGCAGAGTGCAAACAGGCGTCGGGTTTGCAATGGAGTTCAATGGGAGACCCAAGGGTCTCTTCAACGAAGCAGGCAGGCAAGGGGGGGGGGGGGCTCCTCGGGGTAGCCACCACCTGGGCAAGGGAGAGGGCCACCTGGGGGTCGCTTCTGCACTGGAGGTGGGATCCTTCAGGTCCTGGGGGCTGCGGGTGCAGTCTCTTTACCAGGCGTCTGGTTCTTAGAAGCAGGCAGTCGCGGTCAGGGGGAGCCTCTGGATTCCCTCTGCAGGCGTCACTGGGGGGGCCCAGGGGGGTCAACTCTGGCTACTCACAGGGTCGCAGTTGCCGAGGAGTCCTCCCTGTAGTGTTGTTTCTCCGCAGGTCGAGCCGGGGGCGTCGGGTGCAGAGTGGAAAGTCTCACGCTTCCGGCGGGAAATGTGCAGTCCTTTAAAGTTTGTTTCTTTGTTGCAAGGTTGTTTCTTCTTTGGAGCAGAGCCGCTGTCCTCTGGAGTTCTTGGTCCTTTTAGATGCAGGGTAGTCCTCTGAGGCTTCAGAGGTCGCTGGACCCTGTGGGACGCGTCGCTGGTGCAGTTTTTTTTGAAGTGGGGAGACAGGCCGGTAGGGCTGGGGCCAAAGCAGTTGGTGTCTCCGTCTTCTCTGCAGGGCTTCAGGTCAGCAGTCCTTCGTCTTCAGGTTGCAGGAATCTGTTTTCTTAGGTTCTGGGGGCCCCTAAATACTCCATTTAGGGGTGTGTTTAGGTCTGAGTGGTTAGTAGCCAATGGCTACTAGCCCTGAGGGTGGCTACACCCTCTTTGTGCCTCCTCCCTGAGGGGAGGGGGCACATCCCTAATCCTATTGGGGGAATCCTCCAACTGCAAGATGGAGGATTTCTAAAAGTCAGAGTCACCTCAGCTCAGGACACCTTAGGGGTTGTCCTGACTGGCCAGTGACGACTCCTTGTTTTTCTCATTATCTCCTCCGGCCTTGCCGCCAAAAGTGGGGCCGTGGCCGGAGGGGGTGGGCATCTCCACTAGCTGGAGTGCCCTGTGGCGCTGTAACAAAGGGGGTGAGCCTTTGAGGCTCACCGCCAGGTGTTACAGTTCCTGCAGGGGGAGGTGAGAAGCACCTCCACCCAGTACAGGCTTTGTTACTAGCCACAGAGTGAAAAAGGCACTCTCCCCATGTGGCCAGCAACATGTCTGGTGTGTGGCAGGCTGGCAAAACTAGTCAGCCCACACTGGAAGTCGGGAATGTTTTCAGGGGGCATCTCTAAGTTGCCCTCTGGGGTGTATTTCACAATAAAATGTACACTGGCATCAGTGTGCATTTATTGTTCTGAGAAGTTTGATACCAAACTTCCCAGTTTTCAGTGTAGCCATTATGGTGCTGTGGAGTTCGTGTATGACAGACTCCCAGACCATATACTCTTATGGCTACCCTGCACTTACAATGTCTAAGGTTTTGCTTAGACACTGTAGGGGCATAGTGCTCATGCACCTATGCCCTCACCTATGGTATAGTGCACCCTGCCTTAGGGCTGTAAGGCCTGCTAGAGGGGTGACTTATCTATGCCCTAGGCAGTGTGAGGTTGGCATGGCACCCTGAGGGAAGTGCCATGTCAACTTAGTCATTTTCTCCCCACCAGCACACACAAGCTGGCAAGCAGTGTGTCTGTGCTGAGTGAGGGGTCCCCAGTGTGGCATAAGACATACTGCAGCCCTTAGAGACCTTCCCTGGCATCAGGGCCCTTGGTACCAGGGGTACCAGTTACAAGGGACTTACCTGGATGCCAGGGTGTGCCAATTGTGGAAACAAAGGTACAGTTTTAGGGAAAGAACACTGGTGCTGGGGCCTGGTTAGCAGGCCTCAGCACACTTTCAAATCATAACTTGGCATCAGCAAAGGCAAAAAGTCAGGGGGTAACCATGCCAAGGAGGCATTTCCTTACACATATGTATACATATGATTTTGGCATTTTTGCCTTTATTAAAGGCATGAAAGAATTTTTACTTCAAACAGTCAAAGAGGTAAAATCCATAACTGTTGGTTCTTCCATGACTCTGTGCTTCTGGCGTGGGAAGTTGTGGAAAAGAACTGACGTACGTGCGCCGAGACGGCGTCTATATAGACAACCATGACGTCATAGACGGCTCCAACGACGCACGCGGATCTGGTCGACGCACATGGATCCGAATGACGCCGCCCGACGGCGCGCGCAGGGTACTGCTCAGAAAAAACTCCGGATTTGAACCAGACGCCGGGGAATTCTAAGGTAAGGAATCTGCAGCTAGATAGAGTCTCTACCAGATACCCCGTTACCGAAGGTAAGTAACTTGTTATTCTCCACCTCCCCATTTAATCTTCACTCCCAAATCTTGATAAAAGAGCTTCTTGCTCTTCCCAACAAAGATGTTAAAGAGAACTTTCTAAAGGCAGAGAATGATTTGGAATTCTATTCACACTAATTTTTAGTTCTGATAATCTGGGACTTGCTGCTGTCCTTATTGAACCTGAGAGTGCTCCAAACTCAATGTTTCGTTCTGGATTAGTTGGTTTTACTCCGCCATTTTACATGGCTCACTCCATCAACCTACTGAATTATTTCCCCTTGAGCATCCTTTGAAGGATGATACTGCAATGCTGTTAGCTTTTATGTTGACAGGACTAAAGAAATGTGAGTGGATAGCCTGTTGTTCATTGGTTTTTGGATGGTAGAAGAAAGGGAAAGGCGGCCAATAAGAATGCCTTTTCATAAAGGTTTTTTTTTCACTTTTCAATCAGTTTGGCTGGGGTAAAGAAAGAATCCTGGAGAGCATTAGGGCCCATTCAGCTAGGATCAAGTTAGCTTTCTCTGCAATATCTAGGGTGTTTCCTGTGTCCAATATCTGTTGGACTGTTATTTGGGCATCTGTACATATGTGCACGACTCATTACTGTGTGTACTCCCAAGTTAAGAGTGATGTTCATTTTGTCAAACCTCGGTTGTCTCAGACCCGCCTCTTGAGAGTCGTTCATAGGGAATTTATAAAAAGATGAGGAATCTATAGGAAGAAGTAGCCATCGCAAGAATCAGTTAAATATTTTGTCTATCTGAGATTCCTTACCACCAACCTTCCTCCTTGTACTGATGGGTGGGGTAAAATGATATCAGTGATACTGCGTTTTTAAATGTTTGGCTTCATATGAGTGCGCTGCTTGTGGCTTTTGGTATTTCAGAGCTGCACTTTTATACGGCTTATTGTGATCTGATCAGATGGAGGGACATCACCACTTTGGCACCCCCCAGTGTCACTATACAGAGACGGATGTGTGCAAAGTTTCCAGGACCAGTCTGGCACCTGGAGGATGTCACGAGATAAGGCATCTGTGGGAAGGTATAGTATTCACTAGAAAAAGCTAAAGTACGGAACGTCTTCTTTTGTACATTACACTAACTGTTCTGAGTAAGTGAATCATTTTCTCCCTTCCATTATCCGCTCTGTATTAAAATGAGAATTTCGACTAATGAGTGAAGATTCTAAATTACAAGTGAGTTTGAAATTAAAACCAATGGGCCCAGGAGTTTTCCATTCGAATCTCAAAAGAATATGGAAACTCATAGATCCATCTGATTTTAGGGTATATTTCCTGTTTCTCGCCTCTCCCCTCGTCAGTGTGTGCTCGATTTATGAATTTGTGTTATTGATGCATTTATTTCCTTATGTGTGCTACCTCCTCTCGTTTGCTGTTGTCATTATTCTTGCAGTGGCAGAACCGCATAGAATGCTAATGAAACCAGAATACTACATTATCAGTACGCCCTTGCTTCATTTTTGTTGCTCCATGTTCTAAAGGTCTTTGAACAGAGGGCCTTCTTCATTTTTGTTTCCTTTAAAAAAAAAAAAAAAAAAAACACCTTGAAGCAGAAATTCACTCTGTTTTTTAATCAAAAATGTATGCTAAGAAGTACAGAGTTTTGGGTGAGCCCCTTGAGCCGTTGGCTTTTTATGTGTTTTTCATGGTTTCCATTGCTTGGATGGGCTCTCCTTCGAGGCTATCGCATTTTAAGGATTGACAGAGCTGTCTCGTTAGTGTTCTCATTACGCGAACGGCCCATCAGGTAGACTATAAATGCAACCTGGTGTCTTCTTTGATACATTTAATGTGCTGCCACAATACATTTTTTATTGCTGATTTATAGTAATTTTAGTTTAGGTGTTTGTTCTGTGGATGCCTACCTTACGACAGGGTTCTATTCACTAACAGCTTTTTTTATTCACAAATGCGCTCACTTATTGGCTTTCTTAAAGGTGCAACCAAAATACTAGTCCTTTGACAAAAATATCCACTATCCAGTATTTTGCTGTGTATACCTTTTACGTTGATTACTTTTGAAACAAACTTCTTCTTCTGACTTTTCTTCATAAAACTGCGCTTTGCTGGAAAATGTGAACTCTGCTAATTCAGTCTGTTTAACACAGGGACCTACTCCAGCATGTGTATTTAATATACTTCAAGATGTTGCTTCATTATGCAATTTGTTTCCTAATAGGACAGCTGCGGACTGCAAAGTTATTGCCTCTTAATTGTTACCAAACACTATTTTATAGAAATGTTTAAAAATCACAATTTATACAGTTTTTCTTTTAGAATCTCACCTTGCAACAGAATGCCCTATTTGATGGAAAGTGCTTATTAGGGTAATAAGCAGAGAGGTAATTTACCTAAAGGACTAACTAGGAGCTCTGGGGAAAGATTTCAGATCTCATTCAGAGAAGTGTGTTTCTCTCCCTACATTAACCCTTTCGCTGCCAGGCCTTTTCCCCCCTCCTGTGCCAGGCCTTTTTTTGCCTATTTGGAATAGTTCTCGCTTAGGCCCTCATAACTTTTTGTCCACATAAGCTACCCACGCCAAATTTGCGTCCTTTTTCCCAACATCCTAGGGATTCTAGATGTACCCAGACTTTGTGGGTTCCCCTGAAGGAGGCCAAGAAATTAGCCAAAATACAGTGAAAATTTCGTTTTTTTTAAACAAAAAGGGAAAAAGGGGCTGCAGAAGAAGGCTTGTGTTTTTTCCCCTGAAAATGGCATCAACAAAGGGTTTGCGGTGCTAAAGTCACCAGCTTCCCAGCTTTCAGGAACAGGCAGACTTGAATCAGAAAACCCCATTTTTCAACACAATTTTGGCATTTTACTGGGACATACCCCATTTTTACGATTTTTTTGCTTCCAGCCTCCTTTCAGTCAGTGACTGAAATGGGCGTGAAACCAATGCTGGATCCCAGAAACCTAAACATTTTTGAAAAGTAGACAAAATTCTGAATTCAGCAAGGGGTAATTTGTGTAGATCCTACAAGGGTTTCCTACAGAAAATAACAACTGAAAAAAATAAATATATTGAAATTGAGGTGAAAAAGACAGCATTTTTTCTCTACATTTTACTCTGTGACTTTTTCCTGCAATGTCAGATTTTTGAAAGCAATATACTGTTACGTCTGCTGGACTGTTCTGGTTGCGGGGATATATTGGGCTTGTAGGTTCATCAAGAACCCTAGGTACCCAGAGCCGATAAATGAGCTGTACCCTGCAGTGGCTTTTCATTCTATACCGGGTATTCAGCAATTCATTTGCTGAAATATAAAGAGTGAAATGTAGCTATCAAGAAAACCTTTGTATTTCCAAAATGGGCACAAGATAAGGTGTTGAGGAGCAGTGGTTATTTACACATCTCTGAATTCCGGGGTGCCCATACTAGCATGTGAATTACAGGGCATTTCTCAAATAGACGTCTTTTTTACACACACTTTTATATTTGGAAGGAAAAAATGCAGAGAAAGACAAGGGGCAATAACACTTGTTTTACTATTCTATGTTCCCCCAAGTCTTCCGATAAAAATGATACCTCACTTGTGTGGGTAGGCCTAGCTCCCGCGGCGGGAAATGCCCCAAAACACAACGTGGACACGTCACATTTTTTGACAGAAAACAGAGGTGTTTTTTGCAAAGTGCCTACCTGTAGATTTTGGCCTCTAGCTCAGCCGGCACCTAGGGTAACCTACCAAACCTGTGCATTTTTTTAAACTAGAGACCTAGGGGAATCCAAGATGGGGTGACTTGTGGGGCTCTGACCAGGTTCTGTTACCCAGAATCCTTTGCAAACCTCAAAATTTGGCTAAAAAAACACATTTTCCTCACATTTCGGTGACAGAAAGTTCTGGAATCTGAGAGGAGCCACAAATTTCCTTCCACCCAGCGTTCCCCCAAGTCTCCCGATAAAAATGATACCTCACTTGTGTGGGTAGGCCTAGCTCCCACGAAATGGCCCAAAACACAAGGTGCACACACATTTTTTCACAGAAAACAGAGGTGTTTTTTTTACAAAGTGCCTACCTGTGGATTTTGGCCTCTAGCTCAGCCGGCCCCAGGGGGGGGCAGAAATGGCCTAAAATAAATTTGCCCCCCAAGCCCCCACGGGAGCGACCCTTGCCTACGGGGTCGCTCCCCTTGCGTGACATTGGTGCAAAAAAAACAAAATCCCCGGTGCCTAGTGGTTTCTGCTCCCTTGGGGGCAGATTGACCTAAAATCGGCCTATCTGCCCTCAAGGCGGGCAGAAATGGTCTAAATACAATTTGCCCCCCCCCAGGGGAGCAACCCTTGCCTAATGGGTCGCTCCCCATCTCTAAAAAAACAAACAAACAAAAAAAACACAAAAAACATTAGCCCTGGCGCCTAGAGGTTTCTTCCCCCCCCCCCCCCGGGGGCAGATCGGCCTAATAACAATAGGCCAATCTGCCCCCGGGGGGGCAGAAATGGCCTAAAATAAATTTGCCCCCCCACACCCCCAAGCCCCTCCGGGAGCGACCCTTGCCTATGGGGTCGCTCCCCTTGCGTGACATTGGCGCAAAGAAAAAATCCCCGGTGCCTAGTTGTTTCTGCCCCCTTGGGGGCGGATTGACCTAAAATCGGCCGATCTTCCCCCCAAGGGGGGCAGAAATGGTCTAAATACAACTTGTCCCCCTGGGGAGCGACCCTTGCCTAATGGGTCGCTCCCCATCTCTAAAAAAAAAAAAAAAACACAATTTTTTTTTTGCCCTGGCGCCTAGAGGTTTCTGCCCCCCCTGGGGGCAGATCGGCCTAATAACAATAAGCCGATCTGCCCCCAGGGGGTGCAGAAATGGCATAAAATAAATCTGCCTTCCCACCCCCCCCCTCCCTGGAACGACCCTTGCCTGCGGGGTCGCTCCCCTTGCGTGACATTGGCGCAAAAAAAAAAAATCCCCGGTGCCTGGTGGTTTCTGCCCCCCTTGGGGGCAGATTGACCTAAAGTCGGCCGATCTGCCCCCAAGGGGGCAGAAATGGTCTAAATACAATTTGCCCCCCAGGGGAGCGACCCTTGCGTGACATTGGCGCAAAGAAAAAATCCCCGGTGCCTAGTTGTTTCTGCCCCCTTGGGGGCGGATTGACCTAAAATCGGCCGATCTTCCCCCCAAGGGGGGCAGAAATGGTCTAAATACAATTTGTCCCCCTGGGGAGCGACCCTTGCCTAATGGGTCGCTCCCCATCTCTAAAAAAAAAAACAAACACAAAAAAAAATTAGCCCTGGCGCCTAGAGGTTTCTGCCCCCCCTGGGGGCAGATCGGCCTAATAACAATAAGCCGATCTGCCCCCAGGGGGTGCAGAAATGGCATAAAATAAATCTGCCTTCCCAACCCCCCCCCCCTCCCTGGAACGACCCTTGCCTGCGGGGTCGCTCCCCTTGCGTGACATTGGCGCAAAAAAAAAAATCCCCGGTGCCTGGTGGTTTCTGCCCCCCTTGGGGGCAGATTGACCTAAAGTCGGCCGATCTGCCCCCAAGGGGGCAGAAATGGTCTAAATACAATTTGCCCCCCAGGGGAGCGACCCTTGCGTGACATTGGCGCAAAGAAAAAATCCCCGGTGCCTAGTTGTTTCTGCCCCCTTGGGGGCGGATTGACCTAAAATCGGCCGATCTTCCCCCCAAGGGGGGCAGAAATGGTCTAAATACAATTTGTCCCCCTGGGGAGCGACCCTTGCCTAATGGGTCGCTCCCCATCTCTAAAAAAAAAAAAAAACACAAAAAAAAATTAGCCCTGGCGCCTAGAGGTTTCTGCCCCCCCTGGGGGCAGATCGGCCTAATAACAATAAGCCGATCTGCCCCCAGGGGGTGCAGAAATGGCATAAAATAAATCTGCCTTCCCAACCCCCCCCCCCGGAACGACCCTTGCCTACGGGGTCGCTCCCCTTGCGTGATATTGGCGCAAAAAAAAAAATCCCCGGTGCCTGGTGGTTTCTGCCCCCCTTGGGGGCAGATTGACATAAAGTCGGCCGATCTGCCCCCAAGGGGGCAGAAATGGTCTAAATACAATTTGCCCCCCAGGGGAGCGACCCTTGCCTAATGGGTCGCTCCCCATCTAAAATAAAAAAAAAATAAAAAATAAAAAAAAATAGCCCTGGCGCCTAGAGGTTTCTGCCCCCCCCCCCTGAGGCAGATCGGCCTAATAACAATAGGTCGATCTGCCACCGGGGGGGGCAGAGATGGCCTAAAATAAATTTGCCCCCCGGCCTCCCAAACCCGCCCCCGGGAGCGACCCTTGCCTACGGGGTCACTCCCCTTGTGTGACATTGGCGCAAAAAAAAAAAAAGATCCCCAGTGCCTAGTGGTTTCTGCCCCCAAAGGCGGCAGAAATGGCCTAAATACAATTTGCCCCTCCAGGGGAGCGACCCTTGCCTAAGGGGTCGATTACCATCTGTAAAACAACAACAACAACAAAAAAATCCCCGGTGCCTTGTGGTTTCTGCCTCCCTTGGGGCAGATCGGCCTAATTAAAATAGGCTGATCTGCCCCCCAGGGGGGCAGAAATGGCCTAAAATAAATTTGCCCCCCCAGGGGAACGACCCTTGCCTAAGGGGTCGCTCCCCTTTCGTGAAATTCACAAAGAAAAAAAAACTCCCTGGTGTCTCGTGGTTTCTGTCCCCCTTGGGGGCAGATTGGCCTCATAAAAATAGGCCAATCTGCCCCCAAGGGGGGCAGAAATGGCCTAAATGTAATTTGTCCCCTAGGGGAGCGACCCTTGCCTAAGGGGTCGCTCCCCACCTCTAAAAAAAAGATCCCTGGTACCTAGAGGTTTCTGCAGCCCCTGGGGGCAAAAAAGGCATAAAAAAAAAATATGCCCCCCAAACCCCTCCCCCCCCCGGGAGCGACCCTTGCCCAAGGGGTCGCTCCCTTATGCCGATTTCCACTTTCAAAATAAATCCCTGGTGTCTAGTGGGCTTTTGAAGCGCTGGGAGAGAATTCAAAGGGAAGGAAATTAATTTCCTTCCCTTTGAAGCCTCTCCGGCCTCCTCCACGTGCTTTGCATTTCTCTTCCGAGCTGAGCTTCCAGCGCAAAGGAGGAGGCCTCTGTGACAATCAGCGCGCAATGCGCGCTGACGTCACAGGGGGGGGGTCAGGGAGTGGAAGGGGAAGGGATTCCCCTTCCATCCACGACCGGGGGGGGTCAGTGGGGGGCCCATGGGGAAGCGCTAGCGCTCCCCCCGGTTACCGGGTGCAGGACGAGGTGATCTCGTCCAAGGCACCCGGGAACCGGTGCCTTGGACGAGATCACCTCGTCCAAGGCTTTCAAGTCTGCCAGTGGACGAGGATGGTTTTAGTTTGCATCATGCTGGACCACCTCAACACCCTTGGGTGCCCTCAGAAAAATCGTGCCACCATCCATGCGCATTTTAAAGGCATAATTCAAGGACTTTGATGTTGAGGCATACCCCAATCAGTGTTTCCCCGACTATAACTTCACAAGCCTTATTTAAGGCGCTGTCATCAACTGGTGCAACATTGATGACCTCAAAATCGGCACCAACCCTCCTGCAGAAGGAGAGCATTTAGGAAAATGTGGAACCAGTTTATATACTTCTCTTACCTTTCCTTTGCCTTCTGGCTGATTCAATTGTCCAGATATTGTGATAAGTCTTATTCAGGAAGACTGAGCAGAACACCACAAAAGTGCCACATTCCAAGATCTCAGTAGGGTTCTCCTGAACAATCCTAGTCTCATTGTACTCAGATTCCTCTGGGAAGATGACCCAGTACCAGATCTGAATTAGGATGAAGCATATAATCAGACATCTACTATCCCTTTTGGCAAATAAATGGTGCATTGTTGGACCAAACATCCTGACTACCGTACCACAAGTGCAGACATTGCTAATTTCTGGGGCTCTGCAAAACATATGTCTTGCAGATCCTTGATTGAGTTGGTACCAGAACTTTTTGGAGCTACTTTGGATACCTTACTAACTCAGATTTTGCCTTACACAGCAAAACAGTAGAAAAACATAGACTGCCAACTCAGGACCATAATCTCTTTTTGAGGAGTAATTCACTAGTAATTTAGGTTGTTGAAAATTCACTTTGACTCCACTCCAAAAGACGGAAGCATGCCCTTTAGAGCAGTTGGCAAAATGGTATGTGGCAGCACAGCCACATCTGTGCAAGCTGCAACATAAAACACAATGTTTGGATAAAAGCCCTTTATTAGTTACAAATACCAGACACACAATCCCAAAGCATTGTACAGCGCATAAAAAGGAAACCATACAAGAGATAAGGAAACAGGAATGAAAAACAACTATTATTCATATGTTCATGGATGTTAGCTAATTCAAGAAGATTAGTCATCAGCAACAGTTTCAGTGTAAAGAAGGTTGATGGAGTCCTGGTTTGAAGTAGGAGCTTGTTCCACAGCTTTGGTGTTAAGAGGGCAAGCAAGCAAAAATTATATGATGCACAGGGGGCTGGCTGAAAAGTGATAAATGTAGCAGAACCAAGGTGTGCAGACATGCAAAGACTAGACAGAGAAAATAGAATCTAAAATGAAATGCAAATGTAGGCAGTGAGGTTGGGAAAGTTAAGAGGAGATGTGAAAATAAAAGTGGAACACAATAGTTAGAGTAATCTGAATAAATGCAGTAACATAATAATGAAGACCAGCAATTGAGATACACAGTAATCAAGGCAGAAAACAACTAATGTTTTGTGCAATAGTTTCACAAAAGATAAAGAAGTATTTTAACTTTAGGATTGTCATAAAGATGAATGCAACACATTTTGGAGACGAGATTCGATGAGGTACATTAGAGCAAAATCAAGGCTATGAGGTGATTTGGATAAATGTAGTTGTGAAGGTGGAAAATGATTGCAGGTGTAGCGGAGGATTACATTTAAGCAGATTAACAATTTTTAAGTTCAAAACAGTGAATGGACATCCTCCTCTCAACAACAGAATAACAGAAACCTGTCTTTGAAGAGAAGACAAGTGGTAAAGGAAGAAAAGGGGAAGAGGAGTTCTGAATAACTATGCTTTCTCTTGTACAAATGTGTAGTTGAAAGATTGAGTAGATCTCAAAGGAGTTTACAGGTGCTGTTTTCTAGTATAGAAGAAGTCTTAAATGAAGAATTCCAACACACGTTTAATCTTAAAACATCAAACTACTGGGTGAATAAAGAAATGTTCAAGATGTTGGCATTTCATTGAATCCATCAAAACTGACAGAACAAAAGACTCAGTATGCTTAACAGACCTTCTAGATGTGTTTTCAAATCCCTTTCACAGAGTGGATTAGAAAGTCTTGAGGCATGTTGGAGAAAACCAAAGCTGTCTGCAAAATATCCTTGGACATGAAGCTGTATACTTCACAGAAATATTGCAAGTGGTTGTGTCACTAGAGACATTGGAAATCCTCATCTTTGCACCCTTCAATGCTTGGCTCCTGAAAGTAAGTGACACAATGAGGCAAGTGCCCACTAACCCTCATGACCAGGGTAATCAATGTAATTGTATTAATTAATACAATTACATGGCTCCTGAAAGTGACATCTCAACGATAATCTAGTCATCTCACGATGTTATTAACTTGTCTTCTTCAGAAGAGAGCCTTAATCCAAGCAATCTAAATGTCTTTCCTGTCAAGCCAATCCTTATGATAATTAGATTATTAACTTGTTTTCTTTGTAAGAGATAATTAGTCCATCCAATCAAAATGCCTTTCCTTTCAAACCAATCTTTACACTAGTCGTATAAATCTATGTCTCGCCTGAGATTAATACTTTCCTGTATGTTGAATGTAGCTCTGGGGCACTTACAAGTGAGGCCTTTACAGCACAGTCTCAAGAATTTGTGGTGTGAGAAGTTGAAAAGCTGGTAAGAAAGTCTGCATATTAGCTCTTTGATCTCTTGTTTGATAGTGTCACAGAAAAGGGCATCATTAAGAGAGTACTATTCCAGAAGCAGAACCCCGCCACTTGTTCATAACAGATGCTTCGTAACCATGTAAGAGAGCCTTCATCGCAAGGCCCAAGATATAGTCCAGGGAAAGCGCTTAGGTGGTTTGATTCATACTGCACAAACAAGCTCACAAGATGTTAGAGAGGGCAATGTAGGCCAACTCAAGAAACACATGTAGGGTTAAAGAAGGCAGGAGACTTTATAAAGTAGCATTGCATGTGTGCAGGGGTGTTATAAAGGAATAAGCATGGGAGACACTTCTGAGGCGAACAAGGAATCTGATTGGCTGGCCTTTTGGACCATGTTTAATGCGCCATATTTTAGGGAGTTAAAAATTCCATAAGTGGAAACAGTTATTCTACCAGTCTAGTGGGTAAAGCGCTTTACAACCGTATATGCTAAGAAGAACGAGGCTGAGTGTTCCAATATGAATAAGGACCAGGCCAGTAATTTGGGATTATGTGCAGTCTGCTTGGAGACAGGTTTAGAGAAGCTCAAAAGCACCATGAAAGGAGGAAGGAAATGGAAAGCTGAAGGGCCAGATTGCTTACCCTGGATATGTTTGCAGAAAATATTGAGTTTCGTCTGTGATAGTCCCCATTTTCAAAAAGGACATCAAGATGGAGCCAAGCTTTTACAGGTCAATTTCTCTGCTAGACTCCACTTATAAGGTGATGGGTAGGATCATATTTACAAGGTTAGAGACATGGGCTGAAGAGAAGAATATTATGTGGGACACCCAGTATGGTTTCCAGAAGGAATTGAGCAATATAGAGCAATGTTTGAATTTGCATCGTTTAACTAGTAAGTATACTCTGGCAAAAAAGAGAACACTACACATGGAATTTATGGATTTCTCATGCACTTTCGATGTTGTCAACTGCAGTAAATTATGGGGCCTTCTGATGTACATGAGCATTTAGATGACTATTAAGCTGTTTGTAAGGCAACTGTTCATGGGGACCAGAGCATGTGTAAGATATAGAAGTAAGGGGGAGTTCACCAACATATTTAATGTGCAAAAAGCAGTGAGGCAGGCCTGCATCTTATTTTCTGTGTACATTAATAATATTCGTGAATGCCTGGTGGATAAAGCATGTGACTTGCTGCGACTCGCCCTCTGTTATATATTGATGATGTAGTCTTGATGGTGCACAAGGGCAGTTCCATTCAGTCATTGCTTGATCACTTTGTGCTGTTATGGAGGACTTGGGGCCTAGTGTGAATCAAGGAAAGTCCTTTAGAAAGGTCACAAGGGCTGGTAAGAAGACCACCGGTTTACACTTCCTTAAACGAAAAAACATGGTTACTATTGATGCTTTCCCTTTTTTGGGCCTCTTATTTAATTGTCACAATAATTGGAAACCATTGCTGGAGGCAAGGAGCATGTCCTTTGAAAGAAGCATTCATGCTGTTTTTAGATTTGCCACAAAGTTAGGTTCAAAAACTTTGAATGTGATCTCCTCCATATAGAGTTGTAAATGTGTAACGGGCATCTTATGGGGCAGGAGTATGGGAATTGGCCGATGTGAAGATTCTTCAGCATGTAGAAAATAAGTACTTGAAGCGCATGCTGGCAGTTCCCCCTCAGACCCCAGCTGTGCTCATTTTATTTGCTAGGAAAAGATAGGCATCCCTTTTATGGAGGATAGGGTCCATATTGCACACTTACTCTTGTGGCAAGCAGTGTGGAGTAAGCTGACAGCTTCTTTGTGTAGAACAATTATCCAGGACGGCCTGACCCTAAATGGGGCGGGTAAAATACCCTGGCTAAATTATATCAGGAACATATTTGGTAAAATGGGCAATAGTAACTTTTTCTTAGATCCTGAATCTGTTTGCCGGTGTGAGTAAAAGGGAACTGAAAATAAATGTTCGGTGGCATGTGTAGCTGCAGATACACATGCTGTGCATAGTCCGCCGTCTGGTGTGTGGCTCGGAGTGTTACAAGTTGTTTTTCTTCGAAGAAGTCTTTTTTCGAGTCACGAGACCGAGGGACTCCTCCTACTTTGGTTCCATTGCGCATGGGCGTCGACTCCATCTTAGATTGTTTTTTTTCCGCCATCGGGTTCGGACGTGTTCCTTTTCGCTCCGTGTTTCGGGTCGGAAAGTTAGTCAGAATCTCGGGAAAATACGTTGGTATTGTTTCGTTCGGTATCGGGTTAGATTAGAATCGACGCCGAATCTTGAAGAGCTCCGGTAGCCCTTCGGGGTATTTTCGATCCCCCGTCGGGGCCTGGTCGGCCCGACCGCGTGCAACCTCGAGACTGATGGAACGGACCCCGTTCTGATTCTGTCCTAAATGCCGCAATAAATATCCCTATACGGACCAACATTTGGTCTGTAACTTGTGCCTGTCCCCCGAGCACAAGGAGGAAACGTGTGAGGCCTGTCGCGCGTTTCGGTCGAGAAAAACACTCAGAGACCGAAGAGCCAGGAGGTTGCAGATGGCGTCCACGCCGACAGGACATCAAAGGTTCGAGGAGGAGGAAGAGGAAGAAACTTTCTCCATCCACGAGTCGGATTCCGAAGAATTCGACGTCGAAGAGCAACCAACCGTGAGTAAGACGTCGAAGCAAAGATCACACGAAAAGACAGACAATGCCCAGGGGACGCCACTGCCAACAGGCCATGGCTTAACCCATAAAGTAGGTGACCGTCCATCGGCACCGAAAAAGGGCGAGCCGGTGCCGAGGTCGTCCGACTCAGGTCGAGACACAGGCACTCAGCAATCTCAGGACCGAGAGAGTGGTTCAGAAAAGGGTCGACACCGAGATAGCGGCACCGAAGCTGCTCGGCACAGAGACCGCACCACCAAAGCTGCTCGGCACAGAGACAGCGGCACCGAAGGTGGTCGGCACCGAGAGGGCACGACACCGAAAAAGAGAAAAATCTCGTTGGAGCCGAAAAAGACTAAAGACACGGTTTCGGTGCTAAAACACCCGGCAAGCGAACCGAAAACCAGTTCCTACTCAGAGGAACAATCACTGTCCTCCCAACTAAAAAGACACAGATTTGAGGAGGAATTATAAACAACAGAAGTAGATCACACGCAAAAGCGTATCTTTATCCAAGAGGGTACAGGGAAGATCAGCACTCTTCTCCCAATCAGGAGGAAAAGGAAACTTGACTTCCAGCAACAAGACAAGCAACCACAAGCAAAGGTGGCAAAGAAGGTAAATCCACCACCCTCTCCACCACCGTCAACTCATGTATCACCGGCACAGACTCCACCACAATCTCCGGCTCATACCACCATGAGCCAAGATGATCAGGATGCATGGGACCTCTATGACGCTCCGGTATCGGACAATAGCCCAGAGTCGTACCCAACTAAACCCTCACCACCTGAGGACAGTACAGCATATGCACAGGTGGTAGCTAGAGCAGCCGAATTTCATAATGTATCGATACATTCGGAGCCTATCGAGGATGACTTCCTCTTTAACACCCTGTCCTCCACCCATAGCCATTATCAAAGCCTTCCTATGCTCCCAGGAATGCTAAGGCACGCTAAACAGATTTTTAAGGAGCCAGTTAAAAGCAGAGCAATAACTCCAAGGGTGGAGAAAAAATACAAGGCACCGCCCACAGACCCTGCTTTTATTACGTCACAACTGACACCAGATTCAGTAGTCGTAGGAGCAGCTCGTAAAAGAGCCAACTCGCAAACATCAGGCGACGCACCACCTCCAGATAAGGAGAGCCGCAAGTTTGATGCAGCTGGGAAAAGGGTTGCAGCACAAGCTGCAAACCAGTGGCGCATCGCCAACTCTCAAGCACTCCTAGCGCGCTACGACAGGGCCCATTGGGACGAGATGCAGCATCTCATCCAGCACCTCCCCAAAGAATTCCAGAAACGAGCGCAACAAGTGGTTGAGGAGGGACCAAATATCTCCAACAACCAGATTCGTTCTTCTATGGATGCAGCAGATACAGCAGCAAGAACAATAAATACTGCTGTGACGATAAGGAGGCACGCATGGCTGCGCACCTCTGGCTTCAAACCTGAGATACAGCAGGCAGTGCTCAACATGCCGTTTAATGAACAACAATTGTTTGGGCCGGAAGTGGACACTGCAATTGAAAAATTAAAGAAGGACACGGACACAGCCAAAGCCATGGGTGCACTCTATTCCCCGCAGGGCAGAGGCACATTTGGCACATTTCGCAAAACAACTTTCAGAGGGGGGTTTCGGGGTCAAGCCACAGAGGCCAGCACCTCACAAACAATACCACCTACCTACCAGGGACAATATCAAAGGGGAGGCTTTCGAGGCCAATACAGAGGGGGCCAATTCCCAAGAAACCGGGGAAAATTTCAAGGTCCCAAAACCCCTCAAAATAAACAGTGACTCACAAGTCACACAACCCCTTCACACAACACCAGTGGGGGGAGGACTAAGCCAATTCTACTAATCTTGGGAGGAAATAACAACAGACACTTGGGTCTTAGCAATTATCCAACATGGTTATTGCATAGAATTTCGCCAACTCCCTCCAAACGTCCCACCAAAAACACACAATATGTCAAAACAGCATATAGACCTTCTAGGACTAGAAGTTCAAGCATTACTGCAAAAAGACGCAATAGAATTAGTACCAAGTCCACAAAAGAACACAGGAGTTTACTCACTGTACTTTCTAATACCAAAGAAGGACAAAACTCTGAGACCAATATTAGATCTCAGAACACTAAACACCTACATCAAATCAGACCACTTTCACATGGTCACGCTACAAGACGTAATACCACTGCTGAAACAGCAAGACTACATGACAACGTTAGATCTAAAAGACGCGTATTTCCATATACCGATACATCCCTCGCACAGGAAATACCTAAGGTTTGTATTCAAAGGAATACATTACCAATTCAAAGTGTTGCCATTCGGAATAACAACAGCGCCAAGAGTCTTTACAAAATGTCTAGCAGTAGTAGCCGCACACATCAGGAGGCAGCAAATACACGTGTTTCCGTACC
Source organism: Pleurodeles waltl (assembly GCF_031143425.1). Taxonomy (NCBI): domain Eukaryota; kingdom Metazoa; phylum Chordata; class Amphibia; order Caudata; family Salamandridae; genus Pleurodeles; species Pleurodeles waltl. Next base: position 496,439,641 of record NC_090451.1, on the reverse strand, counting down.
TAGACGATTGGCTAATCAAGACCAACTCGCTAACAAAGTGTTCACACCACACAGATTATGTTATACAAACCCTTTACAAGCTGGGTTTCTCCATCAACTATGCAAAGTCACACCTTCTGCCGTGTCAAACACAGCAATACTTAGGAGCGACAATCAACACAACAAAAGGGATAGCCACTCCAAGTCCACAAAGGGTTCAACATTTTCACAAGGTGATACAAGCCATGTATCCAACACAAAACATACATGCAAAGATGGTATTAAAACTCCTAGGCATGATGTCCTCATGCATAGCCATTGTCCCAAACACAAGATTGCACATGCGGCCCTTACAACAGTGCCTAGCATCACAATGGTCACATGCACAGGGTCAACTTCTAGATCTGGTGTTGATAGACCGCCAAACATACATCTCGCTTCTATGGTGGAACAGTACAAATTTAAACAAAGGGCGGCCTTTCCAAGACCCAGTGCCACAATACGTGATAACAACAGATGCTTCCATGACAGGGTGGGGAGCACACCTCAATCAACACAGCATCCAAGGACAATGGGACATACATCAAAGAAAGTTTCATATAAATCACCTAGAACTGTTAGCAGTATTTCTAGCATTGAAAGCATTCCAACCCATGATAACCCACAAATACATTCTTGTCAAAACAGACAACATGACGACAATGTATTATTTAAACAAACAGGGGGGGACACACTCGACACAGTTGTGTCTCTTAACACAAAAAATATGGCATTGGGCAATTCACAACCACATTCGCCTAATAGCACAATTTATTCCAGGGATCCAGAACCAGCTAGCAGACAATCTCTCTCGGGATCACCAACAGGTCCACGAATGGGAAATTCACCCCCAAATCCTGAACAATTACTTCCAAATTTGGGGAACACCACAAATAGATCTATTTGCAACAAAAGAAAACGCAAAATGCCAAAACTTCGCATCCAGGTACCCACACCGGCAATCCCAAGGCAATGCTCTATGGATGAATTGGTCAGGGATATTTGCGTACGCTTTTCCCCCTCTCCCTCTCCTTCCATATCTAGTAAACAGATTGAGTCAAAACAAACTCAAACTCATACTAATAGCACCAACATGGGCAAGACAACCTTGGTATATGACACTACTAGACCTGTCAGTAGTACCTCATGTCAAACTACCCAACAGGCCAGATCTGTTAACACAACACAAACAACAGATCAGACATCCAAACCCTGCATCGCTGAATCTAGCAATTTGGCTCCTGAAATCCTAGAATTTGGACACTTAGGCCTCACTCATGAGTGTATGGAGGTCATAAAACAAGCTAGAAAACCTTCCACTAGACATTGCTATGCAAGTAAATGGAAAAGATTTGTTAGTTACTGTCATAATAATCAAATTCAACCATTGCATGCATCTCCGAAAGATGTAGTAGGATATTTACTACATTTACAGAAATCAAATCTAGCTTTCTCTTCCATAAAGATACATCTCGCAGCAATATCTGCTTACCTGCAGATTACTCATTCAACTTCCTTATTTATAATACCTGTCATTAAAGCGTTTATGGAGGGCTTAAAGAGAATTATACCACCAAGGACACCACCTGTTCCTTCATGGAACCTCAACATTGTCTTAACAAGGCTCATGGGTCCACCTTTCGAACCCATGCATTATTGTGAAATGCAATACTTAACGTGGAAAGTTGCATTTCTCATTGCCATTACATCTCTAAGGAGAGTAAGTGAAATACAGGCGTTTACCATACAAGAACCATTTATTCAAATTCACAAAAATAAAGTCGTTCTAAGAACAAATCCAAAATTCTTACCAAAGGTTATCTCACCGTTCCACTTAAACCAAACAGTGGAATTACCAGTGTTCTTCCCACAGCCAGGTTCAATAGCTGAAAGAGCACTACATACATTAGACATCAAGAGAGCGCTAATGTACTACATTGACAGGACAAAAGAAATTAGGAAGACAAAACAACTATTTATTGCCTTCAAAAAACCTCATACAGGAAATCCAATTTCAAAACAAGGTATTGCCAGATGGATAGTAAAATGCATCCAAACCTGCTATCTTAAAGCAAAAAGAGAACTGCCTATTACACCAAAGGCACACTCAACCAGAAAGAAAGGTGCTACTATGGCCTTTCTAGGAAATATTCCAATGAACGAAATATGTAAGGCAGCAACATGGTCTACGCCTCATACATTTACTAAACACTACTGTGTAGATGTGTTATCTGCACAACAAGCCACAGTAGGTCAAGCCGTACTAAGAACTTTATTTCAAACTACTTCCACTCCTACAGGCTGAACCACCGCTTTTGGGGAGATAACTGCTTACTAGTCTATGCACAGCATGTGTATCTGCAGCTACACATGCCACCGAACTGAAAATGTCACTTACCCAGTGTACATCTGTTCGTGGCATTAGTCGCTGCAGATTCACATGCGCCCACCCGCCTCCCCGGGAGCCTGTAGCCGTTTGGAAGTAATCCTCAACATTTGTACATTTGTAAATATATTACTTTAACCTTCATTTTGTACATACTTATTCATTCCATTGCATGGGCACTATTACTAGCATACACAACTCCTACCTCACCCTCTGCGGGGAAAACAATCTAAGATGGAGTCGACGCCCATGCGCAATGGAACCAAAGTAGGAGGAGTCCCTCGGTCTCGTGACTCGAAAAAAGACTTCTTAGAAGAAAAACAACTTGTAACACTCCGAGCCCAACACCAGACGGCGGACTATGCACAACATATGAATCTGCAGCGACTAATGCTACAAACAGATGTACACTGGGTAAGTGACATTTTCATTCCTAGGTTAGTCAGGAGGAAGAGGAAGAACGATTAATTAAAAAAGGTAGCATTTCTGCCCATAACCTTTTACTCATCCAGCCAGTTATCCAACCCTCTATTACAGTGGTTACCAGTTCAGGTCATAGGTTTTTATAAACAATGTTTTGTCTGACTATTGTATATCATTTATTTGCCTTCACTGATTCAGACAGATGGATTGGTCTCTTTACCTTGCTCCTGTAATAATTTATTTGTTAGATTTCTTTTATTGTAATGGCTCATGGTACTTCTTTGGTTTTATTGAAACCAAATAAAGTACTTTTTAAATTCGATTTGATTAAATGCTGATTTTCTATCTACCTTTTCCCCCCTGCTATCCTTCGGTAGGGTCATTGTCTAGCTCAGCCAACCCAGGGCAAGCGTGTACCTGGTGGCAACAGTACGGGTATGGCCTATGGTGATTTCTGGATCTAATTCTGCTGTGAAAAAATTTCACTTTAGTATTTGTTAGTGCAGGCAAATCATTTAGTTCAGTATGGAGGGCAGCTTCTTCTGTCACAGCCTCCCTTCAAATCACCTTAGTTCCTACAGTAGGGGCATTCTCTGACCTTTCTGAAAGAAGCTAAGAGTTGTTCTGCAAACTACTCATTACTTTAAGGGGAAGAGTGCATGCTTATTCTGTCCGGACAAGAAGAAGAATTAACATGTCAGCACAAGACATTAACATTCTACTTTTCTTGCCCATACAAGGATAACAGTTTTCCTACATACAAGTTAATCTTGCTGTCACTAAGCCTTAAGAACAAGTGCTTCTTAGACACCCTTTGTTAACTTCCCAGTGATAGCAATTTGTTGAGGGCCCGGAGAGTAAATGCTCTTTCAAAATGGTATTCCCTCCTTTCAGACTAGTGCATAATGCTGACTGTTAACACGTTCATGCAAAGTAGATTCCTTAAAGAAGATTGTTGACCAGAAGAGTTCACAAAATGCAGCCTGCTTTCTCATAAACATATACAATGTTCTATAAGAATAAATTCTATCTGAGAACTCACCCCACCTTCCAAAGGTTGTTTCTGTAAACAAACTTTTTTTCTGTCCTGGTATTTCTTCAGTATAACCTTCCCAGCAGAGAGATCCTTTTACAGCTAAGATGTGAAGCAAGCCCTTGTGTTTTACCTTGTGAAGACAAACAAGGCTAGAAAAAAACAAGCCAGTGTTTGAGAAACATTGGCTCTGATAGAGCAGTGGCGGCTGCCAGCTATGTAGAGTAGTGGGGCTGACAAGTGGGTGGAGGGTGCATGCACTACAAAATATGTTACCTACATTCATGCCGACCAGCATTACATAATCGTTTTAAAGTAAAAAGTTTAACTTTAACACAGTAATGTAATGCAGTAATGTAATGCATGTGGGCGATTAAAGGTATACCTACCTTTCAACACATAAAATATTTTTTTTAAAGGAAATAAGTCACTTACCTTGCTGCACATCCTCGCTTCGGTCCTGGTATTCGTCTCTCCTCCAGCGCGGGCACAGTCAACTCCCTTAACCAAGCGTGGTGCTGCTCTCATATCACGAGAGCAGCACAAGAATTGAATGGAGCGGGTTCCATCGGCACTCCAAAGGACACTGGAGCTCCCAACCCAGCTGTCCAAGACTAGCTGGCTAGCGCTCCCCCGAGGGCCGCCCTCCAACCCCCTCCCTGATCCCCCGGTCAGGGCTGGAAGGGGAATCGCGTCCCCTTCCACCTCGATACCCCCCTTCCCCCCCACACCCCCAGTGATGTCTGACATCAGAGGTCACCTCCCACAGAAAGTCTACTAGATTGCATTGAATTTAAAAAAAAAAAAAAAAAAATAGTGGGGTGGTGGCTACCAACCAGTATGGGCCTGGTTATGCCCCCACCTCAACTGAAGGGGGTAACAGTCTTTCAGCTCCCCCCCGCACAATAAAATATTTTATCCCACAGCAAGCAAGAAGACATTGACTTTGGGACGCTGCCATCTAGAAAACTCCACAAGACCCAGACACATCTGAAAACAAAACGTCTGGTTGATTCCAGGGTGGTGCGCTTCACATGCACCCCGCACCATTTTGTACCCACAATGCCCTGAAACCTCCAACTTTGCTGAAAATCACACATTTTCCCCACATTTTTGTGATGGAGCCTTCCGGAATCTGCAGGAATCCACAAAATTCCTACCACCCAACATTGTCCCATCTATACCGATAAAAATTCTGCTGCACTAAAAATGTTTTTTTCAAACTGCCCTTTTGGACCCGCTTTGGTTCTCCCTCAATTTCGACATGTTTTTGGCTCTTCCCTGTCACAGGCACTTAGCCCTCCTACACAAGTGAGGTATCATTTTTACTGGGAGACTGAGGGGAATTTTGGGTGGTAGGAAATGTGTCCCGGTGCGGTGATCCCACACATAAATGTGGGAAAAAAGTGATTATTTTTTTTAGCAAAATTTGAGGTTTGCTGAGGATTCTGGGTAAGAAATCTTTGGGGGATCCACGCAAGTCACACCTCCCTGGACTTCCTCGGGTGTCTAGTTTTCAGAAATGTCTTGGTTTGGTAGGTTTCCCTAGATTGCTGCTTGAGCCCAGGACCAAAAACGCAGGCCCCCCCCCCCCCACCCCCGCCCCCAAAAAGAAAACAGGTAGTTCTGTATTTGATCATTTTGATGTGCCCACGTTGTGTTTTGGGGAATTTTCTGCCGCGGCGCGCCAGGCCTACCCACACAAGTACAGTATCATTTTTATCGGGAGACTTGGGGGAGCACTGGGTGGAAGGAAATTTGTGGCTCCTCTCAGATTCCAGAACTTTCTGTCACCAAAATGTGAGAAGAAAGTGTTTTTTTTAGCCAAATGTTGAGGTTTGCAAAGGATTCTCGGTAACAGAACCTGATCAGAGCCCCACAAGTCACCCCATCTTGGATTACCCTAGATGTCTAGTTTTAAAAAATGCACAGGTTTGGTAGGTTTCCCTAAGTGCCGGCTGAGCTAGAGGCCAAAATCCACATGTAGGCACTTTGCAAAAAACACTTGAGATTTCAATGTAAAAATGTGATGTGTCCATGTTGCGTTTCCTGTCACGAGCATCAGGCCTACCCACGCAAGTGAGGTACCATTTTTATCGGGAGACTTGGGGGAACACAGAATAGCAAAACAAGTGTTATTGCCCCTTGCCTTTCTCTTCATTTTTTCCTTCCAAATGTAAGACAGTGTGTAAAAGAGAAATGCCCTGTAATTCACATGCTAGTATGGGCACCCGGAATTCAGAGGTGTGCAAATAACCACTGCTTCTCAACACCTTATTGTGCCCATTTTGGAAATACAAAGGTTTTCTTGATACCTATTTTTCACTCTTCATATTTCAGCAAATGAATTGCTGTATACCCAGTTTAGAATGAAAACCCATTGCAAGGTGCAGCTCATTTATTGGCTCTAGGTACCCTAGGGTTCTTGATCAACCTACAAGCCCTATATATCCCTGCAACCAGAAGAGTCCAGCAGACGTAACAGTATATTGCTTTAAAAAATCTGACATTGCTGGAAAAAGTTACAGAGTAAAACGTAGAGAAAAATGGCTGTTTTTTCACCTCAATTTCAATATTTATTTCAGTTATTTTCTGTAGGAAACCCTTGTAGGTTCTACACAAATTGCCCATTGCTGAATTCGGAATTTTGTCTACTTTTCAGAAATATTTAGGTTTCTGGGATCCAGCATTGGTTTCACACCCATTTCTGTCACTGACTGGAAGGAGGCTGAAAGCGCAAAAAATCGTAAAAATTGAGTATGTCTCAGTAAAATGCCAAAATTGTGTTGAAAAATTGGGTTTTCTGATTCAAGTCTGTCTGTTCCTGAAAGCTGGGAAGCTGGTGATTTTAGCACCGCAAACCCTTCTTGATGCCATTTTCAGAGGGAAAACCACAAGCCATCTTCTGCAGCCGTTTTTCCCCATTTTTGTTTTATTAAAAAAAACTAAATTTTCACTGTATTTTGGCTAATTTCCTGGTCTCCTACAGGGGAACCCACAAAGTCTTGGTACCTCTAGAATCCCTAGGATGTTGGAAAAAAAGGACGCAAATTTGGTGTGGGTAGCTTATGTGGACAAAAAGTTATGAGGGCCTAAGCGCGAACTGCCCCAAATAGCCAAAAAAGGCTTGGCACCTGAGGGGGGAAAGGCCTGGCAGCGAAGGGGTTAAAGTGTGCATGTCTGTCTGGCCATCGTAAGACAGCTGACCCACCGCCATTGCCCTTCCCATAGTGACCCCAGTTTGCTCACCCTTGCTTTGGTTTTGAGCAAGAGCACACACCGGAGAGCTTGGTGGTTCAGGTCTCCACCTCCAAAGTTAACCTTGGCGCATTACCTACCACTCTACCAGACAGGGAATCCAAAAGGCTGGATACCTTTGGGAAGAGGATTTTTCTCCTTCGCCAGCCTTGCACAGTGGTCTGTGAACACTGCATGCCCCTTGAGCTCGTACTCCCATACCACCTGGGACTCGGTTGCGCATATGCTGACCATAGTCATGGAGGAGGTCCAAGCCATACTCTCTCAAGCAATTCCTGATGGGAGGGATGCAGCTAAGTTTATCATAGTCTGGTCTGGATACGACTGACTCGCTGAGCAGAGTATCTTAATTGCTGGTGGCCCTTCGCCGCCACGCCTAGCTTTTGTGGGAATGTCCATGCCTCACTCATGGACAATCCTTTTAACGTCTTGCAGTTGTTTAGAGAGAAGGCAGACTCTAAGATCAAGCACTTACAGGACAGCAGAGCTAGGGCCATGGCCTTGAGCCTTTCCATAGCCCCTCGTCAACCCCAGCCCTCTTTCCGCCCCTTTTGTGGCAGTGGAAGGGCTTCCAATCCACATACCCAGCCACCCGGCCAGCAAACCTCACAGTCTTTTAGTGGCGAGAAAGCTGTTCCCACAGACCGTGAAACAGGCAGCCAGAGATCAAGCAAGTCCACCACCCTCAACAGCCGCAGCCTCCACACCCCTTTAGTATGCCCTCTGATCATCATGGGAATCCAAGGGGGGCAGGATACGCCATCACATGTACCACTACAGGTGAATAATATCTGACCACTGGGTCCTGCAGCTAGTCCAGAGGGGCTTCTACCTCCCCTTTATGACCACCCCACCACCCATGCCGCCTACTTGCGACAAGCTGAAGAAGGAGCACCTCTTCTTGCTTTGTCAAAAGGAGCTCTCTTGGCCAAGGGAGCTATAGAGAATGTGGCAGCATCAGAAGTAGGTCAAGGTTACTGTTCTTGCAACTCTCTAGTGCCCAATAAGGATGGTGGTCTTCATCCTATTTTGGACCTCCCCTTCTCAATCTCTTCCCGAAAAAAGAGAAATTAAAATGCTTGCTCTCGCACAAGGCCTGTCTGCCTGGACCCAGGAGACTGGATGGTGTCGCTGGACTTACAGGACGCTTCTTTTCACATCCCAGTCTTGCCTGCCCACTCCCCTTCTGCCTTACCAGTGCCCCCCGGGTGTTCACGAAAGTGATGGCGGCGGTTGCAGCTCATCTGTGAAAATCAGGGATTCTAGTCTTTCCCTACCATGACAATTGGCTTCTGAAGGCGGGCTTGCCCCAGACAGTTGTCTCCCACCTTCAGACTATGGCGAACCTTCTGCACTCTCTGAGGTTCTCTATCATGTGCCAAAGTCACACCTGACTCCTCCTCAGATGCTCCCTTTCCTCAGAGCTGTTCTGGACACAGTGCAGTTTCAAGCTTATCCTCCAGAGTGGCAAGTCCAGGATATTCAGGCTATCATACCGATGTTTTGGCATCTATCCTGGATTTTGGGGAGACTGTTGGGCCTCATGGCCTCCTGCATCCTTCTTGTGACACATTCCTGTTGACATATGGGGGCTCTACAGTTGGACCTGCAGTTTCAGTGGGCACAGCATCAGGGGAATCTCTACAACATAGTCCAGATCTCGGAGGTAACTGCAAAAGACCTGCGGTAGTGGCTAACAAACCGCAAATGGATCAGTGGCAGACGCCTCTCCCTTTCCAACCACAGCTGACTGTAGTGACAGATGCGTCAGTTGTGGTCTGTGTCAGCCATCTGTGAGAGGTGGAGATCAGAGGACTCTGGTCTTCAGTAAAATCCGGACTCCACATCAACCTGTTGGAGGTCCGAGCGATCTGGCTGGCAATAAAGGGTTTTCTTCCCTCAGTCAGGGGAAGGCTGGTACAGGTGTTCATGGACAACACCACTGCCATGTGGTATTGCAACAAACTGGGCGGGGTGAGTTCGTGGACCCTTTGTTAAGAAACACTGCACCTTTGGACATGGCTGGCACATGAGGGCATATCCCTTTAACACCTGGTGGGCTCGCTGAAGGGCAGAGCATACAAACTCAGCCATCAATGTCTAGCGAAACATCCGCCTTTTACCAGGATGATGGACAGCTTTCCAAAACGACCCCAATGCGTTTACCGCCGATTTCGGTGGTGCGTTGTTGATGCTCAGAAGCACGAGGACATCTCCACAAAGACGCACTAGAAACAATCGCATTGCCAAAGGAAAACAAGGTTTCTGGAGACGTTTACCCCGTGGCCCATCACGTACCCTTAGTGTACAATATAAACGGGGCGTATAAAACATGCTAGGTAACGCTTACTGACATACTCGTAGAAAATACTCCGGTTGGGTAGGACACGATGCTCATTTTACAGAAACTAAACCTCAAAGGAAGCACTTACAATTATAATCGTAGCAGGTGCCGCAGTTGAAGCTCAGCTTCTGGAGGTGAACTGATGATGTACTGGAGCGTAATCTGTATCTGACTGTGACGCGCGGGTTCTATCTTCCTCTCCGGGAGACACAGAGTAGAAGGTTCTCCCTTTATAAAGCACCTGTAAGCTTCGCCCGCTGAGCCACGCCCCGTCCACCCTCGAAGTAGGTAAAGGAATTCCCGCCTCTTACCAGGATGATGGACAGCTTTCCAAAATGACCCCACTGCGTTTACCGCCGATTCACGTGGTGCGTTGTTGATGCGCAGAAGCACGAGGACATCTCCACAAAGTCGCACTAGTAACAATAACATTGCCAAAGGCACACAAGGTTGCTGGAGACGTTTACCCCATGGCCCATCACGTACCCCTAGTGTACAATATAAACGCAGCAGATACCGCAGTTGAAGCTCACCTTCTGGAAAGGACAAGCCACCCTAACACTTGGGCTTGGCAAAGATAAAGCAAGGCTGTGCGCTCAGAGATCCCATAGCAGAAAAGATCTAGAATCCTTCCTGGAGGTGAACTGATGATGTACTGGAGCATAATCTGTATCTGACTGAGACGCGCGGGTTCTATCTTCCTCTGCTGGAGACACAGAGTAGAAGGTTCTCCCTTTATAAAGCACCTGTAAGCTCCGCCCGCTGAGCCACACCCCGTCCACCCTCGAAGTAGGTAAAGGAATTCCCGCCTTTTTACCAGGATGATGGATGGATGATTAAGTATTTTTTACCCATGATTCTAATTATGTATTATATGTGCATATGTGTGTGTAGTCATGTGTGTGTGTGTATAAATAGATATATATATATATGTGTATGTATGTGTATATGTTGTTTCTGTGCCTGGCATGTTTGTGGATCATTGCATGGCTCCTTTTATTTTTATTTTTTTTGTTATACTAGATATCTATGAATTTCTGCTCTCTTTTTATCACACTTATCTACTCATTACTCTTATGTCATGTCTCTATCAAACTATACTCCATTCTCACTCGGACTCATCCCAAATCCCTTCGACCACTTTCATCTCCTAAATATCTCTGCCTAAGCTCTTCCCTCCACCTCCACATCTAACTCACCAAACCTCACTCTACCTCTGTGACCTCCCACACAACCCTACTAAATTCTCCTGCATTCATCTCACCCTGCTACTATGCTCTCCCTAACCCTTCCACATCCTCTTTCCCCTCCGCCCCCCTTTTATTCATACCAAGCCTTTGGATTGAGTAAATGAAGGATAAACTCCCAATTAACACTTCTGGATTTCTTTCCTCCTCCACCCCTCCATTACTCCAGTCAATCTAACTAACAAACTCTCATATCCGCAACTCAAATTAACTCACAATAATACTAAAACTGTACTCCTTATTAAATTATACTAATCCATCACTAATTCTTGTTGGGTACCGGAGTAGCGTGCTACTCATCGAAAAGCGCTTCGACGCCTCGTCAGGGGTAGTAAGCGCTATATAAATACGATTACAATACAATACAATGGTGTCTCCATCTGCAGGTGACGCAAGGACTCTTTCAAGAATGGTGAGAGCCTTAGTTGGATCTGTTTTTCTCTGTAATGGACATGCAGTGTCAGCAGGTTTGTGTGCTGGAGTTTTGAAGGCGTTTCTTGCTTGAAGAAGCTTTTCATCCTGAGTCCTATATGCATTTCCATCAATACCACTTCTGTCCAAAGTTCTCAAGAAGTTCAGGAATGACTGAGTCCAAAGTCATTTTTGTGACCCCAGATTGGGCACAGAGAGTCTGGTATCCCAAGCTGTTGAGCATGAGCACTTGTCCTTCCATCAAGCTGCCTCTTCTGAAGGTTCTTCTGTTACAGCAACAAAGCAGGGTTCTGCACCCAAACCTGAAAACACTTTGCCTCCATGTGTGGAGACTGAACTGTGACAGTTGACAGCTTTCAATCTTCCACCAGAAGCCTGTAATGTTTTCTTGGCAGCCAGACGTCTCTTCCAAAACAGAATACGTCTGCCATGGGAGCATGTTTGTGGCATGGTGTACAGGTATGTTGACCCTCTTTCTGCACCCTTTTCCCAGGTTTTATTGTTCATTCTTACATTGGCCCAGTTGGGCTCTGCTTTGGGCACTTAGAAAGGCCATCTTTCTGTCATCTCTGCATTTCTGCGGATGCCAGATCAGCCATCCCTCTTCAAATCCCCTATTGTACATATGTTTTTGAAGATCTACAATACATGTTCCCACCTGCACCATTCATTATGCCGCAGTGGGATCTTAATTTATTCCTCACATTTCTAAAATGTGCTCCTTTCGAGCTGTTACACAAATGCCATGTCAGGCTTCTTACCATAAAAACAGCTTTCCTTGCGGTGATAACTCAGCCTGGAGGTTCAGTGAACTACATGCTCTATCATCTTAGCTTCCTTACCTTACCATCTACCCGGACAAACTAGTCCTTTGAACTTGAGCATCCTTCCTACCGAAAACCGTACCCCTCCCCTTTCATGTAGGCCAGTCCATCACCCTGCCTACCTTTTATGCTCCGTCTGACACCTGGGGAATATTCTAAGGTAAGGAATCTGCAGCTAGATAGAGACCCTATCAGATAAGACGTTACCGAAGGTAAATAGCTTGTTGTTTTCTTTGCTAATCTCATGTACCACGTGCTGACAGTTTCAGTAAACTTCTTCCAAGAAGGGTAAAGCCCTTTCAACAGCCTGCTTCTGCCATTTGAACAGTAGACACTTGGACATTAGTCCGTATCTTTGCCAGGCATGTTTGGAATCCAACTCCAAAGCAGAAACACAAATGGGTCGAACATTCCTGCTGAAGCAGTGAATTTGTCATCTTATGACTTTTTTACTTTCTTTTTTTTCCCAATTCTCTTAGTTTCCTGCTACCCTCTCTGTGGGGGTAGTAACATTAGCGTTTTTGTTTGTGTGCGTGGGTGTGTGTGCGTGTGTGCTGTTGTGCTATTACATAGCAACAGTTGGTAACAAAACTTGTTATACGTCTGTAATTCTGTATGTTAATGAATAGTAATTAAGATCTCATCCTGCTGAATTAAAACCTGCTTGCTTCTGATCCTAGTTCCCCATCATAGGTACCTTCAATAAACATATAAACATCCCACTTACCCGACCTCTCCATGAAGCGAAGAGTTAGGAGATAGTTATCTTTTCTCTGAACAGTTTGTTAAAATCAACAGAGGGCTGCCACAGCAGAGAATTGCGAGCCTCTGGAACTGCCTCCATATTATTAAAGTCACTGTCAAATTTCTTCCTGTAAGGCTGTTGCCTTTCTGTCCAACAAACTCCATTGGCGGTATTGGAGCGCTGGTCACATTGTTCACACTGTTACCTAAACAGAGTAATTTATTTTGGCTCTTCCCTTCACACTTTATAGCTTTCTCAAAAACACTTATAATCGATAAAGGCTTTACTAAAAAAACACAGAAATCCAAAACGCGTTTCTCCCGACACAGCGGGAGAGCCGATGCTACAATATTCACTGCACTCTGGAAAAGTCACCCTACAATGCTTTGCAAGCATTCTTTTTCAAAACATTTTTGCCCATAACTTAGCCTGTGGTAGTCCTAGGACAATGGGACCATCACCAAGCCGATCAGTATGACACACTCTTTCTGCTTAGGTAATCTCTCAGTTCCCACGCTAGGGATGACCCCACAATAATAACCCCTCCTGCCATTGAGTCCCTTTTAAAGCTTTCTAATGGCTGGAATGTTTGTTTTACAGCTTGGAGTAGTTTATGTTCTAGGGGCCTTAGTATTGCAGTATTCCTGCAAGGCCTGAAAATGTGTAAGGCAATATGGGGGTCATTACAACCCTGGCGGTCCAAGACCGCTAGGGCTGTTCCGGAGGAAGTACCGCCAACAGACTGGCGGTGCTTCACAAGGCATTACGACCGCGGCGGAAGCGCTGAGGTCGCACCGCCGGGGCCGGCGTTTTCCCGCCACAACGGCCCCGGCAGTTGTAATCCGCCAGGGCAGCGCTGCCCAGGGGATTACGAGTCCCCCTACCGCCAGCCTTTTCCTGGCTGTTTGAACCACCAGGAAAAGGCTGGCGGTATGGGGAGTCGCGGGTCCCCTGGGGGCCCATGCAGCTTTTCACTGTCTGCTATGCAGACAGTGAAAACCGCGACGGGTGCAACTGCACCCGCCGCACAGCCGCAACACCGCCGGTTCCATTTGGAGCCGGCTCCTGTGTTGCAGCCGAGATCCCCGCTGGGCCGGCGGGGATCTCCAAATGGCCGCGGCGGGAGTGCGGCTGCATTGGTGGCGGCCCGGCGGTCCGATCTTGAAGCCGCCCGCCAAGCTCGTAATGAGGGCCTATGTCCTTTAGGGGTGAAATATATGGTTGCACTACCTTATTTTGTGCCATTCTATTTTCATGTGGGTATGCCCCCTACAGGCTAATTATATGGTTACCTGACCATGTTTCTTACAAATTATATTTTTATTGTGTTGTCCTCTAGGCACTGTTCTGCGCATTACAGTCAACATACTACAATATTTGCTGCACTCGGTCATCCCATAATGCTTTGCAGGGCATTCTTTTACAAATATTTTTTGCTCATAACTCAGCCGGTGGTGGTCCTAGGACAATGGGACCGCCTTCAAAATGTTCATCACAGCCTGTTCTTCCTGCCAGGACATGTTTGGGTCCCCATACTAGGTTAGTGAGGACCCCAAAATAACAACCCCTCCATCCATTCAGTGTCTTTTTAACCTCTCTCACGGCTGGAACTTTGTTTTTTTTCAGCTGAGAGTAGTTTGGGTTTTAAGGGTCTTGTTTGTAATATCATTGCAGTTGACCTGCTAGTCTTGAAAATGTGTAATCCACTATGCCCTCTAGGGACTAAATATATGGTTACACTGCAATACTTTCAGTCATTTTATTTTAATGTGGTTTTGCTGTCTAGGGGCTAACTGTATGGTAACATGACCATGTTTCTTACAAATGCTATTAACTTTGCGGTGTTCTCTAGGGGCCATTCTGAGCATTACAGTCTAATGCCAAACGTTTCTTTCTGATAAAGATTTTTATTGAGTTTATATGATTATTTATATGTTTTGTTAATCTCTCCTTATTGCAATTATGATCATGATTCCGGTCAACTTAACATCCTTATTACACTATGACTGTTTGAAGACTCTTGATATGTTTGGGTGACCCTTCTAGTTTATTTCACTCGTTACTCCTCTGTGGCTGTCTTGTTTTGGGAATTGTGTTGGCCAGCCAGCAACTCTGATGTTGGAGTGGTGAAATTGATATTCTATTACAATCAGCATGGCAAATTTAAATTAGGATGCTAAATTGCCACATTTTCATTTTTGGCTGCAGATAGAGGAAAAAGGTAAATGAGAGCGCTTTAGTTATATGCAGGGCCACTGGAATTATTTGGCAAGAGTTGACCAATTTATGTGGCAAGAAAAGTCCAGTTGTGAATTTACAACGCCAATCGATGTAACTCAAGTAAATGTGAGAACCTTTGCATTGCAAATCCTTGTTTTGAACTGCAAGCCAAAACGTTCCCTCTCTGCCCTCGTGTCCTGCCTAGCATGCCCTGTATTGGACTTCTGCTTCACTTCTGGTGGTTACCCTCACCTACTGATTTTTTTAGCAGAACAAATCATTTTCTTTGAACTGTTAAAGACAAAACAAACTCCATGCGGACTTCAGCAGGACATTTTATAATGGAAAGTCGACTTCGAGTAATGACACTCCTCCTAGTCTTTCTTTAGCTGTATCCAAAATAATTCAACTGCAGTGGACTAATATACCAAGTTTTCAAGGGAGCCCGTGAATCATGAAAATGTGAACGTTCCAGGAGGTGATTAACCGCTATTCTCTGCATGATGCTCTTAGCAGAACATAGTAGTTTTTCTGATGGCTAGAACTACCTCTGGATTCCTCACCTTAGAAATTCTCCCAATGTGCCAGCATTCAACGGAAATTCTCTTCCTAGCTCCTCACGTCGACGAAGACTTCACAATTGCACGGCGTGATGACGTCAGTTTCCTTTTTTACGCGCCCTCGACGCTACCGTTTTTTCCCTACCTCTTAGCAGTTAATCTTTCGAGGGAATTGTTTCAGAGCGCCACAATGTCTCCACCGAGAAAATCAGGATTTAAGCCTTGTAGCGAGTGTGGTGGTCACATGTCGGTGATGGAGCTGCACAAAAATTGCCTTTGGTGCTAAGAAGGAGCAGAGAGGTTACCAAAGATCAAAGGCAAGAGACACTTCGTTGCATAGATCCTCGAGGACTCATAAGAAGCTACGCCGACAGCATGAATCTCGGCGTCGTTTGTCCCGAGATCGGTCTCGGTCTCCACGAGACGGCGCCACACGGCGTGGGAGATCAGCCCTACAGTGTCTCCTCAGAGTCCACAGGCTTCTCTGGTGCCAACTTTAATTGAGATCTCCCAGTCCCTAGCAAGCCCAATAGCTAATTTTTCTCCTGCATCCAGTCATGATCAGGAGTCGGGTACAAGCATTGGATCTAGCCCAGCCACCTCAAGAAGAGCAAGCGTTTCCTGCCTTCCCGGCTCCAGGAGCAGATCCATCAGCATTCCTCAATGCTATGTTTAGCATATTTAACAGAGCTATGGCCCCCTCTGGCGCACCTGCTGGTCCCACTGGTTCATTTGCATTCACGCTGCGCCATACAAGCAGGCCCCGTTTGTACCCTTTCTTCCATGTGAAGGTACAGGTTCGGCACTGATGACATCGCCACCTCTACCCCAAATGATGGTGCCAATGGAGCCGATACGGCGCCGGATGGATCCCGATCGATGCGGAGTGTGGATTTGCCTCGCTTTCCTTCTTCCGCAAGAGCGACCTTCTACTTTGAAGCCGACGAGGTCGGTTAATTCTCTGTCAATGCCACATTTAGAGTCCAGACTGAGCTCAAAAAGGAGGGCCTTGAGTCTCTTGGAGGATCAAGAGTATCACCAACAATTATTGGAGGAAGGAGAAATTAGAGAGCCTGCAGGTGAATTTCAGGGCCTAGACTCTGCTAGTGGTTTGGATACATCCCCTGAGTGGGAATTTTCATCTCCTGGAGGTGAAATCACGGCAGAGGCAGCTTCTTATCACGGTGTGATAAGAAAGGCTGCTGAATTTTTGGACTTACCACTACCGGCATCGGAGACTAAAACAAATATTTTAACTGAGGTGTTGCATCCAGCGGCTACATCTTCTGAACCTCTCCTCCCTTTCAAAGATGCCCTCACTGAGCCCATTTTAGAAATTTGGAGGAAACCTGTCACAACACCGGCGGTTTCCAAGAATGTGGCTAGGAGGTACAGAGTTGTTCCAGGAGATCCTCAGTTCCTATCACAGCATCCAATGCCTGAGAGTTTGGTGGTGCAAGCCTCTTGTTCTGCGCTGTTGGCTTCTGGTTCTTTCCCTACGACTCCATCTGATAGGGAGTCTAAGTGTATGGAGCAGCCAGCTAAGAAGTGCTTCTCCTCAGGCAGCATGGCCTTAAAGCCGCTGAATGCTACATGTGTGCTGGAGAGGTATAGCTATGCCTTAATGGACACAGCAAGAACAGTTGTACCAAATTTGCCACAGGATGTGCAGGGGCACTTTAATGAGCTCCTGCTGACAGTCAAGTAGCAGCAAAGCATGTCATTCAGTCTGGCTTGGACACTGCAGACTCGGTTGCTGGGACTATGGGCACTTCTCTATCAACCAGGAGGCATGCGTGGCTTAGAGGTTCTGGTTTCTCCTCTGATATGCAGAGCTACTGCAATATCTTTGGGTCTTCAAGCATCATCTTCTGCACCCTTTAGGTCTTTTCGGAGATTCAGAGGATTTGTCTGTGGGTCATCATTTCTTGGAAGGCTACAGTCCAACGTCCTGCAGCCTACCAACCCTCTCTACAGGTCTTTTAGGGGCAATGGGAGAGTTAGAATGCGAGGAGCCACACTTCAGCCTTCTGCTTCATCCTCATCCTCTGGGGGAGCCCATCAAAGACAGCAGCCCTAGTTTTCTCTCCATAAACCAGCATGTTTTACCCGTAGGGGGAAGGTTGTTACATTTTCTCCATGAGTGGGAGTTAATTACATCGGACTCTTAGGCTAGTATAGTGGGAAAAGGTTATGCCCTTCCTTTTCAGGAGTCACTCACCCCCATCCCCCACCCTTTTCCTCCCCCCCCACCCTTTCCCTCCCCATCATTTATTTTGCGCAGAAGAGCATCTCCTGTTGCTTCAGCAGGAGGTGCATGCCCTTTTGTTAAAAGGTACAGTGGAGTTGGTACCAGAGCAGGAAAGGGGCCAAGGATGTTATTTCAAGGTATTTCCTGATTCCCAAGAAGAGGATGGTCGATTGAGGCCTATCCTGGATCTGAGGATTTTGAATTGGTTCCTCAAACAGCAGAAGTTCAGAATCCTGCCCTAACACAGCTTCTTCTTGCGTTAAACAAGGAAGACTGGATGGTGTCTATCGACTTACAGAATGCTTATTTTTGTATCCCTATTCTGAAGTCGCACAGGAAGTATCTCCGGTTCATGGTAGAGTCGCAACACTACCAGTTTGCGGTCCTTCATTTTGGTCTTACTTCCGCACCTTGAGTCTTCATGAAGGTGATGGCAGTGGTTGCAGCGGACCTCAGAAAGAAGGGAATATCTATATTCCCTTACCTGGACGATTAGCTGATCAAAGCCCGGTCTCCAGAGCTCGTGCTGCATTACTTGCAGGTTGTTCAACCTGGACTTTACAGTAAATGTGCCCAAATCTCACCTGGAGCCCTCTCAGCACCTCCTGTTCGTAGGTGCAAGTACTGGCACAACATTGAATCGGGCCTACCCTCCTCAACAGAGGATTCAGGACATTCGGGCGATGATTCCAATGTTTCAAAAGGGAGCAGCTGTTCCAATCCTCAAGGTCCTTTGTCTACTCGGTCTGTTCGCTTCCTGCATTCTGTTGGTCACTCATGCACATTGGCACATGAGGGCTCTCCACTGGTGCCTCTGCAAGCAGTGGTTTCAACACAAAGGGGATCTCGAGGAGTCAATAACGATCTCCAGAGACGCTGCAGTGAATCTACGATGGTGGGCTGTGGACGGAAACCTCTCTCAAGGAAGGCCATTTTGTTTCCACCTCCGGTGACCACATTCATAACAGATGCTTCCACTCTAGGGTGGGGAGCTCATCTGGGGGACCAGGAGATCAAAGGCCATTGGTCTCCAGTAGAAAAGATGTTTCACATTAGTCTGTTAGAATTGCGGGCGATACGTCTCGCTCTCAAGGCCTTCCTCCCTTGATTCGTGGTCAGTCAGTTCAAGTCTTGACAGACAACACTACTGCGATGTGGTACATCAACAAGCAGGGAGGAGTAGGGTCGTACCTTCTCTGCCGAGAGGCTCTGCGGC
Source organism: Pleurodeles waltl (assembly GCF_031143425.1). NCBI lineage: Eukaryota > Metazoa > Chordata > Amphibia > Caudata > Salamandridae > Pleurodeles > Pleurodeles waltl. The sequence continues at coordinate 496,420,684 of NC_090451.1, read as the reverse complement.
TCTGGTCCTGGGTGCAGGATCATCAGATAGTAGCAAACTATCTGGCCGGAGTTCTCAACGTACGTGCGGACAGTCTCAGTCGGCACTTCTCGACTGATCACGAGTGGCGTCTCCATCTGGACATGGTTCTTCACATCTTCCGGATGTGGGGAGTTCCTCAGATAGACCTGTTTGCCACTCGCAAGAACGCACACTGCCCGTCGTTCTGCAGCCTCCAGTATCCGGTGCCGAGGGCATTGGGTACGCGTTTCAGATGTCTTGGTGCAACCAACTGCTTTACGCATTTCCTTCCATACCCTTGATTCCTCCATTTCTGAGGAAGATTCGCCAAGATCGGGCTCAAGTCATTTTACTAGCCCCGGATTGGCCAAGAAGGGTGTGGTACACAGACCTCCTTCAGCTCTCACTGTGCCTTCTGCCCCGTCTTGCTCTCAGGGTAGACCTCCTCTCGCAGTCGCAGGTGCAGGTTCTACTCCCCCACCTCCAGAGCCTGCACCTACATGCCTGGAGATTGAACGGGCAATCTAAGTTCCTTTTCTCTCCCTCCAGAAGTGGTGGATGTTATCTTATCGGCCAGGCGACACTCCACCAAGACTGTCTATGCTGGCAGATGGGCAAAATTTGTTACTTGTTGTGAAGAGAGACAAATTGATCCCTTAAAGTCCCATTTATCTGATATTTTGCTTTTTGCTCTTTCCTTGGCACAGAAGGGTTGCACAGTTGCGACAGTAAAAGGTTATTTGTCAGCACTGTCTGCTTTTCTTTGCCTTTCTGATCAGCCTTCATTCTTTAAGTACCCTATAGTTCTTAGGTTTCTTAAAGGCTTAACTAACAAGTTTCCTCCCACTCCGTTTATAATGGACAGTGGGATTTGAATTTAGTTCTGACTTTTTTAATGGGTTCACCGTTTGAGCCTATGCCTACTTGCCCATCGTGGCTTTTAGTTTTTAGTTTTCCTAACAGCCATCATGTGTGCTAGACTTGTGAGTGACCTTCAGGCTCTTAGTGTGAAACCTCCTTTTACAACCTTTCATGCTGACAAGGTGGTACTGAGAACCAGGGCAGCTTTCCTTCCTAAAGTGGTTACTCCCTTTCATCTGGGACAATCTATAACACTCTCATCCTTTTACCCACCTCCTCATCCTTCCAAGGAGGAGAAAGGACTATACTGCTTGGATCCAAGAAGGGCTCTGAGTTTCTACATTGATAGTACAAGAGACTTCACAATTGATGATCAACTCTTCATTGGATATTTGAGCAGAATGAAGGGTAAAGCCGTCCATAAGAGAACTCTTTCAAGGTGGGTCATTCTTTGCATAAAGGTTTGTCATTCTTTGCATAAAGGTTTGTCATTCGCTAGCAAAGAATGTTTCTCCTGAAGGTATTATGGCCCATTCCACCAGGGCTAAGTCTACCACTTCAGCTTTAGTTAGAGGTGTGCCAGTTGTTGATATTTGTGAGGCAGCAACTTGTGCTTCCCTCCACACTTTCGCAAGAAATTATTGCTTAGACTCAGAAGTTAGGAGGGATGGCCATTTTGCCCCTTCTGTTGTGCAGGACTTCTTGGTTTGACCAGTCGGGCACCCACCTCCGAGTGCGGGACTGCTTTGGGGTTCTATTCATAAGGTGAGGAAATCCACAGGTAGTTGTATCCATCAGAGGAACAAGTTACTTACCTTCGGTAACGCTTTTTCTGGAGGATACAGTAGCTACCTGTGGATTCCTTGTAGTCCCTTTCGCCTTCCCCCTGTCTGTCTGGTCATACCAAGACTTTGATTATCATAGATAGAATGTATATATTTTAGTTTTTATATAAACAGGTATTGTGATATATATATTTGTGTGCATGGATGTGTGTGTGTGTGTGTGTGTGTGTATATATATATATATATATATATATATATATATATATATATATATATATATATATGTTCGATGGCATGTGTAGCTGCAGATACACATGCTGTGCACATCCCGCCATGTGGTGTTGGGCTCGGAGTGTTACAAGTTGTTTTTCTTCGAAGAAGTCTTTTCGAGTCACGAGACCGAGGGACTCCTCCCATTTCGACTCCATTGCGCATGGGCGTTGACTCCATCTTAGATTGTTTTTTTTCCGCCATCGGGTTCGGACGTGTTCCTTTTCGCTCCGTGTTTCGGGTCGGAAAGTTAGTTAGAATCTCGGAAAATTCGACGGAATTGTTTGCGTTCGGTATCGGGTTAGTTACAACAGATCGACACCGACTTTTGAAGAGCTCCGGTGGCCCTTCGGGGTTTTTTTGATCCCCCGTCGGGGCCTGGTCGGCCCGGCCACGTGTCTCTTCAAGGCTGATGGAACGGACCCCATTCCGCTTCTGCCCAAAATGCCTTAACAAGTATCCATATACAGATCAGCATCTGGTCCGTGAGTAAGACGTTGAAACACAAAACTCACGAAGAAAACCACTAAAGCCCAGGGGACGCCACCGCCAACGGGCCATGGCTTAACCCGAAAAATAGGTGACCGATCATCGGCACCGAAAAAGGGCACGCTGGGAGCGAAGTCATCCGACTCCGGTCGAGATACCGCCACACAGCAATCTCGGGCTCGAGATAGTGGCTCCGAGCAGGTTCGGCACGAGATAGCGGCACCGAAATGGGTCGGCACCGAGAGACCACGACGCCGAAAGTAAAGAAGGTTTCGTCAGAACCGAAAAAAGCAGCCGAAAAGGTTTCGATACCGAAACATCCGGCCTCGGAACCGAAAACAAGTTCCTACACTGAGGAACAAGGACTGTCCACACAAATGAAGACACATAGATTTGGACAGGAATTGGAAACAATAGAGCCAGACTATACACAAAGAAGGCTCCATATCCAAAATGAAACAGGGAAGATCAGTACTCTCCCTCCGATTAAAATGAAACGCAAACTTGCCTTTCAGGAAAAAGAGAAGCAGCCACAGGCAAAGGTGGTTAAACAAGTAACCCCGCCACCATCTCCACAATGCTCTCCGCAACCATCACAGTAGCCACTCCACCAATGATGCAATCCCCAACTCATACAGTAATGAGTCAAGATGACCCTGACGCATGGGACCTTTATGACGCACCAGTGTCAGATAATAGTCTTGAATGTTATCCAGCTAGACCGTCGCCACCAGAGGATAGTACAGCCTACGCACAGGTGGTGTCGAGAGCAGCGGCATTTCATAATGTCAGCCTGCATGCTGAGCCCATTGAAGACGACTTTCTTTTTAACACACTGTCGTCCACACACAGCCAGTATCAAAGTCTTCCTATGCTACCCGGAATGCTAAAACACTCCAAACAAGTGTTTGAAGAGCCTGTAAAAGGAAGGGCCATTACTCCAAGAGTGGAGAAAAAATATAAACCGCCACCAACAGACCCCGTGTACATCACACAGCAGCTAACACCGGACTCAGTTGTAGTAGGGGCAGCGCGCAAAAGAGCGAACTCACATACTTCAGGAGATGCACCACCTCCAGATAAAGAAAGTAGAAAATTCGACGCAGCAGGCAAGAGGGTGGCGGCACAGGCAGCAAACCAGTGGCGTATTGCCAATTCACAGGCTTTGTTGGCCAGATACGATAGGGCCCATTGGGACGAAATGCAACACTTTTTATAGGACATTTGCCCAAGGAGTTCCAAAAGAGAGCGCAGCAGGTAGTAGAAGAAGGACAGAGTATCTCCGACAATCAGATACGGTCAGCAATGGATGCTGCAGACACAGCTGCTAGAACTGTCAACACAGCAGTAACAATAAGGAGACATGCATGGCTGCGTACATCAGGATTTAAACCAGAAATACAGCAAGCTGTGCTGAATATGCCATTCAACGGACAGCAGTTGTTTGGGCCGGAGGTGGACACTGCGATCGAAAAACTTAAAAAAGACACTGACACGGCCAAAGCCATGGGCGCACTCTACTCCCCACAAGGCAGAGGCACATTTCGAAAAACACAGTTTAGAGGGGGGTTTCGAGGACAAAGCACAGAACCCACAACCTCACAAACAAGACCCACTTACCAGAGCTAGTATCAGCGGGGAAGTTTTCGGGGACAATATAAAAGGGGACAATTCCGAAAGAATAGAGGAAAGTTCCAAAGTCCCAAAACTCCTCAAAACAAGCAGTGACTTCCAAGTCACACATCCCCAACACATAACATCTGTGAGGGGGAGACTAACCAAATTTTACAAACATTGGGAGGAAATAACAACAGACACTTGGGTCCTAGCAATTATCCAGCATGGTTATTGCATAGAATTTCTCAAATTCCCTCCAAACGTCCCATCGAAAACACACAATATGTCAAAACAACATATAGATCTTCTAGGACTAGAAGTTCAGGCATTGCTACTAAAAGAAGCAATAGAATTAGTACCAAAACACCAGAAAGGAACAGGAGTTTACTCTCTGTACTTTCTTATACCCAAAAAAGACAAGAGTCTGAGACCTATATTAGATCTCCGAACATTAAATACCTACATCAAATCAGATCACTTTCACATGGTGACATTACAAGACGTAATCCCACTACTCAAACAACAAGACTGCATGACAACACTAGACCTAAAGAATGCATATTTCCATATACCGATACATCCTTCACACAGAAAGTACTTAAGGTTTGTATTCCAAGGGATACATTACCAATTCAAGGTGTTGCCATTCGGAATAACAACTGCGCCAAGAGTTTTTACAAAGTGCCTGGCAGTCGTAGCTGCACATATCAGAAGGCAGCAAATACATGTGTTCCCGTACCTAGACGATTGGTTAATCAAAACCAACACGCTAGAAAAGTGTTCACAACACACAAAGTATGTCACAGAAACCCTCCACAAACTAGGTTTCTCAATCAACTACACAAAGTCACACCTTATGCCGTGTCAAACACAGCAATACTTAGGGGCGACAATCAACACAGCAAAAGGGATTGCCACTCCAAGTCCACAAAGGGTTCAGGCATTTCACAATGTAATACAGGCCATGTATCCAAAACAAAAAATACAAGTCAAAATGGTGATGAAACTCCTAGGCATGATGTCCTCATGCATAGCCATTGTCCCAAACGCAAGGTTGCACATGCGGCCCTTACAACAGTGCCTAGCATCACAGTGGTCACAGGCACAGGGTCAACTTCTAGATCTGGTGTTGGTAGACCGCCAAACATACACCTCGCTTCAATGGTGGAACAGTATAAATTTAAACAAAGGGCGGCCTTTCCAAGACCCAGTGCCACAATATGTAATAACAACAGATGCCTCCATGATAGGGTGGGGAGCACACCTCAATCAATACAGCATCCAAGGACAATGGGACACTCACCAAAAACAGTTTCACATAAATCACTTAGAACTATTGGCAGTATTTCTAGCGCTGAAAGCATTTCAACCCATAATAAGCCACAAACACATTCTTGTCAAAACAGACAACATGACAACGATGTATTACCTAAACAAACAGGGAGGGACACACTCAACACAGTTGTGTCTCCTGGCACAAAGAATATGGCATTGGGCGATTCACAACCACATTCGCCTAATAGCACAATTTATTCCAGGAATTCAGAATCAGTTAGCAGACAATCTCTCTCGGGATCACCAACAGATCCACGAATGGGAGATTCACCCCCAAATACTGAATACTTACTTCCAGAGTTGGGGAACACCACAAAAAGATCGATTTGCAACAAAGGAAAACGCAAAATGCCAAAGCTTCGCATCCAGGTACCCACAAGATCAGTCTCAGGGCAATGCGTTATGGATGAGTTGGTCAGGGATATTTGCTTACGCTTTTCCCCCTCTCCCACTCCTTCCATATCTAGTAAACAAGTTGAGTCAAAACAAACTCAAACTCATACTAATAGCGCCAACATGGGCAAGACAACCTTGCTACACAACACTACTAGACCTTTCAGTAGTGCCTCATGTCAAACTACCAAACATACCAGATCTGTTAACGCAACACAAACAACAGATCAGACACCCAAATCCAGCATCGCTGAATCTAGCAATCTGGCTCCTGAAGTCCTAGAGTTCGGACACTTCGACCTTACACATGAATGTATGGAGGTCATAAAACAAGCTAGGAAACCTACCACTAGACATTGCTATGCAAATAAGTGGAAAAGATTTGTTTATTACTGCCATAATAATCAAATTCAACCCTTACATGCATCTGCCAAAGACATCGTAGGATACTTACTACATTTGCAAAAGTCAAAGCTAGCTTTTTCTTCCATTAAGATACATCTTACAGCAATTTCAGCTTACCTGCAAATTACGCACTCAACTTCTCTATTTAGGATACCAGTCATAAAAGCATTTATGGAAGGTCTAAAGAGAATTATACCACCAAGAACACCACCAGTTCCTTCATGGAACCTCAACATTGTCTTAATACGACTCATGGGTCCACCTTTTGAGCCCATGCACTCTTGTGAAATGCAATACTTAACATGGAAAGTTGCATTTTTAATTGCCATCACATCTTTAAGAAGAGTAAGTGAGATTCAAGCATTTACCATACAAGAACCATTTATTCAAATACACAAGCATAAAGTAGTTCTACGGACAAATCCTAAATTTTTACCAAAAGTCATATCACCGTTCCACTTAAATCAAACAGTAGAATTACCAGTGTTCTTCCAACAGCCAGACTCTATAGCTGAAAGAGCACTACATACATTAGACATCAATAGAGCGTTAATGTACTACATTGACAGAACAAAACTAATTCGAAAAACAAAACAATTATTTTTGCTTTCCAAAAACCTCATACAGGAAATCCAATTTCTAAACAAGGCATTGCTAGATGGATAGTTAAGTGCATTCAAACCTGTTATCTTAAAGCAAAAAGAGAACTGCCTATTACACCAAAGGCACACTCAACTAGAAAGAAAGGTGCTACCATGGCCTTTCTAGGAAATATTCCAATGACCGAAATATGTAAGGCAGCTACATGGTCTACGCCTCATACATTTACCAAACACTACTGTGTAGATGTGCTAACGGCACAACAAGCCACAGTAGGCCAAGCAGTACTACGAACATTGTTTCAAACAACTTCAACTCCTACAGGCTGAACCACAGCTTTTGGGGAGATAACTGCTTACTAGTCTATGCACAGCATGTGTATCTGCAGCTACACATGCCATCGAACGGAAAATGTCACTTACCCAGTGTACATCTGTTCGTGGCATTAGTCGCTGCAGATTCACATGCGCCCACCCGCCTCCCCGGGAGCCTGTAGCCGTTTAGAAGTTGATCTTGAACATCTGTATATTTGTAAATATATTACTTTAAACTACATTATGTACATTACTCCATTGCATGGGCACTATTACTAGCATACACAACTCCTACCTCACCCTCTGCGGGGGAAAACAATCTAAGATGGAGTCGACGCCCATGCGCAATAGAGCCGAAATGGGAGGAGTCCCTCGGTCTCGTGACTCGAAAAGACTTCTTCGAAGAAATATATATACACATACATACATATTTTTTTTTTTGTGGGATTGGCACATGTTGTGCCTGTGAGGTCGGTAATCACCTGTTCGCCTTGAAGGCACAGTAAAAAATGGTGAAACAGACATCAGCATGCCAGTGAGGACTTCTTATGGCTCCGATGACATCAGAAGGCAACGCGTGCGGAGCCGTGCAATTGTGACCTCCTCGTCGACGTGAGGAGCTAGGTAGAAAATTGTGTAGTTTGGTCTCTTCTGCCCGTCTATCATTGTAGTAAACTCCACTGCCAGTACACTTAGTCCATAGGTAACTGCATGCTCTGTAAATACCTTAATCAGTCTTTAGGTTCCTGATCTCTTAAACCTTCTAACTGAGGTAATCAAAGGTTTCTGCTTTTCCTCTGTGGTACTTATCCTGCTACTGTCGCAGAATTCCGAATTATGTACAATTCTCATTCCTTCTAAACTCTCCAATCGCTGTAGTTTTGTATGACTTAAAATTGATATAGCTCTAACTTGGGAAGCAGCAGAGTGGTGTATATTATGCGGGTGTCGGAAGGTGAAGCGAGATCTTTCACACAGGGAATTACACTTTTTATTTGCTCAGTTACTACATTTCACATATTTACGTTTCTAGCCACAGGGATGTTCATTGAATTGCTTCAGATCACAGAGCATTTTAGTCACGTGCATTAGGCCGCAGTTTAGATTCTGAGCCCTACGTTCCAAAGTCAGCAGTGTACCCTCTAGACCACATCCACACCTGACCTGCTTCACAACCACTTGTATCAATGAAAACATTGTGTATTCCAGAAGCTTAATTAGAGCAGGGCTGATCTCCTTCAATAGCATGTGTTATAGTCTCAGAGCCTGCCCTGTGCTATTCATAAACAGAAGAACTCCCGTCTTCCTAGGTAAAATGATTAATCCTTTACCTGTGACCCTTCACTAGTGCTATTCCCCACTCAGCCTAGGCTTTGTCATTGACTGTCTTGAAATTAAACTTCTGAACTCCCTGGAGTTTCATAATACTTAAATCTGTAACCAAAGGAAGGTCAGGAATGTTGAAGGGAATATTTTTTTTTTTTTACACCAAAGAGCTTACCTTTAACAGTATTCCTTCTGTGGAGCTCTCTTCTCACTATGGCATGTAGGTCCTCCTTTATGCGAGGAGAATACTCTTATTTTCTAGAAGTGGAGAAACCATAATCACTTTATTATAGAGCCTTGGTGCAAGATGCTAACATTGAGTCTGACAGCTGTGGAGAAATAATGTTAACACCTGCTGTTACACTTGACATCAGTTATGTATCTTGTGGTCACAGTCACAAAGCTATCAACATATTCTAGCCAGATGATCGATCTAAAAAGAATAGCAGTCTCCTGTAAAATGTCCAAATTGTACTTTGGGAATATTTTGTTTACTGTTGTACCTTGGTCATTATAAAATAATGTATTAGTTTTCCTTAATCAGGGTATATAGATTAAGGATGTTCAAAGTTTAAAAGGATAGATTTGTCAGAGAGCATTTTAATGAGACATTTTACAATTCTTTTACAGATTACATAAAGATGAGATAGCCGGGGATATATTTGACATGCTTCTCACTTTTACTGACTTTTTGGCATTCAAAGAGATGTTTATTGACTACAGAGCAGTAAGTATTCTTCTACTTATTTAGAATTGGTAATAATCACGTGCTCTTCTACACTGCTAACATTGTGACCACAGTTTTGAAAACAACCTTGATGGATTAAGGCAACTTCATCATAATTTTCATCATATGTTATTTCAGATATACCTCCATGGATTAGGACAGCTTATTCAATTGCATTAGTTTTTGTTCAGTCTGTACTTGAAAATGTTGGCGACAAGTGCAGATAGTAACTATCTTAGAGAATCAAAGTCCTACTGAGATGTGCAGGAACTCTCCCAGTGATGATAATAAACTGTTAGTGGGAAGTGTGGGAACTCCCACTATCTTGTGCGGTATTAACTGAAGGTGCATAGAGCTATATAGTACCTTCCCATTTAATGCCGAGGCTTAAAGACATGCCATGACGTTTGCATAATAATTCCATTCTAGAGTTTCAAGATCACAAGAGACCTTTGTGCCTGGGTATTGTATGGATGTGTCTTCTATTTGAAGCTCATAATCAGTCACCGTGATAGTGTTGTCATTAAGGTGGGTGTTTACAGGGACTAACTAGAAGAGCAATCACATACTACTTGATGGTAATGGGGAAGGAAAGACTGCAGGTCCTATACATACACTCTCAAAAGATCAGGTACCAAAAAGAATGAAGTCTTTATAAAACTCCACTGTTGGCGCATTGACCCTTGCTCTCTGCGAGGCCTTTAATATCTTATATTCATCTTTAAGATAATAGAAACTTTGAGTTACTCTCCTGCTGTACATCGATCAAAGCCAGTGCAATGTGATCCAGGTAATCACTGATGTCATTCCTAGCCTTTTTATGAGAGACTTATAGTTGAGCATTATTATGCAGAAGGGAGCGCTCACCTAGGTAGTTTTTTTTAAAGGTGTGGTTAGGGCTTGTTAGAGTGTGAATGTCCCCTGCATGGTGTATGGTCATGTTCTCTTACCCTGAGTGCCCAACTGTGAGTATCTGGTATCCTGGATTTTGATTTTGGCCCCGGCCTCACACTGATCTAGTGTGTGTACAAAGGCCTAGGCCTGTCTCTTGACATGAGTGAAGTCATGAACTTGGAGAAGCGTACCAGGTGTTTTCTTCTTTTAGTGACCGTGAACTTCTGTCCCTGTCATGGGTTTAACATGTGGTGGTGGCAGTGCACCGTGTTTTGTGAATTATTAGTTGTGACCTGACCTTTTTTTTATGTCAGTGCAATGGAGGCCTGCTGGCCCACACATGTACATTTCTGCATCCATGCACCAACCCCAGGTTCCAGCACTAACATCCCAGTGTGCTGTATGTGTGTGCATACATATGTAGCTTGTATAGTGCAAGCATTGGAGTGTATAAGTAAATAAAAGTGATGGAGGCCAGTGAGTTCCATTTTAGAAGTCCCTGGCCTATCTATGTGATTTGGGGGTGAGGGGGGATGGTTTTCTCAGACCGTTGAAGTCTATTATTGATATCCCTGAAGCTTGGCATAGACGCTGAAGTGGGGAAAGAGAAGGTAGGGCCCCCTTTAGAAATTTGATTAAAAACTTTTCTGACGGGCTCAAAATTAGTTTTTCTAAGCACTGCCTTTTGGTAGGTATTGAGGCTGAAGGGTGAAAGCGTGGATTTTGTTGTTCAGAGTGTAAAGGGTCCTTTAGGTGATGTCAGCCTTTTGCCCCTTTCCTGATCACTGTTGAGCATGGCTGTTGAAAGCAAGGTGCAGAAAACACCTCTTTGTGTCTATGTTGTAGGTGCTCCACACTGAACACTCCTGCAGTGAGTGTATCACTCTACACAAAGGCTGTAGCTGGAGAACAGCCTGAACAGAACCTATGAAAGAAGAACCACCCCCAAACAAGATCTGATGAAACCACACACCCTTTCTGCTTGGTGTAAAAGTGGGAGTTACTGGGCCACTTGTGGTTCCACTTCTAAGGTGTTTTTGACCAAGTAAGAGAGTGCTCTGAGAGTTCCCTGAGGACTGCTGTGCAACCAGAGCTGGTGTCTGTCTGGTAGCCAGCTTCCCAGATATACAGGGCTTTCACCTGGAGTCTGACTTGAAAGGAAAAGCAGTCTCCATGGCTTGAAGTGCTTCTGCCTGCAAGGAGAGGGTAGGAATGCACCACCCAAAAGGAGGTGTGGATCATCTAGGGTGAACCAGAAATAGCTGACCCCAGAGCTAGTCAGTCTACCCAGAGAGACTCATGAGACCAATCTGTGTGCTTCCTGATTGGAGTGCAGTTTCTGCTGCTGAACAGTCTGCACCCCAGCATTGTTTGCCTATGCGGTCTGTACTGTTCTGTGCAGCCTGTGCTGCAGCAAACCTGAAAGTGCTGTGTTAGATACCTTACCCATGACACTGTTGTGTGCACCCAAACCTGAGAAAAGAAGGGTTTTGCACTGTTCCTGTGCCTGATACACTCACCTGCCCACGGACAGATTTGAACCCTGGAAAGGGGGAGAGAGTGTTGGGGGGGGGTGAGAAAATGGGAGAGTTACCAGGACAGTCGCTCTGCATCAGAGAGGGACTCTACTAGTTCATAATCTTATTCTATCCTTACGCTAGCTATTTTTATGGTATCATGTACATATCAAAGTATTTTTAGTAAGACTGTAAATTGTATTTCACGTAGTTGTCCAGCATTAGATATTTTAAAGATTCCCATTCTTGAATCATTCCCTGACATTAGGCTGGAAATCTCCATGGGTGAATTTTCATAGCTGTACCAAGAACTTAATGTAGAAAACTAACTAAGCACCTTCTTTTTGGCCCAATCACCTCATTACAGACGACCCAAACTTCAGCAAATGAGGCGAGAGCAGACTGATTCCAGTTCTCCCAGAAACCAGCATAGGTTTGATTTTATATGCACATTGTGTGGAAGGGAGTCCTGTCGCAGAGGGCTGCTCTGAGATCTTCCTAGTCCATTTTACTTATAAATGACTTTGGATTTTAGACTCTGTTGGTATTTCAATATCCATGCTTTTTGAATGATACTAACTGGTTAACACAATAGATTTTTTTTCCTGTCAAAATGACTGACTCAGTATCTGAAAAGAGTATGTGGCTTGGTAGGAAACAGACCTACACAATGACTGCATTTATTCTCCAAGAGCTTATAAGATGTGCTGAAAAGTTACAGCAAATACATTAAAAGTTGTGATGGCTGGCTACAGAAATGGCCGCAGAACAAAAAATAGCGACCATGGTTTTTCAGATAAAGAGGATTCTCAGAAGATTAAATAAATCTGCATCTCTAAAAGGATGAATAAATCTGTCACTCCCTACCTAGACAAAGCTAACCCATCTCACAAGGCAACGTTTGCCATTTATGTCTGGGGGAATTCCCTAGAAAGATGTCTAAAAAGGGAGATAGGAAGGCTAATAGACTGCCAAAGTGGTCTCCTGTAGCACAGCAATCACATCAAAACCACTGTCAACAACAATGTCAATGTTGGGTCCAGCAGTCTCCGCCCCAGCTGCAATCAAGCCACCATTGAACCCTCATCAGCACCAACCTTGTCTTTGAAGATCCCACTGTCAACGAAAGCATTGACGACTTCACCACCAACTACAGCCCTACTGAAAATGACGCTATAGTCAACTGCCCATACACTTATCAACATCCCATCCACTGTTGACAACTCATCCACCATCTATTAATCAGAATAAAAACATTGCTCCAGTGCCGGCCAAGCTCAGAAGACTCATCACCAAGTAAGATACATTGATAGATGCCATTTTTGGATATCAAAGTTGAACCCCAAGATGAAGGGCCCTTTGAAGTAACAATCAGCCCTAAGCAGCTGGCCATAATGTGCAAGGGGAGAGTGATGACGATGAATAGGACCAACAAGATCATGAGCGTCAATATTATGGAAAGGGGAAATCCCACTGAGGTTCTGGTCACTGCCACTATGATAGTCACCATACTGTGTACTTTCAAAGTTCTCATTACCAAGAACTACTTATGATAAATGTTCCAGTGTACCTCATTAATGACTTGCACCAAATCATTCCAGTTTACTAGACTAGGTTTTCCTCACTATTGCTGACAAGCAGACAGCATCCCCAATCGCTTTCAGATAAAACAACTTTGCAGCTGCCATGCCTCCACCACAACCTTTATTGTAACCAAGTCATAACTTGAGAGTTGACACCGATTCCTCAGATGACAGCAATGTACAAGAGGAAGGAGTGCTCATAGGCTACAGAGTAAAGCGGGTAAATGGGATGATTATATTTTTCCTCCAACTAGTGCACTGGTTCTCACTATCCCATCCACCCCCTCCCAAAACACATCCTCAGAAGATATTGCACCATTCCATGTGTTTTTAATAGTGTCAACGCAATTTCATCGGTCTGTATCTGTTAAAAAAAGAAATCTGCTTTCCTTATGATTTTAAGGAGGCACATTGGAAATCAATTACATCAATTCCCATCATCAACTGAATTTAAAATGAGAGAGTAAAGATTATGTCTACAGAGGTCTCTGTGTCTCCACTGGTTCTGAGACTTGATAAAAAATACAGGGCCCCTGATGATGCCCCACTTTGCTTGACCAAGTATCCTAAGGCTGTCTCTGTGGTTATGCAGATTTCACATCACCACATTAGAAATCCTAATTCTCCTAGTAAGTCCCGCCAGATCAGGAAAGCCGCAAGATGGAAAATATGGAAAGAGGTTATCAACTTATCGAGATGGACAGTTTGCTTCGCTATAATTGGACTCTACGACTAACGGATGTGAGCATACATCGATCCCTACCTAAAGTGACTCCCAGATGACAAAAAGTTCGAAGGCCTTGCCATTCTCTGCAAAAGAGAAGGAACTTCATCACCCATGACAAGTGACTCTCTGGATGTGGCCTTTACCAGCGTTCAACAGATAGCGGGTACATTTGTTTTGCGGTGGCTTCATTGGATGTAATTCAGACAAGAAATACTGCATCGGAATTTAGATATGCTGTTGAGCACCAGGACTAATAACAGTGGGAGACTTTTCGAGACGGCTCCTATATGATGTACAACAACATAACGGAAAACTATAATATCGGCCCGGGCTGTCCTCAACATACAGCGCCACACAACAGCTCATATGTGACACTTGGCGGGGAGACGGAACGGAACCTCCAACATCTCCTACCCTCCATATACTATTATAGGGTCTAGGCCCCAAGATAGTTATATCTCAGCTGTACAACACTGTCATCACCAGCGCGGACAGTGGACATTCAGGAGCACGGGCCCGTTGGGATCGAATCCTCCCACTCCACTGCAGCCATATTCATGGCCTAGGGTGCTACAACTTGTAAAGAATATTTCACGCTACCCATGCTTTCGTTTCACTCAGTTCAGTTATCTCCACCAAGCGTACTTATACCCACAACGCCTTAAACGCATGTTCCCTCTACAGACCAAGAATGCCCATGATGTGGGGAGTTGGATGCCACTTTTTACCACATGGTGTGGGACTGCCCTCCCTTGCAGCATAAGTGGCACAAAATTACCCTAGTAACAGGGGAACTTACTGGACACACGCTCCCCTAAATCTTGTCGTCATGGTATTTGCTATAGATTTGGCTTTTGTTTTATTTAAATGCCACATAGCCATGCAATGGAGGGCATCTGCCACTCCGGACGTTAACATGTGGCTGCAAGCGTTGTTGCGGTGGGCTAGGGCCGAGGCACAGGTGCTCCAATGCCTGAGTGACAGTGGTCTAGCTTTTTTTGGGGGGGGACACGTGATCTGGCCAAGCCAAGAATTATACCCCCCGAACAGAGACAATGAGTCCTCGCACACATGATACCCAGCACTATATTAACGCATCATCTCTGTGCCTGTGTTGTAGCTTGTACACATCAACCAGTAGGATTGTATCTCTGATCACCCGGGACCTCCTAGCTCAACACAGGGCAGCAATCTACTGCCATTTACCACAGCAACCTCCCTTAGGTTGTGCACACTAGGTGGCCAATTCATCCTCCTCCTGTTGTACAGCCATCTCTGGACAATATCACTACCCTTTCTCTTTGGCATTGTGGTAGGCCTACTAACTCCCTACACAACCAATTTTGGAATTGTAATAACTTCTCTGGATGCGATGATTAGATGCAACTGATAATAGCAATAATATTGATTATTATGACATTGATTATGACATTTCTTTTGTTACTGGATTCCCCCCCCCTTTAATGTTTCCTCATGATAAGGTGTTCTGTAATGGTTGGTTCTTGTTGAATTGTAAACAATAAAAACAGATTTAAAAAAAAAAGAATCAGAGGCTAAAGGGAATAAATCTGCATAGTTAAAAGACCTCCACATCACCATCCAAGAATCAGAATGATTAAGAAGGGCTTGCTATTGTCCTTCCTTGGTCACAGAAATTGCCAGTGTTGGTGAGAACAGACAACACCACCTCCATATTTTACATTAACAAAACAAGGAGGAACAAGATGCCTGGAGCTCTCAGGAAAAGACCAGATCTCCTGTGATTGGGCAACTAAAAATGTCATTTCTCTGAGGGTAAAACCTATCCTAGGAATAACAAGCACATGGATAGATACCTTCAGCAGGACAATGGGTGTTTTCTACGATCAGCATCTGTGTATATGGTCTTCAGCTGCAGTGGTGGATCTATTGGACAACTCCATCAAACAAGAAATGCTGGTACTTTGCCAGCATGTAGTGGCTTAGCAGGACGAGGGAATCTTTCAAAATAATCCTCATAGTTCCATCATGGCCCTGCCAATACTGGTTCCCCAACCTACACCTGTCGAAAGTTCCACCCATAGGCTAGGGCAAATGCCAAGACCATCTTTACAAAGAGGATTGCCAGATTCTCTATCTTGACCCAGCTTACTTGAGCTTATTTGCATGGCTACTGAAGGATTAGTAGCCATAATAGACACTTCAGTAGACATATTGCCAGATTGCTTGAAGATTCTGGCCCAGACTAGAGCTCCGTTGCCTATTAACACCGCCCAAACCAAGTCAAAGTGTTCTTCGTCTGATTCAATGAAAACATGTTGCATTCTATATCCACTAAACCTTATCAGATCTTGCTTTTTCCAGTAAGCCCAGTCAGGTCTAAAATATGCCTCCATAAAAGTTAATTTAGCCGCTAAATCAATATTAATTGTTTTATAAACTTTGCACCACTCTTTTCTTTTCAAATCAGTAGGGAGTTCTTGAAAGGACAGTATAGAGCTTTCTCGACAATGAATGCTCAACTGCTCTGATGGGGACTTTACACCATCCTTGGCAAACTGCTGAAGGAACCATTTGGCTTTACCCTTAAGGCAGCCATGAAAATTGTTTATTGGAATACTCCTTTAATTTTAACGCTCACATCTGCTAGGAGAGCAAGTTAGATTCTTGAATTTTAAGGCTTCTTACTGTCTTTTCCACAAAGACAGTGTATTGTTACGCACCACTTCGGGGTTCGTTCCAAAGAGACCTAGGGACTTTCATCTTAATAAGTCAGTTGTGTTTAAAGCCTACTTTCAAAAGTGTCATCAAGTGCAGAAAGGGCTCTGAATTTCTTGGATGTACGCAGATGTTGAACGTTTGATATTGACCTGCATCAAGTCTTTTCAACTTTCATATCAACTGTTCTTTGCCTTTGTGAACCAGAGAACAGGGTGTTCACTCTCAAGCAAGGGAAAGGGTTTTGCAGGGGCAATTGCATTTTGCCACACCAAAGTTGGTTGTCTCTCATTACACGTATGTCCCATTCCACGAGGGTGGTAGTGCCACAGCTGCACTCCGTTTTAATGTTCCTCTGTCAGACATATGCAGAGCAGCAGTATGGTAGAGTTGCCACACTTTACAAAACATTTCTTCAACACAGACACTTAGACAAAATCAATTGTGGGCAAAGTAGTTACACGGCATGTCTTTTATTAAGGTGAGCCTCTTTCTGTATTTTGTATTCCCCTTCATATTCCAATGTATATATTGTTATTTACTTCAACGTTCTATGAAGTACAGACTGCTTCCTGTTCTGATTTGAGTGTGTGACTCTATGAAAGATGCAATGCTGGAGATGAAACAATTTACTACCCCTGACTATAGTTCTCCAGCATTGTCTTTCAGAAGTTCATATGTGACTCCCAAAGGCTCTGATTATTTATAAGCTTTCTCCTAGTGCTTTATAAATCTGAGCAATGGGTAACCTCTGGGATAATTGGAGTTCAATGTGTTCTCACCTCGTTGGCCGAAATTTGGGCCTTCGAAAATTAGATGGATGGGCTTCTACAGTGTATGTGTTTCCTTAGCTTTCTAATGGACATTTTTGGGACTGCTATTGGAAAACCACTGTGGGAACTGCCAGTTCAACAGAGGTGAATAATGATTCAACCTTATAACAAGAGAAGTGACTTTGTATTGTATAAAACTCCAAGTAGTACTTCTTGTCCCTAAGTTTTTACGTTTAGTTTGCAGCAAATAAGTCACAATTTTAATGGCGAGAGCATAATGTTGTTGAAGGTAACAATACAAATGGGGAACTGAATAAAAACTGTGTATCAAAGTTCATACTGCAATAAGGCATGCAGACTACCTTTCACAATCATTTCTAAAGTTTACAAAGCTCTACTCAGATAAATAAGTCAAGACAGCATCAGGTTGTGGAGGCACTCAGAAATAGATTCTTATTGTCACCAAACAACGTGCAAAATGATACAACCTTCCTTCCTGTTTCACTGGGCTGAGCTTAATGCTTTGCTTCCTTTGCTTCAAAGAAAGAGCGATACAATAAAACTAAATTTGAACCACACACAACTATCTCATGTAATATACACAAGCTTTTGTATTTACTAAACAGCAGCATGGGTGTTCTAGAGAAGCTTAATTTCTTTCACCAGGAAAAGCTATTAACTTCACATTAATGAGATTTGTGTTATAGCGTTGTACCCCATTCAGTTTATTGCCCCTGTTTATTGTACAACTTTATATTTCGCTAGGTTACCACTATTTCCCTAAAATGTTGATTAATCTTTTTAGAGGTTACTAGAGAATGAAGGATAGATGGACTCCGTCGACTGTTTATCTTTGAATTAAGTAGTTTTAAATAGTTGATAAAATCACTCCTATTTATTCCAAGTTATTTACCAAACTTGGAATTATCTTTGCGTCGTTTTAAAGCAATGCGCTTTGAGCAAGAAGTTGTCATTTGTTTAAAACTTTGTCTTGTTCTAAAAGAGCCATTAAGATGTAAAAAGAAACTATTACCTTAGTTGCTGTCTTTTAAAATCCTTGATTTTGGGAATTAAAATTATTTCATACACAATGGCAGGATTTTTAGTACGTCATAATGCAAAATATGTGCTACATATTTGAAATGTATTTATTTGGGTTTTTTAAATGCTTAGTTATTATTTCCTGGCCAGATCACAAAACCAGTTCCAAAAGGGTAGGCAGGTGCAACACTCTTGGAATACATCCTTTTTAATCTGAGATATGCATGGATCTTTCCTGCAAGTGAGATCAGATACTTCAAATGGTATGTTTAAAAGGCTCTGTATTAGACTAGCAAATAACTCTAATTATCCTTCTGGCTTACTATTAATACCCTTTTAATTTATTTTGCTGTCTTGTTTGCTCAGCATGGCATATAAGATATGTAGATGTTCTTATGCTGGAGAAGAAACTTACTGACTCATTACATTTGTTGTCCATTGTAAGTTTCCAACATCCTCACCAATGGCCTTCACTGCCTCATTTTTCTTTCTGCTAGGATGTAAATATATGGAACTGATTGAAATGTCTTATTCTTGACTGTGACATTATAGAACTCGCTATCAGCAGTTAACTAACAATCTTGATCATCTCAATTTCAGTAAAAATCCTAACTTATTTGTTGCTTCTCAGCCTGCATAAAACTCTTTAGGTTCTGACTAACTTCGCCAATTCCGATTGGCTCCCCTTCTTTCAGTTTCCACTCACGTTTTCAGTCCAGGCCAGTCAATCATTCTTTATTCAGCATTTGCCATAGAATCACATAAAAGTACATTTACATACACTTCAAATTCTAAAAAGCATATAGCTTCACGATAAAACCAAACTTTGTTACACAAATTGAGCTAAAATGACAAGATTATAAAAGTAAAATACCCCAAAAAAAGCATACCCTTTCTTGCTCATCACTAATAGTTTAACATCATTCTGAACTCAGAAAGTGTCCATAAAGCAGTTATATAAATGCATCAACCATTTCATAACGTTTCCTAATAACTAAAGCAGATCTGGTAAAACCTAAAACAGACAGGATTTAATTGTGAACAATTGTTGTATCTAGGTCACTGCCTCCTTGTAATGCCTAACATTTGCCCTACGCAACATTGGCAATATAAAATCTGATCTTCGATCAGCATACAATATGCAAAATAATTTGAAGTGACTTATGCTCTGCTTTGATTTTGCGTCACAGGGGCTTTGGGGTAACTCTCTGTACCAGGTACCCTATATGGGAAAAGCCACTCTGAAATGAATTAGACTTAGCCTGACCGATGTTAAAAGGGAACATACTACTGAACTCTTGAACCATGCTAAGTAGGGTTCCATGGAATCTGTGGTTGAAATATGGCAATACAGGTCAAAAGACCTTAAGTTAAGTACACCCTGGAGTCTCGAGGTCAAAGTATGCTCTCTAAAGCGTGATTTTACAACTTCTTTTGCATTACTCAGCAAAGATTTGGGGTCTGTAAACATAGTTTCGAGACCCAGATTTTTAAAGGACCTTTTCAAGTAGGAAAACCACAGGATCCTATATGAGTTGGGCCAGTTGTAGGCAGTCAGACAGACAATCCTGGACCAAAGTAGCCTCTGGGTTTCTCCAGCTTCTTGTCCATAGTAGGAGTGGAGAGACTGCAATTGAATCCTCTAACTACTGCAACCCCAGTTCCTCATGACATATATTTGCTGCATTTTTGGGTACCGACAGTAATCTATGTACAAATTTGTTCTCAGTGCATTGCAAATAATCAGTTTTGCCATGACCCCACCAACCTGCCCCGTACATGGCTGCCATTAGGCATTTGGTATTATAGAGAGTCACTATCTGTGGTGCAGGTTTATGGCTTAGTTCACGGGCAAAACAGAAAATCGCCTCAATATTCCTTTCCAGCTGTTGGGACTTAACCTTTAAATGGGAGTTCCATAAGAGGGAGGAATTTAGATACATGCTTAAATAGCAGAAATCCTTCACCTTATTAAGAATTTGGCCACCCATTCTAAATCGTTTAGACTTTGTATTCGAAGGTCCACATGTCATCACATAAGATTTAGCAAAATTTACCTTCAAGTCAAGGTTTTGCATGAACGACAAAAAGAGGTCTAACAGGCCTTGGAGACCATTTGCAGTGCGCGAAATTAATACAGCATCATCTGCATATAATAGGACTGGAAGCTGTCTCTGGCCCATCCTAGGGAAATCCTTCTCACAGCTAAAAAAAAAAAAAAATCATAAAACTTATTTATATATAGCAGGAATAACAAAGGGGCTAAGATACATCCCTGTCTTACTCCTCGCTTGGAGGGAATTGGGCGTGTTCTCTCTCCATTTGGGCTGTGCCTCACAGATACGCTAAGGTCCGTGTGTAAGCGTTTAAGTTTAACAGCTTTCGGTCAATAACCAAGAATTCAATTTTCTCCCAGAGCTTCCCTCTATTTACCAAATCAAAAGCACTAGAAAGGTCAATGAATGCCGTATGGATGACTCATTTTTTAACTGTTACATATTTACTAAGCATGAGCTGTAAATGTGAATATTGGTCTATTGCACTTAAAAATGGCCTGAAACCAGACTGAATTGGGGAAACAATATTTTCCTCCATTACCCACTCCTCCAGTCGTGAGAGAATCACTCTACCTAGAATTGTAACAGTTGAATCTATAAGAGAAATAGGGCTATAACATGCAGGATCCTGCTTAATTCCTTTCTTAAAAATTGGAATTATTATAGCCATTTTCCAAGAAGGGGGGATATGGGACATTGTCACACTTCTCAGAACGTTTATGACTAGAGGGCCCCACAAGTGTGGCAGAGTTTTAAATAAATCTGCAGGATCTCCATCCGGCCCCAGCACTTTCTCTGCCTTGGAACGATTAATTGCTGTTAAGACCTCCTGTGCATCAGTGGGGTGGTCTAATGATACTGGGTTTGTTTCCACGCTGTTTGGGGTTGGGCCAAAGGTCCCTTCATGAGATAGTTTGTTTTCCTCCCCAAAGACCCTTTCATAATTTTGTTCCCAGACATCCTCTGGAATCAAACAGCCATCCCGTTCAATGTTTTCCTCAGAGAAATAAGCGTGATTCACCACCCCCCAAAACTTGGAGGTGTTCTTGAGTTGGTTAGCAACCATAAGATCAGACCAAGCCTTAGTTCTAATTTCAGTTTTCCGCTCTTCTATTGTAGCTTTGTACTGGCTCCTTGCCCTTTTAATTGAAACACGAGAGCGAGGAACCTCTTATAGGGCTTTTTTTAAGGTTAAGATGAGCAGCCATACACGCAGAATTCAACCAACTCTGTACGCCTGGAGCCGGTTTTATCCTGTCAGTAACCAAAGCCATAGAGATAGCATTGCACAACTGCTCATATTCCTGCACTATAAGGTCATTATTTGGTCTGGTGGATAGGCAGATTTTAATTGATACCAGCTTCTCTTTAATAATTCTCTGATTAAAACCAAATTGGTCCACCTTTTCCCATTTAATGCACATATTTCTATTAAAAATTAAGTCGCTGTTCGTGTCCCTTTCCTCAACACCTGATTTTATATTAAAAGCTAAATTAATATGTATAGGGTTATGATCACTGACGCAATGAGGAATTATCTCAAAATCAAGAAGTAGATAGTAATTGGCAGAACTAATAAGGATAAAATCTATAAAACTCCCTTCAGAGTTTCCTGTGAATGTAGGGATTTTCTGCATTCTTTGGGGGCTTACCTCACTGGCGAACATAAGATCATATTTAATAATTTAAAAAAAATCAGCACATCCCTTGCTTCTGAGTGTCTGACATGGGTTAATATTTCACAGCCCTCCAGAAACAAAAGTGCACCGTTTTGTATCTGCTACTTGACATAGGCATATTAAAATCTCCTACCCAGAGCATAATTACATTGTTATCTTGAAGCCAGGTGGAGGAGTCAAGAAAATCCATTACATCCTCAAGAATTTTCTTTAAGGAACCATAAGGGGCATTATTATAAAGGTTTATTAAAAGAATAGCTTTACCCCCCTCCCCGCAGTCATTAATAAAATAATCATGAAATAAGGAGAGGCCCATTTTAATGATGCCTGTGTCCTGTATAAGTTCAGGGAGACGAGGACAGCAAGACCCCCACTGGCCCTTCCTGCTGCAGATGGAATCGTTGGTTGGTGCAGTGTTAGAAAACCATCCAGATACAAGGGGTCAGTCGACAAAGTGTCCTGGATGCAAATAATATCATGCGGGGGCACAAAGTTTAGCCAATCTGAATGTTGTAATTTAAACCAGACTCCCGCAATGTTCAGCTAATCAAGAATAAAGGTTTAGTACTTGTTCTGGGATTTATCTCTTCCAGCAAGTGGGGCAAAGCAAGGACCCATGGCTGAGGGGTCGGGGCACTGACTCTCCATGTAGGGGAGATAATTCTTGAATTACTTCTTCTCCTGAACTCCCTAGAGCTTCCCTACCATGCCGGGGGGGGTTCTTGGTCAGTCAATCATTTTCATCCAGCGAGTTCAGTAGCTCAAAACGATTTGCAGTAGGAAAATTAGCGTGAACTTGAGGGTCTGGCTTATTTTGTAACACCTTTTGAGCTAGCTAAGGATAGAAAAGATGGGTCATAAAAATAGCTAAGCGAGTGCACTTTGATCCCTCCTTTGGACCCTGTCGAATGGCCCAAAATCCCCACCAAGCGTCTCACCAGCCTAGGGTCTTTAAAATTTAACACAACACAGTCTCCCTCAGTGGATTTCCTCGAAGGGCCGAGCCAGTTCACTCTGCGGGCAAAAAGATTCATGTTGTTTCGGTCCACAGGATAGCTTGGTTTGACCCTGATCCAGTGTGTGGAAATTTTTTTTATCAGGGGAGTTGTATCCTCCTTAGTGCCCTCTGACAGAGGGAGGGCACGCATGCCATTACTAGAACAAACGGCTGGCTTTTAGGCGGTAGGTGCAAAACACCTTCAGAGTTGGCATTTCTATTAAAAAACAGTTGTTTTTTTAGCTCCCAGAAGACCAGGTCTGTTTTCCTAAAGTACAGGATTGATCTGATTGTGGGGAACTAGCACAAAATCGGGCAATGTGTGAACCAGGCACCACAGAGCCTGTGTTGTGCCTGTTGATTTCTGCTCTTGAAGAGACTTCCAAGCTATGCGTGTCACCTCACAAGGGTAACTCTGGGATAATTGTCTTCCCACATATTAGTGATTAAGTGTTGGTTATCTGGGGAACTAGACTGGTTGAGTTTACGTGCAAGCGTTCCAACTTTTTAGAAATCAGCTTGGTAAGTTTCTCCTCCAGAGTTGTACAACACACTTTTAATATATAATCAATTTTATCACAAAAATCATTACAAATGCATTTTCCCCTTTCAAAACCCCTCAGGATATCCTCAGTCACTTGGGCATCCTTAGTTTCATTTATAAGTCTATGAATAGTGCATCATTACACATGGAGAGAGGAAGAGGGAGGAGGGGGGATAACTATGGAGGAACACTCCGTACTTAGCTCCCTATAATTCAAAGTACACACGAAAGTACGGGGTTCTCTAGAAGCGGACGTCGCGGATATTAGCGTAGTCCTAGGTTGTATGTATTCCTATTTGGAAGGGTAACGTCAGTGGAATGTCAGTTGGAAATTACCGAGTGGAACAGGTGTCTGCTTAGGTGTTTTTAGTTTTTCAGTAGATTAGCTGGATCCCGATCTTTCCAGAAACAAGTTTATTTACGCACTCCCTCCTGTTCCTTTAACAGTGAGGTTGAGTCCGCCCAGGTGGCACTGTCCTACCTGGGTGGGTCTAGGTGGTCAAATGATGAAGCATGACACTATATAGTGTGTGAGACCACCTAGTCCGTAAAAGGAAATTCCCTTCTTCCCTCCCCTCGCTGTTCCACTCGGTAATTTCCAACTGACATTCCACTGACGTTACCCTTCCAAATAGGAATACATACAACCTAGGACTACGCTAATATCCGCGACGTCCGCTTCTAGAGAACCCCGTACTTTTGTGTGTACTATGAATAGTGCATCCCTTTTTCTCAATTGTAGTCGACTGCTTTTTTACGCCCACCCTTCTTCCCTCTGGTGGTAAAGAAACCACAGGGGAGGGATCTGATGTTGAAGGCTTCGATAGATTCCTTATTGGGCTCCCATCGTGCAGGGTTGAAAACAAGGAGTGAGCTTTTGATCCATCCTGGGGAGGATCTCTATCCTGGGAGTTCCGCGGTAAGAGCTCTGGTGCGGAGGGTTTAATTAAAACTTGAGGTTCCAGAGGAGGCCTCTGTGACAATTTCTGCAAACCCCAATCCGGACATCAGCTTGCTCTAGTTCAGACTCTATGACCCCCATGACAGATGATAGATAGTTTGCAATGGACAGTTGGGCGGAGGAACCTGGGCTGCTTTTCTCATTATGCACATTTGTCTTCCTCTTCCCCATTTTAATTATAATACCTACATGCCTTATTTGCCCCCGCGGTAGAAGACGTCCCGAAAAGCAAGCGGGAAGAGTAGGGGCCCGACCCGGCCTCTTCCAGCTGATGACGGGTGAAGGTGGGCCTGGTCTTGGCCCGGGCACAAGCTTGGGCTAGTCATGCGCTGCAGGACTGCGGCACAGGATTTAAAGACGCCTCCTCCACTCCCGCTGGGCAGCTGGGGCTTGTGGTCCTGCCCCCCTATCAACGCGCTTTCCTCAGAGGGTCCCACGCTGTGGGACTGCAGCGCAGGATTTAATGCCGCCGGGTTCCCGTCTCCTCCACTCCCACTGGGCAGTCCGGGGCTTGTGGTCCTGCCCCCGTATGAAATCACTTTTTACAGAGGGTTTTCAGTCATTTGTATCTAACTAAACGATTGTGCCACAATGCTTAACAAACAAAAATAATTATAGTATCTTTCTGTTTAACCGTTTAGTATTCAACTACCATGTCACCTTTTCAGTTAATGCTTGTACAAAATGGGTGTTTGTTGACTGAGCAACAGTTCTATTATGTCTTTTTAAGTCTCTGAGCAGTGCGCCCCCCACACCCCTAATTCTAAAACACTTTTTGAGCCCTGCTTGAAACAGTGGTGGTTGTATTGCATGTGGGCAGTCAAGGCATTGCTGAATATTATGCGTCAGTTGTATTTGTGCTGTAAGATATGAATAAATACTAATCAAATGATGACTTAATTGAATGCAGCTGAAACGGAAGAAGTGATAGTGTTACTTTTTAATCTTTTTCTTTTTGTTTCCATAGGAAAAAGAGGGCAGGAGTTTGGATTTAAGCGGTGGTTTGGTTGTAACATCCTTATGCAAGCCTTCATCTTCACCTGCTCACATTTTAAAACATTAATTTACTGGACATATTCGATTGATTTCCCACAAATACACGGGCCATTTCCTGAACGCTGAGAAGACACCCACAAAGGTTTTCAGGAGAAGATGATATGAAAGGACTGATGTACTGAACAGTTCCCATCTATTACATGTTGAGCGTTGGGTGATGAACGGGGCAAAGAAACAACATAATTTCAGACAGGAATTGTTTTGCCTACTGACTGTTTATAAGCCAGTCACAGTTGCCTGTCTTGGATTTCGGTTAGAATAATTATCTGCCTGTCAAACTGCTAAACACTGCATAATACAAAATGTCTGGCAGGTTTGGCGAGGATATATGTGTGCATATGTCAAACTTGAGAACAGTGGAAAGGTATCGGTTTCTCCTGATGAAATGTTATATATTTCTGTTGTTTTAAAACATCATTACTGTATTACCCACTTTTTAAAAAAGAAAAACAAAAAAAACAAAAACTCTCTCTAAAACACATTTGCAACTAACTACAGGTATTTTTCAGAAAGTATGGAGGAATCAGTCCGGGTCAATTTTCCTAATTCGGACTCGCCTGTTGCTGCATAGGAATATATTTAGTGATTTAAATGTATTACAATGTAAAATATTTTCTTATCTGCAGGCTCAATTTTAGAGACAGCAGAAATACACTCAAGAGTATTAATTGTGGCTACTGGTAACATTTCTCATCCTACTGTTTGAGGAAATATAATGTAGTAATTTAACAGTTCAGGCAAACGTATTGTACAATTGTTTGCCATTTCCAGCTTCTGGTTAATGCTAGATCTTCAAGGTCGGTGTGTTTTCAAAAATAAAACAAGAACACATGAAAGGCCCTATCCTACGTGATTTGTATGTAAAATACTATTTTATTAATAATGCCATGGATGTTATACTTAGCACGATTAAAGAACTACCATGTATTATGTGGTCAGGTTGATTCCTGTAGCTAGGGTTAAGATATGTTAAAATTTCTGTCTGGGCGTAATATGCTTGAGCAATTCATATGTGGACCTAGCATGAGAGAGCTTGGGTTTCTCATACTAGAAACCCATCTTTAATGTAGTGTGCATCTAAGGTGAAATCCCCTTGCTGGGTTTGGATTTTTCAGACATTTTAGTATTCAGATATGCCCTTCAGCCATACAAAAATAGCTCCCACTTCTGAAATGAGAGTTTCATTATGGCGGCAGAGATCTTGTACTAATAAGGCTTTCAAGTCCTGTAAAGAAATTAATATTCAGTAATTGAACAATGCTGCTTCAGGGATTTTTGCAGCCCATCGTTAAGTGACATTAATGGTTTATCTTTGCTGATGCAAGGACACTCTAGTCCCACTTAGCTTGTGCCCGATACACATTTGGCATGTCTCCCCATCTATAGTTTGCCCAATTCTTGTGAGGCAGGAATTGTGGGCACAGACCAATTTAATGAGGGTTGTTGATTGGTGTGTAACAATAAGAGCGAAGATGGTTTCTGATATAGGCAGTGGTTAACATTACTTTGGAGGGCTTTTTTTTGTTTGTTTTTGGGTGCATTTTGCACGGTGCATGTTTATCAATGCTGCCAGCCACGTTTTGCATTTCTATATATAAGTAGGCTGAACATGCACTCTTTAGGGCCCTTTTGCAAACCATTTAGGAGAGAGTCTAGAACTTGCAGAACGTTGATCTTGGTACCATATCTCTCAAGTCTGAATATTTACTTGTCTTCACGTAAAACACACAGACATTACCTGGGTTATAGCACTGCTTTAATGTTCTTGGCATTAGTCCTGCCCTGTACCTTTCCCATTCATGGTTAATATAATTTACCATTGCTACTTGTGCTTTGGGTTGCATCCACTCTAAATGTGGATTTCTGTATGTAAGTGGTGGCAAATTATATGCTTTTGGAATTTTAATTACTGGGTTTGTTCCTGGTGTCAGCCCTGTCTTCTGTCTACCTCATATGAAATAGGATGGCTGTTGGTAGCGTGGAGGAAGGACTTCTTTTATCAGCCACTGCATTGGAAACCATGTTTGGGTGCCGAATGGCTGTTCTGGTATGCTTCAAATGATTGCCAGAATGTAGCCTCAACTCTCTAAAGTCGTTTGAATGATCCTTTTTAACAGATGAGAATTGAAATGTTTTCTAAGCCTTCGAGATATGAATGACGATGTCATAGGTTTGTGAACTACTGAGCTGTATTTATAAAATATTCAACACATCTACAGCTTTTGTTGCTTTGCATACTAAATCAATTTCCCATTCTAAGTTGAGAAACTTTGCCAGTTGTACATTTAATTGTAAATTGTTACCTATACAAATTGCAACATTTGTGCATTGATTTTGTGTCCGTGGTCACCTTTTATGAGGACAGTTCTTTTTGAAATAAAAGCATGAATGATGAACAGTTGATTTTATTATCTTCAATAAATAGAATTTTTGGCTATGAAACAAAACTTTGCTACAAAATTGTAAGGCAATAATTGTTTTTAAACTAAAAGTTTACATCAGCGACTATTTGACTCTATACTGTTTTACTTTTAATTCCAATTACCTATTAACATTTTCTCTCCAAGAGCTTATCTTCAGCCCAGTGCAAAGGAGGGAAAGAACGTAAAGGAAACAGAAAACCATCAAACTAAGAGCCATCTGCTGTTGTACAGCATACCACTTTGTCAGTGAACTTTTTCTATAGTTCCTTTCATGCTGCAGCCAGAAGCTGATTTACAGAGATTTTGATGTGACTGACAAACAAAACAATTTTGTCACATGTTTTTTCCTTTGTTACTGTCGTAGTCATTATCACTTCATTCCAAAATTTTATTGGTGAAGCGAAAAGTGAACACATTTTTTGTTAATGCTCCCATTTTATATTGCATAAACAAGTCCCCAAAGCCATTGAAATGTTTTTCAGAGGTGTATGTTAAAAGGTTAATGATAATAAAAAAATGCAAAATATCCATAATTGTAGGTAGGATAGAGGTGAAAACAGAGTGAACTAAAGCAAAGGTCAGTATCAATAAATACAAAGCGGCTTAAAATGAACTTGTTTACGTGGTAGCAGAACTATCACAAATGTCAATCCATGCACGAGCACAGAAGATGCTAGAACAAATTGCAAAGAAACATAGTTTTGAGGAAAATATCAGAACATTGTCTCTGTTATTGATGCAAAAACATAGTAACATGTTTTGAATGGGATTAATGGGCCCACTAATAAGCATGGCCACTGTGTGCAGGGCTGCATTCAGTGGTGCAAGATATTTTTTTTGTTTGGTCTATTAGAAGACAATTTCCATTGTCCAGCTTAGAAAGTACTGCAGTGACTGCCACAGTTTTTAAGTCTGGTTCAGGTATATAGAATTTTGTCTCAAATTGATTGTTTTTGGCTATGGGCCTCATTACAAGTCTGGTGGTCCGAAACCCGGACCGCCAGACCCATAGGGAGGAGACCACTGCAAGGCTGGCAGACTCCTCTCCAGAACTATTACAAGTTTTCTACTGGGCTGACAGACAGAAATCTGTTGTTTCACCAGTTGGTCCGCCCAGTGGAGACTGTGCAGTGGCATTGGCCTCAGCACCTCATGGAGCCGAGGCCAATGCCGTCGCACAGAGGGTGCTCCCAATACCCAACACCCTTGGAGTACACACTGTCTGCTGTAGCACAGACAGTGTGCATTCCGAGGGCGCTGGGCAAAGGGGCCCCTGCACGGCCCACAACATGGTTGTGGGCTGTGCAGGGGCTGCCCTGTGGCACCCAGCACTGGCTTTCTGCCAGCCTTTCCATGGCAGGAATCCCACCATGGAAAGGCTGTCAGAAAGTGAAGTTGTGATCAGCACAGCAGTGCTGCTTTAAGCACCACCGTGGCTGAGCATGACTTCGACCGTCACCTACCCGTCGGGATCAATGATCTAGGGGGTAGCAGAAGGCCCCTGGCAGTCGGACCACCAAGGCCGTAATATGGCAGTTGGAACGGCCTGGTGTGCGGCAGTCCCACCACCACCGTGGGTTTGGTGGTCCTGGGACCGCCAAACTCATTCTTCTGAAGATTGTTTTTACTGTGAGGAAAACATCTTAAAGGTTTCGCACATTCAGTGTTCACTGGCTCAAAATCAATGATAAATATCGAGTCTATCAAGAATTTCACAGCTGTTGTACCATGAGGCAGTGAAAAAATTAATTCAAAATGGTTGAGATTCAGAAGTTGTGTCAATCACATCAGAAGACTCTTAATAGTCAGAGTTAGAAGAAAAATGTCTTCAGGGAAGAAAATAAGGACCTATGAGTGTCATCAGCAGAAAGATGGTAATAAATACCTGGATTGTTAAAGTGTGGAGAGAGGTTATACAAAGATGCAAGGACAGTGCTGTGAGGTACTCCTTGGGGAGGGGCATTGGTCTTAAGAGAGTGATACCAAATGTTATCTGTTGTGCTTGATTGAGTAGGAAAAATGTGAACCAGGAATAAACTATCCCATCTATAACCCAAGCAGTGTCTTAATATTTCCAGTGTGATCTTCTATTCGCGTATCAAATGCCATGGTTACATCGATGTTAAGTAGACGAGAGTCACTGGAACCTAGAAAGGATTGGATATTGTCCACTATTTTCGGCATGCCTGCCTTGTTGCTGCAGCCTCATCTAATACCTGGTTGGAGGTCACCTAGGAGATTATTTTCTTGACTGACTTTCTTAGGTTGTTATCACCACAGCTTCCACAAATTTTCAGCAGAAAAGGCGAAACTGTATTTGAACAGAAATTTATATCTTTTGGGTCTGCTCCGGGCATTTGTAAGAGAGAAGAAATTTAACTGATTTTTAGATCATTTGGAACTTCACCTTTGATGGGAAATGTGTTGATCAGATTTGCTCTGTAAGGGGCATGAAGAACGCAAATTCTTGTGACCAGTTGTACTATAATGGGGCAGTTTGTTAATGCTGCTACCAGATTCAATTTGTAAAATCAAATTGAGGAATAGTTAATTGAGGATAGATTTTTAGGTGAGTGATTAATTATTTTTAGTGGTAGTTCTCATTTCCTGAGTCTTTGATCTTGAGGTTCAGAAGTAGAATCAGTCCCCCATTTAGCAACATCAGAGACTTTTAGTACAGTTTTGGATGAGTCAATTTAACATATGATATAAGAATTTTTCATGAAAGATTAGTTTCTTTTAAGTTTTCATTTTCCACCCCAGTACTTCTAGGTCTTTGAACGGGTTCTGGTACTTTACCATTTCTTGTTTGAGAGGTTCGATGGCATCTGTCGCTGTAGATACACATGTTTTGCAATAGCTCGCCATCTGGTGTTGGGCCGGAGTGATATAAGTTGTTTTTCCTCGAAGAAGTCTTTCGAGTCACGGGACCGAGTGACTCCTCCTTTTGTGTCCATTGCGCATGGGCGTCGACTCTATCCTCGATTGTTTTTTTTCCGCCATCGGGTTCGGACGTGTTCCTGTCGCTCCGAGTTTCGGAATGGAAAGATAGCTAAATTCGGAAGATTTTCGTCGGTATTGTTGCGTTCGGGATCGGCGTAGTTAGATTCAACACCGCATCGAAGATCGAAGAGCTCCGGTGCCCTTCGGGGTAGTTTTTCGATCCCCCGTCGGGGCCTGGTCGGCCCGACCGCGTGCTGAAGAACGCCGATGGAACGGACCCCGTTCCGTTTCTGTCCCAAATGCCACAACAAGTACCCCTATACAGACCAACACTTGGTCTGTAACCTGTGCCTGTCACCTGAGCACAGTGGAGACACCTGCGAGGCCTGTCGTGCGTTCCGGTCCCGAAAAACACTCCGAGACCGTCGAGCCAGAAGACTTCAAATGGCGTCCGCGCCGACAGCCCACCGAGAGTTCGAGGAACAAGAAGAGGAAGGTACCTTCTCGATCCACGAATCGGACTCCGAGGAATTCGATGACCCACAAACCGTGAGTAAGACGTCGAAAACAACACATAAGAAGATTGACAAGGCCCAGGGGACGCCACTGCCACCAGGCCATGGCTCGACCCATAAATTCGGTGACCGACCGTCGGCACCGAAAAAGGCCCAAACAGTGCCGAGACAGTCCGACTCCGGTCGAGACACCGGTACGCAGCCTTCTCGGGACCGAGAAAGTGCTGGAGACAAGCATCGACACCGAGATAGCGGTGTAGACACGGCTCAACGCCGAGACAGCGGCACCGACGAAGATCGACGCCGAGAGGTTTCGGCCCCGAAAAAAAGAAAAGTCAGCTCGGAGCCGAAAAAAGATGCAGACAGGGTTTCGGTGCCAAAACAACCTGCAACCGACCCAGTTTCAGGCTCTTATACAGAGGAGCATTCACTAACCTCCCAAATGCGAAAGCATAGGTTCGAGGAAGAGCTGCAATCTACCGATGTAGACCATACGCAAAAGCGTATCTTCATACAGGAGGGAACAGGGAAAATAAGCACCCTTCCCCCTATTAGAAGAAAGAGAAGACTGGAGTTCCAAACTGAACAAACACCACAAACAAAGGTGGTGAAAAAGGTTACTCCACCACCCTCTCCTCCACCTGTAATTCACGTCTCACCAGCACAAACTCCATCACATTCCCCAGCTCACACCACCATGAGCCAGGGTGACCAGGATCAGGACGCATGGGACTTATACGACGCCCCAGTGTCAGATAACAGCCCGGAGGCATACCCTACGAAGCCATCTCCACCAGAAGACAGCACTGCGTATTCTCAAGTGGTGGCTAGAGCAGCACAATTTCACAATGTAAGCCTCCACTCAGAACAGGTAGAGGATGACTTTTTATTCAACACCCTCTCCTCCACCCACAGCTCCTACCAAAGCCTGCCTATGCTCCCTGGTATGCTCCGGCACGCAAAATAAATTTTTAAGGAGCCGGTCAAAAGTAGGGCAATCACACCAAGAGTGGAAAAAAAGTATAAGGTGCCCCCTACAGACCCTGTTTTCATCACTGCACAGCTGCCACCAGATTCCGTTGTTGTAGGAGCAGCTAGGAAAAGGGCCAACTCCCACACATCTGGGGATGCACCACCCCCGGATAAGGAAAGCCGCAAGTTCGATGCAGCTGGAAAGAGTCGCAGCACAGGCTGCAAACCAGTGGCGCATCGCCAACTCTCAAGCACTACTTGCGCGCTATGACAGAGCCCATTGGGATGAGATGCAACACCTCATTGAACATCTACCCAAAGACCTACAAAAAAGGGCAAAGCAAGTGGTTGAGGAAGGTCAAAACATTTCAAACAACCAGATACGCTCCTCCATGGACGCAGCAGACACAGCTGCAAGGACAATTAATACATCCGTGACCATCAGAAGGCATGCATGGCTACGAACGTCTGGGTTTAAACCAGAGATACAGCAGGCAGTTCTCAATATGCCTTTCAATGAAAAAGAACTGTTCGGTCCAGAAGTGGACACAGCGATAGAAAAACTTAAAAAGGACATGGACACTGCTAAAGCAATGGGCGCACTCTACTCCCCGCAGAGCAGAGGAAACTACGGCACCTTCCGCAAGACACCCTTTAGAGGGGGGTTTCGGGGTCAGGCCACACAAGCCAGCACCTCACAGGCAACACCGTCCAGTTACCAGGGACAGTACAGGGGAGGCTTTCGGGGCCAATACAGAGGAGGGCAATTCCCTAGGAATAGGGGAAAATTTCAAAGCCCCAAAACCCCTGCAACTAAGCAGTGACTCACATGTCACTCATCCCCTCCACACAACACCAGTGGGGGGAAGAATAGGTCATTATTACAAAGCATGGCAGGAAATCACTACAGACACTTGGGTTCTAGCAATTATCCAACATGGTTATTGCATAGAATTTCTACAATTCCCTCCAAACATACCACCAAGAGCACAAAATTTATCACAACATCATTCCGAGCTCCTGGAGACAGAAGTTCAAGCACTATTGCAAAAGAATGCAATTGAATTAGTACCAAACACACAAATAAACACAGGAGTTTATTCACTGTACTTCTTAATACCAAAGAAGGACAAGACGCTAAGACCAATCCTAGACCTCAGGATAGTAAACACATACATCAAATCAGACCACTTTCACATGGTCACACTACAAGAAGTGCTACCATTGCTCAAACTACACGACTACATGACAACCTTAGACCTCAAAGACGCGTATTTCCATATACCAATACATCCATCGCACAGGAAATACCTAAGGTTTGTATTCAAAGGAATACATTACCAATTCAAAGTATTGCCTTTCGGTTTAACAACAGCACCAAGAGTCTTTACAAAATGTCTAGCAGTAGTCGCTGCACACATCAGAAGGCAGCAAATACATGTATTCCCGTATCTAGACGACTGGCTAATCAAGACCCATTCGTTATCAAAGTGCTCACACCACACAAATCAAATCATACAAACCCTCTACATACTGGGGTTCACTGTCAACTTCGCAAAATCAAACATCCTGCCGTGCAAAGTACAACAGTACCTAGGAGCCATAATAAACACAACAAAAGGAGTAGCCACTCCAAGTCCACAAAGAATTCAAAACTTCAACAACATCATACAACGCATGTATCCAACACAAAAGATACAAGCAAAGATGATATTACAACTCCTAGGCATGATGTCTTCATGCATAGCCATTGTCCCGAACGCAAGACTGCACATGAGGCCCTTACAACAGTGCCTAGCATCACAATGGTCACAAGCACAGGGTCACCTTCTAGATCTGGTGTTAATAGACCGCCAAACTTACCTCTCGCTTCTATGGTGGGACAATATAAATTTAAACAAAGGGCGGCCTTTCCAAGACCAAGTGCAACAATACGTAATAACAACAGATGCTTCCATGTCAGGGTGGGGAGCACACCTCGATCAACACAGCATACAAGGACAATGGAACGTACATCAAACAAACCTGCATATAAATCACCTAGAACTGCTAGCAGTTTTTCAAGCACTAAAGGCTTTCCAACCAATAATAGTTCACAAATACATTCTCGTCAAAACAGACAACATGACAACAATGTATTATCTAAACAAGCAAGGGGGGACACACTCAACGCAGTTGAGCCGGTTGGCACAAAAGATATGGCATTGGGCAATTCACAACCAAATTCGCCTAATAGCACAGCTTATCCCAGGGATTCAGAATCAACTCGCAGACAATCTCTCTCGAGATCACCAACAGGTCCACGAATGGGAAATTCACCCCCAAACTCTGAACACTTACTTCAAGATCTGGGGAACACCTCAGATAGACTTGTTTGCGACAAAAGAGAACGCAAAATGCCAAAACTTCGCATCCAGATACCCACACAGGCAGTCCCAGGGCAATGCCCTATGGATGAACTGGTCAGGGATATTTGCCTACGCTTTTCCTCCTCTCCCTCTCCTTCCTTATCTGGTAAACAAACTCAGTCAAAACAAACTCAAACTCATATTAATAGCACCAACTTGGGCAAGGCAACCCTGGTACACAACGCTGCTAGACCTATCAGTAGTACCACACATCAAACTGCCCAACAGACCGGATCTGTTAACTCAACACAACCAACAGATCAGGCACCCAGATCCAGCATCGCTGAATCTGGCTCCTGAAATCCTAGAATTCGGACACTTACAACTTACACAAGAGTGTATGGAAGGCATAAAGCAAGCCAGAAGGCCATCCACCAGGCACTGCTATGCAAGTAAATGGAAGAGGTTTGTTTGCTACTGCCATATTAATCAAATCCAACCATTACACGCAACTCCAAAAGATGTAGTGGGTTACTTGCTTCACTTACAAAAATCTAACCTAGCTTTCTCTTCCATTAAAATACACCTTGCAGCAATATCTGCATACCTGCAGACTACCTATTCAACTTCCCTTTATAGGATACCAGTCATTAAAGCATTCATGGAGGGCCTTAAAAGAATTATTCCACCAAGAACACCACCTGTTCCTTCATGGAACCTAAATGTTGTCCTAACTAGACTTATGGGTCCACCTTTTGAACCCATGCACTCCTGCGAAATACAGTTCCTAACCTGGAAGGTTGCATTCCTCATCGCCATTACTTCCCTAAGAAGAGTAAGCGAGATTCAGGCGTTTACAATACAAGAACCTTTTATACAACTACACAAGAATAAGGTCGTCCTAAGGACTAATCCAAAATTTTTACCAAAGGTTATTTCACCGTTCCATCTAAATCAAACAGTGGAACTTCCAGTGTTCTTCCCACAGCCAGATTCCGTAGCTGAGAGGGCACTACATACATTAGATGTCAAAAGAGCATTAATGTATTACATTGACAGAACTAAAAACATCAGAAAGACTAAACAACTATTTATTGCATTCCAAAAACCTCATGCAGGAAACCCAATATCAAAACAAGGTATAGCCAGATGGATAGTTAAATGCATCCAAATCTGCTACCTTAAAGCTAAACGACAGCTGCCCATTACACCAAGGGCACACTCAACCAGAAAGAAAGGTGCTACCATGGCCTTTCTAGGAAACATCCCAATGCAAGAAATATGTAAGGCAGCCACATGGTCTACGCCTCACACATTCACCAAGCACTACTGTGTAGACGTGTTATCCGCACAACAAGCCACAGTAGGGCAAGCCGTATTAAGAACATTGTTTCAGACTACTACCACTCCTACAGGCTGAGCCACCGCTTTTGGGGAGATAACTGCTTACTAGTCTATGCAAAACATGCGTATCTACAGCGACAGATGCCATCGAACTGAAAATGTCACTTACCCAGTGTACATCTGTTCATGGCATCAGTCGCTGTAGATTCGCATGTGCCCACCCGCCTCCCCGGGAGCCTGTAGCAGTTCGGAAGTTACCTTCAACTATTTGTATATATATCATTTCAACCTTATATAGGTACATACTTAGTCACTCCATTGCATGGGCACTATTACTACAATACAACTCCTACCTCACCCTCTGCGGGGAAAAACAATCGAGGATAGAGTCGACGCCCATGCGCAATGGACACAAAAGGAGGAGTCACTCGGTCCCGTGACTCGAAAGACTTCTTCGAAGAAAAACAACTTGTAACACTCCGGCCCAACACCAGATGGCGAGCTATTGCAAAACATGCGAATCTACAGCGACTGATGCCACGAACAGATGTACACTGGGTAAGTGACATTTTCATTTTCTCTCGTAAATTCTTTAGAGTTCCACGGAGAGGACAGTTTTAATTGTAGTTCTCTAGTATTGGATCTTTCATAGATTCACATGCTTGAATCATCCCTGTTGTCAAGGTGGGAGTCTCACGGTAACCCTAAATACACATAGCAGTAAACTTTACACACTAGGCCCCGATGGCCCACCTAGGCTCTTTTACAGCCTATCCATGTCCTTTTGCAAAAAAGACCCAAAGTTGAGCCACAGCCAATCAGGCGTCCACACCCTCTAGAACACTCCCAACAGAGGCTCTTTCCCTCAGATTTTCTACCGCACGTCGTGGGAAGGGAGTCTATCTGAGCTCTGCTCAGTATACCTTTCTGACAGGATTTTTTCTCTCAGAAAAGTTCACCTTTACAATCTCAATATGTCTCAGCAGACTAAGAAGGGTCTGTTTAGAGATTGTGGCAGTTGTGGGAAGAAGAGACTTCATGTTGATGACCCCCACAAAAAGTGTATCTACTGCCTGCATCCTGACCACAAGGTGAGAGACTGTAAAATCTGTCGCACCTTTAGTCAGAAAACCCTCAAAGACCGTGAGGGTAGGCTTCTGTTGTGGCTGCAGAGACAGAAGGCCATGGAAAACCCATCTTCAGATGAGAGTGAAGCATCATCTTGCTCCCTCAAAAGACCTGGGGAGAAAGGAAGACTACCAGAGGAACCACCGAAGAAAGTGGTTAAAAAGGCAAAGCATACATCTATGAAGAAGCAGGGGTGCCAAGAATCTGCTACCTCCGGATCAGAGACCCAGACAAAACTCTTCAAAAAGGTTCGCTCAGAGCCTATGACGCCTGTGGGAAAAAAGGCACCCACAAAAAGTGCCTCTCTGTCCCTGTCGCCAACGAGGGATCTGGTAAGACCTTCCTCTGATGCTTCCAAGAAACGCCCGTCGACGACGGTCACGATGACGACGTTTACTACGGCAGTGTCACCGATGATAGTAACATCATCGCCGCTTTCATCGACGACGATTATCACCACTAAAATCTTCAAGAAGGCATCGTCGACGAAGACATTGTCGACGGCGGAAGCAGCAATACTCCATCCGTCGACAACAACACTATCGTCGACGAAGCACCTGCCCACGAGGATCAGGAAGGTGCCGTCGACGAGCACACCTGTGCCGCCCGCGAGACAACTGATCGGCGAGAGACCCGCCGGCAACGCATGTGTCGACGACAAGAGAACCGTCGAATGGACTGTCGACGACAAAAACTGAACTGTCAACGGCAGTGATAGAAATTTTGTTGGCTCAATCGTCCGCCATGATGCCCTCCTCTGGGGATTTCGGATTACAGCACGATTCTGCAAGGTTCCTCCCTCTTTCGTTTATCACCACGGGAGAAAAAACATCACCAATTTTTCCAAGGCATACTTCTCCAAGCAAGGTTTTGCCATATCCCACGCAGCATCTCCTGGATGATGATCAGGACATTTATTCACAGGATGACAGAATGTTTGGTGCAGCCATTAGTCCATCTCAGCTGCATGTAAAGTGCCAGGACTTGGATGACGAGGAGGAACGGCAGGAGCAGCTCTATTTTTCCTCAACCACATGTCAACGTGACTCTTCATACCCAATGGGGGAACAAGAATCTTCTTTCCCCATGCCTAGGTCATTGGTGACGGATCTCCAGGGTATGCTAAAGGACTACTATCGGCGTTTTCCACCGTCGACGTCTGTAACTCCATCCAGGCCTTACAGTCAGCGGACACCTATGCAAACCCCTATGACCAGTCTCCCGGGAACATCACACAGAAGTGTCCCATTGGTTCCCCAACCACAGGATGACCATATCTCGACGGATGACGAGAGGGAAGAAGGGGAGATAATGGAGACAGCTCCTAGTGAGTGGGATGAATACCTCATTCCCACACCGTCACCGTCACCGCCGCCGGCAGGTCCAGTTGATTCACCCCCTGAGGACATGGGGGTTTTTCACAATTTAATGGAAAAGGCGGCGAAGAGATTCGACTTACCTAATATTTCGCAGGAAACGGATTGCTTCTTATATGACTTCAAAGAGCCATCAAGGAGATCAGTAAGAGCAATCCCAATAGTGGATTTCCTATTGCAGGAGGGGTTGAAGGCAATGAAAAATCCAGCGACAGTGCCTTCA
The DNA here is from genome assembly GCF_031143425.1 of Pleurodeles waltl. Classification (NCBI taxonomy): domain Eukaryota; kingdom Metazoa; phylum Chordata; class Amphibia; order Caudata; family Salamandridae; genus Pleurodeles; species Pleurodeles waltl. Next base: position 496,381,764 of record NC_090451.1, on the reverse strand, counting down.
CAAATGCCAAAGCTCGAGAAAAAGTACAAGGCCCCTGATAACACTCCAGCCTGCTCAATATCACAACCGAAGCCAGATTCGGTAATATCCCAGGCAGCGCAGCGTCGATCTAAAAACCCTTCGCCACCTATCGCATCGCCTCCAGGCAAGGATGGGAGGAGATTGGACAATATTGGGAAGAGGTTTTCCTCGGTGACGGTGATCATGGTGAAGGAGGCTAACTCCTTGGCCATACTAGGGAGGTATGATCGCCAGATGTGGGCAGACATGTCAGCTTATATAGATCTCTTGCCTGAGGATGTCAAGGTGGAAGCAAAGATGGTGCTGCAGGAGGGTGAGTGGATCGCAGCGGAGATCATTGACTGCGCAATAGACATTTCCTTAACAGGATTCCCACAACTCGCAGGAGCAGCGGTTTTACGTAGGCAGGGGTGGCTCAAGTCTACATCCTTCTGTCTGGAGGTCCAGAGCCGTATTCTGGGTATGGCGTATGATGGGGAAAGTCTGTTTGGGAAGCATGTAGGCCACATGCTACAGTCCATCAAAACGGATACTTATACGGCGAGATTGCTTGATACCTTGCAGTACTGGCAGCAGCCCTTTTGTGGGGCAAGGGGTAGAGGATGTTATTCCTTTCGAGGCGGCTTCCAACAGTAGAGACCCCAGTATCAGTCCTCTTCGACAGGACCCAGGCAGCAATACAGCCAGCATCAGCAGCATTATCGATTGCCACCTACCGCTGCATATAGGCACCCAACGAAGGAAAGGCCGGTGCCACGGGGAAGAGATACCGGAAGAAAACAATGACCAGCTAGCCATACCAGCTTCCTACGCTACCAGGGGCTCCAAGATCGGGGGTCGCATCACTTCTCACTTCCTTCGTTGGAAGGCCATAATATCAGACAGATGGGTGTTGGATGTGGTGGCCAGAGGGCATACTCTGGAGTTCATACAGAAACCACCGGGCTTCCCTCCGTCGGGCCCTCCACCTCCACGGTTAACCCAACTCCTTAAGGAAGTACAGGTGATGCTACGCAAGGGCGCAATAGAGCTGGTCCCTGCTCATCACAAGAACAAGGGGTTCTATTCACGCTTCTTTCTGGTAAAGAAACCTTCAGGAGACTGGCGCCCCATTCTGGACTTAAGGTCACTAAACAAGTTTCTGAAGAAACAGTCGTTCAGTATGTTAACACTGCAGGACATCTTGCGCCTCCTGAGTACCGGAGATCATAAGGCATCCCTAGACCTCCAGGATGCGTAATTTCATGTTCCAATACACCGCAACCATCGAAAATTCCTCAGGTTCAAGGTGGCTGGTATCCACCTACAGTTTCGGGTCCTGCCTTTCGGTTTGAAATCGCCCCCCGGAATTTTTACAAAGATGCTGGCTCCAGTGGCAGCTCACCTCCGCCAGTCAGGCATGCAGGTTTTCCCTATCTCGACGACTGGCTTATCAAAGCACCCTCAAAGGATCAGGTAGTGCGTCACATCTCTCTCTGCCTCCAGTTGTTTGGCCTAGGGCTCACCGTCAATTACCGGAAGCCACATCTTCGCCCCACACAGACATTGAACTTCTTAGGAGCGGTACTAGACACTGTCCGCAGCAAGGCGTACCCGTCTCAGGAAAGGAAACTAAAGCTGAACATGTTAGCCCGCAAGCTCTCGGCAAGAAAGTGCATTTCAGTTCGCACCCACAAATCATTGCTGGGAATGATCTCGTCATGCCTTCTGCTGGTTACAGACTGCAGACTGTATATGCGCCCCCTATAAGAGTAACTGAACGCTCAATGGTGCCAAGTACAGGGTTCTTTCGAGTACAAAATTCTCATCACATCGGAAATGCGAAAAGCCATGGCTTGGTGGGCGACAACGGCAAATTTGTCCAGCGGTCTCACGTTTCTTCATCAGGTGCCCCGCTATATAGTGACAACGGATGCTTCCCTGGAAAGTTGGGGTGCCCACCTTCAAGATCTTCAGATCAGCGGATCCTAGACTCCAAAGGACAGTCAACTCCACATAAATCAGCTGGAGCTCAAGGCAATAGATTTCGCTCTAAAGGCTTTCTTGCCAAGGCTTCAGGGCTCAAATGTCTTAATCAGGACGGACAATACTACAAGCATGTTTTACCTAAACAAGCAGGGTGGCACAAGGTCTCTACAGCTCTCGCAGCAGGCTCAGAGCATCTGGAAATGGGCACACAACATTTCTCTAAAGGCGGAGCACGTGCCAGGACAGACCAATGTGCTGGCAGATACCCTGAGCAGGACAATTATCCCCTACCACGAGTGGGAACTGGACCAGGAAGTGCTCGACCAACTCTTCCAATTATGGGGCAGACCAAACATTGATCTGTTTGCCACGCTCGAGAACAAGAAATGCCCTTACTATGCAAGCTGGCTTCCCCAGAGAGGTTTTCGATGAGATGCTCTGGCGTTTATGCCTACGTTTTTCCACCGATCCCACTGATACTGAGAGTCATTAGCAAGATGAAGGCGAAGGGTTGTCGCCTCCTATTGATAGCACCAGACAGGTGTGGTTCACGGAGCTCCTCATGCTCTCGGAACAGCCACATGTGCTACTCAGACGGAAGCCATCCCTGTTGACAATGCACCGGGGCCAAGTCAGACATCCGGATCCGTCATCTCTCCACTTATCGGCCTGGCTCCTGAGTTCCATGAGTACGCCACCGTAAACATCTCTTTGGAATGTAGGGAGATTCTAGCCAGAGCTAGGGCGGATACTACCAATAGGGCCTACAGGTTGAAATGGAAGCGTTTTTGTGTGGTGTGCAGCTGAAGGGATCCATCCTATCTCCGCTCTTCCATAACAGATACTACCGTATTTGTTGCACCTAGCAAAGTCTGGACTCTCATATTCCTCCATCCACGTGCAAGTGGCAGCAATTTCGAGATACCGCAGGTCTCAGAATGCCGTCTCCTTATATTCCACCAGTATTGTAAAGCAATTCCTGAGAGGCCTGTTTCGTACTTTTCCACCAGTGCGGAAGCCTCCACCGTTGTGGTCCCTAAATGTGGTCCTGGGGCAGCTCATGAAGCCCCCTTTTGAGCCGATCCACAGAGTGGAACTAAAGTTCATTTCATGGAAAACAGCGTTATTGCTGGCTCTTACTTTGGCTAAGAGAGAGAGTGACATTCAGGCATTCACCATCAGAGAGCCTTTTCTTCTGTTTACAACTACTAGTGTAATTCTGAGAACTAATCCTAGGTATATTCCGAAGATGCCCAAACTTTCCATTTGAAAGAACCGGTTATCTTGAAAACCTTTCTTCCTAATCCGCAGACAGTGGCAGAAAGAGCATTCCATTCATTGGATATTAAAAGGTGTCTGAAGTTTTACCTGCAGAAAACTCAGAGCATACGCAAATCAGACCAGTTGTTTGTAGCCTTTGGAGATGCAAGGAAGGGCCTTCCAGTATCCAAGCAAACCATAGCCACGTGGATTGGCCTGGCGATCCAATTCTGTCATATTCAATATGGTAAGCCGCTCCACAGCAGGGTAAGAGCCCATTCGACAAGGACGGTAGCCACATCGGCTGCACTCTTCACAGCGGTGCCCCTGCAGCAGATTTGTAGAGCGGCCACATGGTCCAGCCAGCATACGTTCACGAAACACTACTGTCTCGAGGAGACGAATAACATGGACACAGCGGTGGGGCAAGCAGTGTTGAGGCATTTATTTCGTTAAGGTGAGTCTCTTGAATCATCCCACCTCTGCAACCAGGGTAGGTGAGAAACGGTTTCTTATTGTAGTCAAGGTTAAACTTTTTTCTATTTTTAATGATTATTGTAGTTGTCGGTTATCGTAGCAAGCTAGATACTGGTTGTAATGCGGGGATCTATGCTTATTATGCCTGATTGCTATTTTCAGAAGAACATTGTTACGTTGCCATTGAACACTATCTGTAAGTGCTGTTACTCTTATTACTATTGTTATTCTGATGCTTGTTCTGATTATAAGGGTACAGCTACATGCCTACTTAATCAATGTTACTGCTCGCTACTCTAATTCAAGCATGTGAATCTATGAAAGATCCAATACTGGAGAAGAAAATTAGTTACTTACCTGTAACTGTGGTTCTCCAGTATTGGTATCTTTCATAGATTCACATGCCACCCACCCTCCTCCCCGCAGTGGCTCCCCTCCTACATAAACTCTTAACTTCACACTTGTACTAAAAAATCTGAGGCAAAGAGCCTCTGTTGGGAGTGTTCTAGAGGGTGTGGACACCTGATTGGCTGTGGCTCAACTTTGGGTCTTTTTTTGCAAAAGGACATGGATAGGCTATAAAAGAGCCTAGGTGGGCCATTATGGCCTAGTGTGTAAAGTTTACTGCTATGTGTATTTAGGGTTACCGTGAGACTTCCACCTAGACGACAGGGATGATTCAAGCATGTGAATCTATAAAGGATACCAATACTGGAGAACCACAGTTACAGGTAAGTAACTAATTTTCTTTTTTCACAAGTAGCACAACTGATGTTATACATACACTCACTATAAATGGTCTAGACATCATTATCATCTGAGGGCTCGGAAGAGGGGTGTAGCTCAAAATATATTCGACACATTATGCAGGTCAATATTTTGTTCTGTTTTTATAGAATTTTATAGGGACAAATACAATTCAGTTTCATGAGCAGAGAACAATGCATTACATGAATTGGGTCTTGTTGCAGTACTTTAAGAAGATTATACAAAGCAAGGAAAGTGTGGGTGATAAATAGCATTGTTGATCTTTTGGTGTGAAGCAGAGTCATATTTTTAGTGAATGAAAGTGAGATGTATTTCCAATCTAGATTGAAACCTCTTTTGCTAAGGTGAAGTGTATATTAGAACCTCAGTGCTGTGCAGAATCAAGTCATTATTTAAAAGTAAGGATGGACAGAGACATCATTGTCATCAGACTTTTACATAGCATTTGTAGATATTACAACTGTTACCTATGCCATCTAGTCGTAGGGTGGAATAGTCGGAGAAGAATTGGGACATCCAGGGTCCTTAAGTGGTAGGTAAGAAGGGTATGTTTGGATTGATTGATGCTTAAGTTATTTGTAATCATCTAAAACCAATAAATATCTTTAGCTCAGGGGTCAGCAAAGTTGTTTTCATTGTTGGAAGGAGTGGTTTCTATAATAGGGCCTTTCCAGGTTTGTTTACCACTTCTGTTCACAATACATTTGAAAATCGCAGTGTGAGCATGCTCTCTAGTTTAGTTGCTAAGGGAGGTTAAAGCATCTTAAGACATAGGGCTATAACTAATATTGTTAGAACTGTTGTGGGGGGTTGAGAGACAGGAGTGACGGTGGGATCATTGGTTGGCTTAATAGTGAGATAAAGGGTTGGAATCAGGGCGTGAGGTGCTAAGCAAGACCTAAGAGAGAGGGGCTTATATTGGTGATAGTAAAGACAGATTAAAATTTAGGGGCGGGTTTTTATGTTGTTAGATAACTTTTTTTTATTGGCATTTGCAGATAAAAATAAACATAAAGCACTAGGCAGTAATCTTATACAGAGCAGTAGAGTTCTGCAGTATCTAGAGCTGACACTGACATTTATTAAGTTTCATAGACAAGGTGACCCATGAGCTACTAGTACATGCATAGCAAGACATTAACATAGTAGCAGTCAGTGGTGACTGGATGAAACAGCTGTACTTACTGCTCTGCTGCCCTGTACCCTGTGGTATTTTGAATAGTTACCAACAATGGTGGTAAGGCTCTGGTCAGGTGGGAATGCGGGTGGCTCCAACGCATTTGGGCCTGCATATAAATCGGTACCTAACATAGCAGGTAGCTGCTAAGAAGTCCCCATATATCTCTTGGCCTTGCTGAGCAAGGCTGCACATTTGTAAATCCCCAGAAGTTCACCATAACACACCCACTCTGTTTAGTGAGTGCTTTGTCTCTCCCTCAGTGTCTAGCAATATATCTTTTGGCTAGCAGTAGTGACAAGGCAACATCCTATGTAATTTCCTGAAATGCGCCACCCACCCAGGCAATACACGTTTGAGGTCTAAGTGGCAGTGTTTCACCTACAGTTTTTGAGAGTGTTTCAGACCTCTTCCCAGTATTGATTTATGTGTGGGAAATCCTGAGCATTGGTAGACAACGTTTTTTGGGACACATGATCCTGTTTGAGTTTTGGCAGATTGTTTCTTTGTAATAGCACAGTAAGCATGTAAACCTGTGGGAGATCTGGTTGTATAGTCCCAAAGATCCAATAGAGTCTGTGCAGCCACACTTAGGAAGGAGCTTGCAGAGGAGAATATGTCTCATGCAATGTATTTTCCTGATTTTTACCAGCAGTTTTAAATGTCTGTGTCATTTTAAAATCCGATCCCTGGATCATCATTTTTCCAGTACTTTAGTTATAAGCAGTCCTCTCCGCCTTGAGGTTGCAAATGTGGAGATAGACATTTTATGAGCTCTAGTAATTTTGTGGAATACTAAGAGACATGTAAGGATTTCTTGATGACTTTAGGCTACAGCTTTGTGTCATTGGTAAAGAATAGTAGGTCTGTTTTTTCTAGTCCCTATTCTAGATGCAGCAGTAGTGGTCTGCAATGAGTGTCTCTAGATGTTCTCTAAGCTCTTAAGTGATCACTTTTAGATGATTTTAGCTGGATTGATAGATAAATTAGGATTGTAGTCTATTTTAACGAATGGTTCAAATCAAAAGCTTTAAAATAATTCATTGTGAGCAGCAAGTGTCATTTGCTTTGGAAAATGCTCTCACCTCAGTCTTCAAAACAAAGTAGATTTTTAAACGAATTTTTCAAAGGGGAAAAAAAGATTCATTTTATTAGCCATATCAGCCATTATTCCTTTCACAACATAATAATTTCTATTAATATCTAATAGAGATGTCTAGCTGCAAATTCCTTACTTTAGAATCTTCCCCAGATGCAAACCTAGCTCCAGAAACTTTTTTCCTCAATGCACGTCTGCTTGTCAGAATAAGGCATCGCGTGACTCCATATCAACGTCATCCACCAGATGTGACGTCAGCAGAGGCCATATAACCCCCTCGCTGACGTGCCAATGTCAGTTCCTTCTTTTTCACATTTGCAATGTGGATCCAGTAATGGTCAGTCAGGCCGTTTTTGGCCTACTTCAACGGTGTCGCTGATGAACAGTGTGCTTTTTCTGTCCATGTCTTCGGGTTTCAAACCCTGTGGGTCCCATGGATGACAAATATCAGTTACTGACCCCTACTTGATTTGTATGTGGTGCCTGGGAGAGCACCATGACGCCAAAGAGTGCAACTCCTGTTGTCAACTTCAGCAGAAAGCTCTGTGGGAGCGTCATATGAAGTTTCTGGCAGCGTGGATTTCAGAGCTGTCCAGGACTTCCCGTCAACCATGGTCTCCTTCTTGTACTGTTGTATGTTCGTGGGCCCGTTCAAGGAGTTGTTCTCGTAGACTCATTCTCCATCGACTTCACAGGTTAAGTCATGATGCACGCTGTTGAAGCTGCGCAAGTTGCCGACTTCACCGCATATGGTCTCCCACCATTCCTCAGTTGAGGAGTCGAGGTCAGATTCTACTCTGCATCTCTATCCTTTTCCAGGAGCTGGGGTGACCAGATGTGCGAGTATTACATTTCCCTTCACGCTATCCTTGGGGAACCACCTCCACCTGCAGCGCATGTGAGTCCCAAGGAGGTGCACAGTGTCTTGACTGTGTTCACTCCGATGAGTTCGCCTTCGGCTTCAGTTAATAAAGCCATTGCGGCACCGGTGCAGAGCCCTTCGGGGTTTCCACCCTCAGCACCATTATTTGATCAGCCGACTCCGCTGGTGGCACTGATTGAAGTCAAATCCCTCTCTCCATATGAAGTCGTAATCGATATTGAGGAATTACCTTTTTGACGCTTGTCGACGCCGGGTAAGGCATCGGTCATGCTGGTTATCCCTGATCTTCCTCTACATTCTGGAGAGTCGCCTCATATTTATCTTTGAGAGACTTGATGGAGAGGCAGTAGAGGAGTTGGATATTGATTAGCCTCATAGAGAGGATAGCTGGTGAGCTGAACTAGCTGTGGCTAGTGGCTTGGATTCTTCCCCAGCCTTAAGCCTACTTCCCCCCCCCCGGACTTGCTACGGAGGCAAGCTCCTCTCATGTTGACATGCTGAGAAGGGTTGCTTTAGTTTTTGGATCTAACGATTCCTTCAGTGGAATTAATTTGGACCCTGTAATTGATTTCCTTCAAGGCCAAACAGGGATTGAACCAGGACTTCCTTACAGTGAAGCCCTACATCACTTTTTGTTGGTGGCTTGGGCTAAGCCTGATACAGGGGCCCCTGCTGATCAGGCTATGTCTCACAGGCACGACCTGCCCCTGTTGATCTGGCTTGTCTCCCAAGACATCCTACTCATCGAAGTTTAGTGGTACAGGCTGCTTTGACCTCATGATTTGGGGTATATCGCGCATGTCCCACCTGATAGAGATTTCAGTAGTCTAGACGTCTGTGGCAGGCATATTTTTTCCTCTACAACTTCTGCTTTACGCTCTGTAAATACATCTTGCGGTCTTGGACATTTCTCTCATTCATTATGGGAATCATTGGCAAACTTCTTGCCTACGCTTCCGGAAGATTCCAGGTGCACTCTTACCCCTATGATTAACAGCTCCTTGGGAGTGTCAGTATATTGTTTAATCTCTGTTCAAAGAGGTGTCTTTATAAGGATGTCTGTTTACTAAGTCCTTCTGTACTGTCTAACAAGGTAGCTGTTGATCTGCACTTATGTACTTTCTACACATATATATATATGTGTGTGTGTGTGTGTGTGTGTGTGTGTGTGTGTGTATATATATATATATATATATATATATTCCATTTGTCTACTTTTGATAAATTGGATACATTAGAAGCCAGGAAGTATCATCTTAGGGACTTTAAAACTTTCCTTGTTTTAGTGTTAAAGGTTTTATAACAGATAACCATCACAGTTGATAGATTTTCTATACTTTGGTGTAGACATTTGTATGGTCATGCTCTTTTAACATTATTATTTCTTTTTCCTGTCTTATGTAAGGTTATCATGGGTCTTCATTGAGACGGATCTCTCAGTAGATTCTGTTCACTCTCTTGTATAGAATAATTGATATCATTGACTCTTTGGGATTTACTCTGTGCTTTCACGTTTGTATTCCAGACTTCCTTTTCCGAAGGGTTTTACCCTCTGCGGGGGTACTTTTTCTTCTCTATGAAGATATTATCTGTTGTGCATTTAGTTGTTAATGCCTCAACTTGGTACAGCTGTTTTCATCATGATCTAACCTGACTTGTAGATTGGATTCACAATTTGAGAAGTGCTCGCTTAAGCTGGAATGTACAAAATCGTACTGATTCTTTTTATTTCAGAGTCTTGTAAAATGTCTGTTTTTGTATCATTGACAACTTTTCTAGTTCATCTGTAGGTGAGTCTTGTTCAATATAAGAGTCACATACTCACCTTGGTTTCCACCACTCTATCAAGGTCCCCTTTTCATACTTGCTTTTTTATTCAGCCTTTAAAAAAAAAAAAAAAAAAAAAAAAGAGACTATATATATTTTGTAAAAAAAAAAAAAAAAAAACATAAATATATATATATTTATGTTCATTGGTTACTACATAGGCATTTGTTTATTATATTACTACTGTATGTCAGTAGGTATATATATAGAGAGAATATTTTGAAGATGTTTTTATCATCTCTATCTACTTTTCCTGGAGAAGAAAACTATATTTTTATGGCAAATGGTTGCTCTTATTGTATTCAACTTCTTTTAAAGAGGGTAATTGTGTGTTTTCTCTGCAGAAGATAAACATTCTATATGTGTCTTATTGTGTAGGTCTGGTTAGGATATACCTTTACATGTAAGATGTATGGTTCAATAGCATGCTATGCTGCTCTGTGTTCCAACAACAAGCAGTTTTGGTCTACTTATAAGAACAAATATATTTATCTTCACTGCCTCATTTGGCATTACTGTCCCACAGTCACAGGTAGTGTTTCTTACTCATGTTTTCTTTGTCTTTATGATATAATTGCTGTGGTCCTTTCCACAGTATTGATGGGGTGTTTGTGCATGGGTTTACATCCCACTAAGGGAGCGAGTAGCTTAATAATTATTTTGTTAGTTCATCTCTAACACTGATTGGTCATATTAACATTGATTTTCTATATTCCATGTTTTTGAATATTTATGACTCCTTACACGTGGTTCCTCTCATGAGTCCTAAGTTGTGAAATATGTTAGGGCTCACGTACATTATTATGAATGCTCGGTCTTTTTGAATAGTTCTAGACCCGTTTTGTTCTAGGGACGTAATTTAATGGTTTCAATCATGGGTGATGCTATCTTCATGCTCTTAAAGTTTTTTAGACTTTTTCTTACTGTGCTCCTTTACACAGTTCTTTTAATAAAAAGAGTATGTGTTTCCTCATAGATATTCTTATGAATGCTCATTCTATATCTCTTGTACTAGATTAGTTTTCTTCTGGTTAGAGACTCAATATTGTTGGGTTGCTTCTGACACACATTTGACATACTAAAATGGATGAGCTTATCCCATGTTTTTCATATCTTATGGTTTTATTTACCAATATTTCCTTCTACAAGTTTTGATGTTTTAGATTATATTATTCCTCACCTTAATTACTATGATTTTTGGGGTCTTTTCTCTTGTTCCAGACCAGTTTTCTGATATCCAGAGACTTTTTGAATGTCCATGTTTGTAGTTCCTTCTCCAGGTTACTATGACTTTGCTATCTGATGCTAAAGTAAGCAATCTGGGGATAGATGTCTATCAGATGGACAAGTTACTTACCTTCGGTAACTCATTATCTGGTAGAGAAAGGATCTAGCTGCAGATTCCATAACAACCCTCCCATCCTCCCTGCTTGGTGAAGGGAGTCCTCTTTGTTCTCAGAAATTTCATTATGGAAATCAACACCTTGAATTAAGAATTTGGTGATTATTTGACATGGGGTGTCTTTTCTTCTAGCACAGTTTGACTAGGCCGTTTCTATATGTGTCTTCACATTTTGAGTGTGGAAACTAGTCATGGAAGAAGCTGATGTCATTGAGGAGGTTATACGGACTCCACTGATATCACATATGGTGGACGATACAGAGTCTCGCAACGCCCTATTCTGATGCACAGACGCTCTATGGAAAAAAGGTTTCCCGATCCAGGCCCGCGCCTGGGAAAGATTCTACAGTAAATAATCTGCAGCTAGATCCTGTCTGTACCAGATACTGAGCTACCAAAGGTAAGTAACTTGTTCTTCTAGTCCTATGCCCTTTATTATCTCACACTTGAGGAATTAGAAAGCATATCATTCTTTTTCAATTTTGAAAAGCCAATTTTTAAACAACAAACTTAAGCTTTTGAGAACCTAAGGGAGGCTAAATTGGCCAAATTCTATCAATTTTCTTAAAAAAAAAAAATTAAAGAAGATCATTTCAAACAGGCAGAAAGTCATTACTTAACCAACAGTGGCAAGAAAACTCTTTCAAATGTGCGATAAAAAGAACAGTGTAGCCAAATAGGCTGCAGCCAGAGAAGGCTAGAAACTATCGATGCTCTTTAAAGGAAAAATGTTCCATCAGGGCTTGATAATGCCCTGCCATGATCAGTTGAGCCAATTCTTTTTTTCTGGTGCCTGGTAATAAAATCCTTGAGCAATGAGCTTGGCCGTTTCTGGCTTTTGTTTGGAAACTTTTCCCAAACCTTTATGAATACATCTTCACTTTACATATTTTGGGACTGAGAGTGTTAATTGTATGAACCCTGTCAGAAAGTTTTAGTTTTTACAAAATAATGCCATCTCTCTTTATTATTCCCTTCCTGTGGCAGGGGAAAGGTATAAACATACCTCTACAGTACCTATGTTGTATGCCTCCAGGATTCTCACAAGCTATTGGATATGGCCCTTCCTGCAGGGTTATCCCCAAACCTTTTGCCTTGCTCCTCTGATTTTTCTGACCCCTGTTTAGTTTGCTGTAGTACTCAGGGCACTTAATCACTGCTAATCAGTGCGAAAGTGCATGTACTCTCTCCCCTACAACTTAGTATGATTGGTTTACACCTGTTTGGCTTATTTAATTTACCTGTAAGTCCCTTGTAAAGTGATATACCATATACCCAGGGCCTGTAAATTAAATGCTACAGGTGGGCCTCCATCGCAGATTGCGCCACCCACGGAAGAAGCCTTTCAAACTTGTCCCAGGCCTTCTATTGCAGTGCCTGCGTGAACAGTTTACTGCCACACCGACTTGGCAAGTCAAACTACTTGCCAGGGCCTAAACTCTCTTAAAGCTACACCTAAGTCACCCCTAAGGTAGGCCCTAGAGAGCCCTATGGGCAGGTTGTTGTGTAGGTAAAAGGAAGGACCTATGTCTTTCGGCGTCCATGTCCTAGTAGTGACAAACTGCCTATTTTGTTTCTCACAACTGTTTGTGCTGCATAGGATTGCATTGAAAATGCCCTGAGATATGTCTAAGTGGTATCTTCTGATCTATGAGGAATAGCGTGGGCATGTTTAGCATGGTTGGAATGGTAGTGAGAAATCCTGCTTACTGGTGTTGGTGGATTTTTAATTATTATTTTAGAAATGGCACTTTTAGAAAGTAGAGATTTCTCTGTGCTTATAACTATAGTGCTTGTAGTCTGACATCAATCCATGTTTAGGGCAGAGTGACAGCTCCACTTGGGGCATACTTTCCAGACAGCCATAACACAGAAATGGCTGGGTGTGACAGAAGAGGCATGTGCATATTGATAGTCTTCCTGGGCTGGGGAGAAGGAGGGGCGTTCACACCTTACATGATAATAGGCTGTGTCCTGCCCTCACACAATGGATCAATTACCCCCTACTGATGTCTGGAGACAGGGCTGGGTTGGAAGGGTGTTGTGCTTCACTTGAAAGGGCTCTTTTGAAGTTACCCCCTGAACAAAGGCATTCCTGAGTATAAGTAGAAGGGCTGTAGCCCCCTGATTTTGAGAGCACTTTGGAACTGGGACGGAACCTTTGCCAGAGGGACTGCTGGACTGCACAAAAGAGTCATGTGGACTGCTCTTTTTTTGTTGCCCTGCCGCCTAGTGTCTTCTGGGTGGCTCAAGGGCCTCATCTAGAGTGCTTTTCTGTATGTTGCCCTGCTGTCAGCTGCCTTACTGACTTTGGTTGCGCTTCAAGGACTGCCAGGAGGAACCACCACTACAATCCCTTGTTTACGTGAGATGGCCTGCCTGCACAGTTGTGCCCCGTCCAAGTGCACCTCCCCCTGCAAGGAGTCCAGAGCAGATGCAAGTGCTGTGCTCTGCTCCTTGGTTTGTGTCTTCCCAGCGTGAAAAGAGCACTTTTATCATTTTTGCCCAAAGAGGATTTTCCCCAAACTAGGGTAGTACAGTACGTGTGGAGCACCTCATCCTTGCCGACTTCTCCACATGTGGGTGACTGACCGTGATTCCACATAGCTGATCCCTGGTGAGGGGGGGGTGCGGGACCCAGGAATTGTGTGCCTGCCCTGAGGAGATTGATTTTTTAATTACCCGGCATCTGAGGAGGACAAGTAGTGCAGCGCGGGCCACTGGCAGTGAATCAGTCTGACCGGTTAAGGTGTGCGCTCAGTGGTGCCCCCGGGGAACAAGCAGGCTTCTTCTTGATTATTTTCACCGCCGCAGTCCAGCCAAACAACAAGGAAGAGCACCTCGGCCCTTCCGCAGGTCCCAGGAAACTGCTGCACCCATGCCTGACAGAGTGCTGGGCCACACGTCCTTGACCTGTGGAGAACTCCCGACGAGCTGTCAAGGAGGTGCGCAGCTTGGAAGGTCATTGCAGTCATTGCTGTCCTTGCCCAGGTGTGGCAAGTATGAGGCTAGTGTGGCCCTGAGGGGTTGCTTTTCTGCCCCTCTTGACCTTAGGGGGCAGTCCTGTTCGCCAGTAAGCCGTCTGGCTAGTGATTCCTACACACGCAAAGGACCCAGGAAGGGTTCCTCACTGTAGAAGATGCCTTGTGTGCCCCCTCCTCATCTGACTTGTCTGGGGGGGGGGGGCTGGCATTGATTACGTACATAGCAGAAGGGGATGGTGACGCTCAACGCAGATCCCCGATTCTGCTAGGATGATTAGGTAATTTACTGCGTCCCATGTGATAGACACACGAGAGCACTGTGCTCTGTTTTATAAGGTGACATTCAGGGATTGATGTGTTCCACTGACCTAGGGTGATATTTCGTGCTCTGTCTATTACTGGGGGCACTTGGTAATGTATGGATTGTACTTCTAGCCTATCTGCTGCATTCTATGCCCTGACATGATGGTGCCTGTTGTTTTGAATGATCTCCATATCAGGATAACTATGACAAATAAAATTTCATTGTTTGCATATTGTGCACAGTGCCTATTGTGTATGACATGTTTTGGGGTATGATGCCTATAAGGCCCTCATTATGACATTGGCAGTAAATGCCGCTTACCGCCACGGTGATGGGTGCCAACATACCGCCGCGGTGGCGAATATCCGTTTGCCATATTATGACACACACACACACACACACACACACATCCGACAGAATACAGCCACATACACAAATCCGCCAGCCCAAAGATCAGTGGAAGAGTGGAGGTCCCAACACCAATACCGTTACGCCAACAAAACAATGGCCATCACATTATGACCCACGAATCACCATGGCGGACATTCAACGGCGGTAAACCATTGGCTGTATATACTGCAGCACTCAGAATGGGCACCCACATACAAAATAACACTACATTGGCCAATACCAAAACACACACCTGACTCATACACACACCACACCCACACCATTATAAAACACCCTCCCACATTACCCACAACCCTTTACAAATACAAATTATTGCCACCAGACTGACACCAAGACCACTGCGAAAACTAGACCCACACCACCTACTCCCATGCATCCCCCACGCACCCCACATCACACAACCAACCACAGTACCCAACACCCACATACTTACACACACCACACAGCACCCATGTCCCCACAAAGGCACCCCCATTTCACTGATGAGGAGTTAAGGGTCACGGTGGAGGAAATAGGGTAGAGCCACAGCTTATTGGAGCACAAGAACAGCAAATATCTATTGCAAGGAAGATGGAGCTATGGCGGAGAATCGTGGACAGGGTCACGCCGTGGAACAGCTCCCAAGAACAAGGGATAACATCAGGAAGAGGTGGAACGACCTACTGGGGAAGGTATGTTCCACTGCAGCAAGACACCAGCTCTCCAGCTCACAGCATGGGAGGAGCAAGTCTTGGCAATACTGCATCCTGAGGTACTCACTGGAGTAGCCGGAGGACTGGACACTGGTAAGTCAATATTTACTACCTACCACACCCCGCCCCCCCCAAATACCTGCATACCATCTCACACCTTCACCCCATCACTCCACCCTATCACTCCATCCTAACCCTCACACTGCACCCTCACTTCTGATTAACCCCAATGCCAAGTCCTGCATGCCATACCAAAGCATGGGCACCCTTCCCAGCCCTGCATGGACACCCATCACTAAAGCATGCACAGCATATGGAAACTAACATACCCACAATACATTACCATACACAAGCAAAAGCTGGCAGGGTAACACCAACCATAGAGGGGAAGCTACGGAAGTACAAATGTCAGACACATGAAGCATAATACATCATTTACCCCAGCAGGTACCCCAGCCAATATCAGTGGAGAGGAGGTGCCACCACTATCCAGTCCCCCAACAGAAGACACCCCCAGTGATTACAGTAACTCTGAACTTCAGGATCTGGAGGACATACCTGGCCCATCAGGGACCACTAGACAGTCGGTCACCCATGCCCACTCACAGACCACCACAGAGCCTCCCCCATCAGGTTCCAACACCACAGCACCCACCCAGCATCCACACACCTCTGTCCCCAGGACACATCAATCAGCAGTGTGCCCACCTGTACAGGACCCCCAGGCCACACCTCACACCCAAGACAATCAGGGACCTGGAGTCAGTGGCACTGGGCACACCGTTCAGGGGACAGAGGCACAGGCCCACAGGGACACTGGGAGGACTGCTGTGCACAAGGGGGAGGACAGGACCAGGCTACCGACTCTCCAGGAGGCACTCTCCGAGATCCTGGGAGCCTACCAACATTCCCAGGACACGATGGGCCAGATCCTAGACAACGTGCAGGAGAAAAGGTGGCTGCAGGGGGGACAGTATCAGGTGATCAGGAAGGACTTGCAGTCCATCAACAACACCCTGATCTCCATTGCAGGGGTGCTGGCAGACATGGCCAATATCATGAGGGAGGCAACAGCACACCAGCGGGCCCCTACCAATAGCCAGTCCATCGACCAGCCCTTCACTTCCTCTGCCACTAGTGGCCAGGAGGCCCCACCACAGGACCCACAGGCCACCAGCACCCCTCCCCCTGCAGAAGGTGAACCACCCCGCAAATGTTTCCTGCAAACCAGACAGAAGCCAGAGACACTTGCCAAGACCACTGCCAGGAAATGAGACTCTCCTGACTGGCCCCCTTGTGTCCCACACTGTCACCTTGTCCACTTTGAACTGCTATAGCTCCCCTTCCTATGTCCCCCTTGGACACTGCACCTGTACTACAAAACAGACTGGAACAATACCCTGGACTTTCCTCCATCATCCCCACATTCCATTGCACTTTACCCTCAATTTATTAGTACCACAATAAACAGCCTTGGACAAACTTCGACTACTAGTATTACATGTTTTGAAAATTTGTATTGATTAAAACAGGTACATCCATTACAAATTACCTGTATATAGTGAGAGCATAGAATGAATGACCTGTTTCTGGTTGTTGTGATCACATCAGGACATTATTGTCATATCACCAACATCTGTAAAATGACAATCCATAGGCAACAGTAACTAGAGGAAACAAGTGGGTAATGCCAGCATGCCAATGCCACACAGAATACAATAGTCATGGAAATGTGAAGTTTCATTGTTTCACCTGTGCGTCATTGGAAGTACTGACGGATCACGAATGCTTTGTTACCCACATCCTCATCCTCTCTGTCCTCAGGGTCCACTGCTACCACAGGGGCAACTCCAGTCTCCTCCTCCTGCAGAAAAGGTACATGGCGTCTGATGTCCAGGTTGTGCAACATACAGCATGCCACTACTATCTGGCAGACCTTCTCGGTGAGTAGCACAGGGATCCACCTGTCAAATGGAGGCACCTGAACCTGGCCTTCAGGAGGCCGAAGGTTCACTCAATAATACTTCTGTTTCGCCCATGTGCCTCATTATAATGTTCTTCAGCCCTTGTCTTGGCATTCCTCACAGGGCTCAGCAGCCACAATAGGTTTGGGTAACCAAAGTCACCTGCAAATATTGAGGGTAAACATTAAGCCACACACTATTCTATTTGGCCAACAGCATAGGCATACACCAACATACACTGGGTGGGGAACAAGGCTCACATATTAGCCACACCCTGTGCCTCTGTAGTTGGGCCATCACATTCGGGATGCTGCTATTCCTCAGGACAAAGGCATCAAGCACCGACCCAGGATACTTAGCATTGACGTGGGAGATGTACTGGTCTGCCAGGAACACCATCTGCACATTCATGGAGTAGAAACTCTTACGATTCCTGTACACCTGTTCATTCTGCTGGGGAGTGGGGGAGCAAACTTAAAATGTGTACCATCAATCGCCCAATTATATTGGGGATATGTCCCATTGCATAAAACCCGGCCTTCACAGTGGCTAAATCTTTAGCCTGGGGGAAAGCTATGTAGCTGCACATGTGTTTTATTAGGGCGGACAAGACTCTTGCCAGCACTATTGAGAATATTGGCTGTGACATTCCTGCTGCCAAGCCCACTGTCAATTGGAAGGAACCAGTTGCCAGGAAATGGAGCACTGATAGAACTTGCACAAGAGGGGAGATCCCAGTGGGATGACGGATAGCTGATATCAGGTCAGGCTCCAACTGGGCACATAGCTGTGTGATTGTGGCCCTGTCCAGTCTATAGGTGAGTATGATGTGCCTGTCCTCCAGTGTAGCTAAGTCCACCATGGGTCTGTACATGGGATATGCCTCCATCTCCTATTCATCCGCAGCGGTAGGTATCTAAGGGACACAAGAGTGAGTAGGCTGTCACAATTTGAACAACTATACTACAACATCAGTCCACACCGTGAAAGCATGTTTTGGGACAGTGGAATTGTAAAGTATGTGCTTTTTATCCTGTGACGCAGCAAGTATCAATAGGCCTGTTTCCCCCCCCCTTCTGAGATGGCGACCGCCTGTCCTGTGTGGAGGGACAGGTGGAAGTGAGCTAAATCCGCCGACGTTGTATGCCGTGTCGGTAGGCGGTTGCGAACCGCATGCAATTCTTCATTGGATATTATTGGGCCCTATGGGGAACAGTGGCCAATGGGAATGTACGCCGGCAGTGACGGTATACACCGCCGCGGACGTGAGCGCCATTTTCTATCTGATTCCCCACTTGTTTCCTGACCCTCCCGTGTGACTGGGTAAAGGGCCCCAGCCTTCACTTCTGAGGAATTGGAGCGACTGGTGGATGGGGTCCTACCCCAGTACGGACTGCTGTATGGGCGTCCAGACCAACAGGTGAGTACACTGTGAGCACAATGTATGTGGCATGAATGCATGGAGATGTGTGTGAAGGCATCGTGTAAGGGTGGGTGGGGGGAGTGGGGATTTTCTCTTGGCGTGTACATGTTGTGAGCTGCCCTATGTGTTTTGCAATGTTGATATGATCAGGTATGGTGGGCCATGTGTGTGACAGGCTGGACTGTTCGTTTAATTGAGTTTTCTTGTATGTCTTACCTCTGCAGGTCAGCGCCCATCAAAAGAAGGGACTATAGCGTGCCATCGCCAAGGAGGCGCGGACCCTGGGGGTCTATGGCAGGCGGAGCACCCACTGTCAAAAACTGTGGAAGTACCTGAGACGCTGGGCACAGAAGACGGCGAAGGCCCAGCTGAGGATTGCCTCCCAACGAGGAAGGGGTGCCCGTCGGACCCTGACCCCCCTGATGGCCTGCTTACTGGTGGAGGCCTACCCAGAGCTAGATGGGCGCTTGAGGTCATCACGGCAGCCACAAGGGGGTGAGTACAGTGGGTATCATTACAACTTATGGCTTGTGGGGTAGTGTCCGGGTGGTGGTTGTGTGTTAGTGGGTGCCCCTAAAGCCAGGCCAGACATAGCAGTGGCCAGGTCCTCTGAAGGGTAAGGGTTGCATGGCAAATACAGGTAACCTAGCTTGTTAGTAGTCACTTCTATAAATAAAGAAGGAGGGAACAGGGAGATTATGGTCCAGTGTACGTACTCCCTGATATAACCAGTAATAACTTATGAAGTACACTGTTCCAAAGAAACACAACTAATCTACAAAAAGGCGAGAATAGTCAGGAGCAGAACAGCCCTCACACATCCAATAGGATGTCAAGCTTTATCACTGGGCGAGCTCCTCATCAGACCGGCACTGGAATGTCTGACGGGCCACCACTTTTAAAGAAGGAGGTGGCTCTTAGCCGGAGAAGATGGCCTGGACCATCTTCTAAATGATTCTCGCCTTTTTGTAGATTAGTCGTGTTTCTTTGGAACAGTGTACTTCCTAAGTTATTACTGAGTATTCACTTCTAGACAGGGCTGCGTGTGTCCCTGGTGTGCTGCAGTTGGCTTTGTGTGCTCGTCCTCATACATTGGTGGCTAGCCATATCACTGGTAGTGCAATGCATACTGTTTAGGCCTGTTCCCTGTGTGTGAGGGTGCTGTGTATGCCAACGGTGGTGGTGTTGCAGTCATTGACCCAGTGTATCCTTTGTCTCTCTCTCCCTCTTTTCTTGTTTTGTCATCCTGTCCTTCTGTGCATTAGCATCATCTGGCGGAGGAGCAGAGGCACCGCTGAAAGAGGGAGCTGCATCCCACAGGACCCTGGAGGCAGAGTCGGCCAATGCCGAGAGAACCAGTGGGACAGAGGGTGAGGGGAGCACCACGGCGGAGACTGGAGGGGACACAGACACAGACTCTGATATCTTCTCCGATGGGAGCTCCCTGGTGGTGGCTGACACCTCTGTGACCACCCCAGCTGCAGGGACAGCCGCCACCCCGTACCAGCACTGCCTTCCCAGTAGCCCCTCAGCGAGTTGTCCGTGTCCGCCCACCCAAGAGGGTGGGCATCTCCTTCGCCCCGGCATCTCAGGCCCTGCCCCAGTGAGCCCTGCTGCCCTGAGTGAGGAGGCTATTGACCTCCTGAGATCCTTCTCTGTAGGGCAGTCAACTATTGTGAATGCCATCCAGGGGCTGGCATCGCAAGATGCAGAATAGCATTGCATTCCTGAAGGGCATTCATGGTGTTTTGGTGGCCCAACAGAGATCGATTCAGGCTCTGGCCTCCTCTCAGATGGCAGCTATTGTCCCTGTTTCAACCGTCCCCCCTCCAACTCCCACTTCCCAGTCCCATTCTCCTCACCCCCAACCCATCCCAAGCACACAAACAGACGTGCATGCACACAAGGCAACACTCAAGAGTGGCACAGGCAAACACAAGCACCACACTTCATCACACAGGCACTCACACAAACAACATACTGTACTGTTGCAGACACACCAACATCCACTGCCTCCACTGTCTCCCCCCTCCACCCCCTCCCAGTTACGTCCACACTCACATCTGCATGCACTACATCAACATCCATTACCAGCATCACCTCACCAAGCAGAACACACACCTCACTGGCAGATAACTCCACAACTGGCAGCAGGCCCTGTGTCCTCTCCCACTGTGTCTGTCCCCTCCCTTCCTAAAAGGACTCAATCGCAAGCACTCAGACACCCAACAGCCATCCACCTCACATCAGCATACAGAACATGCACCTGCACCCAAATCCAGCAGACATACACCTCCGACAACCACTCACTCATCCTCCACTCCCATTACTCCTCCCTCCTTCCGCCCCAACGTCCCTAAAAGGCTTTTCCTTGCCCAACTTGACCTCTTCCCTCCCCCTCCCCCCATCCTGCACTTATGGGCAGGGTGCCAAGGACACAGCCCAGCACCTCAGCCAAACAGTCCATGGGGACAGTGGTAGCACCACCTACTCGTGCTGGTAAGGATACCAGACATACAACACTGAAGGGGAAGGAGCCAGCACCACCAGGAATGAAAGGGGAGATCCTGCACCAGCAGTGAGGATGGGGAAGGGGCCTGCACCAGCTGTGAGGAAGTGGAAGGAGCCTGCACCACCCGAGGTGCCTGCCTATTTGCAAACTGATGCCCCTTCAGCGTTCAATCCGGATGTGCTCAGGATTCAAGTTGGGCATTATACTGTGCCCTTTGGCCTTGTGGGCCCTTTGAACTTTGGACTGGGCAGTGTCCCTTTTTGTACGTGTGTACATATCTCTTTTATTACCAAATCAAATTATTAATTTTGTTGTTGATCTGATTACAATCACTTTTGTCAATTCTTGTTGTCCTTGCATTATTCCGCTGATTTTCAGGGAAAAATTGTTTTTCTTGTGCAGATGGCTGTGTGTATGGTGTGTGTGTGTGTGTGTGTCAGTCTCGTTTTCCTCCCTCCTGCCCTCGTGTGCTAGGCTGCTGTAGTCTTCGTCGTTGTCTGCGTCGGTGTTGGTGTTCCAGGTGGAGCGTAACGTAGAAGATCATCGGGTTGACTTGTAGGTTGGGGTCCATGGTGGCGTGGTTCTTCCCTGTGTCTCCAGTGGTGCGTCCATTCACTTTTGAGCTCTGTTTCCACCAGGCTTTTGTAGGCGCAATGTCTTAATATGGTGGGCGGTACTTTGACTTCCGCCTGGCTGTTGGCGGCTACCACCGCCGTGGCTGTTGTTTCCGCCCTGGTGGCTGGTGTGGTACATTGGCTGTCTATTGGTGGTATCACCGCCATGGTCATAATTTGGTGGTGATTCCCGCCAGCCTGTTGGCGGTATTACCACAACTTTATCACCCACTGCTAGGGTCATAATGAGGACCATTATCTTTTAATTCAGACATTTCCCACTAAAGACACTGCATTACCTGAACAATCAGTAATGAACTGAGTCCAGCTTTCTCTCTATTGATGCATCCAAGGATCAATCGGTCCAAGGAGAGGACGGTATTGGCACGCAGCGAGCGCCCCCTTTGAAGTATGTTTGACAATAAGGGGACACTCCCCTTCCTGGATACCAGAGGCCATTAGCCTCTAGGGATAAGGCAACCTCATGGTAATCCCTTGGGTAAGGTGGGCCTTTCATTTCATCTTAACTTTTACATTCACCGCCAATTTTGAATAATCTGAGTCTTAGGGATCCAAGGCCCTGATGAATGCCCCTAGACCTTCCTTGGCTCATTACTAAGGGCAGAAACATGTTGGCTACCATTTTTTTAGATAGTTGACCCTGTGAGTCCTTGCTCTCATGGAGGTGTCCCACCGTATGTTTTTAACCACACCAAACAGACGCCATTATTAAATTGTAACTTCACACAGGTGGCTGGTTAGGTGTTTTTATTTTCCTTAGGATAGCTGGATCCCAATCTTTCCATATCAAGAATTAATTTACGCACTCCCTCCTGTTCCTTTAACAGTGAGGTCGAGTCCGCCCAGGTGGCACTGTCCTACCTGGGTGGGACTAGGTGGTCAAATGATGAAGCATGACACTATATAGTGTGTGAGACCACCTAGTCTATAAAGGGAATCCCCCCCGGGTCCTTCCAATACTTTGAATTACCACACTGACCTCACTGTCCTAATAAGGACTTCAATTAGCCTGGGGCACAAGTTGTACCCCTGAATTTTGCTTAGTAGTGAACCCCGTACTTCCTTGTGTGATTTGTTGGTTAGATATATGTATAGGGAGCTTAATACGGCTGTGTTCCTCCTAGTTTCCTCTTTCTCACTCACACTCTCTCCATGTGTTTTGATACATTTATATTCAGCAAAAAAAAAACATCAACTGGCCTTGATATTTAGCAAGCAGGCATCATCAGTGAGTATACTAACTAACCTTCTGATTAGAACAGCATGTTTGGGCTTCATGTGAAACAATTTAGTCAACACTAATTCAGAAAAACATCTAACTATGTCTCTCTCATAATTAGCGGTTGGTACCTAAAGACAAAAGCAAATAGACATAGCAATCAGTAACATAGTCTTATACCTTGCCTCTGTTTGGTTCAGCAAGCTATGACTGTCTTCGTCAATTGGACATCTGTTCGGACAGCAAGACATCGGAACTTAGCAATAAAGTTCAAGATAGAATGTCTCAGGAACTGACATAATAGAATGTCGCTTCTCGATAAAGATTTAGGAAAAAGTGAGCTGGCTCCTCACCGTGCAGTCTGCCTAAATTAGATTCCCAAAAACTTCTTCTCACATTGCTATTGGTCAAAGAATCAAATGTTTACGTTTAGTCCAATGAAAGTAGAACCTCAAATCTGCGAATTTACTAAACCACTGTTCACATGTTGATGATTGGCTCCTGTTCTCCTGTTCCCATCGTTGGGCTCGTCAGGTAACAAATTTGCATCAGCTTATACTCCAGTCAGTGCATCCATTATTAGCTCCTGGGAACATCGCCTTTACATACACTAACTTTTACAAAATATTCTAGCGAGCAGCTCTCCTGGGAAAGAATTTTAGCTACTAGCATTTGCTTAATTCAATTGAAAATCACAATTTAATTCACTAAACAGACATTTTATGATTAGTCTTAGCAATGCAACTTGACATAAGGCCGCTCAACTAGGCCCAAGACCTTGCTAAATTGAGGTATATGATTAACAAAGCAAATACATAATGCATGACCATTACTATATCATACTACTACATTAATCCAAACTTGAGTTCAACATTTTACATTAATAAGCTGTTAATAAGTACACTTTTTGATTATTGATGGTCACTCAAGTAGGCATACGCATGTATTATTTCTCTATATTAACTAATTTTCTATGCAAATTTAACACTCAGAATACATGAATATTCATTAGTAAAATTTCAGCGTTAACATTCCCTACACTAAGTAAGTGGGGACCCCAAAATAATAGCCTCTCCCAGCATTTAGTGTCTTTTTTACGCTCTCTCATGGCTGGAACTTGTTTTACAGTTGAGAGTAGCTTTTGTTTTAAGGGTCTTTTTTATAATATCATTGCAGTAGGCCTACTAGCCCTGAAAATGTGTAAATCACTCCTTTAGTGTTCTCAAATGTCATACTGGTAATTTGTATGGGGGTCCAAGTAGAAGTAGAAGTCCTGCAGAGGCCCAGCAAAAACTATGCTGGAGTTCAGAATGTGAATGAACAGTAAAGATGCCTTTCAGTTTTGTCTTTATCTTGCCACCTTTGCTGTGCATTTAATAACAGAAGTCAAATGTCTTTAGACAAATTGCTGCTTATTCCTTTCACATGAATATTTGTATTCACTGTTCATTCTCTGTATACAAAGAGAGAGCATATTGTAAAGTGAACTGTGTGGCAATCTTGCCTTAGTAAGGTAAGAATGAAAAGGAAGGGTGTACTTTGTCATTTTTTTCAAAATTAACATTTAAATACCTTCAAATGGTCTGTTTAAATATTTCAAAATATATCAGCAGTTAAGAAAGCACAAATGAAGCATGTATTGTGATTATAAAGTGTGATACAAACAAACATTTTTAATAGAATCAAAACAAATCAAGGCACTTTACCTAGTGATGGACAAATAATTATTTGCTGAAACCCAATTTCAACATATTGCCTTTTGTGTGCTATATAGTTTAAATTAAATGGCCATTTCAATGTAAAACATGCTGTCTGTAAGCGACACTGCCACACCATGCTTTAGTAATGCATTTGTGACTGTGTGCTCCAGAATTTACACCAACTGGCCACATGCCACACCTTTACCACTCTCTGGCTTAGGTGACTTAGGTAACATTGATGGCAGCACCCCACTCTGAAAACTGTTCCAGCACCACTGATGAGGGTTAGGGTTTCCTATCGTTTTGGGGTTCCAACAATTTTGTTTCTGTGAACAATGGCTGTGACACAGAGGCCTTTCCATTTGAGTACTTGTATGGCTTTTTTTTATACAGCGGTAGATTTATTACGCACTATTTTATGTGTCATCACACTTTCTGGTATCACGTTAAGACTTGGCCTTGGCTTGATCAGTCTGGGGTGGGTAAAGCTGCATAAATGAAAACCTGGTTAATGCATAAAACAGCACATGTGGCACCCTGAAATCTTTGATATGGACAAAGATTTATGACAATAGAAAAGCGAGGGGCGATTGAAACTTCTTTAGATCCCCTAAGGGTTAGGAATGACTGGTCCTAAATAAAATCTTTCAATTAATTCAAAAAGAGGTGAAGAATCAGATCACATTTGTGTCTTTCCAGCAATATAATGATTAATCGGTTAAACGTTACATTCCCATTAAGTTCTTCACGCTTGCTCTTTCATCAAGCGAATTGCTTTATCGGGCGATATGTTTCAGCTCCATTATGAAAATTCTATATATGCAGGTACAGTTTGGCCTGTTGAAGATAAGATAGCTCAGTCCATCCTGAGAAGTTGGCGGTAATATCTTGGACCAGTTTTGTGGCAACAGAATCGAGTCATTTACCCACATTCTTTGCACATGTCCATCCTTTTTCCCTCTTTTTAGGAAATGGCTGCACTTACAATGTATTTAAATCGGTACAACTAGCTGTAGGCAGTGCTTAATTTGAGCCATGGTTGGCGGTGGGAGCCACGGGGACCGGCACTTATTTTTTCGCATCAAATATTCTTCAAGAGCCAGAGTGGGAAAATACACAACTCGCAAAGATGGAGGAAGATTTAAAACCCGTCCCAACTGGACAAACCAGGAACCTGCAAGAGAGAGATAAGGGGGGGGGGGGGGGGGGCAGTGGCTTGACTTGGTTAGTAAGATTTTCCGACAATCAGGCTGGAATATTAGAATGTTTCAATGCGTTATACCACGAACAGGGTTCGTGAGAAGAGCCTATAGGGCAGTAGAAGGGGAGAGGAGGGCGCATTGGTAGGAGTACTAAGAAAGAAAACACTATAGGGCATATTTACAAGCTCCTAGCGCCACCTTGCGCCGCCCTAGCATAATTTTTTAAAATGCTAATGCAGTGATAATGAGGCCTTTCTCCTGCACCCTATTTACAAAGTTTTGTGCCACGCTGTAAACTCTTGGGCTACATTATGCTTGCGCCAGGCATAAGGTATGCAAGGGGGAGTTCTGATGCAGGGAGGCCCAAAAAAATGGCCTCCCTGGTACGAGCTGGTCTCGTCCTCAGCCACAGTTTCTGTGTGCCGAGGACAAGACCAGCTCAACCTGCACCTGGCCCACACCCTGCTGTCTGGGATGGAAGGGGAATTGCTTCCCCATCCACCCCCACCCCACCCCACCCCCACGTCAGCGCGCAATCGTGTGCTGACCTCATTAGAGGTCGCCTCCCATTGCACTGGAAGCTCATCTTCCAGCACAATCTGAAGAGAAATGCAAAGCATTTCTCTTCTGATGAGGGGGGGTGAGGGCATGCAGAGGCCTTTCCTTTCATGTCTCTTTGAGCATTTCTGCAGCCCGATCGTAACGCAATTGGGCTGCAGAAATGCCTACTAGACACCAAGGATGTTTTTTTTTTTTCTATTTACATATTAGGGGTGCGATCCATTCAGCAAGGGTCGCTCCCCGGGGGGCCTTTTCTCCCCCCCCCCGGGGGCAGATCAGCCTATTGTAATTAGGGCGACCTCTAGGTTCCAGGGATTAATTACTATTTTTTTTACAGGAGGGGAGTGATCCCTTGGTCTTGGGGGCAGATGGCCTATTGTTATTAGGCCTAGAAACCAATAGACAACAGGGATTATTTTTGTGCCAATTTCAGGCACAAACCTGAAGGCATGGGTTGCTCTTCTGGGGGCACATTTATTTTAAACCATTTCTGCCCCCCCCGGGGGCAGATCAGCCTATTTTTGTAAGGACCATCTGCCCAGCACGGACCAGGGAAGATTTGTTTTTTTTTAAAAAGAGGGTGGGACCGTTGGGCAGATATGGCAATTACCCCCAATCCACTCCCGGGGGGGGGCAGAAAGCCTACTAGATGCCAGGAAATTTAAAATAAAATAGTGGGGTGGTGTCTACCAACCAATATGGGCATGGTTATTCCCCCACCCCAACTGAAGGGGGTATCAGTCTTTCAGCTAAAACATCTTATACCACGGCAAGCAAGAGGACATTTGATTATTTGTTTTCTTTTTTTTCACATTTTGGCCATGAGAGCTTTTCTAGCTCTCAAAATCGTCCCACTTGGAATGGTGAGGGCTTCACTTTTTGGACTTTGGGACACTGCCATGTAGAAAAACCTAGACACATCTGAAAACTAAACATCTGGGTGAGTCCAGGGTGGTGTGCTTCACATGCATCCCGCACCATTTTCCTACCTACAATGCCCTGCAAACCTCCAACTTTGCTTGAAATCACATATTTTCCCCACATTTTTGTGATGGAACCTTCCGGAATCTGCAGGAATCCACAAAATTCCTACCACCCAGCAGTGCCACATCTATACCGATAAAAATTCTGCCCACTTGTCAGACTAAAAACTTTTTTTTTTCAAACTGCCCTTTTGAACCTGCTTTGGTTCCACCTCAATTTCAACATGGTTTTGGCTCTTCCCTGTCACAGGCCCTTGGCCCACATACACAAGTGAGGTATCATTTTTATTGGGAGACTGAGGGGAAAGTTGAGTGGTAGGAAATTAGTGCCAGTGCAGTGATCCCACACAGTAATGTTGGAAAATGTGATTTTTTTTTTTAGGTAAATTTGAGGTTTGCTGAGGATTCTTGGTAAAAAAAAAAAACTGGTGGATCCACGCACGTCACACCTCTTGGACTCCCTCGAGTCTCTAGTTTTCAGAAATGTCTGGGTTTGGTTGGTTTCCATAGATGGCTGGAGCCCAGGACCAAAAACGCAGATGCCCGCCTGCAAAGACAGGTAATTTTGTAGTTGATAATTTTGATGTGTCCACGTAGTGTTTTGGGGCATTTCCTGACACAGGCACTAAGCCTGCACATACAAGTGAAGGTACCATTTTTATCGGGAGACCTGGGGCAATGCTGGATAGAAGGAGATTTGTGGCTCCTCTCAGATTTCAGAACTTTGCAGCACCGAAATGTGAGGAAAAAGTGTTTTTTGCCAAATTTTGAGTTTTTCAAAGGATTCTGTATAACAGAACCTGGTGAGAGCACCACAAGTTACCCCATCCTGGATTCCCCTAGGTATCTAGTTTTAAAAAATTCACAGGTTTGGTAGGTTTTCCTATGTGCCAGTTAAGCTAAAGACCAAAATCCACAGCTAGGCACGTTCCAAAAAACGCTGCACTTGTCAATGTAAAAAAAATAAAAAGTGATGCGTCCATGTTGCGTTTTGGGGCATTTCCTTTCGCGCGAACTAGGCCTACCCACACAAGTGAGGTACAATTTTTATCGTGTGACTTGGGGGAACGCTGGGTAGAAGGAAGTTTGGGGCACCCCTCAGATTCCAGAACTTTCAATCACCGAAATGTGAGGAAAAAGTGTTTTTTTTGCCAAATTGTGAGGTTTGCAAAGGATTCTGTGTAATAGAACCACAGGTCATCCCATCCTGGATTCCAGTCTAGTTTTGAAAAACGCACAGGTTTTGTAGGTTTCCCTATGTGCCGGCTGAGCTAGAGACCAAAATCCACAGCTAGGCACTTTCCAAAATACACGTTAGATTTCAATGTAAAAATGTGATGTGTCCATGTTGTGTTTCCTGTTGCGGGCATTAGGCGTACCCGCACAAGTGAGGTACAATTTTTATCGGGAGACTTGGGGAAACACAGAATAGCAGAACAAGCTCCTTGTCTTTCTCTACATTTTTTCCTTCCAAATGTAAGACAGTGTGTAAAAAAGACGTCCAATTGAGAAATGCCCTCTAATTCTCATGCTAGTATGGGGACCCCGGAATTCAGAGATTTGCAAATAACCACTGCTTCTCAACACCGTATCTTGTGTCTATTTTGGAAATACAAAGGTTTCCTTGATACCTATTTTTCACTCTTTATATTTCACCAAATTAATTGCTATATACCCGGTATACAATGAAAACCCATTGCAAGGTGAAGCTCGTTTATTGGCTCTGGGTACCTAGGTTTCTTGATGACCCTACAAGCCCTACATATTCTCGCAACCAGAAGAGTTCAGCAGATGTAACGGTATATTGCTTTTGAAAATCTGACATCACAAGAAAAAGCTACAGAGTAAAACGTGCGTGAGACAACGATGTTCCCAGGAGCTAACAATGGATGCACTGACTGGAGTAAGGATGGATACAAATCTGACGAGCCTGACAATGGGAACAGGAGAAGAGGAGCCAATCAGCGACGTGTGAAAGACATTTTAGTTATATCTTAGATTTGGAGTTTAATCCTTATTGGACTAATTGTAAACATATGATTCTTTGACCAATGAGAACGTGGGAAGTTCTTTAGACAATTTTAACTTAGCCCGACTGCAGAGAGGAGGGCGCCTATTCCTACTTTGATTTCCTCCTTAGAGGTGCTCTCTTTCTATTCTACCTGAGGAGCTGAACAGTTCCTGATGACTTCTCTTTATCTTTGACTTTATTGCTCAACTTTAATGCTAAATGCTGATCACTTAGATATTGCTTCTTAAATGGTTTGGATATGTTAGAGTCCCTGTTTCTGAACCATTCCCTTTCACTGCCTGCTGCTGACCAAACAGATGTCCGACTGACGAAGACAATTGCTGCTTGCTAACCCATATCAGGAGAGGTATAACAAAATGTTACTACTCTTCTTGTAGGTTATATTCCTTGTTTCTAGGTACCAACCGCTATTTGACAGAGCCATAGTTAGATGTTTTCCAAATTTGCTTTGACTAAATTGTTTTGCATGAAGCCCAAACATGCTATTCTAATCAGAAGGTTAGATAGGGAGACACCAAAACTGCAAACAGATTACTATTAAAGGAACTGATGCTGCTTATTCGCTGAACCTAGATGTATGCTATTTCAGTTGCACAGTTGTTCTTGCTTTTAATTTGTACTATGACTCTTGAATGCTTAATAATCAATGCACTAGATAAGAAGATTCGGTCAACTAGTGTTGTTCTTGTGTGCTTACCAGTTGGGTTTGAGACTAATTTAAGTAATATTAGCCTTGTTAACTAGGAAAACGAACTTTCTAACTTTTTTCTAACTTTCTAACTTTTACATGAAGGTGTGGTTATTCATGGCCAAATGGGTTATGGTGTGTAAAGATTTCTGACTCCAAAGGTACTTGATGTTGTTTATTCATTATGATGATGTATTGGTATGGGATTTGAGACTTATGGTGGGATCACTCTAAGTGCAGTCAAAAGGTCTATCGAACCTCTAATGCGTCCCCTTATAAATTAACAAGAGACCAAATAAGGACAGACGCGCTCACAGAAATGGTAGCAGAGTAGGATGTCTAGTCTCCTTAGGAGCCCATCATAGGGTCCCTTGCAAGGTTACTACTCCATAAGAGGCCATTAAAGTTGTTTTCTTAGAAATAAGTGGAAGAATAAGATGGTTTGTCTCCTTAGGGAGCCATCATAGAGTCCTCTACATGGTTTGTCTCCTTAAGAGGCCATGAGAAGGACTGTTTCCTCAGAAGTAAGAGAGTTGGATGGGTAGTCTCCTTAAGTGATCAAAATATAGTTCACAGATATGGTAAGAGAAAGTGGTAAAGGTTAAGATGTTCAGCTTCGATGATACAAAGTGGAGAGAAAATGTCTCCCTATGAAGATACTATGGCCCTCATTATGACATTGGCGGTAAATGCCACTTACGGCAACGGTGACGGCCGCCAACATACCATCGCGGAGACGAACATGCGTTCACCCTATTATGACACATACACAGCAGACCGTCAGAATACTCTCACAAACACATATCCGCCAGACCAAAGGTTAGTGTTAAACTGTTGGTACGAACATCCATACCGTTATGCCAGCAACACAACGCCCTCCATATTATGACCCACAAATCACCATAGCGGACATTCAACGGCGGTAAACCATTGGCGGGAGACAATGGTGCAGTCAGAATGGCCACCCAAATACAAAACAACACAACATTGGCCTATACCAAAAACACACACCTGACACTGATACACACACCACGAAACAACACTATAAAACATACACCCACATTACCCAAAACCCTTTACAAACACAAAAAATAACCAAGAGATAGCAACTCAAATCATAGACACAACTACCCACAGACATGGAACATAAATGGAGCACAAACTAAGTCCCAGAAGAAAGATATAGCTGAGATGCTCAAAGGAAGTCAAATAATATGTCTCCAGGAAACATGGGTGATTGAACCTTTCGATATAGTAGGGTATGCAGGATATTATGGACCGCAATAAAAATAAACAAACAGGGTAGACCAAAAGGAGGCCTAGCAATTTTCATAGAAATAGCACTTCGAATAGAAGCAGTCCAAGTACCCGTAGTAAACAATAAGGGCCATATGTACGAACACATTTTCCCATAGACACAGAATGGGCAAAACTGCTTGCTACATCTGGCTCTAATATTCTGGTACTAAAACTAAGTAATTGGAGGAAAGACACACATACTCCCTTATACATAATGAATGTGTATTTCCCCCCGAACGAAAAAATTAAGTCTACTATAGCGAATGATTTACCTGAGGTGATAATGGGTGTATTACAGGAACTAAATGTACTAGACATAATATTAACAGGTGATTTTAATATGGTCTTGATGCACATTTCGGAGCATGAAGAGCAAGGAATCCAGCAAGATTATGTATTGTCCATTCCCCCACAAAGCATTAGGGATCACTTGAGAAGAACACACGACAAAAGGGCAAATTCCTTAATAAAGGATTTAGAGTCCCTAGGGATGAGAACCCCAAACAAGAGATTTCAATCCGACACCCCTCCGGAGTGGACCTATTTTTCACCCTCTGCTTGCTCCATAATAGATTACACAATAGTAACGCTAAATCTCTGGGGAAGGATAAAATCCTTTAGTATAAAAAAACATCAAGTAGCGATCATGGACAACAGAGAATGGTGCTCTCAACACAAATACAATATCACCAACAGATACCCATGTGGGCGGGGGAAGACACCACAGTAAATTATTGAAGGCTAATATGGTCTAGTGAAGTGAATGACCAAGTAAAAGAGTTGCTCGAAACTTTAGTAAAGAAAACTCTAGTATATGGATATGGCAATAAAGTTAAACAGTGTTTTTTTTTTCATTAATAGTATAATAGAAAAGAGAGTTGCAAAGAAGTCCCAAAAGGGTCCGCGACGAAGACTAGTGGAGGAGACCCGGGGAAGAATAAAGTTATCCATAGCCATCCAAAATTTAAGAAAAGGAAGGAACAAAATGCAAAGGAAAATAAGGAAAGACCCACAAAATAAAAATCTACAGAAAGCTACCGAAAAGTAAATGAGAGGCGGCAAAGACTGGTCTGGGAAGAAAAATGGAAAAAAAAACAATGAGCTCTGGGCAAAGATACTATTTTTGGGTAAACAAAATAATGCAAGGCAGTTCTGGAAAACTGTAAATGGAATAAATCAGCCTCAAAGACCAGTAGTACATTCTAATATATCAGAACAGATATGGATACAGTTTTTAAATGAAATATTCAAACCGACAACAATAGGGCATAGTAAGGAAAAGTCAAAAAGTGAAGATATCAGAAATGGGGGCATAGCAAACAAAGGTAGCATTATAGACCCCTTCCAGGAGAATCAAATAAGGAAAATAGTATTAAAGTCCAGGAAGGATGGTGCTCCAGGACCAAATGGGCTTCCCCAAGTTTTGTATTTGTCAAACACAGATTTATGGATACTAATATTAACCACAGTTTATAACTGTGTGTTACAACTACAGATAATACCAGACTCATGGCAGGGGTCTATAATAAACCCTGTCTACAAGAAAGGCAGCAGAGATGCACCAGAAAACTACTCACTAATTAAGTTACAAGATATAGAAGCAAAGTATTTTGCTAGCCTACTTCTAAGTGAACTAGAAGAATGGGCAACGGGTAGAAACATTGTCCCACTAAATCAAACCGGATTCACACCGGGAGTAGGAACAGAAACAAACATATTAGCATTATCCATGTTCATGGATGAACAAACTCAAAAGAAGTTACCAATATACCTGTGCTTTGTTGATTTTGAATCCGCCTTTGACTCTGTAAATCAAAACTTGCTATGGAGGAAACTTACAGAATTGAGCATTCCATCCAGTCTTCTTAAAGCTATACAGCTCCTGTACACTGACACTTGGGTGAGGATACGGATAGGGGACGGGTCGGTCTTGTCGAGAAAAATAGATACCTTTCAAGGACTAAAACAGGGCTGCGTCCTTGCACCCTATCTTTTTAATTTGTTTTTAGCAGATTTATCACAAGAACTAAATACAGTAAACTCGCATGCACCACGATTAGGCCAGACAACGATATCAAATCTGCTATATGCAGACGATTTTGTTCTGATAAGCCAAACGCAAGTCGGCTTCAAAGATTATTGGGAGGGCTAGCAAATTATTCAAAGCAAAATGGTTTGGTAGTAAATCTAGAAAAGATGAAGGTAATGGAATGTAGCCGTAGGATAAAGAAAAAATATAGATGGTTCATCAACGAAGAACATGTGTAATTAGTCCATTCCTATTGCTACTTGGTAGTGCGGTTTGATGACCAGGGATGCTTTACCCAACATAGGGAGGAGGTAAAAAGGAAAGGTCTGACACTGCGCATAGCACTCTCAAAACTAAAAAAAAACCTTGTACGGCCCAAGCATCTTACCATTATTGAAGGTGATATCAGCCAAACAGGCACCTAGTTTAACGTATGGCAGTGTTGCATTGAGAGGGCGTGATGCGCCATGTTTAAATACAAGTATAATAAGAAATTATTGACAGCTATTTTGCATACCTCCAAATGAATCACCAGCACAGATACGATTAGAGTTCGGGCTAATAAATCAGATAATAGACAGAAAAGAAGCCTACATGAAAACTTGGCACAGAATAAAAACGAATAAGAGGAATGACCAGTGTCAGGTTCTGTGGCAAAAGCTCCAAAAAATGGTGGGCATCCGGCTGCGCTCTATCTAAACAAGTCAATAGATGAATTAGGGCTGCAAGAAAGCTGGGAAAGTAACCTAACTGTCGCATGTTTCAAAAGAGTAGTAAAGAACAAAACCAAGATGTTATCTCTATTGAAGGACAAAGAAATATTATTGAAAAGATCACATGCCTTGGGGGTACTAAATGAATACAAATGTCTATGACAGCAGCCCTATTTCGAAGAAGGTTGGTTCCCTGCCCTTTAAAATGGAATTCCTGTATATCCGACTAGGAAAGTTACCTGGTGATAAAAAAGATTATGCAGGGGGGGAGAAGAACCTAAAGGAAATTTGTTTGTCATGTAATAAGGAGAAGTGGAATCTGATTCACCTTTTATGCCTGTGCACTGACTTACAGCAAGAGAGAAAATGCTTGCTAAAATCGCTTTTTAATCAACGCTGCATACGGACATGCAGACAAGCAGTAATAGCATGCCTAAAACCAGGGGTTCCAATCCTGAACTCACATATGGTGAAAATCTTAAAGAAGGCTCAGAAGAAGTGTTTAGGGAAATGAATAGAATGATGAGACAGGAGGGGGACAAACAAAGAACAAGGCTCTAGATAATTGTTTCCTTTTAAACCGTATTTATTAAGTGTGATAGTTACGTATTTTTGTATTTTTTTCTTTCTTTTTATATGTTAACAGAGATCTTATGTTGACTATATTTTGCACTGCATTGTAATGGTTTTAATTAACTGTACAATAAAGACTATTCATTCATTCACAATGTGGACATTGAGTGAGTGGAAACTCTTCCGATTCCTGAACACCTGTTCATTGGCCCCGGGGGGATGACAAATGCTATATGTGTTCCATCAATGTCCCCAATAACATTTGGAGTATGTCCCATTACAAACAAACCAGCATTGACATTGGCCAAATCATCAACTTGTGGGAAAGCGATGAAGCTGCACATGTGTTTGACCAAGGCAGACAAACTGTTGCCAGCACTATTGAGAACATTGGCTGTGACATTCCTGCAGCCAAAGCCCACTGTCACTTGGAAAGAGCCAGTTGCCAGGAAATGGAGCACTGATAGGACCTGCACAAGAGGGGGAATCCCAGTGGGTTGACAGATCAGGCTCCAATTGTGCACACAGCTCTGTGATTGTGGCCCTGTCCAGTCTATAGGTTAGTATTATGTGCCTTTCCTCCAGTGTAGCCAAGTCCACAAGGGGACTGTACACGGGGCTTGCTTCCTCCACCTATTCCTCTGCAGTGGTAGGTATGTAAGGGACACAAGAGAGAGAAGGGAGTGACAACCAGAACAATGGAACCACCACTTCAGTGTACATTGACCATGTATGTTACTGGACTATGTAAATGGCAATGTATGTACAACTGACAGCAATAATGCAGTTTTCTATTTCAGAATATGTACCAGCATAATAAAATGGCGACAGCCTGTCCTGTATGTAGGGACAGGTGGAAGTGATGTAACTCCGCCGGCACTGGGCATCATGGCGGAAGGGGGTCTTACACAGCCGTGCTAATCCTCATTGGCCAGAATGGGGCTCTATAGTGATCAGTGTCCAATGAGGATCACCGGTGGCTGTGACGGAGTACATCGCTGTGGACATGATCCCATTTTCGGACTATAACCTCACTTGATTCCTGACTTTGCAGAGGACAACACCTTGACTGCTTGTGCTGCTGTGACCTGTGTCTGGAACCTGCCATGGCCTGTGTGACAGGGGAAAGGGCCCCTGCCTTCACTTCGGAGAAGTTAGAGTGTCTGGTGGATGGGGTCTTACCCCTGTATGGACAGCTGTATGGGCCTCCAGACCAACAGGTGAGTACACCATGGGAATGATGCATGCGACACAGTTGCATGGAGATGTGTGTGTGTGCTGGCAGTGTGTTTTTTGGGTGGGGGGTATGGCTGGTGGTAGTTGACATGCAGGCTCTAAGTGATGTGTGTGCCTGAGGAGGGGAAGTGCTTTTTGTGGGCTATATGTGTGACAGGCTGGATTGTATAGGTAATGGGGGGTGATTCTAACCCTGGCGGTCGGTGATAAAGCGGCGGCCAACCCGCCAACAGGCCGGCGGTCCAAAAAATGGAATTCTGACCCTGGCGGGAACCGCCAACGCAGCCCGCCAACTTAACACTCCGACCGCCACGGCGGGACCGACAAACAGCGCGGCGGTCACCGCCAACAGCCAGACGGCAGACAATGTTCCGCCCACACTATCATGACCGGCCAATCCGCCACCTTTTCCGGGGCGGGAGCACCGCCGATAAAAACACGGCGGAAACAGACTACGAACGGGAAAACGCGCACCTCTACGCACTCCACGAGGAAGGAGGACGGCATGGAACCCGAATTAAACATCCTACCTGCTCTCGTCTACCTGCTCATCTACCACGAGTACGAACGCCGGCGCAGACGACAACGGTGAGTACTGCACCTACGACACAGGGGAGGGGGGAGGACGAAAGGTCACGTGCACACACATACGCGATACACCCACCCCCCCAAACCATGTACACACCAATGCAGAGCAACAAGTCACAGTGAAACCACCCAAACCCCGTAAAGAAAACAAGGACATAATTAAATAGTGACTCGAAATTTATGGGAAATAAAAACCACTGATAAGTCACGGTCAAATAGCAATAACAACTCAAAAATCCAAAATCAATATCCAGTGCATACGAAAAACCGAGGCAATAAGTCCTGCACAACTAACGAGATTCAAAGTGTCCGTGGGCCAAAGTGTAGCAACACAAGGGCAAAGCCCACACAGGAGACCTGAGTCCTTTGGAGAGAACACTGCAGGGGCATCTGATGAAAAAACTACAGGCACCTCAGGGGGAAGGGAAGGGGGGGGCACCACAGCCACATGAGTCCACGACGCCAGATCCACGAAGGGGCCACCATGCCCACTCGGCCATCCTGGGGAGTGCAAAGCCACAGTCTCTCAAGTCTCTACAGTGGGTGGCTTGCCCACTCGGCCATCCTGGGGAGTGCAAAGCCACAGTCCGTCAGGTGGATTACAGTCTCCACTGGTCAAGGAGGAGGCATGGTGGGCACAGTGAACCGTTAACAGTGCATGACAGGAAGGGCCCAGCGGAGCGGTGCTTGAGATGGCGGGCCCCAGCGGAGCGGTGCTTGAGATGGCGGGGCCCAGCGGAGCGGTGCTTGACAGGAAGGGCCCAGTGGAGCGGTGCTTGAGATGGCGGGGCCCAGCGGAGCAGTGCTTGA
This sequence comes from Pleurodeles waltl, assembly GCF_031143425.1. Lineage (NCBI taxonomy): Eukaryota > Metazoa > Chordata > Amphibia > Caudata > Salamandridae > Pleurodeles > Pleurodeles waltl. The sequence continues at coordinate 496,344,324 of NC_090451.1, read as the reverse complement.
GACGACGGGGCCCAGCGGAGCAGTGCTTGACAGGAAGGGCCCAGCGGAGCAGTGCTTGAGATGGCGGGGCCCAGCGGAGCGGTGCTTGAGACGGCGGGGCCCAGCGGAGCGGTGCTTGAGAAGGCGGGGCCCAGTGGAGCGGTGCTTGAGATGAAGGGCCCAACGGAGCGGTGCTTGAGATGGCGGGGCCCAGCAGAGCGGTGCTTGAGACGGCAGGGCCCAGCGGAGCGGTGCTTGACAGGAAGGGCCCAGCGGAGCGGTGCTTGAGATGAAGGGCCCAGCAGAGCGGTGCTTGACAGGAAGGGCCCAGCGGAGCGGTGCTTGAGATGGCGGGGCCCAGCGGAGCGGTGCTTGAGATGGCGGGGCCAGCGGAGCGGTGCTTGAGACGGCGGGGCCCAGCGGAGCGGTGCTTGAGATGAAGGGCCCAGCGGAGCGGTGCTTGAGATGGCGGGGCCCAGCGGAGCGGTGCTTGAGACGGCGGGGCCCAGCGGAGCGGTGCTTGAGACAGCGGGGCCCAGCGGAGCGGTGCTTGAGACGGCGGGGCACAGCGGAGCGGTGCTTGAGATGAAGGGCCCAGCGGAGCGGTGCTTGACAGGAAGGGCCCAGCGGAGCAGTGCTTGAGATGGCGGGGCCCAGCGGAGCGGTGCTTGAGACGGCGGGGCCCAGCGGAGCGGTGCTTGAGACGGCGGGGCCCAGCGGAGCGGTGCTTGAGACGGCGGGGCCCAGCGGAGCGGTGCTTGAGATGAAGGGCCCAGCGGAACGGTGCTTGAGATGGCGGGGCCCAGCGGAGCGGTGCTTGAGACGGCGGGGCCCAGCGGAGCGGTGCTTGAGATGAAGGGCCCAGCGGAGCGGTGCTTGAGATGGCGGGGCCCTCTTCAGCGGTGCTCTTCTGCACGGCGGGGCCCTCTTCAGCGGTGCTCTTCTGCACGGCGGGGCCCTCTTCAGCGGTGCTCTTCTGCACGGCGGGGCCCTCTTCAGCGGTGCTCTTCTGCACGGCGGGGCCCTCTTCAGCGGTGATCTTCTGCACGGCGGGGACCTGTTCAGCGGTGCTCTTCTGCACGGCGGGCCCTCTTCAGCGGTGCTCTTCTGCACGGCGGGGCCCTCTTCAGCGGTGCTCTTCTGCACGGCAGGGACCTGTTCAGCGGTGCTCTTCTGCACGGCGGGGACCTGTTCAGCGGTGCTATTCTGCACGGCGGGGCCCTCTTCAGCGGTGCTCTTCTGCACGGCGGGGCCCTCTTCAGCGGTGCTCGTCCAGTAGGTCAAGGGAGCCAGACCTGGCCTGGACTCCCTGCTCACTCGCCCTCCGACCGTGCTGTTGCTGGACCCTTCGGTGACGGAGTCCTGGGCCCTTTGGTGTCCTTCCTAACACCCGGGATGGGGCTTGTGGGCCCCTCCTGCTCCGCGCTCCTGCTGGCTGACTTTTCCGCCCTGCTGCCCTTTCGCTCCTTAGATGGGGCTCTCGGGCCCTTGCCTCCCCTAGCTGTTGTGGCTGGTGATGTGGGAGAACTTGGCTCCTTGGGGGCAGCCGTGTCAGTCCTCTCACGGCGGCCCTTTACCTTCCTGGTTTTCTTGCCTGGTGGGGGGCTGGCTGTCCCCTTGCTGCTGATTGAGGTGTCACTGCTGGCAAAGGGTGGGCTCCAGAACCCATGCACCACAGTGACACCCGAAGCTGGGCTGGTGGTGGCTGAGGTGCTCTTGGGACTCTTTGCAGATGGAGGGGGTGGGTCAGTGGAGGGAAAGAGGTCAAGATTAGCAAGGAAAACTTTCTTAGGACCAAGGTAAAATGTAGGAGAAGTGGAGATGGAAGTGGAGGAAGAGGATGTGGTTGTAGGAGAGTCAGGTGTGCTGTCTTTGGGTGCAGGTGCATGTGCTGGAGGCTGTCGTGAGGTGGATGGCTGTTGGGTGGGTGGCTGCCTGCGTTTGTGTGTCTTGGAAGAGGGGGTGACAGACACAGTGGGAGAGGACACAGGGGACGTGTAAATGGTAGTGGGGGTGGTGACTGCACGTGTGCGGACTAGACTGGAGGGTGTGCTGGTGATGGAAGCACTGGCTGATGGTGGTGTGCATGCAGGTGTGAGTGTAGACGTGACAGGGAGGGAGGAGGGAGACGAGGAGGTGGGGGACACAGAGGTGGTAGTGACTGTTGGAATGTCTGCATCTGGGTGTTGCTTGCGTGAATGCTTGTGGCTTCTGTGGTGCCTGTGTCTGGATGAGCTTCCCTTGGGTGTTGAGGTGTGTGCAGGCTGGTCTGATGGTGTGGATGGGATAGGCTGAGGAACAGGAGACAGAGACAGGCTGGAGGCAGTCAGAAGAGGGAGGCTGGAAACAGGGACAATGGCTGCCGTCAGTGCTGAGGCCAGAGCATTGAACGATCGTTGATGGGCAGCCTGACCCGAATGAATGCCCTCCAGGTAGGCATTGCTCCGATGCACCTCCCTTTCTACCCCCTGGATGACATTCAAAAGGGTAGTCTGCCCAACAATGAGTGTCCTGAGGAGATCAATGACCTCCTCACTGAGGGCAGCAGGGGTAACAGGGGCAGGGGCTGAGGTGCCTGGGGCGAAGGAGACGCCCGCCTTCCTGGGCGAGCGGGCACAGAGCGTAGGCTGAGGGGCTGCTGGGAGGGCGGGGCTGGTGCGCTGGGTGGCGGCTGTACCTGGAGAGGTGGGGGGCCCGGATGTTGCCGCCACCGCTAGGGAGCTCCCATCCGAGGACGTGTCGCTGTCGCTGGTGTCACCACCGGTCCCCGTTGTGGTGCTCCCCTCGCCCTCCGGATTACTGGTGCCCTCGGTGTCTGTTCCTGGTCCCACCGGGGCCTTGTGACTTGCAGCTCCCTCGTGCTCCGATGCCATATCTCCTCCGCCTGATGATGCTAATGCACAGATGCACAAGAAGACGAAGAAGAAGGGTGGGGGGAGAAAAACGAAGACCAGGTTGAGTGCATGCAATGTCAACACCGTTGGCGGAGAGGACAGACACAGGAGCCTCAAGCACTAAGCCGCGCATTCGGGGTACACTACTCAGTACTTCGGACTAGGACTACAGGTCTAGAGAGGCCAAAGGCGCACATGTGCGATGCTGGACCATCGATAGCTGTACTTGTCACCCTACAGAGGTGGGGTCCGGGAGCACAGGGCCATGCCTAAAGGAGCGGACTACACAACAGAAAGCGCCCTGGCCTAATGTCACCCCCAACCCTCCTCCCCCACCCAGACGCCTCCACTGCGCAGATAGATAGCAGAATGTGCTGATACTCACCCCCTTGTGTCTGCTGTGATGTCCTCAAGCGCCCATCCAAATCAGGGTAGGCCACCGCCAGGATCCGGGACATCAAGGGGGTCAGGGTACGACTGGCACCCCTCCTACGTTGGGAGGCCATCCCCAGCAGTGACTCGGCGGTCTTCCTGGTCCCGCGGCGGATGCCCTCCCACCTCTTGCGGCAGTGGGTGCCCCGTCTGACGTGGACCCCCAGGGCCCGGACTTCCTTGGCGATGGCACGCCATATGTCCACTTTCTGATGGGCGCTGACCTATTTGACATGTACAGGGTGGGAAGGAGAAATAATCATATTCCTGCATGTTAGATGCGATTGGCCCCCCCTCCCCAACCTTGCCATATGGCACATGCTCTCATCTGTCGTGCGTTGCACTCCTCATTCGCCCCCCACCCCACCAACTTAGCATCCACCCCACTCCACACAGGCATAGCCCATTCAATGTGCACCCAGTGTACTTACCTGTTGGTCTGGAGGACCGTAGAGTAACGCATACTGGGGGAGGACCCCGTCCACGAGCTTCTCCAACTCTTCGGAACTGAAGGCGGGGGCCCTTTCCCCAGTCGCAGCAGCCATTGTCACTTCCAGACCGAGGTCACAGCAGCACTTGCAGTATAGGTCCTCTCCTGTGGAAGATCAGGTCTCGAGTGATTAAGCAGATAGAAAATGGCGGCCATAGGCTTCAATGTTAGCCAATGCGGCTTCGTATAGCGGTCTTCGACCGCCTACCGCCACGGTGTGCCGCGCCAGCGCATTGACCTCACATCCCATTGTCCCACTTCACAGGTCAGGCAGCCGCCATTTCAAGGGCCCACATGGCATTATTTGTACTGCGTCACACAGGCCTAGGCCTTGCATTGCCACACATACACGCCTTTCAATACATAGATAATCGTGTGCTATGCATGCAGTGGTGAACGTACCTGTGACTTGCTTGACTCTGTGCTCCATGTTGTCCTTCCTAGGCACCGTCCGCTGGGACTTGCGAGGAGAAGGATGAATCCTCGCGTGTACCGCCCGCTGGTGGACCTGTCGACAATGGAAGAACGCCACATCATACTACGATACCGACTTGACCGAGCCACTATACATGAACTGTGTGCCCAGCTGGAGCCAGCCCTGATGTCCCCCATCCGCCAACCCACAGGAATTCCCCCTCTAGTGCAGGTTCTGTCAGTCCTCCATTTTCTGGCAAGTGGCTCATTCCAGACAACAGTGGCCATGTCATCTGGAATGTCTCAGCCTATGTTTTCAAAGATCTTGTCTAGAGTGTTGTCTGCCCTGACGAAACACATGCGACGCTACATTGTATTCCCTGAGGAGGTAGATTTGGCCACTGTGAAGGGTGATTTTTATGCCCTTGGACATATTCCCAACATAATTGGTGCCATTGATGGGACCCATGTGGCTTTAGTACCCCCAAAAGACGATGAGCAGGTGTACAGAAACAGGAAAAGTTACCATTCGATGAACGTTCAGGTGGTCTGTTTGGCTGACCAGTACATCTCCCATGTGAATGCCATGTTCCCTGGGTCAGTGCATGACGCGTATGTGATGCGAAATAGCAGCATCCCTTATGTGATGGAACAGCTACAGAGACAACGTGTGTGGCTAATTGGTGACTCTGGTTACCCCAACCTGCCTTGGCTATTGACCCCAGTGAGGAATCCCCGGACCAGGGCAGAGGAACGGTACAATGAGGCCCATGGGCGAACTAGGAGGGTCATTGAAAGAACCTTTGGCCTCCTGAAGGCCAGGTTTAGGTGCCTACATATGACAGGGGGATCCCTGATGTACTCACCAAAGAAGGTGTGCCAGATCATCGTGGCCTGCTGCATGCTTCACAATCTGGCATTGCGACGTCAGTTGCCCTTCCTGCAGGAGGATGGTCCAGATGGTGGTGTTGAAGCAGCTGTGGAGCCTGCGGAGAGTGAAGAGGAGGAAGACGAAGAGGACAACCCAGACAACAGGGACAGAGTTATCCATCAGTATTTTCAGTAGCACACAGGTAGGAATCACCCACGCCATTTACCATTTACTGAATGCCCCCTGCATCTTTACTTTGTGTATTTCCCCCCAGTTCTTTTAAACTGAAGTTTACTTTTCCCTTCCCTTTTCAGGGCTGTATGACCCACTGCGTGACTTCTGCTTGGTTAGCCCATGGACTAATGCTTATTGACATCGGTATGTTGTCCACAGATAAATAACAGAACATTATTGATAAGTAATGTGTTATACATTTGTAAATAATACAGGCTGACTCCAGAATGATTTATGTGCAATGAGTGATTTATTTTTAGTGCTATATTTTGGTACATGATATTAAAACGGTGAAGGGTGAGGGTGGAGTTATGTCCATGGCAGAGTCCAGTTCTCGGTCGCACAGGTGCATTGTTCATATGGCTGTGGAAGGATGGAGCAGGGGCAGTTCAAGGTTGGACAGGGTGACACTGTGGGACAGTGGAATGACATCCGGGGGGATATTAGACTGGCGGGGGTCTTGGCATCCTACTCTGTCTTCCTTTGAGATCTCAGGTTCCTCTTGCGGGGTGGTTGTCCTTCAGCAGGAGGTGGGGTTCTGGTGGCCCGTCGTTCTGTGGGGGCCTCCTGACCACTAGCGCCGGCGGAGGTGGTAGGCTGTTCCTGGCTAGTGACAGGGGCCCTTTGCGGTGCCACATGGTCCCGCAATGTGGTTTCTATCCGGTTGAGGGCCTGGACTATGGTCCCCATTCCGGTAGCGATGTCCCGGAGTTCATTGCTGAACCCCATGTACCGTTCCTCCTGCTGTGCCTGGATCTCGGTGAACCTGGCCAGTACCGTCGCCATCGTCTTCTGGGAGTGATGGTATGCTCCCATGATGGTGGTGAGGGCCTCTTGGAGAGTCGGTTCCCTGGGCCTGTCCTCCCCCCCCTGTCGCACAGCAGCCCTCCCAGTTGCCCTGGGTTTGGGTTGGCATTCAGGGGTTGGGGTTGTTTAGGGTGGGTTGTGCTGGTGAGACATTGGCAGGGAGGTTATGTGCTGGGGGGTGATATTGGGGGGGGGGGTTGTCATGCTGGTGGTTGGGGGGGGGGTGAAGTAGTTGAGATTCGACTTACCAGAGTCCATTCCTCTGTGTACTCCAGCAAGGCCATCAGGATGCAGGATGTTTACCACCTCTTGCTCCCATGCTGTGAATTGGGGTGGGGTGGGTGGGGGTCCTCCGCCAGTCTTCTGCACAGCGATGTTGTGCCTGGAGATCATCGAGCGCACCTTCCCCCGTAGGTCGTTCCATCGCTTTCTGATATCTTCCCGATTTCTGGGATGCTGTCCCACAGCGTTGACCCTGTCTACGATCCTTTGCCATAGCTCAGCCTTCCTTGCTATGGTGGTGTGCTGCACCTGTGTGCCGAAGAGCTGGGGCTCAACCCTCATGATTTCCTCCACCATGACCCGGAGTTCTTGGTCCGAAAACCGTGGGTGTCTTTGGGGTGCCATGGGGTGGTGTGGATGAGGTGTGGGGTGGTGTTTGTGGTGATGTGCGTGGTGATATGTGGTGATGTGTGCGTAGATGTGGTGTGGGTGATGAAGTTGTGTTCCTGTGTGTGTTGGGGTTTTCTAATGCTGTGCTCGCTATCTCTATCTCTCTCGCTCTCGCCTTCGCTCCGATTTCCAACTAGTGGGGGTTTGTGGGTGATGTGGGTGTGTGTTTTATAGTTGATTGGATGTGTGGGAGCGTTGTTTGTATGTGTCTCAGGTGTGCGTATTTCAAATTGTCCAATGTGGCAGTGTTTTGGTGCTGTGTGTGTATTTTGACCGCGGCGGTGTGTACCGCCAATGGAATACCGCGGTTGAAAGACCGCCGCGTGGATTCGTGGGTCAGAATGGCATGGGCGTGTTTGTGTTGGCGTGATGGTGGAGGTTTGGTCATCTCCAGTTTTCCGCGGCCCGCTGATGTGGCGGCCTTCCTTGGATGTCGGATTTTTGGCGGTTTCACAGTTGGTGGTCAGAATGACCGTGGCGGTCTACCGCGGCCGCGGCGGTAGAATGGCGGACTTCTGACCGGCGGTAAGGGCCTTTTACCGCCGAGGTCAGAATGACCCCCATGGTGTCCTCCTGTCTGTGTTTCCTCTGCAGGTCAGCCCCCAACAGAAGAAGGGATCGTGGCGTGCCATTGCCAATGACATGCGGATTCTGGGTGTCTATAGCAGGTAGAGCACCCACTGCAGGAAACGCTGGGAGGACCTGAGACGCTGGGCCCGGAAGACCGCGGAGGCCCAGCTGGGGATGGTCTCCCAATGAGGGAGGGGTGCCCGTCGGAACCTGATCCCCCTGATATCCTGCATACTGGCCTACCCAGAGCTGAATGGACACTCGAGAGCATCACAGCAGCCACAAGGGGGTGAGTGGAGTGTGTGTAACACCCATCTCTGTTGCCTGGCATAGGATCCTGGTGGTGGGATTCAGTCAGTGCGTGCCCTTTAATGCCAGGTCATACATTGCTGCGTGGTCTGGCTGTGTATAAATGAGTGAATAGCAAATTCATGTTAACTAGCTTGGTGGCATTCCCTGTCAGACAAGGTTTAGTAGGTCCCAGGAGGGGTGCAGATGGTGGTGGTTGACTCTCATCCTGCTGTGGTACTTAGCCAATGGAATGCCAGTGCAGTGCATACTGCTCAATCTTGGTCCCTGTGCATGATGATGATGTGTATGCCATCTGTGGTGTTGGTGCTGTCATCCTGTCCATGTGTGCATTAGCTTCATCTGGTGGAGGAGCAGGGGCACCGGTGAGTGAGGGAGCTGCAGCCCACGGGACCTAGGAGGCAGAGTAGACTGACGCCGATGGGACCAGTGGGATGGACTGCGAGGGGAGCACCACGGTGGGGACAGGAGGTGACAACACTGATTCAGATTCCTTCTCCGATGGCAGGTCCCTGGTGGTGGCGGACACCTCTGAAACTACCCCAGCTACAGCCACCATACCCCGTACCAGCATTGCCCTCCCAGTAGCCCCCCACTCAGTTGGCCGTATCTGCTCATCCAGGAGGGTGGACATCTCCTTCGTCCCAGGCACCTAAGACCCTGCCCCAGTGATCCCTGCTGCCCTCGGTGAGGAGCTATTGACCTCCTGAGATCCATCTCTGTAGGGCAGTCAACCATAGTAAATGCCATCCAGGGGCTTGCATCCCAGATGCAGCAATGCGATGCCTACCTGGAGGGCATCCACCGTGGGTTGGCGGCCCTACAGATATCGTTTCAGGCTCAAGCCTCCTCTCTGACGGCAGCCAATGTCCCTGGCCCTATTATCCCCCGTCCTACTACTTCTTCCCAGTCCCAGTCTCCCCAACCCATCCCATGCACACATACAGACAAGCATGCACACAAAACATCACACAAGAGTGGCACAGACAAACACCAAACTTCACACCACAAGCACTCACACAAACAAGAGACAGAAGCACACACAACAACATCCAGTGCCTCCACTGTCTCTGCCTCCTCCTCCTCCTCCTCCTCCCCCTCCTCCCTCACAGTCACATCCGCACTCACACCTGCATGCACTGCATCAAAAGCCACCACCACCATCACCACATCATGCGCACACCCACCTCACTTGCAGACACCTCCACAAAATCCATCCACACATCCTCTTTGTCCTCTCCCACCCTGTCTGCCCTTCCTAAGAAAAACAAACGCTCGCACTCAGACACCCAACGGTCCATCCACCTCACACATGCACATTGTCCATGCACCTGCACCCAAGTCCAGCAAGCATACACCCTCTGGACCTACACTCCCGTCCCTCCTCCAACACCCCGCCCCACCGTCCCTAAGAAGCTTTTCCTTTTTCATCTTGACCTCTTCTCTCCCCCTTTCCCTCATCCTGCCTGTAAGTGCAGGGTCCCAACGACCCAGCCCAGCACCTCAGCAAAACAGGCTGCCACTTCTCCCACCAAGAAATCTGCTGCTGCCACTAAGGGGCCCCTGAGTGTGAGGGCAGCCACTCCCAGTAAGTCCACACCTCTGCCTCAGAAACAGAGGTCTAGGGTGGCGAAACCTACAACACAGAGGACGGGGTCAGTGGAGGCACCTCCTAGGCCTGGAGGCAAGGACACAAGTCACATGACAAAGGCCAAGGGGGCCCTTCACAATAAGGAAACCAAGGATCCCCTTCCACCACCAAAGGAACCGCCTCCACCATCTGAGGGCAAGGAGCCCCCTCCACCCCCAATGGGACACAAGGAGCCCCCTCCACCATCTGAGGGCAAGGAGCACCCTCCACCACTAATGGAACACAATGAGCCCCCTCCACCATCTGAGGGCAAGGATCCCCCTCCACCACCAATGGAACACAAGGAACCCCCTCCACCATCTGAGGGAAAGGAGCCCCCTCTACCATCTGAGGGCAAGCATCTCCCTCCACCACCAATGGAACACAAGGATCCTCCTCCACCATCTGAGGGCAAGGAGCCCCCTCCACCATCTGAGGGCATGAGGGCATGTAGTCCACCCTTCTGTGGTCTTTCACTCCCCTCCAGTGACAAATGGGAAAGGAGCCTCCTCTAGAACCAGTGGGCATGATAACCACTCCAGTGACTGTGGCCTGCATCTCCCCTTCAATGACGAATTGGCAAGGAGCCCCCTCCAGAACCAGTGGGCATAATTCCCCCTCTAGCTGAGGTGCCCCCAACCCCCTTCCCTCTGAGGTGCCTGCCCATTTCCAATATGATGCCCCTGAACAGTGGAGTCCGGACGTTGTCAGGAGTCTAGTTGGGCCTTGGACTATGCCCTGTGTCCCTTAGGTACTTTGGAATGGCCATTGGCCTAATCTGGACATTGACGCATGCATTTTCATTTCAGAATTCATTATGGTGGCTGTTGGGAGCAAATTACAGTGTTCGTACTTCAAAATTTGTGTCTGTGTATTATTTGCTTGTGGGTCCTGTGACAGTCGATTTACTCTGCAGCTGGTTCCGTGTAAGTGGTGTGTGTTGTACGTGTGTGTGTGTGTCACTTTCCTTTTCCTCCCTCCCTCCCTTGTGTGCTAGGCGGCTGTGCTCACTGTCGTCGTCCTCATCGGCATTGGTGCTCCAGGACAGCCATGGCGTGGTAGAGAATCAGGAAGTCTTGAAGTTCTGGTTCCATGGCAGCCGCAGAATCCTCGGTGTCTCTGATGGTGAGTCTTTCGTTGTTTGTGAAGTGTTTCCACCAGGCTTGTGATGGCCTTGGTACAACCCCGGAAATCCTGGCGGTTTGCTATGTCATAACATGGTGGACGGTACCTTGACTTCTGCCTTGCTGTAGGTGACTACCGCTGTGGTCAGTGGGGTTAATGCCCTGATGGTTGGTGTTCTAGATTGGCTGTCTATGGGAGGTTTCACTGCCATGGTCATAATTTGGTGATAATCTCACCAGGCTGTTGGCGGTATTAACACCACTTTAACAGTGGCTGTCAATCCACCGCCAGTGTCATAATGACCACCTATGACTTTCCCAAAACCTTGGAGCTTGCCAATGCTTGTTTGAGGATGTTCTCAGCGTTCTAGTGACAGTGTGAATGAAATAGGTTTTGCGCTTGAACAGCTTGAGCAAATCGCAGGTGAATTGTGATGTTTGTGAGTGTTTAGGGAGTCTGAGTACTCCAGAAGAAGTTGTTTAGGGAGTTTGCTTACTCCAAAGTGTGACAGTAGGGAAGTCGTAGAACTTCACATGTGTGTGGCGCTTTGTGCTAACAAATTCTCCATGTGGATGTTGGTATACGGACCCTGCATGGTCTAAGACTCCAGATTATTGAATAAGTTTGAGACACTTGGTTTATGTTGTAATTTGCCTGTTTACTAGGTCAACCGGGTGTGGTTGACAAATTCAAGAGTGTGTTTTAAGGTGAGTGATAGGTTTTTCAACTGAGATTTGGTGAGTCCTATGTGCACCAGGACAGACCCAATGATCAGTTGGGTCCACGTGGTTGTTGGAAATCGGACACTGTATGGTCTAAGTCTCCAGAGTATTGAATAAGTGTATGAGACACCTAGTTTATGTTATAATTTGTCTGTTTAATAGGTCAACCAGGCAAGGTTGACAAATTCAAGAGTGCGTTTTAAGATGAGTGATAGGTTTTTCGTCTAAGATTTGGCAAGTCCTGTGTGCACCAGACCCAATGATCAGATGAGAATGAAATTTGCTGGTCGAAATTTTGTTGCAAATCAGGGAAACTGAGACAGAAGGAGTATCTGTTAGAGTGAAATCCCACAGTGAAAAATTAGTAAGGTTTCTGAAGCGACTATGTTACCCTACCTGTGGTAAACAGACAAATTGGGTTTTGATTTTGTTTCGTGCTTGCAATATTTGCATTTAGTTTTGTCTGAGTTTGAATTGAGGAAGACAAGCCGAAAGACTTTGTCAGGGGCTGTACGTGTGGGTTTGGACTACAGAAATGAAATTTTTCAAAACTTTAAAGAGTGCCCTAAGGGGAGATAAGTTTATTTTAATGAGAATAGTGGAAATCACACCGCCAGAAGGTACACCGCCTATATTGTATTTGAGGAACAAGATGCTGCGCCATGACTTTAGCTGAAACTATGGTAAAAAGAGACAGAGAGAGAGATGGGAGCTTAGAGATTCCTGCCCATAGAACATTTAATTTGAGGATATAGAATTTGAGGAGAGTACTGTATGATTTTGAACCTCCTCGAGACCAGCACAATTTGAGGCATTAGTGATTTAGAAACTAGTAGGTAGACAACAACAGCAACTGAAATTTCAGAGAAGAATGAGAAAAGCTGAGAAGACACTAGCAGAGGCTAGATGGGATAGTGAGCAGATATTTTGGAGAACTGAGACTTTACAAAGAATTAAGCTGTTTCGGTAATGCATTACTTGGCATGTTTAGAGGGAGAGACTTGGGATCGTGTTGGGAGGAACATGACGGTCAGCTAACGCGCTGCCCGTGAACTCCCGTCGGACGGATGTGATGCCAAACATCGCGTGAATTGGATTGTGAGCGGACCTCCCCTCGGTCTCTGCTCGGGAAAGTTGCGGAAGCTTTTCACCGTCGGACCCGAGTTGTTTTGTGCCCCCGGCCCCCCCGGGTGACGGCTTGATCGATAGGAAGGCGAGGGTGAGGATTCCCTCCTCGCGCCTTCGCGCACCGGTTCGGGAGCCTGGGAGCTTGAGACTTGGAGCTCCCGCTTTAGCGTTTCTCGGGGGAAGCCCCTGGAGCTGTGCCAGAGGAGCAAGGAGCGGCAAAAGACGGTGACATTATATTTTTGGCGGCTCGGGGGGGGGGGAGCCCGGGAGATTCAGCCCATTGGATATAGCCTGTCTCTAGCAGGCAGAGGCTGTTAACAAAATCGATTCTGCCTTCCCAGGAGTAGCGGGGGGCTTAAAGAAAACGCGTATATTTATGCAAGTGTCGCTTATGGTAAAAATAAGCAGGTGCAAGAGTTGTCTATGTGCTAGAGGATTTTCGTCCCTAAATATCGCATTTTACAGCTGCATATTCGCCAGGGATTGTCACGTTTCAGTGCTTGTCATTTTATAATCACAAAACCTGTGCAAAACTCGCTGCTCTACACAGAAGGGAGGTGAGACACAGATGGGCGCCGATTATTCAACGCCCTTGTACTCGTGGTGGTTCGCCGTTTGCTGGAAGGGCTGAGAGTGTAACTTGTTGCTCAATTGAGAGTTCCTCAGGTTTGAGGGTCTTGAGAAAAAGAGGTGGGCCATCGTTTAGATAGGTCCCTCGTCGGGTAGGGGTACTCGGTCCCTCACATCTAGTGCTGTGTCTCCCTGGATTTCTAGGCGTTAGAAAGAGAAAGAGAGGGGGTAAGAAGAATACTCCTGTTATTGCGTCTTGTTAATTTCATTCCTCCTCTCTTTAGTGTTTTCCCTTTTCCGACTCTTGTCGGGAAAACTAGGAAGGAAAACGGCGAACAAGAAGGGGGGGTCATTGACTATGGGGAGGGGTGGCGGGCTGTCTTGGAAACAGACTCTAAATTCCAGTATTTGGACAGAAGCGGTAAGGGGTGTGCGACGTGGGAGATTTTATACCTCCCGCTGCTCTCTTCGTGGGAGCCTCCCGGAGACCCCGGTGGTCCTCACCAGAACCAACTTAAGTGGGAAGGGGGTAAGAAAGGAGTGTGAGAGTGTTGGAGCCCCGCAGTGCATGTCATTAATCAAGTGTCGCCCCAGGGGTGCCCGGGCAGAAGTCAATGACGTGATTGTGGCCAGGAAAAGTAAGCCCGGTACCCGTGGTGCAAGTGCTAATCTTCGGACTCAGGGGTCTGGAACTATAATAACAGGCAAAGCGGACTTAGATCCTAAAATCTATGGTGAAGGGTCATCCTACACAACATTACTTGTGGATCATCCTCTGCCCCACCGGGAGGAGAGTCAAATCGAGATCCAGGGGAGGAGCGACTCGTTGATCACAAGGTACTTTCAAACTACAATTCCTCCACCACAGGACATGGCAAATGTTCAACCGGCTTTAGTCAAGTTAGGGGTTTCTAAGCTAGGTGAAGGCGGTTCAGCTGTCGGCCCAGCACAAGAACTATTAGACAAGGAACCAGCTACACTGAGAGAGGGCCCCTCTAAGACACTACCCCTGCTGGAAGTTGATGGTAATTTCTCCAGTGGATCAATACCACATGACTCGGATGTACAGGCTCTGTTAATTTCTCTTACTAAAGAAATTAGGGGGAAATTCGAAATTTCAGAAACTAATCAAACTAGGATTCGGGAAGCCTGTGAGGTCTTGGAAAGTAAAATCAATCTGTTATCAGACCGGCTGGGGAAGTTAGAGGCTGTGGTGGAGGCCCACGAGGAGCGAGTGTTAGCTCAAGCTAAGGACATCTCACAACTGAAACGGGGAGAAAAGTTGTTGCAAGACAAATTGGAAATGTTGGAAAATAACATGAGGAGAAACAATATTGGGCTCCTGGGAGTTCCAGAGGGCTTGGAAGGGGAAAATATTAAGAGCTATGTGATCTCGCTGATTAGGGAGGTCCTCCCCAGTATGGTAGGGACCAATTTGGAAGATGATATTCAGAGAGTCCACCGTGATCCTTTCAAGAAAAATCCAGGAAGGAAAAACCCCAGGAGGATTTTGATAAATTTTAACACATACTCTATTAAGGAAAAAATCTTGTCCGAAGCCCTCAAGGTTGGGGCTTTTCCCAAGGGGGAATGGTCTCTTAAGATAAGATCAGATGTGTCTAAGGCAACGTTAGATAGGCAGTGGGAGCTGGGAAAATTTATGCGGGAGCTCCGGGAACTAGGGGCGACAGTCCAACTAAGGTTCCCGGCAGCTCTTCGTATAATGTGGAAGAATAAAATGTACAATATGAGAGACCCTGGGGAGGTCAGTATATTTATAGATCAGATTAAGGCGTCTCAATAAGATCTAGTGGAAAGCCCCCGTCCGGCGTGGGGTTCGAAGATAGGATAACAGGATGGTTATCCCAGTACAAACAGGGAGGGTTCCTCTGGGGGGGGGGGGGGTTTCGGGGGTATGTTGGTGTTGGGTGAAGGGGTGGGTGGCATGGGGGGTCAGGGTTTGTTTTGGGTTTGGTGGGTTGAAAATGATAAAATAAGAAAGTCCTCATATGTTGCTAATATAGGTCGGAGTGGTTGGTGTTCTCCCTTTTTCTTCCTTCTCGTTATGAACGATCATGCAGGGTATTGAAAGGTTGAGATTCCTCTCTTGGAATGTGAATGGGTTAAGGGTGTCGGGTAGGAGGAGGAAGATCTTTGAGTACTTGCGTTTGGTTGAGGAGGAGATTATTATATTGCAGGAAACCCATCTTCACCAAACTGAATGGGAGATCTGGCTTAAACAGCTGAATTGGGTTTCGTTTAGCGTATGCTCTTCTCAAACTAGTACAATAAAAGGTGTGGCAGTTTTGATCAAGAAATCCATGAGGTTCAGGGTAGGAACAGTACATGTTGACCCCAGAGGGAGGTGTGTAGTGGTAGAGCTGTGTGTATGTGGTCACTGGATTACAGTGTCGGGTTACTACGGGCCGAATATTGACGACCCAACGCCATTTCAAGACTTATTTAATATTCTACTTTTAGCTAGGTACCCAGTGGTGTTGGGTGGGGATTTTAATATATTGCTAGACCCTGCACAGGACAAGTCAACCCCCCAGGGTACGGTTAATTCACCTAAAACAAGGGCATTGGTGAAACAAGCGATGCAGGTCTTAGGCCTGGTAGATGCCTGGCACTGGGGAAGGGGAGAAGGAGATAGATATACATTTCACAATAAAAAATATGGGCATAGATCCAGAATAGATTTTTTAAAAATTCATAAAAGTTTATGCCCGGAGGTAAGAAGGATAGCCCACAACACAGCACACATGTCAGACCATTCTGCAGTAATACTACACTTAGATATTAGGGTTAGTAATAGGACAACTAGGAGCACAATCAATCGTGCTTTACTTTTAGATAACGCATTAGTAGAAGTGTTAAAAAAAGATACTAGAGAATTTTTTCAGGTGAATCAAGGAACAGCAAGTTTGTGGTGTGTTTGGGATGCGTTTAAGGCTTATATAAGAGGGAGGCTAGTTAACCTTGCAGCTTATAAGTACCGTGAAGAGAGGGAAAAGCTGGGAAATATGGAATCATCATTGAAAACCTTTCAAGTCGCAAGGTATAATGCGCAGCTAGAAGGCAAAACGGACTTAGTAAAGGAGCTGTCTTGTCAAGAGGAAAAGGTCCGGTCTAGTCTAGACGCCTTTTTTGAAACCCGCTGTAGGTTAAAATGGGAAAGTAGTCAGTATGCTCATTTTGAATATGGAGAAGGTTGCAGTAAATTGTTAGCGTAGAAGGTTAAGACGGACCTTTCCAAAAGGTACATTTTGTCGGTCAAATCAGAGCCTATGAATCAGGTCTGTACAGAGCAAGAGGAGATTGAGGGGGCATTCGTATCTTTCTTTCAGGAGACATATTCAGAAAGTTCGGTTAACTTGGAAGAGCTGGTAAGAGAATTCTTAGATAATGTAGACCTCCCAGTTTTAGAGGAGTCTAAGATGCTCCTATTGAATGATAAGCTAAATGAGGCTGAGTTGGCGGAAGGTTTAAAGGCATTGAAAAAAGGTAAGGCAGCGGGGCCAGATAGTCTCCCTAATGAATTATATAAGGCTTTGGGGGAGGAACTTACCCCATTTTTATTAGAGCTATTTAACTCTATGTTGATAGAAGGGGCCCAAATTCCCAATTCCTGGAGAGAGGCGATAATTTGCTTATTGTTAAAGCCGGGTAAGGATTCCACGTCTTGTTCCTCCTATAGGCCCATCTCCTTGCTGAACGCGGACTATAAACTCTATACAGGAGTTTTAGCCAAGAGATTGGGGAGAGTCGTTGGCAACCTAATCCATCCGGACCAAAAGGGTTTCATGAAGGGGAGGCAGCTTCACGAGATAACTCACGAGTTATTTGCTGCAGTTGATTTGGCGGCACAAGAGAAGGTGCCATTGGCGATCTTGTCTTTTGATGCGGCCAAGGCCTTTGACCGTGTTAATTGGTTGTTTTTAAAGGCGGTCCTGGAAAAAGTGGGCTTGGGAATCCCTTTTATTAGGGCGATAGGGGAACTGTATAGATGCCCCCTAGCGAGAATTTTGGTCAATGGCCAATTAACACAAGAATTTAGGATCAGGCGAGGTACGAGACAGGGATGCCCCCTATCTCCTTTGCTTTTTAATTTATACATTGAACCCTTGGCTACTTTACTCCGGTCTTCTAAAGAGATTTTCCCATTTCGAACTAGGGGCTGGGAAAAAAAACTAGCTTTATACGCAGATGATTTGATGATATACACGAGTGATGTCAGCTCTACTCTACCTAGGGTCATTGCCTTGATGAAACAATTTGGTAGACTTTCTGGGTACAGCATAAACGCAGAAAAGACGGAAATAATGTGTTGGAACTTGTTGTATGCTTCCCCTTTAGTTAAACAAGAGATCAGATATTTGGGTGTTCGATTAGCAGCTGACCTTAATGAGGTAGCTAAATTGAACTTTGACATAATATATAGGGAAACCAAAAAACTGTTAAAAGCGTGGGCCGCTCTTCCTCTTACGATAATTGGGAGAGCTAATATTTTGAAGATGTGTATCCTTCCAAAATTTACTTTTTTGTTTAATACTATCCCATTAGAGTTTGAGAAGAGCTGGTTTAAAAAACTACAAGGGGAGTTATCCTCATTTGTATGGGCTTCTAAGGGAGTTAGGATTGCTTGGAAGAAGTTGAGTAGAAAAAGGGAATGGGGAGGTATTGCGGCTCCAGACCTTTTTAAGTACTATTTGGCATTTCAGTTAAAAAATATTAGATTTTTATTGAATAAAAAGTCTGAGCACGACTTAGCCTGGAGAGCATTAACGGCTCACCTTAAAGAAGGAGCAGACCATTTTTTATATAAATTTGGACATCCCAGTTACTTTAAGAAAGTTCGTTTGAAACTCCCCAGACATGCATGCAACGTTTGGATGCAGTTTCGGAGGGCGCTAGAGATACCTTATTTTTGTAGTTCGGCTCCCATTTGGGATTCGCCTGGCACTCTGGATTGCCTTATAGATAAACTATCAACCCCTTTGAGAACAAGTGGGGTGGAAAGATGGGGCCAGTTAATAGAAGGAGCTGAAGTGTTAAGTTGGTGCGCATTCCAGGAAGGTACCGGTGGGACAGTTTCTAGATTTAAGTATCTTCAAATATCTAGTTGGGTAAAGTCCTGTCGAAAAGGAGAAATAGGGAGGAGTATATGGGAAGGGAAGCTAAATCAGAGAACCATCAACAAAGAGGTTGCATTGTGGTACCACGCTTTGTTAGAAACATCAGATGATAGCGCTTCCCTTCCCTTGTCAAAGTGGGGAGCGATCTTTCCAACTCTAGATGTTACAACACTGTGGCAAAAGTCTTGTTCAATATTGTGGCTTACTACCAGTCCTGCGGGGCTGAAGAAAAATAATTTGTTTACACTCCATAGGGTTTACTGGACTCCGGCCAAATTAACAGCTATTGGGAAAACGCAGAAAAGTTGTCCAAGGTCCGGGGATGATAAGGCGGATGATATCCATATGTTTTGGCATTGCGCTAAGTTGTTGAATTATTGGGAGGATATAGAGAGTATTTTTAAGGTAATTTTTAATGTCAACTTAGTTGTAAACCCAGCTTTAGTGGTGTTTGGGGTGCTGGAACAGGATACAAACTACCAGAAATTGTCAGTTCAACAGGAGTATTTGCTGTTTATATTAATTCTTCTAGCTAGGCGAGAAATTTGTCGTAAATGGATTGATCCTCTTCCTCCTTGTGTGTTGCATTGGCAATTATCTGTAAATCAAATCTGTACGCTGGAACAACGGGGCCCCCTGTCTAGAAAAGATAATTTTTGGTTATATTGGGAAAATGTGTATCAATAACATAATATTTCTTTGTCATATAGGCTCCTTGTACTTTCTGAATTCTTAAAGTCCAATGATTAAGATCTCCCCCCCGCTCTTTGGAGGTGCTGCTTTGGCTATGATTGAAGGTGACAACTTTTGATCAATGACACCCGTACGAAAAAGTATAATCAGTAGATCAGAAGGGATGATCTACTGAGGCTTGGACTATGTACTTGGTGGAATGTTGTTGTTTGCCGCACCAATGCCTTTCCTACTTAACCTAAGCAGGGGTGATGAATATGAGGACAAAAAAAAAAAAAAAAAAAGAATTAAGCTGTTTCCTGGAATCACACAATAGAACGGGAATGAGGCTAAGAGGAGTACTGGGAAGAAGGATTCTTGCCCTTCAGGTCTCAGAGAGCAGTAATCCACAGAGTCTAGGAAGCCTTTAACATGCGATGAAGAGTCAGATGATGATGGGATTATTTTACAGTTATTAAGAAATTATCCCCAACCATATGCAGCACATGAGGGGATTTCAAGCACCAGTGTAGATCATACAGCTCCGATACCAATTAAATCCCCACAGAGCCAGATTCAGGTTAACCATAATATTCCAGCTACTTCAGTGATTCAAAAGCCTATGCCGCAGACGGATAGTCCCATAATTTATCCAGATGTATCCACTATAGATACCGCAACAAACGTAGTAGTGCCGACAAGACAAGTTTACCAGAAGCCGACTTTGATTCAGATAGAGTCTACTCCGAATTTGATCTCCTTGATACAGATGATCCCGAGGTACACCCCATAACAGGAACACAGGCAGAAATGTCTTCACTGATTAGTCGGAGTACAGGAGAAATGTACCCAAGTGACCCAAATGCCCACTCAAGTCCATTTGCAGTGTCAGTACCAGTTACTATAGGTTCATTCATACCATTGTTTGCCCAGGGAAACAATTAAAACAGTGAGCAGAAAATCCTGAACCCAGACCTGGCAAAGGAAATACTCGAAGAGGGTGCAAGAATGATAACTCCCATGAGACCGACTTTTGATGGAACAGGTCCGTTAATTGATTTAAGTCCTTTCAGGACAGAGCCAGATTCAGGTTAACCATAATATTCCAGCTACTTCAGTGATTCAAAGGCCTATGCCGCAGACGGATAGTCCCATAATTTATCCAGATGTATCCACTATAGATACTGCAACAAACGTAGTAGTGCCGACAAGATAAGTTTACCAGAAGCCGACTTTGATTCAGATAGAGTCTACCCCGAATTTGATCCCCTAGATACAGACGATCCTGAGGTACACTCCATAACAGGAACACAGGCAGAAATGTCTTCACTGATTAGTCGGAGTACAAGAGAAATGTACCCAAGTGACCCAAATGCCCACTCAAGTCCATTTGCAGTGTCAGTACCAGTTACTATAGGTCCATTCAAACCATTGTTTGCCCAGGGAAACAATAAAAACAGTGAACAGAAAATCCTGAACCCAGACCTAGCGAAGGAAATACTCGAAGAGGGTGCATGAATGATAACCACCATGAGACCGACTTTTGATGGAACAGGTCTGTTAATTGATTTAAGTCCTTTCAGGACTCCTCCAAATAATGAGGTAGATCATACATAGGTCCTAACCCAGGCATGGTGACACCAGAGACCCCAAGCCTAACATCACAGTAAGTGGCAGGTGTAAGCCAAAACAATGTTACATTACAAGGTTTGACTGCTCAGCAGTTAACTGTTTGGAGAGGTTGAGTATCACCCAAGGAGATTCCAGCAGAGGAAGTGCCCTGAATTTGACTAGACTTAGACTAGAGGCAGAAGACCTAATTGAGGGAACAATAGGGTTGGACAGATTGACACATTCCGAGAAGGCGAGTTACGTTATTTGTGCAAACTAATTACTAAAAAAGCAGGAAATAGTACATCAGAAATTAGCAGATTTAGCAGGAAAATATAATGTAGAGATTGAGAAGACAAATCTTTTGAAGAGGCGTTACAGGTTAGATTTTGACTCAAAGGATTTTGAAAACATGAGAGTCCCGGGAATGAAAATTCACGTTACGGAATTAAATCAGAGCATTCAAATATGGGGAGCATTAGATAAATGGGTAGGCAGATGGCCAAAGAAAAGAGACAAGAGGAAAAGGGATTCTATGAATCTTACTGCAAATGTGCAGCAACCTGGGGATCCAGTAAAAATTCTACCAATGAGAGAGATTCCCGGAGGGAATTTTCTTCATATTCCTTGGAGCAGAAGTGACATTCTATCATTTACGAATAATTATCCCAGGTTGAGAGAGAAGCCAGTAGAGTGGTACCAGCAAACAGATAGATTTGTGAAACTCGCAAAATTGTGGTTCCAGAAGATTTATGGGTTGAGTGCAAGAAGAGTGTAGATTGGCCGACAAGAGAACCACAGAGAGATCCAGTAACAGGTGCACCATCTGCTGATGTAATGAAATATTACTATCAGGTGATTGAATTTTTGAAAACGAGAATTTTTCCCAAGAACATTGATTGGCAAAGAATAGATAGAACAGCTCAGGAAGCGAAGGAGTCAATACATGCACACTAGGAGAGATTGTTACAGGCGTTCAAACATTACAGTGGCACAGAGACAATCGAGCCGAAAGACATGAATAATTTTTTGTTCAGATTTGTTGAAGGATTGAGACCCGAGATTAGCCAGATGATTAAGAGTCATTTGATTTGTAGGAAAGCAAAGCTGGTTGAAGCAGTGCAGTGTGTAAAGTACTGTAGTGATGAAATTTAATTGAAGCAGAGAAAGTTGAAAGAGAAGGCAATGGCGATGCAGATTAAAGCGGCATAAATAGGAATGCAGGGACGTTTTCTGCAACAGCAGGGAAACATGTGGGCACAGAACTAAGCGAAAGGTAGAGGTTGTGTTGGAATTGGAAACGAGAACCGCAGTCCTCATTTGAATACTGTGGTTGTTCAGAATGGTGTGCAAGGAATGAAGACATTGTTGCTGTGTCACGCTTGCGGAGGCCTCAGACATTGGAAACAGGAGTGTCTGATATTAGATCAGGAAGGTGTTGTTCAACAAACAAAATCAATTATTTTCCAAATATGAGAGGACCGAGAATGAGAGGTCACAATCCACATTTTCAAAGAAATGTGAGTCAGGTGAAAGGTTTTCAGCCCATGCAACAGATTCAAATGCCAAGTTTGCAGATACTCCAGTCGCAGCAAATGCAACCACAAGTTCAAATGGTACCTTGAGAGCAAATTCAAATACCTCAAGCCCCATTGGAGAAGCAGCAGCATCAGCTGATGCTTCCTCAGCAGGTCACAGGTCAAAGGTTTAATGAGAGTAATAACACAGTACACCAATTCCCATTACACAGTGAGGATGAGACAAATGATGACTGGGTGAGTGAGAGTTCGGATGAAGAGGAATGCGTGTTAGCAGCTTGATTTGAAGTAGATCAGAAAGGTCCATAGGTCAAGGGAAAGGTAATGGGTCACAAAGTCTTATTTCTACTTGACACAGGAGCTACACGCTCTACAGTGAGAGCTAAAGAAGTTCCAAACCTGTCCTTTTCAGAGAAAACTGTCCAGACTGTAGGAGTTGCAGACCAGTATTTAACCATCCCAATTACAGAACCAGTACAGGTTAAAATTGGAAATTTGAAAGGATTACACAATTTCGTAGTTTGTGACTTTAGTGCGGTATCCTTACTAGAAAGGGACTGGTTGTGCAAAACGAGATGTTCAATTACTTGCTCAAATGACGGAATTGCTATTCAGAGAAACAGTGATGCTGAAGATGACTTGTCCACAGAAACAGACTGTGATGCAGTGATTGAGGAGTACCCTTTGATTAGTCTCTTTCCAGTTTTCACAGTAAGAGATCTTCCTTCCAATTTACAGTTAACAGTTAAAAATAAGTGTGGGATTTTACAGGAAAATAAATTGGTCTATTAAAAAGAGTTGAGCCAGTTAAGGTCCAAGTCATGCCAAATGCAATTTTCCCCCAGATTCCTCAGTACCACGACACAAGATATGAATGAAGGGATTGCACCCATAATTGCAGAATTTGTGAACCAAGGTGTTTTGAAAGAAGTGTTGAGCAGCCCATGTAATTCACCAATAATAGGATTGCAAAAGCCATGAGGAAAATTTCTGATTGATCAAGATTTGAGGAAAGTAAATGATATTGTGATTAAATGGTGTCCCATGGTGTCCAATCCAGCAGTGACATTGTTTCAGCTCCAATGTGATGCTGAATGGTTCACCGCAGTAAATCTGCCACAAGCATTCTTTTCTGTACCTCTACATGAGGATAGTCAATTTCTTTTCTGTTTTACATTTTTGGACCAAATCTCCTATTGGTGCAGAATTCCTCAAGGGTTTTCAGAGTCACTGTCCATTTTCAACCAGATCTTGAAAATGAACCTGGAGTCATTGGAAATGCCTTCCCAATCGATGTTAATATAGTACATTGGTGATTTGTTAGTTTCATCAAACACGAGGGAAGCATGCAAGTATTATACTATTGCCTTACTGAATCACTTAGGGGAAGAATGGGCATAAAGTGTCCCCAGTGAAAATACAGTACTGTCAGAAAGACGTGAAATATCTAGGTCACCTGATTGAGAAGGGAACAAGAAAAATCTCCAGCGAAAGGGTCGCAGTCAGACTGCAGATGAATCCTATAGCTACACAGAGAGATGTCAGGATGTTCCTGGGAATGTTGAGCTATTGTCGCCAGTGGATTCCCGAGTTTTCAATCATTTAAAAGCCATTGCAGAACTGACTCACAAAGATGTCACTGATCCCCTAGTACTAGATCAGGCCTGTATGAAAGCACTTCCTGAGCTGAGACCAAGTCTGAGCAAAGCCCCTGCTTTGGGAATGCGTGACTACACAAAACCCTTCACGTTTTTTTGCCCTGAGCGTGATGAATGTTCTTCGTCTGTTTTGACCCAAGTCCATGGTGGTGCAAACAGACAAGTAGCATATTTTTCAGCTACTTTGGACCGAGTTGAAGCAGCTTTACCAGGCTGTCTGTGAACTGTTGCAGCGGTTGGACTGAGCCTCACTCAGAATGAGAGCATTGTGATGGGACATCCTTTAACTGTCATGGTCCCTCACTCCATTGAAGTTTTACTCACCAGAACCAAGACTCAGCATTTAACTAATGCCAGGCTGACTCGGTATGAGACTGTTATTCTGGGTTCCCCCAGTATGTCGTTGAAAAGTGTACAGTGCTTAACCCAGCAACTTTATTTCCTAAAGACAACATTGAAGTTGACAAGTTGAGGGGAGTTGAACATGACTGCCTGGAAGTAACTGATTTGTGCACAAAACCGAGACCTGCTATTTGAGATACTCAATTGGAAGAAAATGACCAAATTATTTTTTGTCAATGGTTCCTGCTTAAGAGATAACATGAGAACATTGAGAGCAGGATATGCTGAGTGCGCAATTTCTGGTATACTCAAAGCGTCCTGGCTCCGAGGAGTGTATTCTGCACAAGTGGCAGAATTCATAGCCCTACTAGAGCATGCCATGTTTCTGCGCAGCTTAAAGTTACCATTTAAACGGACAGCCTGTATGGATTTGGAGTAGTCATTGACTTTGACCAGCAGTGGTCACAGAGAGGTTTCCTGACCTCTTCTGGTTCACTGGTTAGTAATGGTGAAGGAATTCATGACGTTACAAGCTATTCAAATGCATGAATTGATTGCTGTGCTGAAATGAAGTGCACACCTGAAATCACAAGATTTTGTGTGAATGGCAAATGGGTATGTGGATCAAGTCACAAGGTTTTGCGCATTGAACTGTATATCGTTCAAAGATAAATGGGAATAGCTACCTGAAGAAGAGGAAATGTACCCAAATTATGCATTACATGTTATAGATACCTTGGAAGAATTGAAAGTGCTACATGATAATGTTGACAAAGATGAGAAGAAGGATTGTATAAAGTTAAAATGTGTTTTATGGATTTCAGGAGAAGGACTAGTGGTCTTGCTGAATAGTCTGTAAACTCAAATTGTTAGATATTATCATGGTCAAGCACATGTTGGAAGGGATGCAATGGTTCATACTTTTGAACAATCTTGGGTCAATCCAAAGCTTAGACAGGTTGCCGAAGCAGTTTGCCATTGATGCATCATCTGTCAGCAAATGAACGTGAGTAAAAAGGGACTGTGTTCAATTTGAGCCAGGGAGGTCCATTTATGAGAATGCAGATGGATTTAATTGAGATGCCTGTGAGTAGAGGATTGAAATATGTGTTGGTGATTGTCTGTATCTTCAGTCATTGGATTGAAGCTTACCCTACACGAAGAAATTATAGCCTCACAGTAGCAAAGTTACTGCTTTGGGGACTGATACCTCATTTTGATTTTCCGGTCTCTTTAGAATCACATAGAGGAAGTCAGGACTTGTGGAGCAGATGAGTGGTACCTTGAAATCAAGAATGGTGAAAATGTGTGTGTCCACGAATATGAAATGGCAAGGCACACTGCAATTAGTTCTGATGACTATGAGAAACACACCTGACAGGAAAACAGGACTGTCACCACATGAAAACTTCATGGGAAGAACAATGAGGTTGCCAGCGTTTCCTGTCAATGCTCCTGTGAACATGACAGATGATATGGTGTTGGACTATTGCAAAGGTCTGGATGATGTGGTTCGCTCTTTCTCTCATCATGTGGAAGTCACCACACTGCAACCGTCTCAAGATCAAAGCCACAACCTGAGAGCAGGAGATTGCGTTTAAATCAGAAAGCACATGAAGAATACTTGTTTGGACCCTCGGTGGATAGGCCCTTACCAAGTAGTACTGATTACTACTACAGCTGTGAAGTGCGCTGGAGTTCCATACAGGATCTGTGCCAGCCATACTCTGAAAGTACCATGTCCTTTGGACGATAAAGAATGGTTGTTGAGAGTACCAACAACGTCCAGACCAACTCCAGAATTGGAGAAGGAGAATCAGAGACTGAGGGGCATATTTATACTCCGTTTGCGCCGGAATTTCGTCTTTTTTTTTTGACGCAATTCCGACGCAAAACTAACTCCATATTTATACTTTGGCGTTAGACGCGTCTAGCGCCAAAGTCCATGGAGTTTGCGTCATTTTTTAGCGTGGACACCTACTTTGCGTTAATGATATGCAATGTAGGGATTCCCGTCTAAAAAATTGACTCCGAGGCCTGTGCGCCGTATTTACACTCCTGGGAAAAATTCACGCCCGGGAGTGGGCGGGTCAAAAAAAATGACGTACGGCCGCTTTAGCACAGTTTTTTAGCGCCTGGAAAAGGCAGGCGTTAAGGGACCTGTGGGCTCGGAAGGAGCCCAGAGGTGCCCTCCCATGCCCCCAGGGACACCCCCTGTCACCCTTGCCCAACCCAGGAGGACACCCAAGGCTGGAGGGACCCATCCCAGGGACATTAAGGTAAGTTCAGGTAAATATTTTTTTAAAAAAAAAATATTGTGGCATAGGGGGGCCTGATTTGTGCCCCTCTACATGCCACTATGCCCAATGACCATGCCCAGGGGACATAAGTCCCCTGGGCATGGCCATTGGGCAAGGGGGCATGACTCCTGTCTTTGCTAAGACAGGAGTCATTTCTATGGGGGTTGGGAGTCGAAATAAATGGCGCAAATCGGGTTGGGGTGAAAAATTTGCCTCAGCCTGACTTGCCACATTTTTTGACGCCCAAGCTCCATATCCCCCTACGCCGGCGCTGCCTGGTGTACGTCGTTTTTTTCCACGCACACCAGGCAACGCCGGCTAACGTCATTGATTAAATACGGCGCCCGCATGGTGCTTCAGAATGGCGTTAGCCGGCGCAAATTTTTTTGACGCAAAACTGCGTTAGCGCAGTTTTGCGTCAAAAAGTATAAATATGGCCCTGAATCTGAGCAGACTGAAACCAGTAGAAACACTCCTGTGAGAATCGAAGTGGAAGACCTACAGGAGAGTGACAGTGAACAAACCTCAACTGAGGGAGCAGGAAAGTCTAGTCAAAGGAGGGCTCTCCCATAAGCAGACGGTCTTGAAAGACGAACAGAGCAAACTACAGACCCTGAGGGGGAAGGAGTTGAGGTGGATCAAAGCCAAAACAATCTGACTCCTCCTGAACCAGTTGCAGTTATGTCAAGAGAAAATCCTGCAGAACAATGAGAAGTTGCAAGTCCAGCACTGAAAAGAACATTGACAAAAGGTCCACTGAAAGGAGATAAGTGGCCAAAATCGCAAGCAAAGAGGAAAGAAGTAATTACAGTGACAACAACTGAAGAAGAAATAGACACAACAAGAAGAGAAGATTTGAGTGATGGAGAATTAAATGGGGTTTGAAGATTGAAAAGAAAGAGAATTGCAAATCGAAGTTCTGCAAGTCCTGAATGGGTGGTTGCAACAACAAGTGAATGGCAGAATGAATTTTTGTCTTTTTGTTTTGATCGAGATATTCCAGGTCAATATCTTGGCATGTGAGGAAAATCAATGAACTGAACTTTGAAAACTGCAAATCTAAGAAACGTGCAAATTAGAGACTATTGAATGTAACCGTATAAGACTTTTGAAATAACCTGATTCGACAAGCTGCTAAACTGATTTTGACAAAGCTATCTATTTCTGACAAAAGGGTCCTGGAAGAAATACTATAAGCTGTAAATAACTGCTAAAAGAAGATGGAAGATTGTGTTTTTTATTTTGCTGCCTAGTTATAATTTTCTCTTTTACTCTTTTACTTTCTGATTCTTTACAGATGAGTAACCTTAGCCAACAGGTTAGGAAAAATAGGTGCTGTAACTACATAGGTATTGGTTTGGCGATTGTATGTATGATATTGTGGCCCGTATTTATACTCCGTTTGCGCCGAATTAGCGTCGTTTTTTTCGACGCAAATTAGGCGCAAAACTAACGCCATATTTATACTTTGGCGTTAGACGCGTCTAGCGCCAAAGTATGGGCAAAGAGCGTCATTTTTTAGCGTGAACGCCTTCCTTGCGTTAATGAGATGCAAGGAAGGCGTTCCCGTCTAAAAAAATGACGGCGACGCAAATGCATCGTATTTATACTCCCGGGCAAAAATCACGCCCGGGAGGTGGCGGGTCAAAAAACCCCGCATTTGCGCCACTTTTTAACGCCTGGGTCAGGGTAGGCGTTAAGGGGCCTGTGGGCTCAAAATGAGCCCACAGGTGCCCTCCCCTGCCCCCAGGGACCCCCCCTGCCACCCCTGCCCACCCCAGGAGGACACCCAAGGATGGAGGGACCCACCCCAGGGACATTCAGGTAAGTTCACGTAAGTATAATTTTTAATATTTTTCAATTTTTTTGGGTGGCATAGGGGGGCCTTTTTTGTGCCCCCCTACATGCCACTATGCCCAATGACCATGCCCAGGGGACATAAGTCCCCTGGGCATGGCCATTGGGCAAGGGGGCATGACTCCTGTCTTTACTAAGACAGGAGTCATGAAATGGCGTCTGGGCGTCGTAAAAAAATGGCGCAAATCGGGTTGAGGCGATTTTTTTGCCTCAACCTGACTTGCCCCATTTTAAGACGCCCTAACGTCATTTTTTCCCAACGCCGGCGCTGCCTGGTCTACGTGGTTTTTTTCCACGCAAACCAGGCAGCGCCGGTCTGCTTGCGCCGGCTAACGCCATTCCATAAATACGGCGCCCGCATGGCGCTTCAGAATGGCGTTAGACGGCGCTAAATTTTTTGACGCTAAACTGCGTTAGCGCAGTTTAGCGTCAAAAAGTATAAATATGGGCCTGTGTCTATTATTGATTGTGAGTATGACTTTTCTTGACAAGATTGTGGCCAACCATACCTCAGCTTTATATACAACTACTGCACTCACAGAAGTAGATAGGTTTAGGATAGATGAGAAATATTTGCACGTAGACAGTACTCAAGGAAAACTTTATTCCAATGTTTTATGAGAAATATTTGCACGTAGACAGTACTCAAGGAACACTTTATTCCAATGTTTTCTATCGCTTATTGCGTGAGTATGTTGAGATGATGGATGAGAGAGATTGTTATGTCTGCATGCAGATTCCTTCATCAGTGGAAAGAGTTACTTACCATAGTTTGCCCCTCAGTTACAGAATAAGTTGTTGTCTTTTACTAACCAGATTCTATAACCATGGGTACATTCAGTACTCTCAAACTACGATGTAGTATTTTCGTTTGTTCCTATAATTAAGTATTTTAGTAGAGTAGCTAAGGAAAACACCATAGAATTAGTGAGAGGATTCTTTGAACCTACATTGACATTTGGCTGCTTACGCGCACCAGAACAATTTAACATGCTTGCTCACACCTATCGAAAAGAGTTTTCTAGATCAGGCAGATGACAGGAGAAAGGCATTCAAGGAGAAATTAGAATAGGGCTTAGAGGAAAGGACATTCAGAAATGATCATGCATTTAGTGACATAAAGACGCAAGGGAGGTTAGCTTTAGATGCACAACACATGGGAAAGCTGTGTGTATGTAGACCTAAATCTAGAACTGACACATCGTTTGTGGGAACGAGTGAATGTAGGCATGTGTGTTTGTAAATGGACGTTCATGTTGAATGGACAAGACCCAGCAATTCCAGGAGTTTATTACATTAGCGGACCAAATGTCTATTACCCTCTTCCTAGAGGATGGTATGGCACATGTTACTTGGGAATAGTTTTTCCTAAATTGTATCAACTTGAGAATCTGACTAAGATACCTAAATTGACTGAATTACATCATGCTAGACAAAAGTGAAAAACATATTCTGGCATAGTTGGAGATGTATTTGGAGGAATGATTCCTTCAGTTTGAGTTATCCTGTATTCTTTGAAAATTTGAAAGTTGTCTACTATTGTGGATAAAATGCTGACAGATATCTCAGAAGCCATAATCCTAATGGATACAGAAATGGCTGCAGTAAGTTCTATGACTCTTCAGAACCTCCTTGCGTTAGACATCCTTTTAGCAAAGGAGGGCAGAATTTGTAAAATGCTGAATTCACAACATTGTTGCTCATATATACCTAACAATAGTAAAGAAATTAGAAGCTTTATTAACAATCTGACTAATGATACTGCTGATTTGAAAGAACCTGGAGTGTGGGACAATATTGGCAAAGGTTTTGCTTCTGTGGGAAATTGGCTTGACAACCTAGGTAAAGCACAATTTTGAAAATAATACAGATCATATTGATTTTTGTGATTTTTATAATTAGAGCACGGGAAATATTCAAATTGCATCATGTAATTAAAATAAAGAAATGGGAAATGATCAGAGGAAGGAAGAAATTAGAATGGAAAGATTATTCAGGGAAAATTCGAAAAAGTTAAAGAAGAAATAAAGGATATAGCAAGGACACATTTTAGGTGAACAAAAATTTGTGTGGGAAGACATAAAGTGTGATGACATATTTAGTCATCAGCAGAAGGGTTGTTTACGCTGAATTTACTTACTAATGATTTTCATGTACTCTGGATTATGAATCTGCATACAATTTGACTAACATTGAAAATAATGTGCGACATGGAAAATGTGCCCACTTGAGTGGCCAGCATGAAATATGTAATGCTTTATAAAATGAATATTAATATAAATTGAAGTGCCCGTATTAAGAGACTTTGTAGTTATGTGTGAAATTAATGATTTTGCATTATGTATTTGCTTTTTTAATTATGGGTCTTACGTTAGCGAAGTTTGGGCCTAGTCTGCACAACCTTATGTTAAGCTGCACTGTTTAGTAAAATCATTGGAATATATGTCTAGAGAAATGAATTCATGTATTCTTCACACTGCATTGACCAAACGTTAGCAGATGTTCTTTAATTGTCTCATGAGAACTGCCTACTAGAATATCTTGTATTAGTAATTGTTACACTGTATACTCTGATGCCTCAGACAGCGATGTTCCCAGAAGCCAACAATGGATGCCCTGGCTGGAGTAGGCATGGATACAAAAGTGTTACCTGATGAGCCTGACCATGGAACTTTAATGCTAAATGCTGATCCCTTAGATATTGCTTCTTAAATGGTTCGGACATCTTAGAGTCCCTGTTTCTGAACCATTCCCTTTCACTGCCTGCTGCTGATGCTGACCAAACGGATGTCAACTGACGAAGATAATCCCAGCTTGCTCACCCATATGAGGAGAGGTATAACAAAATTTTACTATTCTTGTTGTAGGTTATGTTCTTTGTTTCTAGGTACCAACTGCTGTTTGATAGAGCCATAGTTAGATGTTTTCCAAATTTGCTTTGACTAAATTTATTTGCATGAAAACCCAAACATTCTATTCTAATCAGAAGGTTAGATAGAGAGACACTGAAACTGCAGACAGATTATTATTAAAAGCACTGATGTTGCTCATTCAATGAACCTAGATGTATGCTATTTCTGTTGAACAGTTGTTCTTGCTTTTAATTTGTACTGTTACTCTTTCATGCTTAATAATCAACGCATTAGTTAAGTTGAGATTCTTTAGAAGATTTGGTCAACCAGTGTTGTTCTTGTATGTTTACCAGTTGGTTTTGTGACTAATTTACTTGATATTAGAATTGTTAATTTAGGGAAATAAACTTTTTAACTTATACATGAAGGTGTGGCTATTGATGGCCAAATGGGTCATGGTGTGTGAAGGTTTCTGACTCCAAAGGTACTTGATGTTGTTTTTTGATTATGATGATATATTTATATGGGATTTGAGACTTATGGTAGGATCACTGTAAGCACAGTCAAAAGGCCTATCGAACCTCTAACGCGTCCTCCTATACATTAACAATAAGAGACCAAATAAGGACATACGCGGTCACAATTTTCAATGCTTGCTCAGAGCAGGCGTTAAAATGATGCACCCATTTTAATCAATGGCCCTCCCTGTGCTTTGCTGCACTAATGCCAACATTTTTGATGCTAGTGCAGAAAAGCGGCACACTAGTGTAAAAAAAGTTGACACTATTGTGCTAACAACTGCCATGGTGTGCTGTATTGTAAAAACAATGCAATCTTAGGTCATTAGGTGGTGCAGAGGTGACGCAACAAAAGTGGTACATCAGTACCAATGCACCACTCTCTTGTAAATATGCCCCTATGTTTTGTAAAATAACCAGCAGTTTTTGAGAACTTTCAAAACCAAAAGGGAGAGATTGTGTATGCATTTTTCTCCGTGTGTATGCAAAAATTCCTAGTGAAATCCCACAGACGTCTATCCAGGGACGGCTCCTCTGCTATGGCATAGCAGCAGCAGCTGCAAAACCTTTACAACAAAACCATAATAAAGTAGGTTTATTATGATTTTGTTGTAAAAAAGACGGGGCCATGGGGCATGGCAGGGACCTAGGGGGAGTGCACTAGGCTCCCTTCAACCTGGCCCAGTGTTGCTGGGTTGGAGACAGCAGGCAGAGACCTCCACCCTCTGTCAGAGTGCCCAGCCAGGGCACTCCGTCCAATCCTAAAGCTGTTTTCTTGCAGTTTAGCTAGAGAAGAAAGAGAACAAGACAAACTTTCTGAGTGAGCTGTGCTCAATGAACCATGAGTTGCATCTTTATCCACATGTGGCTTGCATGCTATTCCCATATTGGGGATAACTGCAATAGATCGTCTTGCTAACAAAGACAACAGGCTCAGAAGTAAGTTCTGCTTAACGGAGTTTATTTTTGGCAAGCCCTCTAGGTGACACGCTGTTGGGGTTTGAACCTTCTGACTCCACTGCTTTTTCTCCTCTACAGCTTATGCAAAAGGTTATTTGCAAAATCCAGTTTCACTGGGCTCATTCTATACTGACTCTCCAGATTAGGCGTGTTGGCCTTTTTTGTTTGGGGCTTTTTCCCTTAAGTCTAACTTCTTTATGGTCTCTTCCTCAATTGGAAGACTTTTTGATGCAGAAGTGGGCAGGAGGGTTTGAGGGCGGGTTGTTACATACAGATTTAAATGTGCTCAAATGCAGAGCTTGGAATCTAAGAGATTAGATACCTCTGTGTATGCTCTTCCACAGAATGAATAGGACATGCTTTTGGAAGCTTCCAGACATTCATCCAGGGGTTGCAGATCCTAGTAGATGGTATATTTGAACCCATGCATTCCCTATTTGGAATGTAGTTTTGAAACTCTTCAGCACTAAATTGAGGCATTCATGCTCTATGGTAAGTAAATGGCATTTATTGGCTTCTTTTATATGAGTAGTTTGAGCAGTTTCCAAGTCAGTGCTTTATGATATTACATTAACTTCGCTCTTCTTCAGTCACTGTAATTTTAATAACAATTCTTCTTATTCCTAAGAGCTCTGTCTACTCCTTCTTTGCAATCCTTTGTTAATCCTTGATGTGTACAAATTCAGAGGTCCACTCTTCCTGTATTGAGAGAGAGGAGCTCAGAAGCATCAGCCCCTACAGCACAGCCTCTGTAGGTTTACCACCTCTGTTAACTGTTAACTACAGCTTCCCCAGCATTTAATCTTTTGCATATTTACATGCTTGAATCTTTCTCTGTTGTCAGGCTGGTAACTTTAAAACAGAAGTAAATAGTATTAAAATTGCAATATTTTTGTACCAATTCACCCACCTTGTCTCAAATAACCCAAACTTCAGCCAATGAAGTAGAAGTGCTGATCTCTCCTACTTTCCAGGGACACCACCATAGCTCACATTTTTACTGCACCATGTGTGAGAGCGTCCCTGAGAAGAGCTCTGATCTATCCTGTTTTTGTTCTTACATTGATTCTTTTCTGCTCTTCCATGGGCATCAACCAGCCCTAACTTGAACTTGCAACATACTCTTAGTTGTTTTCAGGGGTTTTCTTAGGGCAACGTCCACTTTCTGGCCCTCTTTTCTTGCCCTTAACTGCCCTCATAAGTAATGAAAAAGATCTCTATTTTAATCTTGCTCTAACTGTGGGCAGTAGAAAATCTTCACTGTTGACACTCATAATTAGTGGATGCATTGTCTTTCTCGAGCATACACAACTGCAATAGTTTTAAACCAGTCCTGCCAAGACTAGAATAGAGTAACAAGGTTGGAACTTTACCTTTTGGAGAAAAAAACTCCCTCTTACAAAGTGGATGTCCTCTCCTCAGGGGATGATTCTGTGAGAAGTGCTCCACCATGCACTTCCTCAAAGGCCATGCAAAAGAGAAAGAATATAGTTTTCAGAGCTGGACTTTTCACAGAAAGCACCCTGAGATGTCTATAATCCCATCATTGACACGCCATTGCTAAAGCAGGTGTTTTAATAACAAATTATTAATGAGTAGTCATGTATTCTGAGTAATGGATTTGTGTAGAAAATGTAATAATATGGAGAAAAATAATGCACACATTTCAAAATGTGTCCACATGAGTGGCCGCCAAAGTTCACAAAGTACACTTATTAATGGCTTATTAATATGAAATACGGAGCTTATGTTTGATTAATGTAGTAGTGCATCATATTAAGGTTTATGCGTTATGTATTTAGCTTTATTAATTGTAGGCCTTAAATAAGCAGAGGTCTTGGCCTAGTTGCACGGCTTCATGTCAAGCTATATTTTTAAACCAATTAATAACATGTCTGCTTAGAGAATTAAATTGTGATTTTCTACTGTGCTGACTAAATGTGCTGGTAGCTAAAAGTCTTTTCTCATGAGAACAGATTGCTAGAAGATGCCATTCTTGTTAAATGTATCAATATGAGTGTAATGTGTGTAAGACTGACTTTCTCAGGAGAAGATCAATGAAGACACCGACTGGAGTATAAGCTGCAACAATATTGTTACCTGACGAGCCGAATGATGAGGACATTACAAGAGGAGCCAATCAGCGACATGTGAACCGAGTACTAGTAGAAAGTATAGATTTGATGTTTTAGTTTTATTGGACAAATGTGAACATGGAATCCCTTGACCATTAGGGACTTGGGAAGTAGTTTTAAGAAATCTAACTTAGCCGGACTGCACCAAGAGGAGATGCACCATTCTCCCCATTTTACTTGAGGTTTTACCTCTATCCTTTTGAATTGCTTAAAGACTTTGCGTTTTCTGAACTTCAATGCTTAATCCTGATGCCTTGCTGACCGAGCGGATATCCTGATGACAAAGACTATCTTAGCTTGCCGATCCATTTGAAGAGAGGCATATTACTACTGATGTGTTTCTTAAGACTATTTGCTTTTGCTTTCTAGGTACCAACCGCGTTATTTTGAAAAAGCCATAGTTAGGTGTTTTCCAAATTTGTGTTTACTAAATTATTTTGCATGAAGCCCAACATGCTAATGCTAATCTGGTGTTGGATAAGGATTTCTCCCTAATGAAGTCGACTATATGGAGAAACTTTTGATGTATTTTCTTTGCTGAATAAATGCATGTGATATCGTCTGCGCAAAAGGTTAATCAAATTGAACTGTAACTTTATAATGTGAAGTGGTTCAAGCTTTGATTAGATTATGCTTCTTTCGCTGCTTTGAACAGCCAGTGATGTTTCTGTATGTGTATTATTTGATTTTGGGATTACCATACATGACATTAGCATTGTTAAGATACGGAAATAAATATTCTAACTTTTAGTAAAAGGAGTGGTTATTCATGACCTTTCAGTCATGGTGTGTGATAATTGCTGACTCCAATTGATATTTAATGCTATTGATCATCATTGATGTTATTGATTAATTATTGAGCTGCATGTACTGAAGATATGGTGGGAACATCTTAATTACGAGCCAAAAGGTTCATCAACCTATTCGTGTCCCCTTGTAAGTTTACTTATTAAGGTCAGAGGCGCTAACAGAGATGGTAGTAGAGATTGATGGTTTGCCTCCTTAAGACCCCATCATAGATGTCTGGTACAGGTTTGCCTCCTTAGGAGCTTACCATAGAAGTTCTGAATAGGTGGTATTAGCAGAGATAGCAGTAAGGTTGATGGTCCTTCCCCCTAGGAGAATTCACAAAGATAGTAAAGGCTTGATGGTCTGTCCCCTTAATAAACTATCATAAGTGTTCACAGAGACGGTAGCAGAAAGACAAAGATTAATGGAGATGGTAGTAGCTTGATGATTTGGTCTTTTGAGAGTTCATTATTACTGAGATTTGGATTTATTTTCCAATTATACAAATTGGAGAGAAAATGTTCTCTTAAGTCCTGAAATGACTTTCCCAGAATCTTGGAGCCTGCCAATGGTTGTTTGAGGATGTTCTTGGCATTCTAGTGATGGAGTGAATGAAGTAGAGTTTGTGCTTGCACAGCTTATGCAAATAGCAGGTGAATTGTGATGTTTGTGAGGGTTTAGGGAGTTTGCGTACTCCAAAAGAAGTTGTAAAAGGAGTGTGCGTAGTCTGAAGTGTGATAGTAGGGAAGTCGTCGAACTTCACATGTGTATGACGCTTTGTGCTCAAAAAGTTTCCACGTGGTTGTTGATGTACGGACCCTGTCTGGTTTAAGAGTCCGGAATATATATTGAAAAGTGTTCGAGACACTTGGTTTTATGTTGTAATTTCTCTGGTTTATTCAGGTCGATTGGGTGTGGTCGACAAGTCAGAGTGTGAGTCAAAGTGAGCAAAAGAGAATTTTGACTGAGATCTGGCGAGTCCTATGTGCACCATAACAGACTCACTGATCAGTTGAGAGTAAAATTTGCAGGTTGAATTTTACTTGCAAATCAAGGAAACTGAGAAAGAAGGAGTAGCTGTAAGTGTGGGAAGAGCCGTCAGTGAAAAATAAGTAAGGTTTCTGAAGCAATTGTGTTACCTTTCCTGCAGTAAACCAGCAGGTTTTATTTTTGAGTTTGGGGTTAGTGCTCGCAATTTTTGCATTAATTTTGTGAGAATTGAAGTTTGGGAAGACAAGCCGCGAAACTTTGTCAGCCGCACTACGTGTGAGTGTGACATCATTAGAGCCATACTGGGATATGTCGGTTAGTAAGAAAGGTCGCACATGGATTGGCAGCCATCCGTGAGGTGCAATTTGTTGAGAAGGTGGGTGAAGAGAATTCTGGGATTAATAGTCACTTCATGATTTGATTTTGAATAACAAAAGATCGAAAAGATGACATTTTTCAAGGCTTTAAAGAGTGCGTTAACGGGTGGATATGTACATTACAACTGAAGTGTGATAGTAGGGAAGTCGTCGAACTTCACATGTGTATGACGCTTTGTGCTCAAAAAGTTTCCACGTGGTTGTTGATGTATGGACCCTGTGTGGTTTAAGACTCCGGAATATATATTGAAAAGTGTACGAGACACTTGGTTTTATGTTGTAATTTCTCTGGTTTATTCAGGTCGATCGGGTGTGGTCGACAAGTCAGAGTGTGAGTCAAAGTGAGCGAAAGAGAATTTCGACTGAGATCTGGCGAGTCCTATGTGCACCATAACAGACTCACTGATCAGTTGAGAGTAAAATTTGCAGGTTGAATTTTGCTTGCAAATCAAGGAAACTGAGAAAGAAGGAGTAGCTGTAAGTGTGGGAAGAGCCGTCAGTAAAAAATAAGTAAGGTTTCTGAAGCAATTGTGTTACCTTTCCTGTAGTAAACCAGCAGATTTTATTTTTGAGTTTGGGGTTCTCAAAAATAAAATGATTATACAAAATTGAGAGAGAAGCCAGTGGAGTGGTACTAGCAAACTTGCAAAGTGCCTGTGGGAGGATTTGAACACTCTGTTAGAGATAGTGGTCCCAGCTGATTTGTGTATTGAGTGTAAGAGGAGTGCCTATTGGCCAACAAGGGAACAGAGAGAGATCAAATTACGGGTGCACCATCTCCTGAGGTAATGAAATATTACTATAAGGTGATTGAATTATTTAAAACAAGAATTTCGCCAAAGAACACTGATTGGTAGAGAATTGACAGGACAGCTCAGGAAGCAAAGGAGTCGATACATGCGTATTATGAGAGATTGTTACAGGCGTTCAAGTACAGTGGTATAGAGACAATTGAGGCGAAGGACATGATTCATTTTGTGTTCAGATTTGTGGAAGGATTGAGACCTGAAATTAGCCAGATGATTAAGATTCATTTGATTTGCTGGCAAGCAAAGCCGATGATGAGGTGTTGCAGTATGCAAAGTACTGTAGTGATGAAATTGAGTTTAAGCAGAGAAAGCTGAAAGAAAAAAGCGATTGTGATGCAGATTATAGCTGCGAAGACGGGCATGCAAGGGAGTTTTCCACAGCAGCTACCACAGCAGCAGCAGGGAAACATGGTGTTTCAGCCCCAGATGAGAGGTTGAGACCGCG
This sequence comes from Pleurodeles waltl, assembly GCF_031143425.1. Classification (NCBI taxonomy): domain Eukaryota; kingdom Metazoa; phylum Chordata; class Amphibia; order Caudata; family Salamandridae; genus Pleurodeles; species Pleurodeles waltl. Next base: position 496,306,486 of record NC_090451.1, on the reverse strand, counting down.
GAGGTAATATGAATCGTGGTCCTGACTTGGGAACTGTAGTGGTTCAGAATGATGTGCAAAATTGTTGCCTTGTCACGTTTACGGAGCCGTCGGACATTGGAAACGGAAGTGTCCAATGTTGGTGCAGGAGGGTGTTGTTCAGCAGACTAATGACATCAATTTATTCCAGAACATGAGAGGACCGAAAATGAGGCGCCCTAATCCAATCTTTTAAAATAATATGAATCAAGTGCAGAATTTTGAACCCCTGCAGCAGGTGCAAATGCCACGTGTACAAATGACACAGTTGCAGCCAATGCAGCAGCAGGTGCCCATGGTAGCTAGACAGCAAATTCAAATACCTCAAGCCCCAGTGGAACAGCAGCAAATGATGCTTTCCCAACAGGTCACAGGTCAGAAGCTAAACCAAAGTAATAACACAGTACATCAACTCCGGTTACACAGTGAGAATGGAAAAAACTATGATTGGATGAGGAGCCATGTGTGCTTGCAACCTCCTTAGAAGTAGATGAGAGAGGACCCTATGTGAAGGAAGGGAAAAGTCATGGGTCACAGAGTTTCATTCTTGGTGGACATGGGAGATACACGTTCTACAGTAAGATCAGTTGAGGTTCCAAACTTGCCCCTTTCAGGTAAACCAGTTCAGATTGTAGGAGTAGCGAATCAGTATTTGACCAACCCGATTATGGAACCAGTTCAGGTTAAAATTGGCAACTTCCAAGGATTGCACAAATTTGTAGTCTGTGATTCAAGTCCAGTATCCCTACTGGGAAGAGACTTGCTGTGTAAAACAAAATGCTAAATTACTTGTTCAAATGATGGAATTGAGTTTCAGACGAATAGTGATGATGAAGATGGCCAAGCCCCAGAGACAGAATGCAAGACATCAAATGAGGAATACCTCATGATTTAATTTTTCCAGTGTTCACGGTGAAGGAGCTTCATCCTGACTTGCAGGGAATGGTTAAGGAGAAAGTGTGGGATCTGACCGGAAAACAGATCGGTCTGACAAAGGGAGATAAGACAGTTAAAATCTCTGTGAAGCCGAATGCTGTTTTCCTTCAAATTCCCCAGTCCCACATGCCACAAAATGTTCTTATAGAGGTTGCCTGAATAATTGCAGAGTTTGAAAAACAAGGGGTTTAGAAGGAAGTATTGAGCAGCCCATGTAATTCACCGATAATGGGTTTAAAAAAGCCCTGTGGGAATGTCCGAATTGTCCAGGATTTGAGAAAAGTAAATGACATTGTGGGCAAATGTTGTCCTGTGGCGCCAAATCCAGCTGTGATAATGGTTCAGATTTCATGTGATACAGAGTGGTTCACTGTCATTGGCTTGTCACAAGCCTTCTTTTCTGTGCCTCTTCATGAGGACATCCAATTTCTCTTTTGTTTTATGTTTTTGGACCAAGTTTATTGTTGGTGTCGAATTCCTCAAAGGTTTTCAGAGTCACCTTCCATATTCAATCAGATTTTGAAAAAGAATTTGGAATCGCTGGAAGTACCTTTCCAATCAACCTTGGTACAGTACATTGATGTCTTGCTGATTGCGTCCAAAACAAGGGACGAGTGCAAGTATGACACGATTGCTTTGCTGAACCATTTGGGAAAGAATGGTCATAAAGTGTCCCTGCTTAATTTGCAATACTGTCAGAATGAAGTGAAATACTTGGGTTAACAGATTGAGAAGGGATCTAGAAAGATGTCCAGAGAAAGTGTTGCAAACATATTGCAGATGAATCCCCGACCACACCGAGAGACGTCAGGACGTTTCTAGGGATGGTGAGCTACTGCCACCAATGGATTCCCAATTTTTCAGTCATTTGAAGACCATTGCAGAAGCTGACTCATAAGGAAATCACTGGTACCATAGAGTTAGACCAGGCTGGAATGAAAGCCTTCGCTGAATTGAGAGAGAGTCTGTGCAAGGCTTCGGCTTTGGGTATGCCTGACTACACAAAACCTTCCACATTGTTTTGTCATGAGCGTGATGCATGTTCTTTGTCTGTCCTGACACAGGTCAATGGACGTGTAAACCGCCCAGTAGCATATTTTTCAGCTAGTTTGGACCCAGTTGCAGCAGCCTTACCAGGTTGTTTGCGTGCAGTTGCAGCTGTTGAACAAAGCCTTACACAGTGTGAGGGCATTGCGATGGGATATCCCTTGAATATAATGGTCTATTGAGATCCTACTTACAAAGACAAAAACCCAATATTTGACTGGTGCAAGATTGACCAGATATGAAACGAGTATTCTAGGGTCACCAAATGTGTCATTGAAAAGATGGACAGTGCTGAAACCAGCAACCTTATTTCCTAATGAAAATATTGAAATTGAAAAACTGGAAGACATTGAGCACGATTGTCTTGAAGTAACTGACATATGCACAAAACCGAGACCTGAAATTAGAGATACTCGACTGGAAGAGAATTACCAAATTATCTTTGTTGATGGCTCCTGTCTGAGAGACAATACAGGGACACTGAGAGCATGATATGCCATGCGAACAGTTACTGGTATCCTGGAAGCTTCTTGCCTTTGAGGAGTGTATTCTGCCCAAGTAGCAGAATTGGTAGCCCTTACTAGAGTGTGCCATGTTTCTGCTCAGCTGAAAGTTACCATCTACACGGATAGCCAGTATGGATTTGGAATAGTCCATGGTTATGGCCAGTTGTGGTCACAGAGAGGTTTCATTACCTCTTCTGGTGCACAAGTGAGGAATGGTGAGAAAATTAAAGCTTTGTTGCTTGCTATTCTGAAAAGATTGCTGTGGTGAAATGTAGTGCACATCTGAAGTCGCAGGACTTCGTGTCATTGGGAATTGGAAATGCGGATCAAGTCACAAGGTTTTGCACACTGAACTGTATACCGTTCAAAGGTAAGTGGGAACTGTTACCCGAAGAAGATGAAACATGTCCAAGTTTTGCATTAAAAGTAATTGACACGTTGGAGGAATTGAAAATGTTGCAGAATAATGTTGGCAGGGATGAGAAACCTTCACGGAGCAAAATTAAATGTGTACAGCGACAAGATGAATTGTGGGTTTCAGAAGAGGGTCAGTTAGTTTTGCCCAAGAGTCTGTTGTCTCAAATGAATAGGTTTTATCATGGTCAAGCACATGTTGGGAGGGAAGCCATGATTCGTTTGTTCAAGAACAATTGGTTCAACCCAAGGTTTATACAGGTTGCTGAAGCAGTTTGCAACCGTTGCGTCATTTGCCAGCAAATGCTTGATGGGGAAGGGACAGTGGTTAATTTGAACCACATCGGAAGAGCAGGAGGTCTATTCAACCAAATGCAAATGGATTTTATTGAGATACCTGTGTGTGGATGTTTGAGATATGTGTTGGTGACTGTGTGCATTTTTAGTCTCTGTATTGAAGCTTACCCTACATGAAGAAAAGACAGTCTCACAGTAGCAAAATTACTGCTTAGGGAACTGATACCAAGTTTCAGGTTTCCGATCTCTTTAGAATCAGATAGGGGAAGTCACTTCAACAATGAAGTAATTAAATTACTGGGCGCAGCATTGAACATTGAGCAGAAGTTGCATTGTAGTTACCGCCCTGAAGCATCAGGACTAGTGGAACAAATAAATGGTACCTTGAAGTCTATAGTTGCAAAGATGTGTGCGTCCACGAGTCTGAAATGGCCAGACGCACTGCTTTTAGTTCTGATGACAATGAGAAACTCACCCGACAGGAAGACAGGATTGTCGTTGTATGAGATTCTTATGGGCCGAGCCATGAGGTTGCCAACGGTGCCTGCAAATGCATTTGTCAACATTACAGATGATATGGTGTTGGACTACTGCAAAGGTCTGGCTGATGTGGTTCGCTCTATCTCTCAGCAGGTGGAAGCCACCACACTCTCACCGATCCATGGCCCAGGGCACAATCTGAGGGCCGGTGACTGGGTTGTGGTCCGGAAAAACATGAGGAAAATGTGTTTGGAGCTTAGTTGGAAAGGACCTTTCCAGGTAGTTGTGACAACCACCACAGATGTGAAGTGTGCTGGAGTTCCAAACTGGATCCATGCAACTCACACGAAGAAAGTGATACGCCCGACTGATAAGTAAGACGAGTTGTTGAAAGTACCAGCAACAGCAAAACAAGTCTCAGGGCCGGAAGGAGAACAAAGGGGAACTGAGACCCGATCTGAGTCTGTTGAGGACGGTTCAGTCACACCAATGAGAGATGAAGGAGAAGACCTCCAGGTGGGTGATGGAGAGCCTATCTCAATAGAGGTAGCAGGAGAGCCTAGTCAGAGGAGGGCTTTCCCAGAAGCAGATGATTTTAAGAGACCAACAGAGCAATTGCCAGAGCCTGAGGGGGAAGGAGTTGAGGCAGATCAAAGTCACTGTGATGTGACTCCTCCTGAACCAGTTGCAGGTCCATCAAGAGAGAACACCATAGAACAAGGAGATGTTTCAAGTTCAACGCTGAAAAGAACATTGACCAAGTGTCCACTGAAAGAAGCTAGGTGGCCAGAGTCACAAGCAAAGAGAAAGAAAGTGGTTGTTGAAACAACAATTGAAGAAGAAGTGGATGCAACAAGGAGAGAAGATCTAAGTGAAGGAGAATTGAATGGTGATCGAAAGTTGAAAAGAAAGAGAATAGCAAGTCGAAGATACACAGGTCCTGAATGGGTACATGCAACTACAAGTGAATGGCAGAAAGACTTTTTGTCTTTTTGTTTTGATAGAGACATTCCAGGTAAATATTTTGGCACTTGAAGGAAGCTGATGAACTGAACTGTTGAAACAATCCGAGAATTTTTTTGAGAAAGAGACTGTTGAAAGTAACCTGAAAAGACATTGATAACCTGATTTGACCTTTTTGAAACCTGATTTTGACAAGCTGCTTACAGATTTTGACAAGGGATCCTGGAAGAGAGACTGAAAGCTGTAAATACCTGCTGTAAGAAGAATTTGTTTAGTTTTTGATTTTTGCTGCAGTTTTTCTAAATTTTTCTTCTGCTTTCTGGTTCTTTACAGATCATGAGTAACATTAGCCAGCAGGATAGGAAAAGTAGGTGCTGTAAATACATGAGTATTGGTTTGGCAATTGTATGTGGGATATTGTTTGTGGTATTGATTGTGGGAATGACTGTTCTTGAAAAGAGAGAATCCAACCACACTTCTGCTTTTGAAACAACTACTGCACTAACAGCAATATAGAAGTTTAGGTTAGATGAGAAGTATTTGCATGAGGGTACTAATGCGCAAGAAGAACTTTCTTCTAATGTCTTCTATCGCTTCTTGAGTGAGTATGTTGAGACAATGGATGCGAGAAATTGTTATGTGTGTACGCATATTCCTTCATCAGTCGAAGAAGGAGTTACTTATCATAGTTTGCCATTAACTTATGGGATAAGTTGTAGTCTGTTACTAACAAGATTCTATAATCAGGAGAACATTCAGTACTTCTACTCAAACTATGACTTGGGCCATCATTATGACATTGGCGGTGAGTGATAAAGTGGCAGTAATACCGCCAACAGGCTGGCAGTAATTACCATCAAATTATGACCACGGCGATGATAACTCCTATAGACAGCCAGTGTACCACACCAACCGCCAGGGCGTTAACACCACTGACCATGGCAGTAGCCCTCAACAGCCAGGTGGAAGACAAAGTACCGCCCACCATATTGTGACCCTGCACTCCTCCAGGATTTCCGGGGCGGTACCAATGCCATCAAAAACCTGGTGGAAACACATCACAGAAGATCAAAGACTCACTATCTGAGACACAGGGAAGAACAATGCCGACATGGAACAAGAACTGCAAGTCTTCCTGATGCTCATCTACGTCATGCTCCACCTGGAACACCAACGCCGACGAAGACGCCGAAGTTCGGTAAAGCCACTTAGCGCACAAGGGAGGGAGGGAGGAAAACGAGAGTGACACACACACACACACGACACACACCATACACACAACCAGCTGCAGATGAAAAACAGTGGCACACGACACACGGCAAAATAATGCCAGGACAACAAGAATGAAGTAATGAGAATGTATTGATTGTAAACAGCTACCAAAAGAACCAATTGTACGAAAAACAGATATGTACAAATGTACACAAAGGGCCAATGCCCAGTCCAAAGTACTAAGGGCCCACATGGCCACAGGGTACAGTCCAAGGCCCAACTCAAATTCTGACTTCATCTGGACAGATCTCTGCAGGGGCATCAGTTTGCAAGTGGGCAGATACCTCAGGGGGATGGGGGCACCTCAGCCAAATACGGGAACAAGCCCATTTGTTCTGGAGGGGGCTCCATGCCCATTTCTCTTTGCTGGGTAGTACAAGGCCACAGTCTCTCAGGTGGTTGACTTGCCCACTGGTTCTGGAGGGGGCTCCATTCCCATTTCTCTTTGCTGGGGAGTACAAGGCACAGTCTATCAGGTGGGTGACTTTCCCACTGGTTCTGGAGGGGGCTCCACACCTATTTCCCTTTGCTGGGGGAGTTCAAGGCCACAGTCTCTCAGGTGGGAGACTTGCCCACTGGTTCTGGAGGGGGCTCCATGCCCATTTCTCTTTGTTTGGGAGTACAAGACCACAGTCTCTCAGGTAGGTGACTTACCCACTGGTTCTGGAGGGGGCTCCATGCCCATTTCTCTTTGCTGGGGAGTGCAAGACCACAGTCTCTGGGGTGGGTGACTTGTCCACTGGTTCTGGAGGGGGCTCCATGCCCATTTCTCTTTGCTGGGGATTACAAGGCCACATACTCTAGGGGTGTGTGACTTGTCCACTGGTTCTGGAGGGGGCTCCATGCCCATTTCTCTTTGCTGGGGAGTACAAGGCCACATACTCTACGGGTGTGTGACTTGACCACTGGTTCTGGAGGGGGCTCCATGCCCATTTCTCTTTTCTGGGCAGTATAAGGCACAACCTCTGTGGTGGGTGACTTCCCCACTGGTTCTGGAGGGGGCCCCATGTCCATTTATCTTTGCTGGGGAGTACAAGGCCACATACTCTACGGGTGTGTGACTTGACCACTGGTTCTGGAGGGGGCTCCATGCCCATTTCTCTTTTCTGGGCAGTATAAGGCACAACCTCTGTGGTGGGTGACTTCCCCACTGGTTCTGGAGGGGGCTCCATGCCCATTTCTCTTTTCTGGGCAGTACAAGGCCACAACCTCTGGGGTGGGTGACTTCTCCACTGGTTCTGGAGGGGGCCCCATGCCCATTTCTCTTTGTTTGGGAGTACAAGACCACAGTCTCTCAGGTGGGTGACTTACCCACTGGTTCTGGTGGGGGCTCCATGCCCATTTTCCTTTAATGGGGGGTACAAGACCACAGCCTCTGGGGTGGGTGACTTGTCCACTGGTTCTGGAGGGGGCTCCATACCCATTTCTCTTTGCTGGGGAGTGCAAGACCACAGTCTCTGGTGTGGGTGACTTGTCCACTGGTTCTGGAAGGGGCTCCATGCCCATTTCTCTTTGCTGGGGAGTACAAGGCCACATACTCTAGGGGTGTGTGACTTGTCCACTGGTTCTGGAGGGGGCTCCATGCCCATTTATCTTTGCTGGGGAGTACAAGGCCACATACTCTAGGCGTGTGTGACTTGACCACTGGTTCTGGAGAGGGCTCCATGCCCATTTCTCTTTTCTGGGCAGTACAAGGCCACAACCCCTGGGGTGGGTGACTTCCCCACTGGTTCTGGAGGGGGCTCCATGCCCATTTATCTTTGCTGGGGAGTACAAGGCCACATACTCTACGGGTGTGTGACTTGACCACTGGTTCTGGAGGGGGCTCCATGCCCATTTCTCTTTTCTGGGCAGTATAAGGCACAACCTCTGTGGTGGGTGACTTCCCCACTGTTCTGGAGGGGGCCCCATGTCCATTTCTCTTTGTTTGGGAGTACAAGACCACAGTCTCTCAGGTGTGTGACTTACCCACTGGTTCTGGAGGGGGCTCCAGGCCCATTTCTCTTTGCTGGGGAGTACAAGGCCACATACTCTAGGGGTGTGTGACTTGACCACTGGTTCTGGAGGGGGCTCCATGCCCATTTCTCTTTTCTGGGCAGTACAAGGCCACAACCTCTGGGGTGGGTGACTTCTCCACTGGTTCTGGAGGGGGCCCCATGCCCATTTCTCTTTGTTTGGGAGTACAAGACCACAGTCTCTCAGGTGGGTGACTTACCCACTGGTTCTGGTGGGGGCTCCATGCCCATTTTCCTTTAATGGGGGGTACAAGACCACAGCCTCTGGGGTGGGTGACTTGTCCACTGGTTCTGGAGGGGGCTCCATACCCATTTCTCTTTGCTGGGGAGTGCAAGACCACAGTCTCTGGTGTGGGTGACTTGTCCACTGGTTCTGGAAGGGGCTCCATGCCCATTTCTCTTTGCTGGGGAGTACAAGGCCACATACTCTAGGGGTGTGTGACTTGTCCACTGGTTCTGGTGGGGGCTCCATGCCCATTTATCTTTGCTGGGGAGTACAAGGCCACATACTCTAGGCGTGTGTGACTTGACCACTGGTTCTGGAGAGGGCTCCATGCCCATTTCTCTTTTCTGGGCAGTACAAGGCCACAACCCCTGGGGTGGGTGACTTCCCCACTGGTTCTGGAGGGGGCTCCATGCCCATTTATCTTTGCTGGGGAGTACAAGGCCACATACTCTACGGGTGTGTGACTTGACCACTGGTTCTGGAGGGGGCTCCATGCCCATTTCTCTTTTCTGGGCAGTATAAGGCACAACCTCTGTGGTGGGTGACTTCCCCACTGGTTCTGGAGGGGGCCCCATGTCCATTTCTCTTTGTTTGGGAGTACAAGACCACAGTCTCTCAGGTGTGTGACTTACCCACTGGTTCTGGAGGGGGCTCCAGGCCCATTTCTCTTTGCTGGGGAGTACAAGGCCACATACTCTAGGGGTGTGTGACTTGACCACTGGTTCTGGAGGGGGCTCCATGCCCATTTCTCTTTTCTGGGCAGTACAAGGCCACAACCTCTGGGGTGGGTGACTTCTCCACTGGTTCTGGAGGGGGCCCCATGCCCATTTCTCTTTGTTTGGGAGTACAAGACCACAGTCTCTCAGGTGGGTGACTTACCCACTGGTTCTGGTGGGGGCTCCATGCCCATTTTCCTTTAATGGGGGTACAAGACCACAGCCTCTGGGGTGGGTGACTTGTCCACTGGTTCTGGAGGGGGCTCCATATCCATTTCTCTTTGCTGGGGAGTGCAAGACCACAGTCTCTGGTGTGGGTGACTTGTCCACTGGTTCTGGAAGGGGCTCCATGCCCATTTCTCTTTGCTGGGGAGTACAAGGCCACATACTCTAGGGGTGTGTGACTTGTCCACTGGTTCTGGAGGGGGCTCCATGCCCATTTATCTTTGCTGGGGAGTACAAGGCCACATACTCTAGGCGTGTGTGACTTGACCACTGGTTCTGGAGAGGGCTCCATGCCCATTTCTCTTTTCTGGGCAGTACAAGGCCACAACCCCTGGGGTGGGTGACTTCCCCACTGGTTCTGGAGGGGGCCCATGTCCATTTCTCTTTGTTTGGGAGTACAAGACCACAGTCTCTCAGGTGGGTGACTTACCCACTGGTTCTGGTGGGGGCTCCATGCCCCTTTTCCTTTAATGGGGGGTACAAGACCACAGTCTCTGGGGTGGGTGACTTGTCCACTGGTTCTGGAGGGGGCTCCATGCCCATTTCTCTTTGTTTGGGAGTACAAGACCACAGTCTCTCAGGTAGGTGACTTACCCACTGGTTCTGGAGGGGGCTCCATGCCCATTTCTCTTTGCTGGGGAGTGCAAGACCACAGTCTCTGGGGTGGGTGACTTGTCCACTGGTTCTGGAGGGGGCTCCATGCCCATTTCTCTTTGCTGGGAGTACAAGGCCACATCCTCTAGGGGTGTGTGACTTGTCCACTGGTTCTGGAGGGGGCTCCATGCCCATTTCTCTTTGCTGGGGAGTACAAGGCCACATACTCTACGGGTGTGTGACTTGACCACTGGTTCTGGAGGGGGCTCCATGCCCATTTCTCTTTTCTGGGCAGTATAAGGCCACAACCTCTGGGGTGGGTGACTTCCCCACTGGTTCTGGAGGGGGCCCCATGTCCATTTCTCTTTGTTTGGGAGTACAAGACCACAGTCTCTCAGGTGTGTGACTTACCCACTGGTTCTGGAGGGGGCTCCAGGCCCATTTCTCTTTGCTGGGGAGTACAAGGCCACATACTCTAGGGGTGTGTGACTTGACCACTGGTTCTGGAGGGGGCTCCATGCCCATTTCTCTTTGCTGGGGAGTGCAAGACCACAACCTCTGGGGTGGGTGACTTCTCCACTGGTTCTGGAGGGGGCCCCATGCCCATTTCTCTTTGTTTGGGAGTACAAGACCACAGTCTCTCAGGTGGGTGACTTACCCACTGGTTCTGGTGGGGGCTCCATGCCCATTTTCCTTTAATGGGGGGTACAAGACCACAGCCTCTGGGGTGGGTGACTTGTCCACTGGTTCTGGAGGGGGCTCCATACCCATTTCTCTTTGCTGGGGAGTGCAAGACCACAGTCTCTGGTGTGGTGACTTGTCCACTGGTTCTGGAGGGGGCTCCATGCCCATTTCTCTTTGCTGGGGAGTACAAGGCCACATACTCTAGGGGTGTGTGACTTGTCCACTGGTTCTGGAGGGGGCTCCATGCCCATTTCTCTTTGCTGGGGAGTACAAGGCCACATACTCTAGGGGTGTGTGACTTGACCACTGGTTCTGGAGAGGACTCCATGCCCATTTCTCTTTTCTGGGCAGTACAAGGCCACAACCTCTGGGGTGGGTGACTTCCCCACTGGTTCTGGAGGGGGCCCATGTCCATTTCTCTTTGTTTGGGAGTACAAGACCACAGTCTCTCAGGTGGGTGACTTACCCACTGGTTCTGGTGGGGGGTCCATGCCCATTTTCCTTTAATGGGGGTACAAGATCACAGTCTCTGGGGTGGGTGACTTGTCCACTGGTTCTGGAGGGGGCTCCATGCCCATTTCTCTTTGCTGGGGAGTACAAGGCCACATACTCTAGGGGTGTGTGACTTGTCCACTGGTTCTGGAGGGGGCTCCATGTCCATTTCTCTTTGCTGGGGAGTACAAGGCCACATACTCTAGGGGTGTGTGACTTGACCACTGGTTCTGGAGGGGGCTCCATGCCCATTTCTCTTTTCTGGGCAGTACAAGGCCACAACCTCTGGGGTGGGTGACTTCCCCACTGGTTCTGGAGGGGGCCCCATGCCCATTTCTCTTTGTTTGGGAGTACAAGACCACAGTCTCTCAGGTGGGTGACTTGCCCACTGGTTCTGGTGGGGGCTCCATGTCCATTTTCCTTTAATGGGGGGTAAAAGACCACAGTCTCTGGGGTGGGTGACTTGTCCACTGGTTCTGGAGGGTGCTCCATTCCCATTTCTCTTTGCTGGGGAGTACAAGACCTCAATCTCTGGGGTGGGTGACTTGTCCACTGGTTCTGGAGGGGGCTCCATGCCCATTTCTCTTTGCTGGGGAGTACAAGGCCACAGTCTCTCAGGTGGATGACTTGCCCACTGGTTCTGGAGGGGGATCCATGCCCATTTCTCTTTGCTGGGGAGTACAAGGCCACAGTCTCTGGGGTGGGTGACTTGGCCAATAGTTCTGGAGGGGGCCCCTTGTACAGCAGTCTCTGGAGGGTGGCCTACATGGCTTCTGCTGGTGGTGATGGCTGCACCATGTCATCTGGAGGTGAGGGCTGCACTGTGTCAGCAGGTGAAGGTGCCTCCTGGGCAGCCTCTGCTGAAGTTGAGGGCTGCACTGTCTCAGCAGGTGAAGGTGCAGCCTCTGCAGGAGGAGTCGGCTGCAAAGCCTCAGCTGGAGGTGAGGGCACTGTGACCACTGGTGATGGTGGTGGTGGTATTGTCATCCTGCCAGCTTCTGCTGGAGGTGAGGGCTGCACTGTCCCAGCCGGTGAAGGTGCCGCCTAGGCAGCCTCTGCTGGAGGTCAGGGCTGCACTGTCCCAGCAGCTGAAGGTGCCTCCTGGGAAGCCTCTGCAGAAGGAGTAGGCTGCACTTCCTCAGCTGGTGGTGAGAGCCCTGTGACCACTGGTGGTGGTGGTGTCACCCTGACAGCCCCCACTGGAGTTGAGGGCTTCTTCCCCTTCATGGCAGGAGCGAGGGTTTCTTCCCCTTCATGGCAGGAGGTGCAGGCTCCTTCCCCTTCATGGCAGGAGGTGTGGGATCCTTAACCTTCCTAGCTGGTAGAGTGGGATCCTTCACTGACTTGCCACCACTACCCACGTGGACTGTTTGGCTGAGGTGCTGGGCTGTGTCATTGGGACCCTGTTCTTACGGGAAGGACTGGGGAAAGGGGGAAGGGCAGAGGTCAAGTTGGGCAAGGAAAAGCTTCTTAGGGACTGTGGGGTGGGATGAGGGAGGAGGGATTGTGGGAGTGGTTGTTGGAGGTGTATGTCTGTTGGACTTGGGTGCAGGTGTGTGGGCAGTGTGCTGATGTGAGGTAGATGGCTGTTGGGTGTGTGAGTGCTTGCGTTTGTGCCCTTGGGTGGAGACAGACAGGGTGGGAGAGGACACAGGGGGTGCGTGCATGGATGTTGTGGAGGTGTCTGCCAGTGAGGTATGTGTGCTGCTTGGTGTGGTGATGCTGGTGGAGGATGTTGATGCAGTGCATGAATGTGTGAGTGTGGATGTGACTGTGAGGGAGGTGGAGGAGGAGAAGGAGGAGGAGACAGTGGAGGCAGTGGATGTGGGTGTGTCTGCAACTGTCTAGTGTTTGCATGAGTGCTTGTGGGATGAAGTGTGGTGCCTGTGTTTGACTGTGCCACTCTTGTGTGGTGTCTTGTGTGCATACTCGTCTGTATGTGTGCATGGGATGGGTTGGGGTTGAGGAAACTGGGACTGGGAAGTGGTAGCTGGAAGGGGGATGGTAGGAACAGGGACAATGGCTGCCATTAGAGAGGAGGCCAGAGCCTGAATCAATCTCTTTTGGGCCGCGAATCCACCATGGATGCCCTCCAGGAATGCATTACATTGCTACATCTGGGATGCCAGCACCTGGGTGGCATTCACAATGGTTGACTGCCCTACAGAGATGGATCTCAGGAGTTCAATAGCCTCCTCACTCAGGGCAGCAGGGCTCACTGGGGCAGGGCCTGAGGTGCCTGGGGCGAAGGTGATGCCCACCCTCCTGGGTGAGCGGGCACAGGCAACTCGCTAAGGTGCTACTGGGAGGGCGGTGCTGGTACAGAGTGGCGGCTGTACCTGCATCTGGGGTGGTCACAGAGGTGTCCGCCACCACCAGAGAGCTTCAATCGGAGGAGGTATCTGAGTCTGTGTTGTCGCCCCTGTCTCTGTGGTCGTGCTCCCCTCGCCCTCCGTCCCACTGGTTCCCTCAGCATTGGTGGACTCTGCCTCCAGGGTCTTGTGGGATGCAGCTCCCTCTGTCAGCGGTGCCCCTGCTCCTCCGCCAGATGATAATAAAACACACATGGATAGGATGACAGAAGAAAAAAGGGGAGAGAGAGAGAAAGGAAACACTGGGTCACTGCACCAACATCACAGCTGGCATACACTGCACCGTTACAGGGATCAGGATTGAGCGCTATGCATTGCTCTGCCAGTGATTTGTCTAGATGCCACAGCAAGATGAGGGCCATGCACCGCCAACTGCAGTCCTCCTGGGACTCACAAAGCCCTGACTGACATGGAATGCTAACAGGCTAGGTTACCTGCATTTGCCATACACCCATTACCCTTGAGCTGGATAACACTGCAATGTCTGGCCTGGCATTAAGGGGCACCCACCACCCGGATCCCATGCCACCAACCAATTATTGTAGTCATGCCCACTGTACTCACCCCCTTGTGGCTGCTGTGATGCCCTCAAGTGCCCATCCAGCTCTGGGTAGGCCACTGCCAGTATGCGGGCCATCAGGGGGGGTCAGGTTCTGACAGGCACCCTTTCCTCGTTGGGAGGCAGTCCCCAGCTGGGCCTCCAAGGTCTTCTGTGCCCAGCGTCTCAGGTCCACAGACCGTTTCCGACAGTGGGTGCTCTATCTGCCATAGACCCCCCAGGGTCCGCACCTCCTTGGCGATGGCATGCCATAATCCCTTCTTTTGATGGGTGCTGACCTGCAGAGGTAATACAGACAGGAGGACACCATTACACATACCATCCAGGCTCTCACGCATATGGCCCACCAATCCCATTTCCGTCACTATTGGCACACGCATCGGCCGGCGCACACCCTGTACACCACCACATTACACCCCCGATGACACAATGCTTGCACACACATTTCCATGCATCCTTCCCACATGTATCGTGCCCAATGTGTACTCACCCCATCCACCAATTGCTCCAACTCCTCCGAAGTGAAGGCAGGGGCCCTTTCCAAAGTCACACAGACCATGGTAAATTCCAGACACAGGTCACAGCAGCACACGCAGTGCAGGTGTTCTCCTGAAGAAGGTCAGGAAACGAGTGAGGATTCAGATAGAAAATGGTGGTCACGTCCGAGGCGGTGTACACTGTCACCGGTGGCGCTGATCCCCATTGGCCACTGTGCTCCATAGTACCCCATATTATCCAATGAGGAATAGTGTGGTAGCGCAAGACTGCCTTCCGCCATGACACCCAACGTCGGAGGAGTTACCTCACTTCCACATGTCCCTAAATACAGGACAGGCAGTCACCATTTCATGGTGGCGGACAACGGTCATATGAACCTTAACTGCGTCACAGCCTAGTTTAACACATACATCGGCAGTCCCAATGTCCCATCACATAAATGTACTATGTACACTGAGGTTGTGTTTCCATTGTTAAAATTGTGACAGCCTCCTCACTCTTGTGTCCCTTAGATACCTACCGCTGCAGATGAATACGAAGAGGAGACTAAGGCCCTCATTCTGACCTTGGCGGGCGGCGGAGGCCGCCCGCCAAAGTCCCGCCGTCAGATTACCGTTCCGCGGTCGAAAGACCGCGGCGGTAATTCTGACTTTCCCGCTGGGCTGGCGGGCGGTCGCCTTCAGACCGCCCGCCAGCCCAGCGGGAAAGAGGCTTCCACGATGAAGCCGGCTCGGAATCGAGCCGGCGGAGTGGAAGCTGTGCGACGGGTGCAGTTGCACCCGTCGCGTATTTCACTGTCTGCACAGCAGACAGTGAAATACATGTAGGGGCCCTCTTACGGGGGCCCCTGCAATGCCCATGCCAGTGGCATGGGCACTGCAGGGGCCCCCCGGGGCCCCGCGACCCCCCCCTACCGCCATCCGGATCCCGGCGGTCCGACCGCCGGGATCTGGATGGCGGTAGGGGGGGTCGGAATCCCCGCGGCGGTGCAGCAAGCTGCGCCGCCGTGGAGGATTCAATGGGGCGGCGGTACACTGGCGGGAGCCCGCCAGTGGTGCCGGTCCGACCGCGGCTTTACCGCCGCGGTCGGAATCCCCATTGGAGCACCGCCGGCCTGTCGGCGGTGCTCCCGCGGTCCTCCGCCCTGGCGGTCAAAGACCGCCAGGGTCAGAATGACCACCTAACTGCCATGTACAGACCCCCTGTGGAGTTGGCTACACTGGAGGACAGGCACATTATACTCATCTATAGGCTGGACAGGGCCACAATCACAGAGCTGTGTGCACAATTGGAGCCTGACCTGATATCAGGTATCCATCATCCGACTGGGATCCCCCCTCTTGTGCAAGTGCTATCGGTGCTTCATTTCCTGGCAACTGGTTCTTTCCAAGTGACAGTGGGCTTGGCAGCAGGAATGTCACAGCCAATGTTTTCAATCATGCTGGCAAGAGCTTTGTGTGCCCTGGTGAAACACATAGGCAAATACATAGCTTTCCCCCAGGTGGAAGATCTGGCCACTGTGAAGGCCGGATTCTATGCAGTGAGACATATCTCCAATATTGTTGGGGCGATTGGCGGGACACATATTGCGTTTGTCCCCCGGCCAGAATGTTCAGGTATTCAGGAATCAGAAGAGTTTCCACTCAAAGAATGTGCAAATAGTGTGCCTGGCTAACCAGTACATCTCCTATGTCACTGCTAAGTATCCTGGGTCGATGCATGATGCTTTGTTCTGAGGAATAGCAGCATCCCACATGTGATGGCCCAACTACAGAGGCACAGGGTGTGGCTAATAGGTGAGCCATAGTCCCCATCCACTGTATTTTAGTGTATGCCTTTGGGTGTCATCCTCATCTCATTGTGTGAGGCTAAATGTTGTCCCTCAATACTTGCAGGTGACTCTAGCTACCCAAACCTATCGTGGCTGCTGACCCCTGTGAGGAATGCCAGGAAAGGGGCTGAGGAGCGTTATAATGACGCACATCGGCGACCCAGAAGGATCATCGAGAGGACATTTGGGCTCCTGGGGCCAGGTTCAGGTGCCTCCATCTGACAGGTGGATCTCTGTGCTACTCACCCTGAAAGGTCTGCCAGATAGTAGTGGCATGCCGCATGTTGCGCAACCTGGCCTTCAGACGGCATGTACCTTTTCTGGAGGAGACTGGAAATGCCCTATGGCAGCTGTGGACCCCGAGGACAGTGAGGATGAGGATGATGAGGAGGTTGAGGATGTGGACAGCAGAACATCAGTCATATGTCAATACTTCCAATGATACACAAGTTAGACAGTGCAACTAACCATTCCTCTGACTATTCATGTTTTCTGTGTTGCTGCAGCATGATGG
Organism: Pleurodeles waltl; assembly: GCF_031143425.1. NCBI lineage: Eukaryota > Metazoa > Chordata > Amphibia > Caudata > Salamandridae > Pleurodeles > Pleurodeles waltl. Next base: position 496,289,827 of record NC_090451.1, on the reverse strand, counting down.
CATTAACTCCTTTGCATCTCAACTTACTGTCACCCATGGTTTGTCCTTTTACAGATGTTGGTGATATAACAACTGTGTACTGATGTGATGACTACAGACGACTATAGGTATTTTTTTCTATGCTCTTACAGTGTTCTGATCATTTGCACTAGATGTGACTGTTTCCATAAATGCACATTTTCAACACATAAAATACTAGTAGTCAAGTTGTGTTCAAGGGTGTTTATTGTAGTACTATGAAATTGAGGGAAAAGTGCAATGGAATGATGGAGGAAAGTCCAGGGTATTGTTCCAGTCTGTTTGTAGCACAGATCCAGTGTGCAAGGGGCCATAGGAAGGGTGCAAAGGCAGTTCAAAGTGGATAAGGTGACAGGGTGGGACACAAGGGGGACAATAAAGAGAGCCACATTCCCTGGCGGTGGTCTTGGCAAGTGTCTCTGGCTACTGTCTGGGTTGCAGGGAATGTTTGCGGGTGGTTCACCTTCCACAGGAGGAGGGGTGCTGGTGGCCTGTGGGTCCTGTGGCGAGGCTTTCTGCCCACTAGCTGCAGCGGAAGTGGAGGGCTGGTCAATGGGCTGGCTAGTGGGAGGGGCCCGCTGGTGTGTTGTTGCTTCCCTCATGATGTTGGTCATGTCTGCCAGCAACCCTGCTATGGAGATCAGGGTGGTGTTGATGGCCTGCAAGTCCTCCCTGATCCCCTGATACTGTTCCTCCTGCAGCCACCTGTTCTCCTGCACGTTGTCAAGGATCTGGCCCATCGTGTCCTGGGAATGTTGGTAGGCTCCCAGGATCTCGGTGAGTGCATCCTGGAGAGTCGCTTCCCTGGGCCTGTCCTCCCCCGACACACAGCGGTCCTCCCATTGCCCTGTTGCCCTGTGCCTCTGTCCCCCTGAACAGTGTGTCCACTGCCACTGACCCCAAGACCCTGATTGTCTTGGGGTGAGGTGTGGACTGGGGTCCCTGTACAGGTGGGCACACTGCTGATTGATGTGTCCTGGGGACAGAGGTGTGGGTACGCTGGGTGGGTGCTGTGGTGTTGGATCCTGATGGGGGAGGCTATGTGGTGTACTGTGAGTGGGCTGGGGTGACTGACTGTCCGGTGGTCCCTGATGGGCCAGGTTATTGGTCCAAATCCTGAAGTCCAGAGTTACTGTCATCACTGGGGGCATCTTCTGTTGGGGGACTGGATAGTCGTAGCACCTCCTCTCTGCTGGGATTGACTAGGCCACCTGTTGGGATGTAAGTGATGTATTATGCTTCATGTCTCTGACATATTGTACATCCCTGGCTTCTCCTCTATCATTGCTGTTGCCCTGCCACCTTTGTTTGTGTATGGTAATGTATTGTGTGATTGTTAGTTTCCCTGTGCTGTGCATGCTTTAGTGATTGGTGTCCATGCAGGGCTGGGAGGGCTGTCCATGCATTAGTATGGCATGCAGGATTTGGCATTGCGGTTAGTCATATGTGTAGGTGCAGTGTGTGGGATGGAGTGGTGTGATGGGAGTGAGGGTGAGGGGATGTGATGGCATGCAGGTATGGGGGGTGATAAGTGTTAAATATTGATTTGCCAGTGTCCAGTCCTCCGGCTACTCCAGTGAGTCCCTCATGATGCAGTAATGCGAAGACTTGCTCCTCCCATGCTGTGAGCTGTGGGGGAGGAGGTGGGGTCCACCGCTAGTCCTCTGTATGGTGAGCTGGTGCCTTGCTGCCACGGAACGTACCTTCTCCCCGTAGGTCATTCCACCTCTTCCTGATGTCGTCCCTTGTTCTTGGATGCTGTCCCACGACGTTCACCCTGTCCATGATTCTCCACCATAGCTCCATCCTGGCAATTGATATTTGCTGTACCTGTGCTCCAAACAGCTGTGGCTCTACCCTAAGAATTTCCTCCACCATGACCATTAACTCCTCATCAGTGGAACGGGTTGACTTTATGGGGACATGGGCGTTGCATGGTGTGTGTTGGTGCGAGTGTGTTGAGTAATGAGGTGGGGGTGTGTGATGTGGGGTGTGTGAGGGATGTATGGGTGTATGTGGTGTGTGTGTCTAGTTGTCTCTGTGCTGTTCGTGTCACTCTCCTGGCAGTAATTGTTGTTCGTAAAGGGTTGTGGGTGATGTGGGTGTGTGTTTTATGGTGCTGTGGGTGTGTGTATGAGTGTCAGGTGTGTGTTTTTAGTATCGGCTAATGTCGTGTTCTTTTGTATGTGGGTGTCCATTCTGAGTGTGGCGGTATGTAATGGCAATGGTTTACCGCCATTGAATGTCCTCCGTGGTGATTCATGGGTCATAATGTGGTGGGTTTTTATTGGCGTAACGGTATGGGTGTTGGTACCGCCACTTTAGCACTGACCTTTGGGCTGGTGGATTTGTTTATGTGGCTGTATTCTGTCAGATAGGTGTGTGTGTGTTATAATATGGAGAAAGGTTATTCACGACCATGGTGGCATGTTGGCGGCCGTCCCCATGGCAATAAGTAGGATTTACCACCAATGTCATAATGAAGGCCTTGGTGTTTTCATTTGTCCCTATAATTAGGTATTAGAGTAGAGTAGCTAAGGATAATGGCATAATATTAGTTAGAGGTTTCTTTAAACCTACATTAACATTTGGCACAGCGTATGCTCACAGGAACAATCTAACATGCTTGCTTACATCTTTAGAGAAGAGCTTCTTAGATCACACAGATGACAGGAGAAAGGCATTGAAGGAGAAATTAGAAAAAAGGCTTGGAGAAGAGGACTTACAAGAATGATTATGCTTATAGTACACTTAAAACACAAGGGAAATTAGCTCTAGATGCGTAACACGTAGGGAAACTTTGTATATATAGGCCTAAATTACGCACTGACTCTTTATTTGTGGGAACGAGTGAATGTAGACATGTGTTTTTGTTTCAGAGTAAATGGACATTTATGTTGAATGGACAGGATCCAGCGATTCCTGGGATATATTACATCTGTGATCCTAATGCCTCTTACCGTCTTCCATGAGGATGGTATGGGGCCTGTTGTTTGGGAATAGTTTTCCCAAAGATATTTCAAATGGATGACTTGAAGAAGTTTCCAAAAGTGACTGAATTACATCATATGAGACAAAGGAGAGAGTCTCCTGCTGGTATACTATCACTCACAAATTTTTGCATCAGCCAAAATTCTGTCATATCAATCCCTTCATATCCTTGTTCGCTTTTTTAATTTTCCCTAAACAATTTTTCCCTTTTCTTTTCTTCCCTCCTCTTATTATTATTTGTCTTTTACAATTGTATTTGTTTACACAATTTACATATTCCCCATATTTCAATTAGGGAAACCATGGTAATTAATATCCTTTGTATAATTTTCAATAAGATTCCTTTCCCAATGTTGCTGAGCCAATTTCCAGCTGAAGCAAAACCTTTACCAACGTTCTCCCAAACACCTACTTCTTTCAAATCTTTCAAATCAGCACTTCCATCAATCATATTAGTAAGTACGCTTCTAATTTCTTCACTGTTATCAGGAATGAACAAACAACAATGGCTAGAATTAAGCATCCTACAAACTCTGCCATCTTTTGCTAAAAGAATGTCTAAAGCAAGATGATTCTCAAGAGTCATAGCTCTTTCAGCAGCTGATTCAGTATCTATCAGGGGTATGGCTCTTGAAAAATTTGTCAGCATGTTATCCACAATAGTAGACAACTTTCAAATCTTTATTGAATTCAGAACAACTCCCACTGAAGGAATCATTGCTCCAGATATAAGTCCCTATTGGTCAAGGGATTCCTTAGGAAGTAGTTTTAAGAAATCTAACTTAGCCGGACTGCACCAAGAGGAGGTGAGCCATTCTCCCCATTTCACTTGAGGGTTTACCTCTATCCTTTTGAATTGCTTAAACACTTTGCGTTTTCTGAACTTTGATGCTGAATCCTGATGCCTTGCTGATAGAGCTGATGTCCTGATGACAAAGACTATCTTAGCTTGCCGATCCATTTGAGAAAAGGTATATTACTACTGATGTGTTTCTTAAGACTATTTGCTTTTCCTTTCTAGGTACCAACCGTGCTATTTTGATAGAGCCATAGTTAGGTGTTTTCTAAATTTGTGTTTACTAAATTATTTTGCATGAAGCACAACATGCTAATGCTAATCTGGTGTTGGATAAGGATTTCCCACTAAGGAAGTTGACTATATGAAGAAACTTTTGATGTCTTTTCTTTGCTGAATAAATATATGTGATATCGTCTGCACAAAAAGTTAATCAAATTGCACTGTAACTTTATATTGTGAAGTGGCTCAGGCTTTGATTAGATTACGCTTCTTTCGCTGCTTTGAACAGCCAGTGATGCTTCTGTATGTGTATTATTTGATTTTGAGATTACCTTACATGACATAAGCATTGTTAATATACGGAAATAAATATTCTACATTTTTCTAAAAGGAGTGGTTATTCACGATCTTTCAGTCATGGTGTGTGATAATTACTGCCTCCATTTGATTATTAATGCTATTGATTATCATTGATGTTATTGATTAATTATTGATCTGCATGTACTGGAGTTATGATGGGAACATCTTAATTGCGAGTCAAAGGGTTCATCGACCTATTCACGTCCCCTTGTAAGTTTACTTATTAAGGTCAGACGCGCTAACAGAGATGGTAGCAGAGATTGATGGTTTGCCTCCTTAAGAGCCCATCATAGATGTCCAGTACAGGTTTGCCTCCTTAGGAGCCTACCATAGATGTTCTGTATAGATAGTATTAACAGAGATAGCAGTAAGATTGATGGTTTGTCTCCTTAAGAGAATTCACAAAGATAGTAACGGCTCAATGGTCTGTCTCCTTAATAAACTATCATAAGTGTTCACAGAGATGGTAGCAGGAAGACATAAAGATTGACAGAGATGGTAGTAGCTTGATGATTTGGTCTTTTGAGAGTTCATTATTACCGAGATTTGGATTTAGTTTTCAGTGATACAAATTGGAGAGAAAATGTTCCCTTAACCCCTAGGGTGCCCAGGACGTAATGGTTACGTCCTGGGCAGCACCGCTCCTGTGCCCAGGACGTAACTGTTATGTCCTGCACCTGGCCCTTGGGGGAAACGCTGGGGTAGGAGGGGGTAGAAGGGAGGCCCTCAGGGGGAGTTTTTCAAACTGCCCTTTTGGACCCGCTTTGGTTCCCCCTCAATTTCGACATGTTTTTGGCTCTTCCCTGTCACAGACACTTGGACCATCTACACAAGTGAGGTATCATTTTTACCTTGAGACTGTGGGGAACGTTGGGTGGTAGGAAATTTGTCCCGGTGCGGTGATCCCACACAGAAATGTGGGAAAAATATGATTTTTTAGCTAAATGTGAGGTTTGCTGAGGATTCTGGGTAAGAAAACATTGGGGGATCCACGCTAGTCACACCTCCCTGGCCTCCCTACGGTGTCTAGTTTCCAGGAATGTCTTGGTTTGGTAGTTTTCCCTAGATGGCTGCTGAGCCCAGGACCAAAAACGCAGGTGCCCATCCCCTCCCCCCGCAAAAACAGGTAGTTTTGTATTTGGTAATTTTGATGGGTCCATGTTGTGTTTTGGGGCATTTCCTGTTGCGTGCGCTAGGCCGACCCACACAAGTGAGGTACCATTTTTGTCAGGAGACTTGGGGGAACGATGGGTGGAAGGAAATTTGGGGCTCCTCTCAGATTCCAGAACTTTCTATCACCAAAATGTGAGGAAAATAAGTTTTTTTTGGCCAAATTTTGAGGTTTGCAAAGGATTCTGGGTAACAAAACCTGGCGAGAGCCCCACAAGTCACCCCATCTTGGATTCCCCTAGGTGTCTAGTTTTCAAAAATGCGCAGGTTTGCTAGGTTTCCCTAGGTGCCGGCTGAGCTAGAGGCCAAAATCCACAGCTAGGCACTTTGCAAAAAACACCTCTGTTTTCTTTGGGAAAATGTGATATGTCCACGTTGTATTTTGGAGAATTTCCTGTTGCGGGCGCTAGGGCTACCCACACAAGTGAGATACCATTTTTATTGGAAGACTTGGGGAAACGCTGGGTGGAGGGAAGTTTGTGGCTCCTCTCAGATTCCAGAACTTTCTGTCACCGAAATGTGAGGAAAAGTGTTTTTTGGCCAAATTTTGAGGTTCACAAAGGATTCTTGGTTACAGAACCTGGTGAAAGCCCCAAAAGTCACATCATCTTGGATTCCCCTACGTGTCTAGTTTTAAAAAATGCGCAGATTTGGTAGGTTTCCCTAGGTGCCAGCTGAGCTAGAGGCCAAAATCTACAGCTAGTGTCAGTGGTCTTCAAACTGGGGGGTGGGCCTCCTTAGGGGGGCCCTGAAGTGATCCCGGGGGGGGGGGGGGCGCCAGGCTCTGCCCAAAATAAGTATTACACAGATAACAGTGTTTTGTTTTAAGAAGAAACATGTTATTGCACTTTTAAAAAGGTAGCAGTACTTAACTGCAATATTTAAATACCTCTAGACATATTTAAACATTGCCATCTTTATAAAATAATTGTGAAAAATTCTGAGGGGGGCACAATGATTTGGTATTTTTCAACACGTCAGATTTCAATGTAAAACTGTGTTGTGTCCATGTTGCGTTTCCTGTCACGAGCATTAGGCCTACCCACGCAAGTGAGGTACCACTTTTATTGAGAGACTTCGGGGAACACAGAATAGCAAAAAAAGTGTTATTGCCCCTTGACTTTCTCTACAATTTTTCCTTCCAAATGTAAGACAGTATGTAAAAAAGACGTCTATTTGAGAAATGCCATGTACTTCACATGCTACTATGGGCACCCCGGAATTCAGAGATGTGCAAATAACCACTGCTTCTCAACACCTTATTTTTTGCCCATTTTGGAAATACAAAGGTTTTCTTGATACCTATTTTTCACTCTTCATATTTCAGCAAATGAATTGCTGTATACCCAGTATAGAATGAAAACCCATTGCAAGGTGCAGCTCATTTATTGGCTCTGGGTACCTAGGGTTCTTGATGAACCTACAAGCCCTATATATCCCCGCAACCAGAAGAGTCCAGCAGACATAAAGGTATATTGCTTTAAAAAATCTAACATTGCAGGAAAAGGTTACAGAGTAAAATATGAAGAAAATGGCTGGTTTTTTTCACCTCAATTTCAATATTTTTTAATTTCAGCTGTTATTTTATGTAGGAAAACACAAATTAACCCTTGCTGAATTCAGAATTTTGTTCAGCATTGGTTTCACACCCATTTCTGTCACTAACTGGAAGGAGGCTGAAAGCACAACAAATAGTAAAAATGGGGAATGTCCCAGTAAAATGCCAAAATTCTGTTGAAAAATTGAGTTTTCTGGTTCAAGTCTGCCTGTTCCTGAAAGCTGGGAACATGGTGATTTTAGCACCGCAAACCCTTTGTTGATAACATGGAAAAAACCACAAGCCTTCTTCTGAAGCCCTTTTTTCCCTTAAAAAAAAACACTAAATTTGTGCTGTATTTTGGCTGATTTCTTGGTCTCCTTCAGGAGAACCCACAATCTCTGAGTAACTCTGGAATCCCTAGGATGTTGGAAAAAAAGCACGCAAATTTGGTGTGGGTAGCTTGTGTGGACAAAAAGTTATGAGGGCCTAAGCGCAAACTGCCCCAAATAGCCAAAAAAAGGCCTGGCACCTGAGGGGAATAGGCCCAGCAGTGAAGGGGTTAATTCCTGAAATGACTTTCCCATTATTGATCTGCATGTACTGGAGTTATGGTGGGAACATCTTAATTGCGGGTCAAAAGGTTCATAGACCTATTCGCATCCCCTTGTAAGTTTACTTATTAAGGTCAGACGTGCTAACACCTTTCAACTGCAAACCTTCACTCACCTTCGATGACAGTACTATCAACTACCTTCGCGACATCGACTGCCACATCGATGATGACTGAACCTCCATTTCCAATTACCATTTCTCCATTGAAAATGACAACACAGCTGCCTACATAGATTTTAAAGTCAGAAATTGAGGTGATGTCGGTGATCAGAAGACCACTACAGATATGGCTTATAGCCATCCACAACTGGGTTTGGGCCATCTGCCTGAACTTGAGGATGACACTAATGATGAAGAGGAAGACTATCCAGAATGTGACAACCAGCCACAAACCTTGAGTGTTAAAATCCTCTGCCATCTTACGGACCTCAGTGCTACTATAAGCTCAATATACTATATGAGCAATCATTGTGGAGTCTGTGAAGCTTTGGAGCAGGATACTGCTGCCATCCAGAGGTGAGAGTTTGATGGCCTGAACAGCAATTCTATAGTCGTTTTCTAGGAGGAATTGTTCTATTTCTTAAGTTCAGAGAGCAGCCACAAGGCAACCTGTACATTTTTCTCTTTGAGGGTGATATCTGTGTTCAGGGCGAAACCAAGCAAGTTGGCACTGAGTGAAAGCTGGAGTTTGAATCCATCGAGGTTCAAACCTTTAAGTTCTGGTCAGACTAGTATTTGATTGTTGTTCCTTGTGAATACCAGAAATTCTGTTTGGCAGGGTTAAGCTTCAGGTAGGTGTTGCTACTAATAATATTGTGCTCACACCCCCAGTCATATTTTATTTCAACATGGATCCCTAAACTGTTAGTCTATCCCCTACCCTAAATACCTAAATGTTGTGAACCATTTAACTTAAATGGCAGTAATGCATCATCTTCATAGATCCTGGCTTTGAGGTTGTTGATAAGAGTTTTGAGAGAGAAGAGTTTAAAGGATGACCATAGAGTGATGCCCGTTTGGTGAGTATTTGTCAAAGAAAAAACAGGTTTGGTGTTGATGTGCTGTGCTACAACCTATATTTTTAAGTGAAGAAGTGGTTGATGCCATTGCACTTGTTCATGGAGTGTGGAATAGGAAGGTCAGGCAGTGGACTAATTGAGTACTTGATCATTTTGAAGGGTGTTATTCTTCTATTGGCTGCTTCATTGATGATGTTGCTATACTTTTTGAATTTGGCTTGTGTGATGAGTTGTCTATATGATGTCATCTAGGGCTCTGTATTTCTTCCCTTTTCTGTCTATGAATGGAGTGTTTGTTGTCAGCAAGATTTTCTGCAGTACCTGAGTGCTGTAGGTTTCTAATTGCATTGTTGTGTTTCAGCTAGAGCATGGGTATTCACATGCCTTTCCAAAAATGGGATGAATTTATTTAGAAAGATTTTACTGTTAGACATTGAGTAGCAGAGGTGAGAGCTCTAGGCTGCTAATTAAGAAGTCTTTGAATGATGATAGAAATGGTGAGGATTGTCGGTCTAAATTTAGGGGCTGTGACCTTGCATTAGATAGTTAGTGATTTAGGGAAAAAGAGGACAAGGATGTAGGATGTGGTCTTTGGATTGTATTGATTGGGTGACATGCTGTACTACCTTGAATGTGTTGATGAGATTGAAGAGGATGGCTCTTTTGGTTTTTCATGCTTAGACGTCTAGGAGGTTTTATTCGCCGAGGATGGTGTGTGGGTGTGCTAGATAGACAAGGTGGTGAGGAGACTTTGCATACAAAGTTGTGTTATGTTTAAGAGTCCTGCCAATGAGGCAGGAGGTGGGAGGCTCGGAAATAGCATGTGAGGGGCTCCACAGAGTTGAGTGTTGTTTGTCAGCCAATGGTTTACAACCATCAGGAGTTATGGATGACAGTGAGACTTCTTCCTTTCTTATAAGCATGGCTTGCCCACTGGATGCTGTAACCTGTGGTAAGATGGGCATTGAGCATATGGGGTGAGTCATGTATTTGTTATGAAGAGTGCACCACGTTTTTAATAGATCATGAAGTCAGTGATGTCTGGTGCTTGGAGTACTGCAGAACATGAATTGATGAGCATGATATGAAACTTGTGTTTGGTGTTCAGAAGATATGTAGTGGTTATTAGCATGTGTGTGCATTTGGGTGTGTGTGCTGTTAGGATGCTAGTCAGAGGCCTGATCACAGCTGTGGCCTCTAACAACCCACATGTGATCAGCACTCTAATTCAAGAAAACACTATCCAGTATGTGATGGTGAGAAACAAATTAATTAGTAGCTCATTATACTAGCTAGGACCAATTGCAAAGGAGATGCATGTCCTGTGAAGTGACAGATTTAGCCTCATCCATGGTGAAAGATTGTTGTTGTAGGGGAAGGTATAGAGGAGTAGAGAAGTTTGGCTTACAGGTATGTCCACCCTTGCACAAAATTAGCCTGAGACCCGTCTGTTGGAAATGGCCCTCTCTACATGGTCACCTCAAACGTTTTGCCTTTTCCCTCTTCTTTTGCTGAATTTGTTTTTGTTGGCCTTAGGACTTTGAGCACTGCTGCTTCTGTGTGGATTGAGGACATTGCCATAAACCTGGCGCATCGATGCTGATGCGAGGATCGGGAGCACCGGATTGCCAACTGTGCAATGCTTAGCTTCCATTCCTGACTCATCTCCTACTTTGTGCTGCTCAGAGACGATGCTTCACCTACATCTTCAGGATCGACACCAGTGCATCGCCTTCCTTGCTCCTTGCATCTTGTTCTCGATGTTGTCACATCTCCGAACCAAGGTACTATTTTAGTGGACCAAGGCTGGTCCCTGTATGTGTCCCATGCTCCACCACGGTCGCCATGACTGTCCGGATTTGTCCAGGTCTGGCCCGACCAGATAGCCTGGGTTGGTGCTTTATGCTTCTAAGCACTGCAACTAAGTTTAATCTTCTGAATTCATATAAATGTTTATTGGATTTTTGTTGTTTTGGGTCATGTTTTGTTAATAAAAATATAATCTATTTTTCTAACTTGGTGTGGAGTATTTTTAAGGTATTTTCACTGTATTACTGTTTGAAGTTTTGCACAAATACTTTACAAATTGCCTCTTAAGTTAAGCGTGCCTGCTCTGTGCCAAGCTACCAGAGTGTGAGTACAGATTCGTTTATGGAGTGTATCTGACTTACTCTGACTAGGATTGGGGTTCCTGCTTGGGCAGGATGCATATAGCTGCCAACCAGAACCCCAATTTCTATCACCCTCTCCCTAATTATCACTGACACAGATTTACTTGGTCAAAGCAAAGCACATATATACCAACTTACAAATACTCAGAGAAAATTGACTTAGTAGACAGATTTTTGCTAACAAAGTTCAATCTGCACTTTTGTTTTTAATCTTGCCTTCTTAAAATTCCTTAATTTCCATCTAAGTCATGCTCATACAGCAGAAAATTTAGTTTGAGCTCAAATGTAAAGTATAAAATATTATTTCATTAGCACAACTGGTTGATAACTCATATGTAAATGGGCAATTATGCTGCTGGGCAAATGCCATCCTTTTCCCTTTACAAAAGCAATTGATTGACCACATGAAGCTTAAAGATAAATATATAGCATTTCTTCAGTATTGGCAATGCTGTTTTGTCCTTGATAATAACTAATGAGGCAGAGCAGTTATATTAAGCACATGTTTTAAAGTATTTGTTATTATTTGCAGCTGTTGGGATGGGAATATCCCCGGCATAGTATGTGACCATGTTCTCCTGCCTAACTACATCATATCTGTTATTTTGGCTCAGGTGTCACACTAATCTAAGTGTGAGCATAGAGGCCAAGGCCTGGCCCTAAATGTGTGAGGTCCTGGACTGGTCCTCTGACCTGGAAGGGTGCACCAAGTATGCTCTCAGTGTTGAAAGTGGATCACTCTCTTCGTCATTGGTATAGTGCATGGAGCTATGATGGCAGCCCATTGTGGTTTAGAGAAATCAGTAGAGTGGCTAGACCTTTTATCTGTCAGTGAGGTTGAGCCCAACTGGTCCGCCTATGTAAAGTTCCACTTCTATGTATATGCTGAGTTCCTTGTGCTCACATCCTGTGTATGTGTCAAGCATGTATGTGTTTGTAGTGAGTGAACACAGGCACTGTGTGTGAGACAGCCCAAGTATTGGAGGCCAGTGAGATCAATTTTGGATAGATCTGGCCTGGCCTAGCAGATGATGGAGGTTAGGTCTGTGCTTTCAGCCAGTCGAAATGTATTTCCTGCAATCCTGTAAATTTAGGGAGGGTTCCCTTTCAAAATTCTCTGAGGCCTTTTGGTTAACAAGTGGCTACTGATAAGTTTTTCTGAGCACTGCCAATTGGTGGATGGTGGCAATGAGGACTGAGACTGTAGACTCTATTGTGAAAGCTTCTATGTGAGGCCTGGCTTTTTGTCTGTCCCTGATTACTGATTCATTTGGGGTGATGCAAGCCAGGAGCAGAAGCCTCACACCTCTTTGTGCCTCAGTCTGGGTGCTCCAGAGTAGAGCGACTACAGTAGTACCTGCTATCAGAAGCATCACTCTGCATACAGGCTGTGTCTGGACAAAAGCCTGAGGACACCTGAGAGGAGAACCACTCTGAAACGGTTTCTGCAGTTGAGACAGTGCATCCACAACCGCTGTCAAGAAGTTGTATATAAAAGTGAGACACAAACCACTCCACATTGTTCCTGTTCCAAGTCCTTTCTGACCAAGGAAGGAAGTGCTCCATAGAGTATTCAGATGACTGCAGTACAACGAGTGCCGGTCTCTGCCTGACAGCCAGTCTCCAGACTTGAGTGGGCATTGTTTAAAGTCTCAACTTCCTATTGGAAAAGCTGTGGATCTTCCCTGCAGGCTGCTTCCCTGGCAACCTGCTGGATAGTAATGAGTCTTCCTGGTGCTGCAGAAAGGTGGACTGCCCAGAGAGAGCTAGGTCCAGTGCGTCCTCAGTGACTGGTGGGTATCCAGGTAGAGCAGACTATTGAAGAGCGAACTAGGGTGGACCCTTGTGCCAGTGGCACTCATTTTGCACTGTGCTCCTCGTCTGCCCCCCGAGAGCTGCAACTGCATGATTACCTAAGACCCATTAATTTACTGCCATAGGCCTGGATAAAGGCTGACTACACTAGATTGGTGAAGGCTTGGGCGTAGGCTTTAATTGTGCGACTGCTGTCGGCCTGGACAAGGAATGCAACTAGATGATTGCTGTTGGCCTGGATAAGTACAGGAAACGTGTGATAGCCCTGGAGAAGGGCTGCAACTACCTGATAGACAAAGGCCTTGTTGAGAGTTACAACTGCCTGATTGCTCTCTGTCCAGCCAGGGATGCATCTACCTTCAGTCCAAGCAAGGACTTTACCTCCAACACTGCTGCCAACTCACCCTCAGACTGTACATATTTTTACCCATTTGGGGCCTCATCAGCTCACAAGACGAAGATTATGGTGGCTAGACGAGTGCCTGCACATGCTCCAACACCACAGCTTCTCTGGCCAAAGGCAGGTGGCCTGTGCCTAGCTGCGACACTCCAGCTAACTTGCTGACTCTCCACGACTACCACCGGGGATATGAGAGAGTACCACGGAAGATGTGTTGATGCTTACTCCTACCAGCTTTGGCATCATACAGCCTAAAGTAGCTGCCATGCACACAAGAGTGAATGGCTACCAGACAGGGCTGGCTAGTAGTGGGGGATTGGCAAACCCTTCTGTAGTTGCAGAAGGGATTCTTGGTTTCATGTGCATGAAAAAAAGGCAGCAGTCAAAGCTGCTTAAATGCTGGCTACGTATCTAGAGACTATATTGGCAGAGATGCAAATTTTGGTGGTATGAAAGATTGCATTTTACATTAATTTCGAGATGAAAGTGACAGTTAATTGCAAGGGAAGAGATAAGAGTAGAGAAAGGAATAGAGAAGTTATAGATAAACCTTACTTTGGGAGGCAATGAAGACAGTGGGAGAGAAATGGAATATAGCACAAAGACAGATAGTGAGGGCAAGCGGATGAGGCATGGAAAAAAGGAATGTAGGGAGCCCTGTAACAAAGAGTGAGAGGGTCAGAATCTTGCAATTATCACAACATAGATTACCCAACAGAGTGCACTATCAGGAATTTCTATTGAGGTATACTATGGCTTTCATCAGTGCCACAGGTTTATTACACAGGCTGTCTAGAAAACACTCAAGAGCCATAGACGTTAATACTGATGCCAGTTACGAGGCAACGGGAAAAACTGCAGTTGTCTAGCAATCCACCTGCCACACCCACCCACACTATAAATAAAGGCTTCTCGAGGAGTCACCAGTCACCTTCAGATATGAACAGGGAGGTCAGGTCAATATGATCAACCTCCTTGTTAACCACTTCCCTGCCAGGCCTTTTCCCCCCCTCCTGTGCAAGCCTTTTTTTGGCTTTTTGAGGTAGTTCGCGATTTGCCCCTCATTTCCTTTTGTTCACATAAGCTATCCACGCCAAGTTTGCGTCCTTTTTTTCCAACAGCCTAGGGAGTCTAAAGGTACCCAGAGTTTGTGGGTTTCCCTGGAGGAGGCCAAGAAATTACCCAAAATACAGCTAAAATTATTATTATTTTTTTTAAATGAGAAAAAGGGCGGCAGAAGAAAGCGTGTTTTATTCCCTGAAAATGGCATAAAAAAAGGGTTTGCAGTGCTAAAATCACCATCTTCCCAGCTTTCAGGAACAGGCAGACTTGAATCAGAAAACCACATTTTTCAACACCATTTTGGCATTTTACTCGGACATACCCCATCTTTGCTATTTTTTGTGCTTTCAGCCTCCTTCCAGTTAGTGACAGAAATGGGTTCGAAACCAATGGTGGATCCCAGACAGCTAAACATTTCTAAAAAGTAGACAAAATTCTGAAATTAGCAAAAGGTCATTTAGGTACATCCTGCAAGGTTTTACTACAGAAAATAACAGCTGAAATAAAACAAATATTGAAATTGGGCTAAAAAAACAGCCATTTCTCTCTACGTTTTCCTCTGTAATTTTTTCCTGCTATGGCAGATTTTTGAAAGCAATATACCATTATGTCTAGTGGCCTCTTTCGGTTGCGGGGATATATAGGACTTGTAGGTTCATCAAGAACCCTAGGTACCCATAGCCAACAAATGAGCTGCACTTTGCAATGGGTTTTTATTGTATACCGGGTATACAGCAAGTCATTTAGTAACATATAAAGAGTGAAAAATAGGTATAAATAAACCTTTGTATTTCCAAAATAGGCACAAGACAAGGTGTTGAGAAGCAGTGTTTATTTGCACATCTCTGATTTTGGAGGGTCCCCATACTAGCATTAAATTACATGACATTTCTCAAATATACTTATTTCTTACACACAGCCTTACATTTGGAAGGAAAAAATGTAGAGAAAGACAAGGGGCAATCTCACTTGCTCTTCTATTCTGTGTTCCCCCGAAGTCTCCTGATAAAAATGTTATGTCACTTGTGTGGATGGGCCTAGTGCCCGTGACAGGAAACGCCCCCCCCCCCCAAAAAAAAATAAACATGGGCACATCACATTTTTACATTGAAATCTGGCATGTTTTTTGGAAAGTGCTTAGTTGGGATTTTGCCCTCTATCTCAGCCAGCACCTATGGAAACCTAGCAACCTGGGCATTTCTGAAAACTAGACACCTAAAGGAACCCAGGATGGGGTAACTTGTGGTGCTTTTACCAGGTTCTGTTACTCCTTTGCAGACCTCAAAACTTGGCAAGAAAACCACCCTTTCTTCACATTTCGGTGCTGCAAAGTTCTGGAATCTGAGGGGAGCCACAAACGTCCTTCTACCCAGCATTTCCCCAAGTCTCCCAGTAAAAATGGTACCTCACTTGTGTGAGTAGGCCCAGTGCCCTCGGCAGGAAATGCCCCAAAACACAACGAGGACTCATCACATTTTCCCAAAGAAAACTGACCTGATTTTTGCAAAGTGCCCAGCAGTGGAATTTGGCCTCTATCTCAGCCTGCACCTAAGGATACCTAGCAATCCTATACATTTTTTAAAACTAGACAACTAGGGACATAGAATGGGGTGACCTGTGTGGCTCTCACCAGGTCCTGGCACCCAGAATCCTTTGCAAACCTCACAATTTGTCTAAAAAACACTTTTCCCTCCCTGAGCTTCCATCGCAATGGGGGGGGGTGTGACCTCTGATGAGGTCAGCGTGGGATAATGCGCTGACGTGATCAGACATCACAGGGGGGGTCGGTTGTGGCAGGGGAAGTGCTTCCCCTTCCATCCCTGACCGGGGGTGTGGGTGGGTGGCCCACTGGAGGAGCACTAGTGCTCCCCCTGTGGGTCAGGTGCAGGACGAGCTGTCTCGTCCTGGGCGCACAGCGACAATGGCCAAGGGCGAGACCAGCTCATCCATGGCTCCAAAGGGGTTAATCGGAGGTACCTATCTAAATTCTCAGTGGACGGGATGCTAAAATTGTACAATATGTGACAATCAGCAAACAAATCACTGTTCCCTGCTAAGACAATAATAGACTCCATACCTACTTTCACCTGACCACTTCTTTGCAGCCCTCCAAAGCTAATGTTTTTTCTGTTGTAATCCAGTTGGAAGCTCTTCCTCCATCCAAGGTGACAAGTAAAGACCTGATTCCCCTTCTTCAGCCGAAGTCAAGCAGATGCCAATGAGTTTATTCTGGGCTCGCATGCTTCTTCGATACCAGCATTGGTCTATGATCACACTGTTTACATCCAGACATGGCCATCTTAAATGTCAGTGTTTATTCCTATATTGTGAATTAATATACAGTAAATATGCGAAACATTCAATTAGTGTGGGCTACTTTGCAGAGGATGTCACCAACAATGAGAAAGTAGAAGGCTTAGGGTTTATTACACAGTGTGCCACCAAAGGGAAAGATTGATTTAAAATATTTCAGTGCCACTAGTACATTCTTAAGAATGGTGAAAGCTTAAATTAGGAGCCAGCTCATTGTGATTAATTGCACTTAAATGAGTAAGACATCTTAAAGGCAGGCTTCATTTGCAAACAGAACCCAAGAAACCTGCCTGGCATCATACACATATAGCAGGCTTCCTTTACATGCAAGAACGTGTTTGTTTGCCATTCAGTCGGAAAGAAAGGTGGCAGTTCTTTTCTGTTGTAATCCAGTTGGATATTAAAAATAAAAACATAATTGTGATAAGAAATGAATGTTGTGCATTTGATTGAATACTTATGTAGAAAATAATATAGAGAATTCAAGAACAAACAAGAGTTTTGCCAAATAATGATTCAGAATCACACCTTGCACTGAGTTATAATGTTTATCCTTCTAACTGGAAAGAGTTTACAATGTATCAATCCAAGAGCTAAAAAGAGAATTCCAAACTAGAGAAAAGAGAGCAGCTGGATTATTGAATAGTAGGTGGTACAGTTTGGTTTTAATGAAGAGTTTGAGTTAGGATTATGATTAAAATGAATGACCAAGGATACTTTACAGAATCTTTAACATGGGTGTGTGGGAGATGGATCTATTTAGATTAGCCATGGGAATCTATCTTCTATCAGTAACAGCTGGCTATGTATCAATTGTTACACTTCCTTGTGACGTTCCTTTGCCTCAATACCCACTCTGCTAAAGTCAAGGTGGCTTCAGCAGCAATTCCAGACCGGCATCATCAGCAAAACTACACACATCCAACAAGCACTATGGTCTCAATGCATCCTTTAGACGTGATGCAAGAGGTGACTAAGAGGTTTTAAGCAATCTATGTTATCATTATTAGTAGTCCCCTGATACAATATTTTACCTTTTGTCCTTATTTTCTTCCTTTTGCTGAGAAATCCAACTATTTCCATGAGAAAAGGATAGAGCTAGGCCATAGGATAAGAATAATGTTAGCTCTATGGTGATGGTATTAATCATAGTCTAAGGGTCTTTCAAGTACTCATCACCCACCCATCAAACTATCTGCAATTGGTAGTTGATATGAGCTCATCACTGTGGTGGCGCATGAGCACAAGGCTGTGTGCCTTGTACATACACAGATGCGGTGTTAGCTGCACATAGCTTTGATACAAAATTTAGAGAAACAGTATTCAGTCCCAACACACTTCTTTCAGAGCTCCCTTTGATTGTGATTTGGACAGAATTGTGGACTACCATTATCAGATTCACCATGAAGTTTACTTTATCCTTTAAAATTGGGTGCCATGGTGTTACTTACTCATTTTATATTTTTTTGGATATAGTTAGTGCATATGTAATTGATGAATTTAATGCAAACTATCTAAATTAAATGAGTCCTTGATAAGCCAACCATTCACAACTGTCACAACAGATGCAAATGCATCCCAGGATGGAAAAAATGACACAATTAGGTTTACAAAAACATCACAAAATTAAAATTCCTTTGGTAACACAGAGATCGCACATTGGAAAGGTAAATACTTTAAAGAAGGATGTAAAAGTGAACTTCTTTCCTTTTTATCGCAGCACAGTATACCTACTGCTGTGTGCATTATTTATTCCTCACTAGGCTGGTGGTAAAATCTGACAGTATCTTTTGGCGATTTACCCTGATGCAATGTCTACTTTCCTTTAGCTAAGAACTGGAAGCAATCATTTTTGGGAAGATTATAATGCAGTGCTTCCCAAACTTTTCAGAGCCACAACCCACTTTTTAGTAGGACAATCTTTCACAACTCGCTTAACCTAAAACGTCATGAGGTGGCTTTTTTTGTATTTAACTAAAGCATTGTGTGGTAGCGCACTGTCATTTACAGACAGCACATTTTCCATTGAT
Source organism: Pleurodeles waltl (assembly GCF_031143425.1). Lineage (NCBI taxonomy): Eukaryota > Metazoa > Chordata > Amphibia > Caudata > Salamandridae > Pleurodeles > Pleurodeles waltl. The sequence continues at coordinate 496,271,308 of NC_090451.1, read as the reverse complement.
CCCTAAATTTGCATAGACATAACATTTTACTGATGAAACAAATGATAACGTGTGGAAATCGGGTTTCAATGACTTTATTATTTGTGCACCACCAAGTAAAATGTTTTGATTTTTCTGATCCTATTAAAATCTTTTTTCTATTCATCCTTCAGAATTATACAAAATCGTGCTTCATTTTTTAATTCCTAACTGCTTAATGTGTACAGTTTATTTACAGGTGTTTGCATTTTGTTGTGCATTAGGAAAAAATGACATCTTGCAGCCTCTGCTTTCACACTTCATGTACCCCGGCAAGACTGTAACATAATTAATTTTACTTTTCATTCTCTGACAGTAAAGTAAGAGGAGTTTGTAAACACTAATCCCCATGTTAAAAAAACAGAAGCAACAATTTGTCAGAAGTCATATCCTAACATTTCACCTCTTTCTTTCAAGCACAGCAAATATAACAAGATAAATACAGAATTTAAAGGCATCTTTATTTATTGCTTGGACTTTTTTGAGCCACAAAAAATCAGCTTGCGACCCACCATGGGGTTGCAACCCAAAGTTTGGGAAACACAGTTATAATGAGATTTCACCTTGGTCATGCTTCTCTTACCATTACTCAAAGAAAGAAGCCATATACACTGTACAACTTTTATTCTGACTACCCTTGCTAGAAGAAGTTGCTGAGTTAACAATCTTTATAGGGATAGAAGCACTTTTGGAGAAACTGGGGAAGTTTATGTCAGATTTTGATTGTGGTTATTAAGTGACCCCTGATGCTCTTATTCATAAACAAAAAGGACATCCATATAGTGGTCCCGCCACAGTGAACAACCTTTTTCTGTGTTGTCAGTATTCACGCGGCAAACAAACTCTAATCCTGTCATCGTTAAGATAGGCTACGCAACGGATTTGGCCAAAGGAAGCAGGCATTTTTTTTTTTGTGGAGTTAAATGCACACATCCCGCTAAAAAACGATTTACCCTCTATTTTACAGTATTTGGAAACCTCCTCTTGACACCACATTTTGCTATTTAACAGAGGAACACCCAGGACTTAATCAAAGCTACACGGACGTGTGGCATATATGCTTAAAGAAATGAGGCTCTACACTAAATACAGATGCTTATAATTGTACTGAGTAGTTAGTCTCTTATTGTATAAGTATTTTATTTAAATACCTATATATCATGAACATTTATATATGCACAATATTCTGCCTAAATTTAATATTTCTTCTCCAAATACCTAATGCAAACAAATTACTACAGCTCCGTGGTCTACTTTGCATTGCTTATTTTCAATATCTCTTCAAAAAAGAATGAAATTGAGTGGGGTGCTGAGATAACATCCCATTAATTTTATGTGCTATGTAATGGTATTTTATAAAACCTAAGATGAAATATTTACTTCTAGGAAAAGATTTAACAGCATTATTTCCCAGTCATTTCAGTCATTACATCTGTTTGAATTGTAGACGGTTAGTATTGTTCTGCAAGGAGAGACACAGCAACGTTCTCAACAAGATGCTGAGGCCACTGTTGGTCAGTATACGATCCATAATGGGCAATGGATAATGCAAGATAATGCCTTCGGTTGATGTTCAGTTTAGACAGCAGTATTTGGATACTGGTGGATGTGATCAGTCACAGTAGAGACAAAGTTCTTGATGGACATCATGACGTGAAGATAAGTACTGTTGAATATTTGGAGCTTCAAATGGGACATTATCTCTTTGAGTTACAGTTGATTCTCTCTTATGTATATGCACGATGTACCAACACGTTTCAAGATCATTGTTGTGTCTATGATATAGTCCAGATTTGATTTCATTGATGAGCAGGAAATAGTTCTTTGTGTTGGTTTTAGGGCAAGTGAACACATTTCAGACATTTGGTGATCCTGTTGTCTGACTAGAGGCGGCATTGGTTGGAACACCCCTCCAAGTTTGGAAGCTGAAGAAACAACTTGCACCATAGCCAAGCATCACGAGACAGGCAAAGAACTGAAAATGAAACGAGGGCAAGAATAATTAGAACCATTTTGATGGTTTTCATATATACCATCATACAATGCACGCCACGACTCAAGACAACTAGATACTTACAGCTTTTGTTTTTATTTACATTTTTTTTAACATTTTCAGTTGTGTGACCGCTATACAGAGGTTGCACCTATAGTGCCAGTCGTATGTATACTTTGGCAGGCATTCATAATATTGTACATAAGCATGTCACTAGTCAATTAGCACATGCGTTTAGCTCTGGGTACAAAGGGCACGTAAGCAAGCTGGCAAACCAATGAGTGAGTAAATGCACCAAGTGGAAAAACCAATAACATTCAGTTCCGACTCGCTGCAGTTAAGCATCAAGATACTGAAGCATAAAAAGATAAGCAAAGTTAATGTATGCCTTTGAATGTTGGTGTTCTGCTAATGTCTGGCAAGATAATTGCAGATAAAGTCGGGTTGATGTAGTTCGGGAATATCAAGTAGTCAATCAATCATTACTCCCTTAAACAGCCATAAAAGAACAACGAAACCCAAACAATTTGCACAAACATCTACTTATAATGCAAATGATCAGAAATACATCGCATAGGGAATATGGAATATTCAAAACATCTGTGATACAACAAATGACAGTTCATCAGAGGAAGTTAATACAATGAAACAAATTGTATTCTCAGATGATTAAAATATAAATTAAGACATGGCTAGAGATCATCTAACAATAATCTCCTCGTATTGGAAATCATGATTCATACTGTTTCCTTACTAAGGTGGCACTTATAACACTTTAAACTGCATAACAGGCAACAGACGTCTCTAATTTCGGTAAAAATACCAATCATAGCTTATTAGATCTAATATTAGCTTGGCGTAAAATGGGGACCAAATACAAACGCCGTGGAGCCAAGTATAATGTGTAAAAGAGCATGTGCTTTGAGTGGAAACATTGTCACGGGGACAGGGAGGCAGAGTCCTGAATAAATTAGCCTGCAAAGGAAAAGCTACAATAAAGTGCACTGGGCTCAGTCTTAAACAGCCTTAAACATATTAGAAATAAACAATAGGTAAAACTCATTTTAAAAGATTGGTAAGGTTCCAATTCCGGAGATATGCAGTTGGCGGAATACCCAACTATGCTTGTCATAAACACGGCATTTTCCCTCAGTTGCTCCATACAGTGCGCCTGATAACATTGTTTAATTCTAACTTTACAAATGGAAATTATGTTTTGTAGAATATTAAACATCTCTGGGACTCCCAGCATATAAAACATTTTCTGAACAAATGGAAACCATGGAATTCTGTGCAGGTTATTAAGTAGCAAGCAGTCCCTGAGGAAGTCCCTCACCAGATCCTCTTCCCGCTTAGCCCAACAGTTAATCCATTAAATCAAAGAGGCAAAGCCAATAATATCTTCCATGTAAGCTAGGTCTAATTTTTCAAGGTTTATAATAGATACAGTACTCCTTGGGAGCGACAGAAATCTGGAGATAAAGCAATTTTCTGTATGTTGGAGAATATCCAAGTTATTGTAGCACCAAATTCCTGCTCCATAAGTCCCTTCAAGAATGCGCTTGCCCTTACAAATGTGTGCTAGTTCTTTGACTGGCTTCTGCCCTAACTTATGTGCACATCTAAACACTGCATAATTAGTTTTACTACATTGTTGGTTTCTCATGGTTAACAGGGGGGTCCAAGTAAGAGAAGGATTAAATATAATCCCCAAATATTTAAAAGTCTTGGTTCTAGCTATCTGGGTGCCCCCAAACAATAAGACTTGAATTTTGTCTTTGCTGGGCCACAGGTCACAACAAATGACTCTCCATAAAAGATAAAAATGAGTGCAATAAAATCTGAAGACCATTGGCTGTTCCTGAAATAAGAACTGAATCATCTGCATACAATAGGATGGGGAATAGACGGTTTCCCACACAAGGCATGTCTTTACCCTTCTCGAATAGGAATTTGCTGACATTATTTGTATGTGGCAAGAAGAGAAAGGGTGCCATAACACATCCTTGTCATACACCTCTGTGTGTTCTAATTGGGGGAGTAAATTTACCTGAAGTGCCATAGAAGATCGAAACTGTAGTTTCTGCATGTAAACGTTTTATCATATTTAAAAGGTCTTTTTAAATCCCCTGTTTCATTATGTCCCATAATTTAGTGTGATATACCAGGTCAAAAGCGCTAGAAAGATTCATATAAACCAAGCGGAGGATCCCCTCCTTCGCTAAAACATATTTCCCACCTAAAAGATACAAATGTAAACATTGTTCAACAGTGCGAATCCCCGGGCAGAAGCCAAACTGAAATTCTGATAAGATCTTTTTGTCTTCTGTCCAGGCTTCCATATGGGACAGGATGACCCATCCTAAAATTTTACCACTTGAATCAATTATGGAGATTTGGCAAAAGCAGATAGGCAAACTTCTGTCCCCCTTATTAAATATTGGATCAATAGTTGTTTCACTCCAGGATCCTGGAAGTTGGCCTACTATAGCAGCTCTTATTACTTTGCCTATTAAGGTGGCACACAAGGCAATGTTTCTCTTAAAGATAGCTACTGGGGCTCCATCAATCCATGGAGCTTTCCATGCAATGCTCCTGTGTATTGCTCAGGCCACTTCCTCAACACTTATTGTGTTGCTAAATCCTTGCAGTTCTGGCAGATCTGTTGGAAGCAGCAGTCCAAAGGTACCAATCTCTGCCTCTTCTATTTGAAAAATATCAGATTAACACTTTAACCAAGACTCATCAGATATTAGGTACTCCACACTGGCTATTACAGGATCTGAGAAAAATAGGCAATTAAAAACCTCCCAGAATCTTGTGGAATCCCTTACCCTACTTTCTTCTATCAGAACTTCCCAATCCCTTATCTTTTTCTTATTTGCTTCACATGTATGCTTATATACAGCATGCTTGCTTTCACTTCTCAGGGGATCGTGGGTTTGAATGAAGAGCTAGTTTTAATTATTTATGAGCTGCCGAACAGGTGGCATCAAACCATCTAAAACATTTTCCCTCAATGGGGACTGGCTTTGACTATAGCATTTCAGAAATAGCCGAACTTATATTTTTCAAACTTTCTTGAATATGACACAGTTTGGGTTTAGCACAACCATGTTTAAAATGCCTCCTTATTTTCACTACTATGTTTAGTGATAAAAGCATCTGGGGCCACCTTATTCCATTTTATCCTTGTGACTTTAGATTTAAAATATTCACAGTTGGGAAGCTTTCTCAAATAACCTTGCTTATTCACAGTTATATTCCAAAATGCACTAAGGGGGTTAAGGTCACTACTGCAATTACTAATGATTTAAAACCCTTTAAAAACATACAGAGATCAGATGTAACCATTAAAAATAATGTGTGCTCCTTCTCACACTTTGGCTAAAAGTGGGAATTTGTGTAGCATCCAATTGTATAAAAAAGTTAAATCATTGTTCATTATCATCCTATTTAGGGATTCAACATACACAGATTAACAAAAATGCGACGTCATCATGCTGATTATTCTGATCAATTAAACCAAACATGTTGGCCACTAAACCCACAAATTGAAATATTAAAATCCCCTAACCAAATCAAAAAGGTGGTGTGTGGTTTAGTTTTACAAAATATTTCTGAAAAAACATCAACCTGATCTTTAAGCTGTCCCGAACTATGATTTCAATTATTATAATAAATAATTGTCAATAAGATGTCAAAGGAGGTCTGTTGAGACAGAGAAAGGTGAACAAAACTTACAATGAGGACCAAACTTCACTTGCTTGCATCAGAGTGGTTTTAACCGAAATAAACATAGCCAGTGCTTCTTTTGTTCTGCCTGCTGATGGGGGAGTATATCAAGTACAAAATAATGAATGGTCACAATATCGTGACCTGGATATCGAGGGACAAAATACCAAAATGGACGTTTGTATACATTTTCTATACCTAATTTGAAATATATCTACCTTGCTGCTATACATATTTTCAAGGTATGTAGATGTGGAGATAAGAATATTAAATGCTCACCTTTCTCTGTGCACTTATCTGTTTGATAATATATCCCTCAATATTCTGGTCACAATATTGTGACCTTTCGACATTTTGTCCTCCATATTCCCTACCACAATCAGTTGGATGACTGAATTTTGTGACAGACAAGTGCAAGAACATAGTTGTCGAAATCCCCAAAGTTCCGGAACACATTGGCAGAAACAGGGAAAGAAAGACCAATAACTATAGTTGCTTGGTGCTCGGGGTCCTGAGTGTAATTGTAGAATAGCGCTGTTAAAAATATGTACACCGCTACACAGTTAGGCACTGAGCAAGCGGGTCTGACGTTATCAGGAATATCATGGAACCATTGAGAGCTAATGACATGACCACAGTCCCTGGAGCAACTAGCAACTGATTACGGACGTGCCAGTGAGAAAGTCCTATGCTAGACAGAAACTACACAAAAGACAGGCATCTTTGTGCCGCAGGATGCGTGCCTTTATGATACTGTGTTCTCCACTTGAAACTGCTGCAGCTGATAAGACTTTGCCAACATATGTAAGAGCTAGTTTTATATCCGGTTTCACAGCATTGCACCTGTACCACTTAATTGCCCAACAGGTTTTCTGTTCCAGAATTGAAAATGTAATTTGAATTGATTGCCATTAAATACCAGGATGCTGCGTTTTAGGTCCCTGGTGCTGCCAGGGATCTGAAGGGCATGGATTTATTGTGTTTGTTTTCTATGGTGGATGCATTTTATTAAACAAAGTACATTGAAAACGTCCCGGCCATTGTTTCAGACCATACTCACCCCCAGTAAAACATAGGACCATCAACACTGGGGCACACCACTGTGGCACAATTATGGACAGTAGCACCAGATGGCTTCTGCTATGCTTTAAAAAAAAGAGTAGATCTTTAACTAGTACTTAGGATTAGTGGGCCTTTTGTTTTTGCAAAAGTTATTACAAATTAAGTAGCGATAGACTGAAAACATTAGTGCAAATATTAGAAGTCTATGATTTTTCAAAAATTTTGTGAGTCCTCTATTCATGCAGTTTATTGTTTTTTGTGTTTACCACTTTTTATGAATTGAAGACTAGCTAGTTAGTAGCTTGAAGCTGAGTTTGAATATTGGGGCAGTTGTGCAGAGTGACATCCAATTAGCATGTTCATGAGTAATTTAAATGTTTTTTGTAATTAACATTTAAATCTGCATCTCCACATTCGGTCATGAAGGCCAGGTCCGTGGCAGATGTTCATATTTTTCTCATTAGAGGCATATAGTTACTAAACAATAATATCATTCACGTAGTCAGTGCTTATCCTGCTGTTGATGGGGGCCTCCTTTGACTAGCAGTGAGCAACACTTGTGTGACACAGTTACAAAACTGTACATAGGTATAGGCAAATAAGTGCAATAAGTGCACTCTACCGTTGTGACAGTACTGCACTTGTCATCCATTTTCTTAGTGTGTTTATAAACAGCCTACATCAAGGACCAAACATTCTCTAGGCGCCAGACACCTGCATCCACAGATGACCAAAAATACAAAATAGTATATAGTTAGTGACAAGACATTTTTCAGTAACTTAAAGAAGGTCTGGTGTGTCTCTTCGGGGCTGAGCTTCCTGCTGAAGTTGGATAGTTTCTAGGGTAGAAGAAATCCAAAGGCGATATTTTTCCAGATCAATGAATCGACATGATTCCAGCATTTCCAGCTGGGTAATGAAGTATTTCTTCTAGTTGGCTCTTTGCGCTCCTCAGATGTGGCTTCTCACACTATGTATGACAAAGGCTACAAAGACTGCAAATGGCTGTCAAAATCATGCCGTTCAAAATTATACCTATGCAAATATGAAAACGTGCTCATCTAAGATCTAATTCTCAGCAAGTCTGGTTAGGTCACTGCCCAGTATCCTTTATGTTAAAAACAGACAAAGGAAAAAGAAGGAAGTAAGAACATGTGTCCCAGAGATCGAAAGCAGGGGTGTACATCCATCACCTACCTCTACCAAAACACAATTCACAAAAGCATTCATGAGTTTGGGAAGCCACTTCAGAAATAGTATTTCACATACTCTTACATGCCTTTGTGAATCAGCACTGAAAGGTCCAATTCTCTATTAGCAAAAGTACAAAGAAGAAGTAACCGTTTTTTCTATTAGTACTAATTGTATGTGTATACATATAAATAAATGCCACTAGGTAGTTATAGTTTGGTCTACTTTTCCATAGATGGAGCGTTTTTTGGTTTGCTTTTAACTTTCGCCCTGTTTGATGAATCTTCACAAATCTTTTTTTAAAAAGTTCACCCACTTAAGCTCTTTCAGTGAAAGTATGGGGGTGATCCGTCAAGTGGGGGCCGAGACAAAAGGGGGGTGGTGTCCCAAAACGTAAAACCCCCCTACATTTTCCACAGCTTCTTTAAATAAGGCTATAGCAAAAACTGCCGAATGGAATTGCAGGAAGTGAGATCTTGGTCTGCAGATTGTGCTTTTTTTGTGATTTGGAGTAAATCTGTTTAGTAGTTTTTGAGAAATTAAGGTCACAAAGTAATTGTTTATTTGGACAGTTGGGCTCGCTTTCATTTTATTTCACTTCACTTTTGATTTTATTAGTTAAAGTGCATAATAGTTAATAAAAACTTTCACACCATCTGTAAAAAGATAAAATTCACAATACACATTTCATAAATACCATGAAATCACATAAAAAAATGTTTCAGTACAATACCTAATTCTAAATAAAATCCTTAAAAACACTTACATTTTTTTCAGTGCAAAATCATTTCAGGATATAAATGTATGTTTCCCAAGTTTAACGTGTTTACATGAAACTTAACCTCTAATTTTTTTGGTATGAAGTACACATTACCAATACCTTTGATTTGGGACAGGATACGGTAAGGGGCAGCTTCCAGGCCGCAACCACCTTATTGCATTTCGCTCGAATGAATTTATACAATATCAATTAACCTGCTAATAGACCACAACCTCATACCGTATCCTCCCTTAATTTCATCTTACATTCAACATCCATTTTTTTGGAGACCTGGCTTAAACATTTTTTTAGTCTTGCATTTAAGATAATATCGGATGATTTAAAACTAGCAATTACCACTTGCCTACATGTGCGTATATTCCTCAGGTTAAAAGCCTCCTTAAGATATCTTCTGCGATCTTGCTTTAGAACGTGGCATGTACAGATCCAATGTATAAGGTTCCCAATTCCCCTCCTGGGAGAAGGCCAAATCGATACTTCAAAAATAGATCTTTTTCTTTCTTTGACCAGCCTGACTCCAGATACTGCTGCTATTTCATAGTTTTATACTTGTTTATTATAAAACAGGAGTGTGATCTGTCAGCCAGAAGACACTAGTCCATAGCCAAAGACTTTTTCTTCATAATAGATTTTTTTTTTTTTTTTAAAGTATCGAGAGCTAAGTACTCATTCCACAAAGACTTCACCAACAAATCGTCTAAGGCTTTATCTAAATATACTCGGGATTGACAGTTTGATTTTTACCTCAACTCCTGCCAGAGTGCTTGACATAACTTGCTCCCCTGTGCTTGTTGAATCTGCCTCCAAACTTTTATATAGGAACCCTGTCTTGCAATTAATTGATCCATATACCCAAATTCCAACCTGATCTGGGCCTGAGATGCATTTACTGGAAGATAAAAATGAGCTCTAAAAACTTTACCAATCATCCCATTCAGGGTAACAGCATCTCTACCCCTCAAAGCTTCAATACCATAGGTTATACTAGGAACTGGTTTAGCGGATATCACTTGAAGCAAAGGGCTATAGCTAGGCCCATCTAATGATCTTTGAAGGGTGCGAAGTGCAAGCAACAGCGCATTCAATTTTAGAATTAAGTCAGTTTTATGGGGAGTAAAGGACCCCTTCTCATCAAATATGACCCCGGGTATCTATAGTGTTTAACTTGTTCTAGTTGGCCTTGAAGATACCACTTATACTTTTTATGTATTTTTTTACTTATTTCGTTAGTCTTCGTTTTCTTTTTGTTTATAACTATCCCACTTTGTTTGGAAAATTCTGCTAGTTTCACTACCAATCGCTATAATCCTACTTTGGTGTGACTTAGAAGGATTACATCATCCATATATAGCAAATTTGAAATAGAGAGCTCCCCAATCTTTGGAGGGTGCGCATTAACCCCTTTTAACATAGTGGATAAATCGGATACAAATAGATTAAAAAGATAGGGCGCGAGCACACAACCCTGTTTGAGACCGCATTTGGTCTTAGTTTTTCAAGCTAAAAACAAGCCATCCCCTACTTTCACCCTATTCCAAGTGTCGGTGTATAACATCTGGATACCTCTTAATAACTGTGCTGGAATAACCCATTGGGTTAATTTTGCCCATAATTGGCTACGCTGGACCAAGTCAAACGCGGATTTAAAATCCACAAAACATATGTACAAAGGTTGTTTATTTTGACTACATTTATCTATAATGGTGGTGAGGGATAAAATATTTACTGCTGTTCCCGGTCCTTTGATGAAACCTGTTTGATTGACCGGAATGATGTTGTTTTCATCAGCCCAACTCTAGAATTCCTCCAGAAGGGAACCAGCGTAGTAACTGGATTCTAAATCAGTTAGGGTGATTAAGCGGTAGTTCTCGGGGTTGGCTCGTATTCCACCTTTAAAAATTGGGTGAATGATGGCGCCCTTCCAAGAGTTTGGAATAGCTTCAACTTCCAGTGCATTATTAAAAACCGTTGCCTACTTCTGTGCCCAAAAACCTGGGTTTGTTTTATATAAGTCATTGGGGATTCCGTTTGGGCCCAGGGCACCAACCTGCCTCCTCTTATTAATAAGTCTAGTGATCTGGGCAGCTGTAAGCAATTGATACGTTTCCTTCATTGAGCTTGGGGCGGGTTAAAGTGTCTACGGTACCCTGATCCTGAACCCCTATTAACCCCCCTTGGCTCGGCACCACTTCTTTACTTATCATTTGCTTGGGTGAAATATTGAGTTTGAAAATCGTACCAAGACAATTCAGAAATATCAGCGCTAGTCAGGATCATATGGGGTTTGTATAAGGACGTAAGGTTTTCCAAAATGCCTGGGAGTTCTTTTTTTTCCTTAGAAATAAGGCTTTTGCCCAAAAATCCTGCCTTTTCCTTGTTTTTTTCATCACACATCTGTTTCCTATATAAGCTATTTGTTTCTTTTAGATCTTTTTGAATATAAGGATCAGTTGGATTCTTCTAAGCAAGTCTTAGTAACCTATTCCTCTTTTTCTTGTTGTTTTTATTTTATCTCTGTTTCTTGCTTTTTCCAATGCGATATGCTGATGAAACTTGTGATAGTTTTCAGAGAGAAAGACAGTTGCAAAATTTTCCAAGAAAGCAGACCATTGAAAGATAGGAACATCAGTTGGGATACCAGCCGGTTCACAAATATGTTGGGTTTTAACAGCAACTCTGAATTGGTACCAATAACTTTAATCGAATCACCATGTCATTGAAGCTTCTTATAGTTTGTTGTGGTAATATATCTGGGATAATCTGGGATAAGTAGCAGCAAGTTTATGCATTGGATAACTATGGTTTATTTCCATGCAATGCAGACCGTGATCACTTAAATCTGTCTTAACTATATGGTAAGTGGCGACTAGGGTTAAGAGTGACAGGGTGACCACTACATAGTCAATTCGGGATTCATTCCCAAAGGTGTAGCAAGTTTATGGAGGGGGGATATCCTGTTGGAACCTTCCATTGAGGATTCTAAGGCCTAGTGCCTCCAAGTTCTTAACAAACGATACCCCCTTAACTTCAATGGAGCCTGTACCATTGTTTCCTTGGAATTTTTGAGGGACAGACCACATAAGGTCCTGGTGCACAATCTGTTCCTCTCTTTCAAAGGGTTGCAATAATTTCATATTGAAATCCCCCGTAATTAAGAGCTCCGGAGCATCTGATTCTTGCAAACCTGTTAGAATTTCTTCTACTAGTTTTGCAGTCATAGGTTTCTTGGAATGATGGTCAGGATGAATGTAAACATATATTATCAGGAGGGTTCTCCTTATCATTTTATGTCAATTAAACAATTTTATGATTAAAAGGTCTGCATTTTCCTCTTTCATTTGCATACACAATGCTTTTAGCCCTGCTGCAATAAAGGTCGTCAAGCCACCCTTCGGTCAGCTGAAATTTTTCACCCTATATGCTGGAAAAAAAAAAAACTATATAGCCATCTATAGAAAATGGTTTAGTCACCCAGGTCTCCTGTAATAACACGATCTGAAAATCTTTTAAGAGAGTTAGGTCTTTTGATTGATTATTAGTACTAAGCCCGTTTATATTCCAGGAGCATATTTAAAGGGAGTTTTGACTATCTACAGCCTTAGTCAATCTCAGTGATGTAGGATAAGTCTGTCAGGGTCTCCTACTTTTGTGAAGAGCGGCTGAAAGCCATCCAAAACTAAGTTGCCCAGACTCCTGTCCATTATTCAGAGAATAGCTTATCGAATGATAAATAGCTGGATTCGTATTCCCTATTACAGTTTTAAGAATTGAATAGGGTTTTTGAATCCCGCTGTTTCGTGTGATGTCCTATTATCGATTTCTAAAAGTTCTGGATAACCAATCTGCTGGGGGATTCTAAGCTTAATTCCCCATTTAAAAACACTTTTCTCCTCAAAAACCCTGTTCACAAGCTGGGTTGCAGCCCAGGTCACCACAGTGGTTTCTCGGGTGGGACTACTTCCTTCCTAAGCCCCAGTCAGGAATTATATATAGTCAATATCTACAGATTTGATGTTCTCCAGCGAAGGTTTTGCTCTCAAGAGTTTTAAGATATTACCACAATTTAGCATATCGTGTGGGCCCCTGGTTTGATACTGTGGTGAAAAAAATTAACTTATTTCCACCCCCAGGGCAGTCCCCCCAGCAAAATTCTGTCATGGAATCCTGGCTGGCTTTCCGCGATTGACCATGCTGGGATGTATTTAAATTATGAGGGGTCCTCTCCATGGATTAATCTTGCCTGTGGGATTTGATTTAAACTTATATCAGTGCTAACTGTCTTTGTATGGTCAGTAAAAGGCCCTGGGTACCGACCCCTTTTGTGTAACCCCTGCCCTGTAGGTAGTGTCTGCTAACTAGTTTATGACTACTTGCTGCGATGGCCTTGTGGGCTACATTTTCGAGGGTGTTTTCAATTAGCATCGCTCTGGAGCTCCTCCTTAGTCCCTCTTCTATTGAGAGTTAATTTTCAATCCCTTCTTTACAGTCTCAACAGCCAGCATCCGGGTCCACTTGTGACTTTATTTTTCAGTGACCGGAGCTTACTCTATTTATTATTTTCACTTTCTCCTCAGAGCTTAAACTAGGTTCCCGAGGGCCTAAAGGGACATTCCCCTCTTTTTGAGTTTGAATAAAGGAAATAATTTGGGAGTCAGTTAACTGCTTTTATCCTTTATTTTGTTCTTTAGACTAATTCTTATCGTGGTATTGGAGTTCAAGGGGTTTGTTGTGCTAGTCTTAATTTCACGGGATGCCCCGGGGACCCCTTCAACCTTTTCCTGGCTTTTCTTATCTTTTTTCTTTCTGTTTTGGTGGTTGGCAGTTTTAATGGTTTTTTTGCTTGGCTATTAGGGGATAAGGAAATGGGTACTGAGAGGGGTAGCGAAATCTGGTTAGATTTTCCTTCGGAAGTGTGTACCATCTCTTCTGATGGAATCTCTATAACACCTTCGTTTTCATAACAGTTATTAACCTCTTTTATACTTCTCACTGTATGACCCACTCTTTTCCCTTCCCTATATTCCGTACCCATCTGTTCGCCCCCATTTCTCTGGGCATTATCCCTTAGTTTACATTTTGAATACAACAATAACTTGTGATCAGTTATCTTTCCTAAGGCAAAATTGGCTTTAAAATGGTCCATTAATGAAGTTATTACCTCCGTTTGAGGAGTACCAACTATTGGACCACAAGTGCACTCATGCTCAATTGATTCTACATAGGATTGAGCTTGTTTAATCAGAGCAGCTAGGTCTGCCAATTTTTGATCAATCCTAGAGACGGACTGAGCCATCATGTTTAAAAGGTCTACCTGCAAGTCCATTTTTGTAGACTGATAAGATAAAGCGTCCAAAGTCAATTGTTTTGAAGAAAATGTCCCATACTTTGCTTTGATCAACAGACCCTAAGGAGTTCTGTATAGATGTTTCATGGTCGCTACACTCCCCCTGACTTGTAACTTCTTGACGTGAAACATCTAACATTTGGGCTTGAGACAAAGCTGTACCACCTGAAGCTCTTTGATCTTCACGTGTAGGTTCTTAGGATTGGTCGGTCCACTGACCTGTGCTGCTTGAGATATACTTGTTGGTTCAAACAATCTACTTTCTTTGGGGACTTCGGGTTAGCATTTGCCAGGGCAGAGATGGGGAACAACTTGACTCCCGTTACCTGTAGGTCCATTGACTGTTATTAGGCTGGAGACCATACATTCCGGAGCTTGAGGGATAATCAACGGGTAAGAGTTGCTACATTGATCATCACACCACTGAGCTGCTTGGTTTGTTATCGTATTTGCGTTTCTAAAAGCCTTCTTTATGGTGACATTCATCTTTAGAGATATCGGGCTGCAACTCTTGATCAGGCCATTAGTCATTGTGGGAGATGGTAATGGAGAAGGCAATCTTAAAGTGAGTAACTCAAGATCTGTAATTGTGCACCAAGTGTTTTCTATAAATGACTTATTAGAAATCACCAGGGAGATTTTTGGCCCCTCCTGCTTGACTTCTAGACCATTTTGGCTCCCCAGATAAGATTTTAAGCTGCTCCCACTTACTTCACTTTTATTTAGGGAAGATTGAATCTGAGGAGCACCTTCGGCCATGGGAATGGAGGGGACGATAAACTCACCGGGGCACTTAGTGACTCACATTGCTCCACTGGTCCAGTTTTTTCCCCTTTCTCCTCTTTTTCAAATGTTAAACTATTTTTGCTCTTCATTGGGGAAATAGGCTAGGGAAGAGCTGTTTGGTCCTTAGAGGTGGAGAATATCACCTCTACTGAATTTATATGGCATCTTCACTGCTTTGCCAAACATACGAGAGATAGGGGAAATCAAGGTCTGGCGTTCTTCCTCGTTATTTTTTGACTGCCTTAACTTTGCTGGTTGCAAACTTGGAGATTTTTGTTTCCTTTAGCTTCTTTTTGGTAACGGGTGAGATAACCTGTCTTTCCCTGAGTGCATTCTCCCAAATAGGAGAGCTTGATCCCTGGATACTGTGTTTCCTGCTGTGAGCAGTTTACAGGCTCGTTGACACTGGGGAGAAGAATGGGCCGCCTCACTTCGCTTCGATAGTTGAGGGGCGCGAGCATGCGGAGGTCGTAAATAGAGGGGGGGGGGGAATTGAGGGAAGATGGAAGTAATATAGAGGTAAAATGATGAAAATGCCACTGCCTCTTGACCCTTCTTAAAGCCCATTCCGCAACAACAGCCTCAGGCACTTCATAATTAGCGCCTGGCTCCTCCACACTTCACACCCTGTTGATTCAAGACAAGCTCCGAGGGCTCTGATATCTCTGGTGGCTTTGTGGCCTGTCCCCCCTACAGTGCTACACAGAGCTGCACCTCCTCCACCTCAGGCCCTTTCCAGATCAGTCGCTCAACTCTTGTCTGCCTCTATTACTCTATTACTTCTGTCGAAAATGCCTCAAAAACTCAAAAAGTCTCAAAATGCAGCACACTATAATGCAGTAACGCAGTAACACAGTGATGCAGAGATATCTTCTATAATATCCTCGATGACTGATGCGTAATGAGCATATAGATCAGGCGAGGAACGGGAAACAGCCAAACTTCCTCAAATCAATGGGAGTGAGAGTGAGAGCGAGGCAAACTTGCTCAAATCAATGGGAGCGGGAGCAGGGTCCCCTGGTCCTTGCTCCTCGGGTTCTTGCACCTCGGGTCACTCCTCGGGCTGCTCCCCAGACCTCCTCAGACCTTGATGAACCCGCGTCCACTCACTCTCCGTCTCTCCGCGTGTCCTTAAACCTGACCTTACACAGGGCCTCACCTCGGGCTGCTCAGGCTGCTTTTGGGCTGCTTTCAGGCCTCTCTTCAGGCCTCGGCCCTCGAGCCTCAGGCTTCTATGAACCCGCAGACCTCGTCGGATCTGCGAACCTCGACTGACGCTCCTCATGCCGCATTGGACCTCAATGGACCGTGTCACTCCGCGCGTCTCTCTCTTCGCACTCCCTGCTCGCCTCTCCTCACCGCGCCTCCTCCTGTTGCGGCTTATGCCATACGCTCTGACGCTCAGTCGGGCTTGCTAAAGTCCCGCAAATCTGTGGGAGTGCAGAATCAAAAATAGAGCCCTGTGATTGGTTGAGAGGCCAGTTTTCCCGGTGAGCCTTCATACTCTCACAGGAGCTAGAGGCTCCTGAGAGCCCCATGAGAATGAGCACTCTTATTGGGTGGCTGTTGGAATGTTAGAAATTAAATGGGTACCTTTACTGTGAAAAATTGGAGGTGGAAATTAAATACAAAAGATACATCAGGGGGAAGCAGAAAGGCATGGTATCCCTCTAGGTTTACAGAGGAGGTGTCTAAGGGATAACTACTGTGAAGAAAATAATTGTGTACTGTTTTTAATTAATTTTTGCAATCCCACAAGACCACCATGGGATCGCGAAAAGTAAAAAGGTGTAGATGGGTTTTCCATAAGTACTATTATTTTTAAGGCATATTTTGGTGCTTGTTTTTGAGAGAATGTTTGTAAGAGTTTGTCATGAGGATCTCTAGGACTCCAGTTGATCACCCCTGTTTTAGCTTGGTTTTACAGTCCATGTTTTATTCACAATTTTGTAAGGCTGATTTTACACAATGGCTTTTACATATTTTTATCACCTTGCTTTTATTCCAGGGAAGCAAGGAACATGCTCGTCATTTAGTTAACCTTTATGTGACATATAATAACTACATTCTGCCCAAGGCTGCAGAACACAGTACACAATATGCTAGTTTGTGTTGTGTGTTCAGGAGACAGCTTCTATTAGCTAGACATAGCATTGCATCAGAACTGTTTTGGTTGTGCCAGGAAACAGGGAAGTTTCTCCCCACAGCCTACTATGCATACGTGTCAGCATGAAAGGAAGAATGAGTAGAGAGATAACTTTTCTTAAGCCCAGCAACCAACATCCTTATCCTGGCAAGATGTGTTAGCGGCCACGCCCTTCCCAGACAGCAATGCATAATGCTGTAGTGCTAAGAGGTGTCAACACAGAGACCACTGTTTCACTACACCATACTGCACATCCATGTTATCCTGGAGATAGGTGTTAGTGCAGAATACATAGTATCCCTACATACTACTGTATATGTCTATCATGCTGGGGAGAGGTGTGAATGGACAAGGAAATCCATCCCCACACCCTAACGTATATGGTTATTTCCATGGGGAGAAGTCTCAGTGGAGAGACTAGTACTTGTTATACTTACTATGGAATAGTGAGGTCTTACCTGTGAGGTGAGTACCTTTCCCACCCTACTATGCATACTAAAGAGCCTGGGGAAAGGTGAGATCGGAGTGGCACTGTCTCTTTACACTCTACTCCACACACTGGTTAACTTCATGCAAGATCTCAGGGGATAGGCCAGTCTCTCTCCATAGTCAAGTAGAGGGGATAATAAGTATTATAATGAAGGAAAATGTAAATTCTGACCATAAGTAACTTTATCATCTTTGAAAAATCCTCATGAGATTGTTAAAAAAAGAGGGGTACAGAATATCTGGTGGTATAAATTATACATATTACAACAGGATATGTTCAGTTAAAATGCAAATTCCATTATAAAAGTATGCTCCAGTGAGGAACTCGCAAGTGTAAAGCAGCATCGACCTCTCCCATAGCCCCGGGGACCACCACCTCCCTGGGCTTTTGGCAATATTATTGGAGGGAGATGGGGCGGCCCCTGCAGCCCCAGGGAATAACACCTCCCCGGGGCTATATTTTAATAGTGTGCAGGGGGGCTGCGGGTCCCCCCTGCAGCCCCGAGTACCAACCCCCCGGGCATTGATTAAATTCGGTTCAAGGGAGCTGGGTGGCGCCCCTGCAGGTCCAGGGACCACTACCTCCCCAGGGCAAATAGTAAATGATGTAAAGGGGGTCAGTTTCGGACTCACAAGCCCTCACCACTTCCTCGAGGCTATCAAATGGAGGGGGCTGCGCGACCCCATTTGAGGAGGCACTGATGGCCCTGGGGACCGCCACCCCTCAGGGCCAGCTCCTGCTATGTCTCAGGGTGTCCACCCCGGGACATAGCTGTTTGCTGTGGCTTTGCTGCAGCTTTGACACCTGGAGCCAAGTCACAGCAAACAATCCGCTTTCTGACAGCGGGACCTGTCAAACAGGTCCCGCTGTCAGAAAGCAGAGTTTTCATCTCTATTCCCTGCACACAGATATGCCTGCAGCAGGCATAATTTATGCAAGGGGGGTATTCCCCCGTATGGGGGGCCCAAAAAATGGTGCTATGAAATCTAAAAGATTTTTCTGCGCCATTTTTTGCGGCATTTTTAATGCCTGCACAGAGCAGGCGTTAAAAGGAGGCACACCAATTTTTTGCAATGGGCCTCAATGTGCTTTGCAGGATTAGCATCCACATTTTTTGGCGCTAATCCTGTAAAGCGCCAAATTAGCATCCAAAATTTTGACAGTAGTTCCCTAACTACTGCCATGATGTGACATATGTTAAGTACAACACACACATGGTGGCGTTAGGGGAGTGATAACGGATGCAAGAAAAGTGGCACTGCACTGGATGCAGCTGCACTTTTTTTTCAAATTTACCCCTAAGTACTTCTTTGAAATTATTGTACATGCCGCAAAATTCATTACATCTACAATGATTCTTCAACTCAGGTGAGAAAAGCCTGGAGTATGTAAAATACTTTGCTGAAGAATTTACAAGAATTGTCAAACAATATCAACAACCATATCTTCCAACACAATAAATATGACTTTGAGCAAACAAGCAGCCAGTGCAAACAGATTCTCTCTTATCACACGTGACAGTTTCAAAATGATCAATAGCTTCTAGAATTCCTACAGTAAGACTGCTGAACCCATCACACAATCAATGATTAAAGCCCATTTTTTAACTGAACCCAAAGTATTTCAACTAATCAAGTCTTTTCTGTTATGGGTAGGCGTCCAGCACTGGGATGGTAGCCCACTACTAAAGAAACCTTAAACTCAACACATAGTCCAGAATAATTTATCACTGTATCACACGCCTTACATTCATGTTGAAATCTACTGAGAGTTGTACAACATCACAGCTATAGAAATCCTCTTAGTTAACAAACTACAAAGTGAATGGGACACTGTAACTACCAACAGTCTTAAGGAACTATGACCATCACCCTAAAGGTGATCAAAGGTGCCCTATTCATCTTTAATGGTGAGGAAGATTGACACTAGCTTGGGTACAGATGTTATCTGTTTCTTTCAAGACCACACTCAATTGCTGAAGATCAAAGATTCAACTGTACCCTCTACACTGGCACCATATAGTTACTACTAGGTAGAATCCTCTCTTCTTTGCACTTCTTCACACTTCAGCGTCCATAGGGAGCCTATGCGAGAGGAGAAAACAGGGTAGGACTGGGATAAAAAATAGGCCGGGCACCAAAATAAAGGTAGGCCACATTAGCAAAGCATATAATTAACAAAGTGGTATTATATGATAAATTAACTGTAAAAACAGGCCTGCCTGGCCATAAAACCAAAATTGACCATGGCCACAAAACTGTCCCAAAACTGCTATAAAAATGGCCCAGACACTGATCTGTCAGAGCAGTCCATTGGGCACTGACTGATTGCCCTTTAATCCAATCCAACCTTGGGTGAAGAGCAACATGGACCCTAACATCCACCTATTTGCCACAGATAAATAACTGTACATCAAAGTATCTGTGCAAGATGTCATCACCAATCTTGTGTTTCGCCTCAAGAAAATAAAGGGCTCTTCTGTCATCCTCTTCTGGACTTTTCCTTTCAAGAGGGACTTCCCCAACATTGCCTAAATCTGGGCCTAGAATACTACCTCCTTATTGCCTCTTCCTATCATCATACATGCAGCACTAGGCCAAATGCTAATATTTAGGAAATATAATCCCAGTCAACTAACAGTAGCCTCATTTTTGTACAATGTGCTTTGTTCTGCTGAGACCCGGAACTCTCCTTTTTATCTACCAGCTCCTCACATAAACTACGTTTAACCACCCAGATCAAAAATAGTTTTTTACCCTTATTTCCATTTAAAGTTCCATTGTGTTTCTCCCAACTTTGCCTCTTAGCAGTAGCACTCCCTTACTTATGCTTCAGGGTTACCTCGTCAAGGAACCGTTATCGTGTGCGTCAATTTCCTAGTCTACTTTTTCACACTTGCTGTCTCGTCTGCCTTTTGGTGCATCGATGGAGTCTGAGTGGATGTTCATCTTTGGTCCTGCTCACAAGTGCCAGATACACAGTCTAATCTTCCATGGCATAGATGTTTATGGACCTTCATCCAAACTTTCTTTTGGAACCACCTACCCTTATTCAAGCTTGAATGATGACCTTTTATGTTTCCTTATCCTCCTTTCCTCATTGCCTCTACAGGTGATATATCCTGCAGTAAAGTTCTGTTGACTGTAGTATTGAGCAGGCATTTTTCACCAACGTCTACTAACTTTAACTTACTAGCGTCTTTCATAATGCAGTGATACTGACAATTAAGCAACCGCTAAGATGAAAGTATCATTAACACCACCATGCTATCAGATAGGTTTGTTTATTGAACTATCCATGCTACAGGCCAAACGCGTGACTGATATGCACATGTGGACCACTCCAAATGTCATGCCCTTAGAGCTATACCTGTGACATTTACACCTGCAGAGTGTGCTGAACTACTAAAGAATATACTCCATGAGCTCTTGAGGGATGCAAACAACAATCTTCTCTAGCTATTGCCTTATGGCATTGTTCTGAGACAAAGGAAGGATTTCCATTGAGATGTCCTTCATTACCAGAGTCGTCCTTGACTGAAAGCATGCGAAAAAGCAAACTGCCTCGCACCAAAAAGCAAAATGCAACACACTTTCTAGTAGTCAGTGCCTTAGGTATTTGTTGGGTATTTGTCTTTTTTGCTAGTAGGTTTGTTGGATTATTGAAGTGACCCTTGTATCCTGTCTGGATCATTTCATGTGCCAGGTGTTATATTGCTCATTTATTTTCTATGATTCCTACATTTTTGTATGCACTACTGTCTATTAGTTTGACGAAAACCAATAAGAAGTGTTAAAGAAACATCATCAGGATGACCCTCTCTTTAACAATTATTTGAGCTCTGTGAGATAGTTAATACTATCTCTACCAGGTGCAACAAGATCCGGCAACACGTTCAGAGCTATTGTAGAGCTGGCAATTAACAAAAAATGCCCCAATTTGTGGACAAAGTGGTAAATAAGGAGGAGAATCCACAAGTGGAATTTTCTCCACCATACACTCCGATGATGGAGGAAACTCCACATGCGGATTTTCCTACTGATTTATCACTTCCTCCACAAATAGGGTTTTCTTTTACTGTCCAATTCAACATCAAGGCCTTACTTGGTCCTCACTTCAGAAAGACCTTTTTATTGTTTGAAAATCACAAGAAACAGTGTTCTACCAAGGCTGCACAAACCGGCTCTTACTTTGCAAACAGGCAAGAAAAAAGGATCTTTACTGTACATTTATGTGTTCTCCTGTACAAGTAACAAACTGTCCTTCATTTATCCATCGGCAAGGCATAATGCAGTTTAAAGTTCTAAACTTTTGGTTTCAAGATCCCTGCATGCAGACTGTGGCAGTGTTTGGGCTTTATTCAAAAGCCATCAACCAGGAATAGGGAAGTCATTTTGTAGTTTGACGAAACATGGTAGTCCAAACATATGTGAATATGAACTTTAAAATAAATGTGTCCGTGCATTAAACACCTTCAAGGGCAAATAATTAGGAATAGTGGGTGACCTTATCGCTGATGGACATGAACACACTAGAGAGAGCACTGCAATATAAATATTGGAACTAGGTAAATAATATTAACCCCTTCGCTGCCAGGCTTTTTCCCCCTCAGGTGCCAGGCCTTTTTTTGGCTATTTGGGGCAGTTTGCGCTTAGGCCATCATAACATTTTTTCCACATAAGCTACCCGCGCCAAATTTGCGTCCTTATTTTCCAACATCCTAGGGATTCTTTAGGTACCCAGACTTTGTTGGTTCCCCTGAAGGAGACCAAGAAATTAGTCAAAATACAGCAACAAATTTGTTTTTTTTAAAACAATGGGAAAAAAGGGCTGCAGAAGAAGGCTTGTGATTTTTTTCCTGAAAATGGCATCAACAAAAGGTTTGCGGTCCTAACATCACCATCTTCCCAGCTTTCAGGAACAGGCAGACTCGAATCAGAAAACTAATTTTTTCAACACAATTTTGGCATTTTACTGGGACATACCCAATTTTTACTATTTTTTGTGCTTTCAGCTTCCGTCCAGTTAGTGACAGAAATGTGTGTGAAACCAATGCTGGATCCCAGAAAGCTAAAGATTTTTGAAAAGTAGACAATATTCTAAATTCAGCAAGGGCTAACTTGTGTAGATCCTACAAGGGTTTTCTACAGAAAATAACAGCTGAAATTAAAAAATATTGAAATTGAGGTGAAAAAAACTGCCATTTTCCTGCACGTTTTACTCTGTAACTTTTTCCTGCGATGTCAGATTTTTGAAAGCAATATACCGTTATGTCTGCTGGACTATTTTGGTTGCGGGGATGTAGAGGGCTTGTAGGTTCATCAAGAACCCTAGGTACCCAGAGCCAATAAATGAGCTGCACCTTGCAATGGGTTTTCATTCTATACCGGGTATACAGCAATTCATTTGCTGAAATATAAAGAGTGAAAAATAGGTATCAAGAAAACCTTTGTATTTCCAAAATGGGCACAAGATAAGGTGTTGAGAAGCAGTGGTTATTTGCATGTCTCAGACTTCCGGGGTGCCTATACTAGCATGTGATTACAGGGCATTTCTCAAGTAGAGGTCTTTTTCACACACTGTCTTACATTTGGAAGGAGAAAATGTAGAGAAAGCCGAGGGACAATAGCACTTGTTTTGCTATTCTGTGTTCCCCCAAGTCTCCCAATAAAAATGGTACCTCACTTGCGTGGGTAGGCCTAATGCTCACGACAGGAAACGCAACATGGACACATCACATTTTTACATTTAAATCTGACGTGCCTAGCTGTAGATTTTGGCCTCTAGCTCAGCTGGCACCTAAGGAAACACATCAAACCTGTGCATTTTTTAAAACTAGACACCTAGGGAAATCCAAGATGGGGTGACTTGTGGAGATCTCAAAAGGTTCTGTTACCCAGAATCCGTTGCAAACCTCAAAATTTGGCCTAAAAAACACTTTTTCCTCATATTTTTGTGAAAGAAAGTTCTGGAATCTGAGAGAAGCCACATATTTCCTTCCACCGAACGTTCCCCCAATCTTCCGATAAAAATGGTACCTCACTTGTGTAGGTAGGCCTAGTGCCCACAACAAGAAATGCCCCAAACACAACGTGGACACATCACATTTTCCCAAAGAAAACAGACCTGTTTTTTGCAAAGTGCCTAGCTGTAGATTTTGGCCTTTAGCTCAGCCGGCACTTAGGGAAACCTACCAAACCTGTGCATTTATTAAAACTAGACACCTAGGGAAATCCACGATGGGGTGACTTGTGGGGCTCTCGCCAGGTTCTGTTACCCAGAATCCTTTGAAACCTCACAATTTGCCCTAAAAAACACTTTTTCCTCAAATTTCGGTGACAGAAAGTTCTGGAATCTGAGAGGAGCCACAAATTTCCTTCCAGCCAGCGTTCCCCCAAGTCTCCCGATAAATGTGGTACCTCACTTGTATGGGTAGGCCTAGCGCCCGTGACAGGAAATGCTCCAAAACACAACGTGGACACATCACTTTTTCCCAAAGAAAACAGAGTTGTTTTTTGCAAAGTGCCTAGCTGTGGATTTTGGCCTTTAGCTCAGCCAGCACAAAGAGAAACCTACCAAAACTGCACATTTTTGAAAACTAGACACCTAGGGGAATCCAAGATGGGGTGACTTGTGGGGATCTCACCCGGTTCTGTTACCCAGAATCCTTTGCAAACCCCAAAATTTGGCCAAAAAACACTTTTTCCTCATATTTCGGTGAAAGAAAGTTCTGGAATCTGAGAGAAGCCAAAAATGTCCTTCCATCCAGCGTTCTGGTAAGTCTCCCGATAAAAATGATACCTCACTTGTGTGGGTAGGCCTAGCGCCCAGGACAGGAAATGCCCCAAAACACAACGGGGACACATCACATTTTCCCAAAGAAAACAGACCTGTTTTTTTGCAAAGTGCCTAGCTGTAGATTTTGGCCTTTAGCTCAGCCGGCACTTAGGGAATCCTACCAAACCTGCGCATTTTTTAAAACTGACACCTAGGGGAATCCAAGATGGGGTGACTTGTGGGGCTCCCACCAGGTTCTGTTACCTAGAATCCTTGGCCAAAAAAACACCTTTTCCTCACATTTTGGTGATAGAAAGTTCGAGAATCTGAGACGAGCCACAAATTTCCTTCTAGCCAGCGTTCCCCAAGTCTCCCGATAAAAATGGTACCTCACTTGTGTGGGTAGGCCTAGCATCCGCAACAGGAAATGCCCCAAAACACAACGTGGACACATCACATTTTCCAAAAGAAAACAGACCTGTTTTTTGCAAAGTGCCTTGCTGTGGATTTTGGCCTCTTGCTCAGCAGCACCTAGGGAAACCTACCAAACCTGTGCATTTTTGAAAACTAGACACCTAGGGAAATCTAAGATGGGGTGACTTGTGGGGCTCTCACCAGGCTCTGTTGCCCAGAATCCTTTGCAAACCTCAAAATTTGGCCCAAAAAACACCTTTTCCTCATATTTCGGTGACAGAAAGTTCTGGAATCTGAGAGAAGCCACGAATTTCCTTCCACCCAGCGTTCCCCCAAGTCTCCCGATAAAAATGGTACCTCACTTGTGTGGGTAGGCCTAGCGCCCGCGACAGGATATGCCCCAAAACACAACGTGGACACATCACATTTTCCCAAAGAAAACAGACCTGTTTTTTGCAAAGTGCCTAGCTGTGGATTTTGGCCTCTTGCTCACCACCCCACCTTTTTTTTTTTTTTAATTCCCTGGCATCTAGTAGATTTTCTCCCCCTCCTGGGGTGTGGATAAGGGGTTAATTTTCCCATCTGCCCACTAGTGGGCAGAACAACTTTGGCCCCATTTATTTGGGGTGGGGGTATAGCCATACCCCCATCCTCTTACTTTAAAAAAAAAAAACTTCCCTGGTCTCTGCTGGGCTTTCTGCCCCCCCTTGGGGGCACATGGGCCTTCCATAAATAGGCCGATGGCCAACAGTAATGTGCCCCCATTAGGAGCGACCCTTGCCCAAGGGGCTGCCCCGCAAACAAAACACACACACCAATCCCTGGTGCCCACCGGGGGCAGAAATGGCCTAAATACAACTTGCCCCCCAGGGGAACGACCCTTACCTTAGGGGTCGCTCCCTATATATAAAAAGCAAAAGTAAACATAAAAAAATATATATCCCTTGTGTCTAGGGGTTTCTGCCCCCGGGGGCTGATCAGCCTAATTATAATAGGCCAATCTGCCCCAAAAGGCCTACAAACATTTTCCCCTCTTGGGGAACGGCCCTTGCCCAAGGGGCCCCTCCCCTTATTGAATAATATAAAATAACAAATCCCTGGTGTCTAGTGGTTTCTGCCCCCCTTGGGGGCAGACTGGCCTAATAAAAATAGGCTGATACAGAAATGGCCTAAACGTAATTTTGCCCCCTTGCCTAAAGGGTCGCTCCCCACATATAAAATAAATAAATAAAAAAAAAAAAAATTATCCCTGGTGTCTAGGGGTTCTAGGGGTTTTCTGCCCCCCTCCCCACCTGGGGTAGATCGGCCTAATATATAAAACATAATTTGGCCCCCTGGGGAGCGGCCCTTGCCCAAGGAGTCGCTCCCCACATACATAACATTAAAAAAAATTATCCCTGGTGTCTAGCGGTTTCTACTACTACTTCTAACTATGTTGGAGGCACACAAGAAGTAAAATATCATGGGGACTCTGAGACCATGGAGGGTCTGTGTAGATGAGGGAAGTAGATCGACGGTATATGTCATGATCAAACCTATGTCCAAGGTACTAATGGGAAGATCTTTTGTCACTTGTTTACTGGAACATTAACAGGGCTCATGAGAGATCTGAATGATTACAACTAACTAACATCTCTGACACAGCACCTAATGTTACAACATTCTTAGTTGAGCTTGTATGATCTTCAATGACCAGATTATCAGCTTTCTTTAGCTAGGTGAGATTGGACAATAAGGGTAAAGCGTGGGATGGACTTTTTACTGCTGTGGATCGGACTCCAATCAGGCCTGATCCTGAAACAGAACCTGATGCCTGATGTTGTCCTGTTAATGCCTTTTGACAAAATACTTGCTAGCCTAGTGCTTTGTTTGACAGCCAGGCCATTCACTATTCGAATTTGATATTAATTGTTACTTATAGCTGGGTAATAGTGAAAATAGTTTAGCCTAAAACCAAGTTGGCCAACTACAGAGATTAGTTGTAGATCACTTTCCCAAAGGTGTCTCCTTAAATAGTGATGGCTTTAATTCCAAGATTGCTGTACCATCTGTTTACCGAGACGGCATGGATGCATAGCACTTTCTGAGCATACCTGAAACAATGTTTTATCAGAAATAACCAGAATATGGTAGGTTTCAATGGGAGAGGTGATATGCTAGCAATTTAGCTAAATAACATGCTACAAAAGATGCTACTCTGCGTGTATTGACCACACATTTGTTCCTTGTGAAATCTTCAGAAGATAGGGTCTGATTTAGGGTTTTGAAGATGGATACTCCATCACAAACGTGACAAATAACTGATACATCTTATTTCAAGTACCATAGGATATAAAGCACTTAGAATGGGGAGGATAGGATATCAGTTATGTTTGTGACAGAGTAACCTGTCCACCAAACTCTAAATTATGTCCTAGAACGTTTCAGTTAAAGACCCTGAAAACGGTTTATGATCCTCAAACTTTATGGATAAAGTATTTTGGGAGAAGAGCACCTGTAGAAGCAACCTTGGACGATATGATGTCATTAAAGAGCTAGCCTACATAACAATAGTCATGGTTCGGTGTGGCAATTTGTTCTAGTCACTAATTTAATTTGTGAAGCTCAACGGGGGTGAGTACTTCAGATTACAATAATGTTGTTTGCCTATAAGAAGATCTGTTGGCAACTGGCAAGACTAATTTATTGAGGGTGCTGTAGCTCTAGCGTAATAACTCAGTGGCCCAATTTAAATAAAACTGTTTTGACAAAAAAGCAAAGTGGAATCTTGTAGCTGACAATAAGAGGGACAAATCATTGAGTTTGTGCCCAATCTCTTTAAGTGCTGCAAAGCAATATATAAGAAATTGATCAAGCACACAAAATAAGGATCTTGTTAGAACAATTGGGACAGGATGTTGCAGACAATACAGAGGCATGATGAGAATTCTAAACGTTTGTCAATAAAGTCACAGAATCATCTTCAAGAATACCACTGAAATATCCCTATGGATGCAACTGAGGGAACCTGGGATTGTGTTCACCTTAAATTGTACAATGGAGACCACACACCAAATGATTGCAGTCTAGAGGATACATTCAATCTGATGATTGCCTCTTCAGAGGCAGATAAAAGTATCATGGCCAGTAAGGCTTCTTATAGTGCAGGCAAGTTGGGTGGTAAAATAGGCTTCTGAAGGATCATCCTTGGTAATGGCTAGCTACACTTTCTCCTGGATTCAAGGCCGCTGTTCTGAATGGAATACCCTCATATTTGGAAGGGACTATAACCTTTCCCATTAAAAAGAAGAGCTGTTAGGATTCCCCTCTGAATTATAGACTCTTAGCAATGGTCACATTTAATAACTTTCCGGACGTTCTACTTCACTGCTTAAGAAGTTGAAGTAACAAATAGACATTGTCCCATTTACTCTGATTGGGGTTTTAAATAAGATGTCCATGACACAAACTGAAGTGGTGCTTACCATGATAGCCGGATTCAGCCTTGGACATTTGTGGGTCTCTCTGTACTGTGTGTTTATGGACTATTTCTCAGAGTTCAAAGACAGCAATAAATACTTACTTTTGACTACACTGATTAGGTACATGGGCATTATTTGTTTTTGTATTGGTGTTATAAATGATATATTGTACTCTCTGTAGTTGGACAGCATTAGACTGGCAAGCATTTCACATGTTTAAACAGTGTCAGACTAGGCTTTGCTTTTGCACTGATTTGATATCTTCTTTATATGTGTGGCCTAAAGTATGACCTGAGTCCAATACGTATGAATCCACCTAAAATGGACATCAGGAAGATTGGAGGAATGTCCTACGCTAATAGGTCTATATTGGGCTCAATCAAATTACTCAAGCATGCCAAGTACAATAGTTCAAAAATCAATACCCAGATAATGCAAGTGGTGACTGTTAATCTGCCAGCACATGTAGATGTTGATTTCTTAACAAGAGCTGCATCTTAGAAGTCGAGACATTGTTCTCTGGCATTGTTGCTAGACAAGACATTAGACTGGAAAGGACATTTTTTAACACAATGGTTCACTTGTGTGCTTTTGGGATATTTGGCTTTACATATTGTGACTAATACTTGCCTCTAGAAATAAAAGTTTCTGTTATGAAGTTTATATTTTAAGGACTCTGCCATCTGCCTTCAGTAGTGCATTAGGGTAGCTACCATACATTGGTCACCCTCTGGATAAGTTGGAAGCTCCCCCTTTATGAAGCTTACTAAAAATAGACATATCGCCTCTGTGGAAGTTTAACATTTAGGAATGGGTGTTGTTGCTCTATGGGGTTTAACTCCATAGAAGCTCCTGTTAGCTCTCTTGATGGCTTGAAGGCTCTCTTTGATACAATAATGTCAAATGGTTCATTTCAGGCATTAATCAAAGGCAAGATATTGCATTTTTAGTCAGTTCTGAGAAGAAGTGATTAATCTTATATGAGAATGTTTGTTTTGGACAGTGCAAACCAAAACAATGGACTTGTTCATGGACAGAGAGCATTTGCTCCAATATGTCTTCCAGGTTCCTGTTGTTTAACAAGACATTTAAGTCTGAAAGGTATTGAAGATTTTGTAATAGCGGCAACTTAGAAGTGTTGCCTCCTTCTTTATTGAATTATTCATATTTTAGCTCAATTAAATATAACAAATTGAAAACTATACAAGTTTCAAAGGTACTTATCATGAGAAAAGAGATCTTAAAATACGAATACATTTTACTAAGATAGTACTTGCTGTTGAATTCAGTCAATAAAATGTGTACAACTGTTTTTAAGTTTTGATGCTAAGTTATTAATTTCGTCATATGATTTACATAAGTGATCTTACACTAATAATTTATTAAACAATTAAAACATACAAAGTATTTTTTCATACATTTCTGGACACCATGATTGGGCCTTGTGCTGTGTACTTACTGATGCAGCTGCTCTCTTGTTGTAGATGTAGTGGCTGAAATCTGATGGGACGGATGCAGCACAGGTTATGAAGCCAGTGATATAGAGGGTTGCTGCTGCAAAGTTGTATATGAGAAGCTGGAAACAAATTAAAGTGGCAGATTAAAAGTGCTTATTACATTTGTCAAGTAGCAAAAAAAGCTCAACTGCCTTATCCATTTGGCAGTTAATTTGGCTTTTTTGAACTGATAACAATTGTTACCTAAATCATTAACCCAATTTATCCATAAAGGGCGATCTGTAGAAAAGACTGTTTTTGGAAATGTAACCAACACACAGTATTTTAAGAGGCAAACAGATCTGTGATATGAGATGGTAACTGGGGGAGCAATGTCAAGGGGATTGTATTCTATCTCATGGAACCAAATTCAAAGTAAAACACAGAGTAAAAACATATTTTTTCAGCGTGGTCAGATACCACAGCAATTCTTTGTAACCTTTCCTTAAACCAACTTATGCAATTTTTCCTGCTGTCTAGACAGATGAAATAACAGATGCAGGCCACTTTCTACTTTAGTGCTTGCAAAAATGATGCAGAAGTTTAAAAAATGAAATGCTCATTCTATTACCAAGTCTATCTGAATTTGCAAATAAGCACCCCCACAGAACTGTGCCAATCAAATGTTCAGTGAAAGTGCAGTTTGTTGACATAGAATACTAACTGTGAGATGTGTGTACAGAGGGCATGTGATCAGGAGGACTGGATTGTTTAGACAAAGTGGGTCATGGTGAAATGTACTAAATGGTCTTCTTGTAGAGGCTGCTTTTCATGACATAGTGCCGAGAGACTGCCAATTTGTTGTCTTACACCTAATGTATTAATAAGACACACAGTAAAGGAGTCACTCGCAATGAGGTGCAAAAGCCATGCCTCATGAACATGCACATCTGTAAATGCAAGGACGGAGGCCCAGGAAAGACTGTAGTCATTGATGCAATGTGCTCGCATTGCAGTCTCTTCCCTTTACAGGCTGGACATACAATGTGATATATATTAATACATTGTGGAAACAGCGTTCACAATACTGTGGTATGCTCCCCCGTCTCCGGCACTATACACTTTCAGCTTCCTGACTCACTTAACTGCAACTGGCAGGTTCAGTGCCAAAAATTATTTAAAAAAATCAAACAGTAATCAACATCCCGAAAAACTTCTTTTATTGCCTATATGTTCCATCAATTCTTCACTTTATGAATAGACTTGACTCACAATGACACAACATGACTAAAGTGATTTAGTTTGTCCTCCTGGTATGCTGTCTCACAGGACCCAATGTGTTTCAGGTCGTTAGATCCGCCATCTCCTTTTCTCCCAATTCATTAAGCTAAAAAAGAATCATATCTGATCCTGGAGATCTTTCCACCACATATGAATTATTTGAACAGAAATTCAACCATCAAGGCTATCCTCAACCAGTGCTTGATCAAGCAGTGAACAGGGTACAGACATTGCAAAGGAAGAACTTGTTAAGCTGAATCTAAAAGGATGTGTATATTGAAATATTACATATTAGGACTATAGGTGGTACATCCTTCTCCGTCCAAGCAGCCAAACTATGGAATTCATTACCTCCAACTATAAGAGCCACAGATAACTTTCTTGTCTTCAGAAAACTACTCAAGAGTTGGCTCTTTCCTTCATAACCACCTTTTTCAAAAAACTATGAACTGCATATGCCTATGTGGATAATTTGTTTTTTTCAGATTATATGTATATTTCTATTTATTTATAGTTTCTTTGGAAAATATGTATTGCTACTATGTCATAACAATAAAATACACACACACTCTTTAAACCTGTCTGACTAAGTATTTTTTTTACCCATGATTCTAATTATGTATTGTATTTGCATATGTGTGTGTGTGTGTGTGTGTATATATATATATATATATATATATATATATATATATATATGTATGTGTATGTGTATATGTTGTTTCTGTGCTTGACATGTTCGTGGATCATTGCATGGCTCCTGGTTTTTTGGGTTGTTATACTAGATATCTATGAATTCCTGCTCTCATCTTATCACACTTATCTACTCATCACTCGTATGTCATGTCTCTATCAAACTATCCTCCATTCTCACTCTGACTCATCCCAAATCCCTTCTACCACTTTCATCTCCTAAATATCTCTGCCTAAGCTCTTCCCTCCACATCTAACTCACCAAACGTCACTCTACCTCTGTGACCTCCCACACAACCCTACTAAATTCTCCTGCATTCATCTCACCCTGCTACTATGCTCTCCCTAACCCTTCCACATACTCTTCCCCCTCCACCCCCCTTTACTCATCCCAAGCCTTTGGGTTGAGTAAATAAAGGATATACTCCCAATTAACACCTCTGGATTTATTTCCTCCTCCACCCCTCCATTACTCCAGTCTAACTAACAAACTCTCATATCCGCGGCTCAAATTAACTCATAATAATACTAAAACTGTACTCATTATTTAACGATACTAATCCATCACTAATTCTTGTTGGGTTCCGGAGTAGCGTGCTACTCATCGAAAAGCGCTTCGATGCCTCGTCAGGGGTAGTAAGCGCTATATAAATACGATTACAATACAATACAATACAATAAAAGCACAATTAATAAAAAATATCAACAATAGAAATGGGAAATTCTCCAGAATTAAGCCGATTTCCAGGGCTTGTAAAAAAACAAACCATTGTTCCCATAAAGCAGATCAAGGAACATTAAGGAGGTTTTAACGTTAACGGGTCGAAAGCAGAATATTAACTATTAAGGCACTCTGAAGTGTTTGAATTGCATACATTTTAATAATGTGATAACTAGTCATACAGTTACACATCTTTCTAAAGGACACACCATCAAGGTGAGTCATTCAGCAGAATTATAATACAAAAAATGTAGTATAATCATTTAAGTGTCCATGTGGAAAAATGTATGTAGGTAAGCCCGGGAGAAAAATGAAAGTGCAGATTACAGAACACAAGAGCAATATACGAAATAAGTTGAAAACATCAAGTGTGGGCATGCAATGGTTGGAGGCAGGTGGTTACATTATACAATTAAGATTTCAAGTCTTGGAAGTAGTCAACCCAAAGGTGGAAAAGGACACCAAAAATGCTCTTAAAATTGGATTCTTTTGAATTAGATGTTTAGATACTATGCAACTACTCGGAATGAACTATAAATTGGAATATGTCTGTTTTCTTTGAAGCGTTGCACTTTAAACTTGTACTTTCCACACAAGTAATGTTTCACTATCCACAGAGTTACAGGGAGATGAGGTAACCCTGAATGCCCTTGGAGCCAGATCTTCAGAAAGAAGAAAGTAAGACTGACTTTGAGACCATGCTGACCTGGCCATGGAGGTACGGCCTGAAGAAGTGGAAACTGGGACTAATGCAGAGAATCAGAGACAAAATAACCTCTCAACATGAAGACAGGAACCTGTTAGTACAACAAATTTGACGATAATCCTTTTCTGTATCTTAACCCCAGTAACCAATGGGGCTCTGGGTATTGAAAAAAAGTTTTTACTTCTTTGCTTGTTTCCACTTTAGTATCATTGTTATGCTAAAAGGGAATGGTGGCAGGAAAGCAACACAGGAAAGAACATGGAATTAGGTGACTTGACTGTGAAGGATAGAGACATACTTCCTTAAAAGACACAGAAAGCACCTAATACTCTTCTAGTAGACCTACTTCATGGGGACCGAATATATTTCCTGAGAAGGGGTTAATACAAGCTGTCTTCCCATGCCGGATATAGTAGTGCTCAAGAGGGGTAGACGTGATGGTGTGAAAAACAATTCCACTACAAGTCAACAAGGAATATTCATACGCAACCTATGCTACACATCAGTAACTGGCATCTGGAAAAGAGAGAAATTCATGATAGTGTTTATGCCCCTCTCAGACACCAAGAAAATGCACTTAACTGATTGTGCTCACTGTTTCTTGAGATCCTTGACACATATCATTAGGATATCAATTTTAATGATGTCCTGAATGCAAAAGTGGACACACGGACAGGTGGTGAAGGATCAGGGAAAGACAAGTACATCGCTAGCTAAAATTGCCTGAAATTTTCACTAGTTAGACCTGTGGCTCTTCAAACATGGCCAATAGACACAATGCTCCTATTTCTTATGATATCACTTGTTCTTCAGACTGGGCCACCTGTTTATCCCAGTTGTTGAACTTCCCAATATACTGGGGAGTTAATACATGGTTAGCATAATCTCAGATCATTTCCCAGTGATGCTCATAATGGGAACTAGGGATTGAGATGTGTGGAATATTTGAACATAGAAAGCCTGAGAACACAGGGGAAGAAGCTGAGTGGGGTATCTTGTCTGTACTATGAAGGAAATATGGGAACAGTGCAAGCTAGTGGTCAACCTATGGGTTGTATATAAAATAGTAGTCAGAGGCTAAGCCCCAATGCAAAAACACTTCAGTGTAGGAAATGAGTGGAAAAGATACAGAAGCTATTAAAGGAGGTAATGAGGAGAGTGATTCAGCTTGAAACACACAAAAGATGATGAGAGGAATGCTTGAAATGTATCTAATTTAGCCAAAAGTTGTTTCATTCTGATTGGGACTCATCAGCTTGGTTCCAGTGTCACTGTTCTGTTGGAAAGTGACAGTGAACCACAACCACACATTCACTGGATGCACCCCTTCGCACTCAGAGTGTTATCACAAAGTGACAGGTAAGACACAAAATTTATTGAGTTTCATCTAGCCTCCTTCAAAGCAGAACCAGGCTGCATTTGAAAGTAATAACTTAAGGCTTATGACATGTTGTGTTGATCAGACATCAGCCATTATCAACTCTGTGAAAATGTCCTTTTCGCTCAGTGTGCAGCTCCAGTTACAGAGGAGCTAGTCAGATGTGGTGTCAGCTCACCGGACTGAGAATGAGAGATATCAAATCCTAATAATGGAGGGTTTATAAACCAACTTTCATAGTTATACACCATACTGGACTGGTTACACAGAGGTAGGTTATCTACAAAGTGCATTACTTGGCCACTCTTGGTCACATAAAAAAATGACAGCCTATCAGATTTGAAGGCTGAATTAAGTTATCACTTTTAGTTTTTAACTTATGTGAGAAAGAATATTGTACGCATTTTTTAACTGTACTGAATGAATGATGTCCACTTAGTTAGAAAAAAAACATAACTCACTTTACTGATGGCACCATGCCACAAAACTAAATCTGATTCTGCTCTGGTATGGAAAAGTTTAGAAAGCCATAGCCCAGATCAACAAAAAGTACTGCAATGTCATAATGGTAACAGACAGTACACTATCTAAATACAAATTGATAATGACAGTAAAGTATGGCTCTGAAGAAGGAGCACCTTCTCCAAAAAGATGCTAGCCATTTTGAAAGAATAGGCAGGGTAGAAGTCAGAGGATATTTCTTGGTCTTTGCACATCTTGGTAGAAATGTCTAAGCAACCCGGCTATGAGTTCAGTGGTTATGTAAATCCTCTGAAGTTTTTGTTAAAGCTGGAGGACAATCTGTCAGTGGAACTCCTTCCACCATATATTCTAATGGTGGACGAAATTCCAACAGTGTGTTCTTCGGATTTAGCAATTTCACAAGAAATCCAAAGATTTTACAATTCCACCCAACTATTAGGTCCTTAATCTATTCACTAGGTGCATCTTTTCCAGACCCCCTGGCTCCCTCCTCCATGGGAAGCCCAACTTGTGTTGTCAATAGAAAGCATTTGTGGTTGATTAGGCTGGGATGGTTTGTAAGGGGATGGTGGTAGGAAGGAGGAGAGAGATAGATCTGCCTGGCTAAGAACACCTTTTGCCATGTTGGATATTCACTGTTATTAACCCTGGGGAATTTACCCTGGTATTTGTCTTGCTGCCGAGCAGGAACTTTGTCATATTGTTAAGAAGGTGGAAGTGGGAACCTAGATAGAAGATTCTTTGTGAGGACCTACTAGTAGCACACTAGTTTACCCCTTAAGCACCAATGCTCACCCTCATAACTGGACCTTCAGGATAAAAGGGCAATTAGAGGAGAGGAAGACTTCACTGCATGTTAAGTGAGAAAACCCTTCCTTGTCTGCTAGACAAAAACTGGAAGTGGCGTTCTACTTCTAGTCTGAAACTCCGCTTCAAAAACATGCTCCATATTTTATTTATTGAGTGTTTTTTATATGAAGTGGTTCAGTGGCTCTGCCTGAAAATGAAAGAGTATCAAAAATGCAGTATGGCAAAATGCAGAATTAGGGGAAATGTTAAGTGAAAAGAAACGTTTTCAGCTGTCCAACTGTGGAAGAGAGTTTTCTGATTAACCACCAAGAACTGATGAGTGTGGTGGAGACAGATTGCTTATGTCCTGGAGAAGATGCCTCTTGAGGCGTAAAGTCCTGGGAAACAGTGAAGGTCCGGATTCAGAAGAAAACTTCACACATAACCAAGTTTTTATTCGTAAGACTTTACTGGCTTATGATGGTTGTAGGTAGCCCACTACTACATTTTCCAAGAGGATGCAGGTCACTTCGATGTATACTAAGGGCTATGAGCCAGAAAACATATAGGTAGCTTCAGTGTGCCGGGGTTTAGCACTCAACACAAAGTATACTGCCAGTGAAAATACTTTAACTTTGGAAGGCTTCTGTCGAGAAGATTGAGGGAACTTTGTGACAAGTATCTGAAAAAGATGTATCCTCCTGAGATACAGGAAGTGTCTTGACCGGGTCAAAGTTTACGTTTTCACAAACCTGTTCCCTGGAAGCGAATGACAAATATATAGGTAAGTTCTTTAAATCCTCTACAGAAGGAAATGTATCACTGAAGGCCCTATGCACATCTAAAGTCAGTCTGACACAGTACTGTTTGAAGCTTTTCTTCAGCTCAGTGGCTGACAGAGGACTCATGGCTAGTGTTGTCATGCTTCTTCAGCCCTGCTTACATACTGGGTAGCTTTGTTGAACTGGGAAAATATTTCCTTCATTAAAAGGACCAAGTTAAAATGAAAAAACCTTTATCATGATTCACCCAAAAATATAAAGTGCAAAGATGATGTTGAGAAATTTCCTCTACCGCTTGAATTTACTTTTGCATTTTTGGGAATTCCCAAACATTTCTCTAATACATCAAAAAAGCTGAGCCAGTTGCTGTGTAACAGGCACACTACAGGGACAGTTTTGTGACTGTTTCCAATGTTAGTATCCCCACTGTACGCACAGTACACGTCTTCTTTAGGGAAAGACAACGTCTATATGCAATTGCATATTTTTTTCCTCCGCTGAGAAACCCCTTCACGTAAAGCCCCACGAAGTTTGGGTATGTTTCTTTTCTCATCGAATTCTGAAAGGGGAGTTAGTTCAGCTTTTTGAAGGTGCTAATCATGACAACTCCAGGCTGGGAAAGTGTCAGAGAGACACTTGTCAGTGCTCTCAGAGTCAGAAGTTTGTCAGTGTTCACAAACTCACAAAGCTAACCACAAACTGGAACCCCAAATTACCACCCTTTGAATGACAGGACCTCCTGAGCACTTGCATGTAGTCATTGTGTAGAATCGCTTAGGACTAAATTAATTTCCACTGACTAGATAGCCTCCTGTGAATACATACTAGGGCATGTATTACAGAAAGCGCTCCGGGGGGCACAATGGATATGTGTACCTGCTGTGTGTGCCTCTTGGGCACTTCGGTATTACAGAAGAGAACACATATGCTTGTGTGGCCCCTTCTGTAATTCAGGTAGTATATGTAGCACCAGTGGTATCTCATGGAGGCATTTCCTCATTTGAATGGGGGGTGTGGCCCCATAGAAATGAAGGAATCTCTTTACCTCTGCACCCGCACCGTATTATGGATGTTGGTGCAAATGCAAAGAAGCCACCAGGAGGTGCAATGACACTGCACCACAAAAAGGTGCCACACTGTCAGTGCACCCCCTCAGGTCGGCCTTCTGAAGGGGAAAAGTGGGGGGTCCTATGGACCCCTCCCAGAGATTCCTTTGCAGGTGGGGGCAGTCACTCACTGCACTTGCCTGCAAAGGGATCTCTAATCCCTTTTTACAGTGCAGAAGAATTTCCACCTGCACAGTGAAACACAGAGAGGTTTTGGAGCAGCGACTCCATATTTCACTTCCATATGCTTCCCCCAGGGCAGCAGGAGTTACCGGCTGCTCTGAGTGCAGTGCATTCACTGTAATAGGGTGCACTTTTCCTGTTTGCAGATGGTGCAACTGTTTAAAGGTACGTCATAGCGCAAACTGGAAAAGTGCGCCCTATGTGTAGTAGGACCGAAGTTGTAAACATAGCTCTTTTCTGCAAAAAGCATATGTTTAAGCTTATAATACCTTCTTAATAGAACCCATTGACTAGGAAAAACTTCTTGCTTTAGTCCAATCCCATACAATGGATTAAAGGCTGCATAGGTCCCGGCTGAAGTTTCGTAAAACACATGACCATTTTTTTTTTTTACCACATTTGCTGTATTTCTATTCATTTTAACACAAGGGATTTAGCATTGATTTGGTTTATATTTTCATAAGGCTCGATCCTATTTCCAATCTATTTATTTGTACTTACATTTTTTCTTTGAACAAATCCTAGCTATTTATCTTGTAAATTTAAAAGCGTTCTGCATCTCATCCAGACACATTGACAATGTTTATTTTGCGATACAGTTTACTTCAGGCAAGGATGAGAGACTTTTAAGCTTTATGATCTTCAGTAGCAATTTGGGGGCACATTTATTAAAAACCTGTGTTGCCCTTGCGCCACGCAAGAGTGATGCAACTCTTAAGTTAGATTTATCAAGCTATGCAAGGCTACCTTGCATGGCCTTGCCTCTCTTGATAGAACTAGAGTGACGCATTGCAGAGCAAATCGCTGCACTGCATTATTCTGCCCTGGGAAGGCAATCCATGGGTGGAGCGTGGGTGTTCCCATGCATCCACCCATGGATTTCAGTGCATTCCCAGATTTACCATTACTGGCAGACCTGAGAATGCATCAAACTCCTACGCCTCCCCAGGTAAGGCGTAACAAGGAGAAATATCTTTATTTCTCTTTGTTCCTTCCTCTTTCTACGTGTGCTGCACTCTGAAGCACACATAGAAAGAGGAAAATGCCTCTCAGGATTGTTTTGGTGCAGGAAGGTACCCAATCATGCTTAAAAACAATCCTGCTTTAAGCGCAGGTACCCTTGCCCCATGGTGCAAGGGTGCCTGCATTGGCACTAGGCAGCACATTGTACGCCTGCGCAGGGAAAAGACAGGAATGCACCGTACAATGTTAAGTACGGTGCATTCCTGCCCTTTCCCTATCAAGCAGCACAGCAAGGAGACTTGTTGCGTTGCACTGCATGATTTTTTAATACATAAGCCCCTTGGTTTAAAGTGTTTCAGTGCCAACTGGCATACAGCATGAAGGTCAGTAGAAAGCACATTTGAAATTTAGTTTTCAGTTTTTTCCTGAACCCTATGCAATTTGGTTAGGCTGTCATTCATGGTCTAAGTGGTCTTCCATACCCTCAGGCATTGGGTCCCCATCCTAATGCCTCAATGTTTCAACAGTTTGAAAGTTCATTGGTTTATTTAATGTGTGGTCTTTGAGTGTAGATCCTGTGTTGTGTTTAATGGGGCCCACTTACAACAAGTATTCCGAGCCTTGTAGCCTTGAAATCAAACCAGTAACAAGTAGACACGGGCTGGAACATCACCCTTAACCAGGAGCCATAGGAGGCCCATTAAGGCGATTTGATGTGGTTATTCCTGCACTGATTCAAGCGCATTCTGTCCATCTGATTTTGTAACTTTTCGAGCCTGCTGAGTTTCTTAGGTAGGGCTGTGTAGATGTGGATACAGTAATCTTGAGCCCTATTTCATTGTACTTGGCCCACAACAAAAGTTCTACAATTTTATATAATTTCAAGTTAATCCCTATAGAATGGGAAATTACTATTTGGAACTGATTCTACTAGTCATAACTCACACACAATATTCACCAGTCCAGTGGTTTTACTACATGCAGTTATCATCTGCTCTGAGCAGGTGGTAAAGGTATGTGTGGGCCTGCTGGTTTGGTAGGGTGTGAGGTAGAGTATGTAATGGCAGGGGAAGATTTATCTGTTTCCTATTCTGTTTTCTTTTAAACCAAAATGCAGAATGAGGCTTGACTCCTATGTAGCCAAAATCTTGTGCAAGTTTTCTGGAAAAAATTACTGTCCAGGAAAATTGGGTCAGATTTTCTCACACTTAGGTAAAATGGATGTGTAAAAGCCAACCAACTTGGATTCAGTTATGGCTTGTTGTGCTCACAAGGGGCGGGGAGGGGCAGGTGCGGCGGGGTGGGGGAGTGGGAAGGGGTAAAATTTAATTACAAAATTAAAAAATAAATAAAAAATACTTACCTGATCCGCCACCACGCCGCTTCTCTTTCTCTTGTCGCTCCAGGCCCAGGCTCCCAGCCTGCCCTGCAACCAATCCTGACGCTGCTCAGGGCAGTGTCAGGATTGTCTGGGAGCGCCCAGCCGGGTCACTCCCAGGCAGACTGGGAGCCTGTGCCGGCTCTCTCCAGGCTGGTAACACAGTGCTGGGCTGGAGAGAGCCTAATGCGCATGTGTGTTTGGCTGGCCCAAGATGGCCAGCCAAACATACATGCGCACTGAGGGGAGTGCACAGTGCACTCCCCTTGTCCAGGTCATCCTACAAGGCCCCGAACCCTTAA
This sequence comes from Pleurodeles waltl, assembly GCF_031143425.1. Classification (NCBI taxonomy): domain Eukaryota; kingdom Metazoa; phylum Chordata; class Amphibia; order Caudata; family Salamandridae; genus Pleurodeles; species Pleurodeles waltl. The sequence goes on along the minus strand of NC_090451.1, from coordinate 496,230,912 downwards.
CAAACAAAACAATAATAAGCATGGTTTATTACTGTTTCGTTTGTTAAAGGATTTGCAACGGCTGCTGCTGGCGGGGGAACAACGCTCCTCCACCCTAACGGAGGAGCTGAAGCTGCTTGGATTGAGATGGAGCCAAATTCAACAAGGTAATTCTGCTTTACCCGACCTGTAATCAGCCCCTATGTGTGTCATGATCAGCGTTCATGTGAGTTCCACCCGGTAGTAAGTTTGGATTAAGGGAAGGATTTTATAACCAGGGCAAACAAGCGCTGAGACTCTTAACTATTGCATTGATTTGGGGAGTGGAAAGGGGCTTAGAATAGAAAAGGATTTTCAACTTCCTTGCTTTCTGTAAGAGAAGAATAAGTGTTCTAAGGCCTCAGGGCCAAACAAAAAGCAGTGAGATATGTGCAGCTCTTTGTATCACTAGAAGTGTGTCTTTAGTTCCATTTCTGCAGGAGAAGCTCCCCTTCTTCAAAGAGCATATGGCCCAAGCATGAATTAACCTAGGTCAAATTCTGTGGTTTGCCTTCCATTCTGTAGTGGATTTGTCTAACCTCAGTGCACATTTGAAATGTCACCTTGCATTGTACAAGAATTTGCATTAGGGCAGTGCACATAAACATTGAACAAAATGCAGGACAGGGATGACCTCCGCTGTACCCAGCATTACCACATTTGTGAGGATGACCATTAATCCAATCTTAATTCTGAACTGCAGTATGAGAGAAAGGACTGGATAAACCTGTTGACCTTTAAGTTCTTTATTTCTATGGGAATTCCACTGGTGTTCAGGCCACGTTATCAAAGGTGAAACAGGGGTACAACTGATAAGGACAGAAACCTGCATCTCCTTATTGTTTTTTCAGTTTAGGGAGTGTGGGAGGTTAGTCACAGCTCACACCATGAGCGGGATCCTATGGTCGACCAATCGGATTTCATAAAGGTACAGTGAGCGACATCTTACAACTTATACAGTGATACATATTAGAGTTCTATGTACTAAATTACTGTGATTTTGCATTAGTATTGAATATAAGTAAGGGTTATCTCTAATATATATATATATATATATATATATCAGACATTCTCAGTATAAATTGACCATTCACCAGAACAGAAAATGCTCTTGCATGCTTAAATACACTCTCTCTACCATGTTTCTGTTCGCCCACTCTAGCACACGCAGCTTAGCTTATGATGCACGTTTTATTTTTCTATTAGTTACTTTCTATGCTTCATTCAGTCTTCTACCTTTTCCTGGATGGTTTTCAGACACAGGAAACCACAGTAGCATACTCTTCCAATGTTTACTTCAGAGTGACGTCTATGAAGGCCTGTGTGATTATCACTGTGGGATACTGTTGAAATGTACCCATCAAAATCTAAACAGTGCTATTTACAATCGTTTCATCGTCTATTGCCATTTACACATTATTCTTGATTTGCCTAATAATTAAATGATGTAATACTTTTGTATAGGTCTTTTTTCGTTTCTATGGAGCATGATAATTTCAAAGGTTAGACACCAGAGTTGGTTCAAATGTCATTTACCTAGCATTAGGCATCTCTGGCACTGATGGAATCTATACTGTACAGCCGCGGCCCATCCTTTAGGGCGGAGGGGCCATGCCCCCTCCACCTTTTGCCCCTCATGAAGAGTGCCTGTCAGGCTGTGCAAAGGTCAGCCTGACAGGCACTCTTCATGTTCAGCTTAGGCAGCCAGGAGCGAGACATGCGCGATTTGCGCAGACTCCTGGCTGCCTGAGCTGAACTTTGCTGGGCTTAAGAGGTCACAGCTCCTATGGGCGTGACCTCCTCGGCTCAGCAATGGTGCCTCGAGGCCCTTCCCCTCGGTGACGAGGAGAAGCGTCACCCATTGACTCCGACCTGGGCACTTCAGGTTTAAGCCCTGAAGCGCCCAGGGCGAGTGTCAATCAGTGACACCTCGTCACAGAGTGGGGTGGGGTCAGACATCTCACTGACCCCATCCCATTCTGTGATGAAGTTGGGACTGCTGCCTTCCCTCATTGTCTGACCTAAGGTCAGCAAGCGAGGGAAGGCAGCAGTCCCAACCCTCCTAAGACCTCCGAGCTGAAGGTAAGTGTGTGTATGATTTTTTTTTAATGAATGTTTGGTGCGTGCGTGTATGCTTGAATGTTGATGAGTGTTGTGAATGGATGTGTGTGCGTATGTGAATGAATGAGTGTGAGTGTGCTTCCCGCCCGCCACCCTCCCTCCTAAAATTACCGGCAGCCACTGCTACTGTATCAGAGAAACACACCAGTGAAGCGGGAGCATCTTCCAGCCGGACCTAAGTCAAGCTCATCTCAGCACTTCCTTGAAGAAGACTTTTACAATAAGGTGACTCCTACTTGACACAATCTCCTTCTGTATGCGCAACAGTCACCAAATCAATCAGAAAGATATGTCGACTAAAATTACCACCATATTAAGCTACATTTGTTTTATCTTTATTTTCTATATATTTTACAATATGGCTGTGATTAGTAGCTCTATTTTGACAGCAGACATTTTCTACCAGAATTTATTTGTCTACCTGTTGCACTCAGGCCACACTTAGAAAGATGAGATTTCGGTGTTACAAACCATACTTACCACTAAGTCACAGGGCACCATGCTACATTTGAAATGTAGTTGCAGCAGAAGAAGCACAAACAAAATGACTGTTGCTATCCAGCAGAAGACCGCCACAAACATGACCCAACTGTAGGCCGGAACGTACTGATAATGTGAATCTGCGATAAGAGCCCAAACTAGTAGGCCCAGCACCTACAAAGAAAACAAATAAAAGCCTAATTAAGATTTGAAAACAATATGCATATGAGACATTGAATCAAAATGTGAAGGTAACAACAATTAGTTATGACGTCATTTGGGAAGCAAAGTTGTGTATTGTATCCTGAAACTTAGCACGGAGTTTATCATGAGAGATTTCCGTCTGTGTTCTAGAAATTTTGTAGATCCCTACAATAACACCCCACTAGTTGCAAATGTGAAATCATCAACCAGTTTGGAATGGCACTATTTTCGTTTGGATAAATGTTCACTTTGCATCATATATACACAAAGATCATTCTTCTACCATGGCAGTTCTCAGATTCAAGAGCAGTGGGGAACCCTATTAGGTCTCTTTAAACATTTGTGGAAAAATTGAGATGTGACCACATGCAAATGAGAAAGCATCTGTGGTTACAATCAGATGAACTATTACGACAGTGATTCTGATATGGCAGTTTACAGTAAGATTAGGCTAACTGAACCACTGGTTGAGATGCTGTTTTGGCTGAAATGAGAGGATGACTAGTGCTGAATTTACCAACTAACTGACTCTTTTCTTAAATTCTGATACAGTGGGGCCATCTTGAGGTCTTCTGAGTTAATCCAGTTTTGACATTTGCTTTGGATAGTGTGATATGCAAGTTACCACAGTGGATAACTGTGTCTACATCCTATTCTGAAATGCAGGTCCGTTGTGAAACACATTTAAGGAACACTTGTGCTTTCTGACCCTTCATAAAAACTTTATTACTTCTCTCAAATGTTTACCAAATTCAATGACAGTAGAAAATATGTATCTAAAATGTGTCTGCTCTGCGGTCATTCACTTAATATTAAATAATATTATATGTACCAGGATATCAGTGATTGTATTCCTCATTTTAAAAATTTGGCTAAAGTTGTTCAGAGTATTTCTAAAAAGGCTTTGTACCAATCACGGCTCGCTCACTCACAAGAGGGTGTGGCGTGGGGGGGGGTGCTGGTGGGAAGGGGTAAAGTTTAATAAAAAAATAAAAGCCAGGGCACACCAAGGCATACTGGGAGCCTGTGTATGCTCTCTCCAGCCCGGCACCTGTGTTGCTGGGCTGGAGAGAGCCTACTGCTCATGTGTGTTTGGGCGGCCCGAGACGACCAGCCAAACATAAATGCACACTGAGGGAGAGTGCACAGTGCACTCCCCTCACTGCTCATCACTCCTGTGGTTGCGCCCCTTTAACAAACGAAACAATAATAAACATGGTGTTATCATTTCGTTTGTTAACGGTTTTGCAGCTTTTGCTGTTTGTGTGGGGGGGGCAACGCTCTTCCGCTCTAACGGAGAAGCCACTGCTGCTTCGTACACTGCATATTCCTGGCAGCCATTCTCTAAAAACTAGATGCCTTCATATGCTGATTCTAGATGTCATTTTTGAGAAGGGTCATGACTTTCGTTGACTATTAATTGGCACAAAAGACCCAGTAAAACATAACATCAAAATAATATCAAAGTAATACAATAAGTCACTCATTTTAGAGACTGGATGCTCTCTCTATATGTATATCAAAACAAAGAATCAGTCGAGGCACCAATTCACCTAGAAATCCATGCCTTTCGGCGTGTAATGCCTTGTTCACAGGATAGTGCCAGCAGGTGTGGTTTCCGCCAGTACTTATCTATCAACAATCAGATGACTGAATAGTCAAACATATAAGTCCCATAATGCACTGTTTAAATGTTCTTGTTGCTTACTGCAATGCATAATCTACATACAGCTTGAATGGCATCATAGGCGTTGCAGTTTAACCAATACCTACATTTCAATGTCATTGTCCACATGCTTGTACTCAAAGCTGCTTCTCACTATGATAAAGGTAAACGGTGGAAATCTGTGAACAGCTAGAAGAGAGGTGAAATACCCCCCCAACCCTTTCTCACCTGCATCACAAACAAATACTGTTTAAATGCCATCTACTGTAAGAAGGGGAGCGGGTCGGGCCCCCTCCTGTTACAGTTCTCTTTATGAATTGGTTTGTATGGTTCCCCAGAGTCTGCAGGGCGGCCGCAGCTGCAGGAGTGAAACATCCCACTGTGATATATCAAAACAAAGAATCAGGCGAGACACCAATCCACTTTGAAATCAATGCGTCTAATCATCCAATAGAACAGCAGGTATATAAATCAACTTAGTAATGCTATATCAGAGAGCCTAAAAGCAACACCTGGGGATGAAAATAGAGTAAAATGGTTTGATCATAATTGCTCATTAATAAGACAGGAACTCAAGCGAGCCCTGCAGGCCCATCCAAGAAACAGGGAAGAAGTAATTAACAAACCCTCCAGATATAAACATGAACTGGAGACTAAGAAGGCACAGCTGAATGTTAGGGCCTGGGATAATCATGAGCAAGCAGCCGCATTGAGAGATAATACATTATTTTGGAAAACCATCAACCAACCATTCTTAAAAAATAGAGATGCACTTGAAATTACCAACATGTTTCATCAGCGGACTGCCTCTCCCATTTTGGCATAATATTCAATCCGGATCACCTGATTATGCATTCTTTGAACACCAGGATAATTGAGATCAAGCCTCCTTTTTTAAAAGCGGTTAGTTTAGAGGAAATGAGATCTGCGATGGGAAGATGCTCGAAAGGGAAGGCACCGGACCATGAGGGGTGCCAGTAGATGCTTACTTGACATATTTGGATCTATGGTGCCCTATTGTGGCTCACGTTTTTCTGAGTGTGGCAAGGGGATATATTTTAACATCATGGACTGAAAGTATAATTGTTCCTATTTTTAAAAAGGGAAATAGAGGTGACTCCAAATGCTACCTACCTATTTCCCTTTTAGACTTGTCAGTTAAATTATAAGGAGAGTACTCCTAGAAAGATTAGCGTCTTGGGCAACTGAAAATCATATACTCACGGAGGCCAAGTTGGGCTTTAGACCTGAGGTTGGTACCCTGGAACAGTGTATAAATCTTAATTTAATAATAAGTAAATACACAGTAGCAAAAAAGGGTTGTGTGTTTTTCTGCTTCGCAGATCCTAGCAGTGCTTTTGATTTAGTGAACCATGCAACGTTGTGGAAAGTTTTAATAGATCTGGGTGCGCCCCTAGATATAATTAGTTTTGTGGCACAATTGTACAACCATTTAACTGCGTGAGTGAGATATGAAAGAAATGGTGAATGTACCCCAGGCTTTAGGATTGGGAGAGGCGTACGTCAAGGCTGTGTTTTAGCTCCCCTTCTATTTTCCCTCTACATCAATGGGGTGGATGCCCATCTAAATACATAGCAATCTATACACCCAAAATAGGGGAATGTCCTGTTCCAGTACTCCTATATGCAGACGATGCGGTACTGTTGTCACGAACTGCACATGGGCCGCAGTGGTTGAATGAGGGTTTTGCAGAGTTTATGGAGGGTAGAGACATGTGCCTGAATCTGAACACAACAGTTGTAATGACTTGTGGCCAGGGAAAGGCCAGAAAGAAAACGTATTTTATTAAGGGCCACAAATGTGAAAAAGGTAAATAGATTTACATATCTGGGTGTACAGTATTTTAGTATGGACCACTGGAAACAACATCTAGAAATAATTAAGATGAAGTATGTTAGGGCAACAGAGGCCATCTTCAGATTCTCAAAAAAAAAATCGATAATAAACCCCTTAGGGAAATGCTACAAATATATAAAAGTAAAACAGTCAGTAGCATAACGTATGGTTCCAGCCTTTGGGGCTTAATGCCTGAGATTCAGTCATTACAATCATTAGAGAATAAATTCTTCTGTAGACTATTAGCAGTACCAAATACTACCTCAACGTATATGGTACATAGGGAATTAGACTGCCCCTATGTGGAAGATTTAATATATAACAGTGTCCTATTGGCTTGGCATGGCATTTGGTCCAAAGAAGGGACTCGATTTACGAAAAAGATCCTTAAAGACTGCCTTACACTAGAACACTGGGATACAATCCCATGGTTTGCACATTTAAAAGATCTGTTGAAAAGCATAAACTTGGATTCACACTTAGACAATCTGGGTATTATTCTCCAATTTAGTAAAAAATAATTGAAAAAACAATTAATGCAATGGAGAGACAGTGATAGAGTAAATAGAGAATGTAGAATATTGACAGTAGCACTCTATATGACTGAAGCCAATGATACAATCCAAAACTATTTATTGACAGTTGTAAACACCCAAGGCAGATTTTACCTAACCCAGATGCGTTTTAGGACACTGCATCTTTTAGTAGCTTTCCCAAAGATGAGAATATGGAGTAAAATTGTACCGAAGTGTCCCTGTGAGGGACGTTTTGCACAATCTACGATGCACTTTATAATATCTTGTAGATTTTATAATGAAATCAGGAAATATTTTTTTAAACCTTTATTTATCACCAATGAATTCTTTTATTGTAGAGAAGCTTTTAACTATCTCTGTAAAGTGGACACTAGAGAAATATGATGCAGCGATAAAATTAATTTGATATGCTATAGAACAGAGGAAAAAACGGATGCATTTAAAAACCCTCTGCTACGAGAATTAATAATGGTCCAACCAGTGCTTAATGTGTGCTTGTTGAAACCGGTGCTAATCACAGGCACTTATTTTAGAGGGCCGGCGCTTATTGTTGTGCCTCAAGCATTTACAGCGAACAAAATACACATTTGGGAAAGATGGAGGAAGAGAAAAACGAAAAAGCTTCACAATGGGAGAAAGCAGAAAGCTGCAAGAGTGAGCTGAAGAGTCAGGGAGGGGCTTTAAATGGATTGAAGAGGCCAGAGATGGCTTCAGGCTTACACTGCCTCAGTATTCTGTGGTCGCACATTTAATTGCAGCAGCTGCGTGTTGAAGAGGGGGGCTTGAGCACCGGCACGTTTTAATTTACAAATTAAGCACTGGGTCCAACTAATTGTAATGAAGGATTTTATTTATTTATTAATGTTTTGAAGCACTTTATTGTATATTATTTTTCTAAAGGGACTGTATATCTTTTATGGAGTAATATCCAAATAAATAATGATTTAAATTTGAATTTGGTATCCATAACTCATGCCTTAAGGTATATGTACCTCCTGCCCCTGCCATGCACAGTTTTCTTATCAGTGTTGCAGTGAAATTATCAACGATGTCACAGAAGATGTCATGCGTGATGTAATATGTGAGGTAATTAGCAGTGCATGGCGAGGGTGTGAGTAATAGTTACCTTAGAGCACAAGTTATAGACAGATAGACAGAATGATTATATGATGGAACCACGCATGCTGAAACAAAGCATGCCTAGCAACGCGGTAAGAACCACAAACCCGTCGTTTTTCCACGCATGCCTTTACGACGCATGCCTTTACAACAAATTTCATTGTAAAAGCATGCCTATTAAAGGCATATGTGGAAACGGCATGCAAAATGGCATGCATGGTTTTGTCAAATAAACCCTGCCCCAACCACCCTAAGGCCCAAAACTACCTCCAACCCTAATACTTAAACTACCCTGACACCTCCCACCCACCCTGAACCCTAAAAAAAGCTACCCCGACCCCTCCACCCCTGCCCATAAAACTAAAGTGCCCCAACCTGCAGTGAAGCTTAAAAAAAACTATCCCGACCCACCACCCCGCCCCCAAAAAACTAAACTACCCCAACACCCCCACTCACGAGCCCCAAAACCTTCCCTCTCTAATAAGTAAATTGCCTCGACCCCTCCATCTACCCTGAGCCCTAAAAAAACTATCCTGACACCCCGCCTCTAAATTCTAAATTACCCCGACCCCCCCACACATCCTGAGCTCTAAAAAAAAAAATACCCAACCCCCCACTCCTGCCCCTAAAAACTAAACTACCCCAACACCCCACACCCACCATAAGCCCTAAATTCACCCTGACTGCTAAAACCTACCCACCAACTCTGCCCCAACCCCTTACCTCACCGCGTCCTCTCATGATCCTTCTTCCTCCTCTCTACTCCCTTCTCCTGCAATTCCTTAAACCTTTCCCCACCCCTTCTAAAATAAACTACCTCACTCTCCCATCCTATGCCGTAAAAAATACTCAAACCCCCACTCCCGCACCTTTAAAAATAAACTAGCCCGACCCCCCACCATAGGCTCTTAAAAAACAAAAACCCTCACCCCACACCTTAAAAATAAAAATAGCCCGCCTCTGACCCCCCATCCACCACAAACCTTTAATCCACCTCCCACCCCTAAAAAACAAAAACCCTCACCCCACACCTTAAAAATGAAAATAGCCCACCTCCGACCCCCCCATCCACCACAAACCCTTAATCCACCTCCCACACCTGCCCCAGCCCAGCTTACCTCACAGCATCCTCCTCATTCTCTCCCAAACAATCCATGGCTTTTTCTGTGCCTTAAACATTCATATGCGTAGTTTAGCACATGCGTGGTTAAGGCACAAAAAAAGCCATGCGGTGTTCCGGCCAGTGTGGTTATGATTACCTGGGAAACGTCCACGTTGTTCGCAGCGCGTAGTTAAGGACATTTCCAGGACAGAATATCAGACAACATTTCAACCAGAGAGGACTAATCCAAAGGTCATCATAAGGATTGTGCCATTACGAGATCTGAGCATCAGTGGGTTCTCTTGTGTGAAGGAAAATAATGCCATTGCTTTAAAAGCTACAAGGTGCAAATGTGTTCAAATTGGACAAATGCAGGAAATATATACAGTATGTATAAATTGGAGCCTGTAGACTCTCAGACAATGAGGTAAAATCTAGGTGCCATTTTAACCATAGTTTTGAAGGTGCAATTGAGTTATTCTAGAAAGAGGGTGGGGTGAGTTCATTGTCAGATCAATGGTTGTGTGGCATGGATAGAGTGTGGGTCATCTCAAGGAAAAGAGGCGTAGTTCTCACTGGTATCAGGACCTCTGGCTACACTGGCAACTGATAAATCTGCCTTTTTTCTGCAAATTCTAGCTTGAGAGTTCTTTTTAACCTTTGTTATGTTATCTGTTTTGTGACAAGATATTAAGAGGGGTGTCCCAGTAGCCTGCCAGTTAGTTGGAGGCCCTGGCCTCCAGTTCCCCAGCAGACAATCCCTTGCTGTGCTGCTGGGGGATTTGCTGCTGAAAGTGCACCTGCATCCATTGTAGAACGATTTTCTGCACAGCTGAATGACAAGTAGGCCAAGTTGGATTACTTATACAATCTTGTCAGCATTGTTTTTTTCATTTCAGCAATAAATCCTGAAGGTGAGTTTGTTGATAAGATAGAAAAAGATTAATGTCACTGACTCACTTGTAGAAAACTGTTTGTGAAGTACAGAATTTTTTTTGTTTTCCTTCCTAAGTCGATCATGCTTTGCATGGTGGACTCAAGTCACTTCCAGGTTCCAGAAGATCCCTTTGACCTGTTGAGTGTAAAAGGATTACATTTCGCCTCCAGAATCTTCAACCTCTACATGTAGCCCTTTTCGGACTTCCAAATATGTGCATCACAATTCTCCAATACACCAACAGCATACAACTTCATTTGAAAGTCTTCTCTCTCACGATATTCAATGCCTTAACCACTACCTTCATCTCATTGCGACCTAGATGTCCAGTTGCAACCAGAAGCTTAACCCCACCAAAATATAATTTCTGTTTTTCACGGAGAACAACAAGCTACATTCTAGTTCCATCCTTGATGAGATTAACCTTGATGGGTTTGTACCAAGGTTTGTCCCCATTGCCAAATTACTCTGATTCACCCTTCACATTTGCCCTGACCCTTACGGAACATATCACCAAGAAACCCAAAATGACCTGCTACCAGCTCTCTTTACTAAAGAAAGTGAAACTAATGTGGACAGTGGGTAACTTTAGAACTGTGGTTCAATCTCTAGATGGTGGCGGTGCTCGCCTCCAGAGGCCTCTCAGATTCCACACTGGTCCCATCTTAAAATAGCTCTTCAGCATGGCTCATCAAGGATGTGAAGAACTATGACCACAAAACCCACACCTTGATAGAACTCCACTTGCTCACGGTGCTGGTCAGAGTCATCTTCAAAACCAGCAGCATCATCTACAAAATCATCCCATTTGAAAGCCCTGCCTATCTGGCTAATAGGTTCACCATCGCTGGTGTCTCTCACCATACTTGCAACCAGGACACCATCAGACTTAAAATGAAGATTTGTAAAGAAATTCAAGGTACCAGGCCTTTCCCATCTATGAACGATGCTGTAATAGTCCACTCTCACTTTTATAAGTTGGTTACCCCTCAAATCACTCACTGACTATATATTTCCCATTGATCCTGCACAGCACTCTGCTGCCTTTTTGCTAGGATCGCTTTGTATAATTACCATGCATACAAACATGCAGGAAAATTGAGTGGTGGAATCCCTGAAGGTGGTTTATCTTCAACAAATGCCTGGCAGAACTCTGATTGAAATGCTTCCTGCTTTCTGACAGAGGAGCTGGTGAAACTCCACCATTGGAAATATGGGTGTTTCCACACATTTAAATATGGTGGGGAAAGCACAGGTTTGGCGAGTTGGGAGCTCAGCCAATTTGCGGCAGGAGTCGGGATGCCAGCTTGGCAGTCCCTAGATGACTACCATAGCAAGGTGCTGATGAGTCCCTTGTCAGCGACCACACCATAACGCTTGTCTCAAGGCACTTTTGTGAGCACCTTGAAGTTGAAATTTAACAACACTGGCAATGCCAATAGATCTGGCTCATGAATGAAATTGCCTTTTGTGTCATTGATCGGTTTAGGCACTCAAGGAGTTATCATACATGCACTCTGTTACTCATCTTTGCACTCATGCCTCCACTCATCATTCTACTGACTCATTCCTGCATTCACCTTCTGACATATCCACAATAAACCACGCACAAATTCAACAACATATGCGAAATACATTAAAAGTAGAAAAAAGAAAACATGCTGCAATTTAAACACAGTGAGCATATGCTTGCAATACAAATTTAAACTGTGCAGGGAGAGGGTGTCTGTCTTGCAAAAATATAGTAAATAGTCTAACCGTTATTTTAAAATTCAAACATGGCCTCCACATTTAGAACCAATGTTTACTTTTAACCCCTTCTGTGCCGCGGACGTAACGTCCCTCCGTGGGGTTCCCCCCCACCCCACCAAGGCGGGGATGAAAGGGGAAGACCTTCCCCTTCCAACCCCCCAACCGTAATGACGTCAGCGCGTGATTGCGCGCTGACCTCATTACCCAGTGCCGGTAGCACTGGAAGCCATTTGCTTCCAGTGCGATCACGGAGAAACAGGTAAGTTTCTCCTCCGGCGGGTGGGGGGTTTGGGCTAAAGGGGCACCGGGGGAAAGGAAAGGCTTTTCCTTTCCCTCAGTGTCTCTTTGAGCATTCCTGCTGCCTGAGCGCATTGCGATCGGGCAGCAGGAACGCCCACTAGACGCCAGGGATTTTTATTTTTATTACATTTAAAATGTTTATGTGTTTGGGAGCGGCCCCTTGGGCAAGGGTCGCTCCCTTTTGGGGGCATCTTTATTGTGGCCATTTCTGCCCCCCTTGGAGGCAGATTGGCCTATTATTTTTAGGTCGATCTGCCCTCAAGGGGGGCAGAATCCACTAGACACCAGTTTTTTTTTTTTTTTTTTACTATTTTGTAAATGCTTGTATTTGGGAGCGGCCCCTTGGGCAAGGGTCGCTCCCTTTTGGGGGCATCTTTATTGTGGCCATTTCTGCCCCCCTTGGGGGCAGATCGGCCTATTATTTTTAGGCTGATCTGCCCCCAAGGGGGGCAGAAGCCACTTAGACACCAGGGATAGTGTGCGTGTGTGTTAGTGTAGGGGGAGAAACCCCTTGGGCAAGGGTCGTCCCCCCTTTGGGGGCACATGTACCAATGCCATTTCTGCCCCCCTTGGGGACAGATCGGCCTAATATTCTAAGGCTCATCTGCCCCCAAGGGGGGCAGAAACCACTAGAACGCCAGGGATTTTTTAAAATATGTTTATTTATGTGGGGGGGGGGGGGCGTCCCCTTGGGCAAGGGGCACCCCCCAAGGGGGGCATTGAACTGTTGGCCATTTCTGGTCCCCTTGTGGGCAGATGAGACTATTTTTGTTTAGGCCCATCTGCCCCCAAGGGGGGCAGAAGCCACTTAGACAGTGTGTGTGTGTGTTAGTGGGGGGGGGGGTGGCCCCTTGGGCAAGTGTCGCCCCCCCCTTTGGGGGCACATGTACCAAGGCCACTTCTGCCTCCTTTAGGGACAGATCAGACTATTATTTTTAGGCTGATCTGCCCCCAAGGGGGGCAGAAACCACTAGAACGCCAGGGTTTTTAAAAATGATTATTTATGTGGGGGCGTCCCCTTGAGCAAGGGGCACCCCCCCAAAGGGGGCATTGAACTGTTGGCCATTTCTTCCCCCCTTGGGGGCAGCTGAGCCTATTTCCCAAGGGGGGAAGAAGCCACGTAGGCACCAGGGATAGTGTGTGTGTGTGGTTTGTTTTTTTGTTTGGGGGTGGGCCCTTGGGGACACACTACTAAAGGTATTTTCTGCCCTCCTTGGGGCAGATAGGACTATTTTTTAGTAGCCCCATCTGCCCCTATGGCAGAATCCACTTAGGCACCAATTTCTAAATGCTTGATGGTGGGATGGTTGTCAACTGACGAAGTATTTGCATTTGTGATAATTTTTTTCCTCTTTTTGTTCTAGTTCAAAGCTTTTGCTTTCTTTGCTGTGGCTCTTTGCGGTTTTGGCGGTGGTTGACCTGCGGTTTGCATAGTTGCATGTTTTAGGTAAGTAAAAACAATTTTCTCCCAGGAGTATTGTTGCCATGCATGAATGACATGTTTGTAGGTGGTGTACTAAATGCAGGTTTGTGTGAAATTGTCCTTAGATTTGGTTTAGCCAAATTTTGAGGTTTGCAAAGGATTCTGGGTAACAGAACCTGGTCAGAGCCCCACAAGGCACCCCATCTTGGATTCCCCTGGGTCTCTAGTTTCCAAAAATGCACAGGTTTGGTAGGTTTCCATAGCTGCCGGCTGAGCTAGGGGCCAAAATCTACAGGTAGGCACTTTGCAAAAAACGCCTCTGTTTTCTGTGAAAAAATGGGATGTGTCCACGTTGTGTTTTGGGGCATTTCCTGTCGCGGGCGCTAGGCCTACCCACACAAGTGAGGTATCATTTTTATCGGGAGACTTGGGGGAACGCTGGGTGGAAGGAAATTTGTGGCTCCTCTCAGATTCCAGAACTTTCTGTCACCGAAATGTGAGAAAAATGTGTTTTTTTAGCCAAATTGTGAGGTTTCCAAAGGATTCTGGGTAACAGAACCTGGTCAGAGCCCCACAAGTCATCCTATCTTGGATTCCCCTAGGTCTCTAGTTTTCAAAAATGCACAGGTTTGGTAGGTTTCCCTAGGTGCAGGCTGAGCTAGAGGCCAAAATCTACAGGTAGGCCCTTTGCAAAAAACACCTCTGTTTTCTGTCAAAAAATGGGATGTGTCCACGTTGTGTTTTGGGGCATTTCCTGTCGTGGGCACTAGGCCTACCCACACAAGTGAGGTATCATTTTTATCGGGAGACTTGGGGGAACATAGAATAGCAAAACAAGTGTTATTACCCCTTGTCTTTCTTTACATTTTTTCCCTTCAAATATAAGAGAGTGTGTAAACAAGACGTCTATTTGAGAAATGCCCTGTAATTCACATGCTAGTATGGGCACCCAGGAATTCAGAGATGTGCAAAAAACCACTGCTCCTCAACACCTTATCTTGTGCCCATTTTGGAAATACAAAGGTTTTCTTGATAGCAATTTTTTACTCTTTATATTTCAGCAAATGAATTGCTGTATAACCGGTATAGAATGAAAACCCACTGCAGGGTGCAGCTCATTTATTGGGTCTGGGTACCTAGAGTTCTTTTTTTAATTTTTTTTTTATTAACTTTCTTTTTATTGATAATAACATAATGTGGTACAAGGTCAGTTGGGATCAAGGTCCCGGCATTTAGAAATAATTGCACATCAGAGCTATTAGAGAATTAAAGAAATTGGAAAACGTATAAGGCACAAACAAATTGTCATTCGTACTTTGAAAACCTGAGGTAGTGTTCTATTCCAACATATATTAGTCGATGGGGGGGGTTAAAGGAGATGAAGGTGTAAGGGCAGAGGGTGTACCTGCTCAAACGAGGGAACAGGGGAGTTTCGCCTTGGGAAGAACGTAGCGTCGCAGTAGTAGTGTGTCTCAGGGTTTCAAATTACCAAGGGGGACGGATGTTGCAGCACGGATAGTGGGGTTTGCGGCTCTTGTCAACTCTGTGGCCAGTTTCGGCTGAAACAAGGTGTCTGTCTAACGATGTGGGGGTAAGGGTCTGCCACGGAGGTCTGTTTGGGGTGTTGCTGAAGGGCGGTATGTAGACTCTAGTGGATTTTTAGAAGGGAATGTGGGAGTAAGGGGCGAGCGGGAGAGAAAGAGAGAGAGAGAGAGAAAAAAAAACAGTTCAGAAAAGAAGGGGAAGGGAGAAAAGAAAAGAAGGGGAAAAGAAAAGAAAAGAAAAGAAAAGAAAAGAGGAGAGAAGGAGGAGAGGGGGAAACGAGGGGAGAGAGGGGGATAGAATGCAGAGGGAAAGAGAGATATGAGAGCGGGGGTAGGGAAGCGGGGGAAAGGATGGATGCGGGGGAGGGGAGAGGGAAGGAAGGAGGGCGCAGTGGTGATTCCGGGTAGGGCACTATTGCCCCCTTGTAAGGAAGGGAGCCCATATCTGCGTGCGTGAATAATTGAGCTTGATCTTGTAGGTTATAGATGATTCGTTCGTGTGTGGCCGTGCGGGTCATGGCTATGATCCATTCCTCCGGAGTTGGAGGGGTCTCTGACCGCCAGTGTCTGAGTATGCAAATTTTTGCAGTGGCTAGTGCTGTGTGCAACAGTCTCGTGTGTGGTCTAGAGAGATCTGGTAAAGAGGTCGTATCTTGCAGAAGTATAAGGGCAGGGGTGAGTGGTGATGGAAGTGGCATTACTTCAGCCAGAGTGGAGCTCACAGCATCCCAGAGTGGTCGTACTGTTGTACAGTTTACCAGGATATGTGTCAGGTCACAAGATGTCTCTGGACATCGCCAGCAGTTCGCGTGTGGGAGGAGTCCGGTCCTATGTAATTTCGCTGGAGACCAATGCCAGTCGTGTAAGATTTTGAAGAGGCAGAATTTCAAGCGTGCCTCCCGGGTACCTCTATCTAGTGCCTCTAGGATAGCTTCCCAATCGTCTGGGTCTAGGTCCTGTTGCAGCCGGGTTTGCCACCGTAAGCGTAATTTGTCAGAGAGAGGCTGGGAGTAGAGTCGTCGAATAATTAGATGATAAAGACCCGACATTACTCCCTTGTATTGCCCCCATTGCTGCAGGTAAGCCACTATAGGTGAAGGCAGGGACCCCCGTAGGGAAGATGTATTCCCCCGGGAAAGGCAGTGCTTAAGTTGCATATATCTCCATTCTTGATTCGGGTGGAGGTCGAACTCCTCCCGTAACTTGGGGAAGGGTTTGAGCACATCATTTTCTAGGACCTGAGAGAGGGTGAGGATTCCTGCCTGCCTCCACTGCGGCCAATTGAGTACCTCGCCACCTATGCGAAGGCCACTGTTGTGCCACAGGGGCCTTTGGGTGTGTATGAGGGGGTGGACCCTAAACGGTTGGTGGGCCCTTCGCCAGGCTGCCCTGGTCCCCGCCAAAATAGGATTCACCGAGTTGGTGGATGGGAAGTCTTCACGGTAGGGTCCTCCGAGTCCTTCATTCGCAGCTAGGAGTCGTCTTTCCACTGCTATCCACAAGGGAGGGTCTGGTATATTCGATAGTGTATTGGATAGCTGGGACATTTGGAGGGCTAGAGAGTAGTGTTCCACCGATGGGAGTCCCATTCCCCTGTTTGTGTGACGGGCCAAAAGTTTAGCTGGTGATAGCCGTGGTCGCATTGTGCCTCATACGAATGATCTGATTAGTGCTTTGATGCCTCGTAGTGTGGAAAGGGGCACTTGTGAGGGAAGGAGACCCAGGATATAGGTGAAGCAGGGTACCATCACCATTCTAACCGCTTGTACTCGTCCCCACATAGAGAGGCCTAGCTGGGTCCATTTTGCAAATCCAGTTTCTCCCGCGCAATGAGAGGGTCAATGTTATCTGCCACCATATGTGCCAGGCCTGGATTGACAAGCACTCCCAGGTATTTAAGTCATTTTGGCGTCCAGCGTAATGGGTAGCCTAGGAGTGCTGCTTTTGTGGTTACTCTTGATAGCGGAAGTGCCTGGCTTTTGTCCCAGTTAATGCGGTATCCCGAAACAGCTGCAAAGTCCTTGATTACCTCTAATAAGGCCGGTATGGATCTTTACAAGTCCGTGAGTGTTAAGAGAACGTTGTCAGCGTATAGGTATATCTTGGAGGTGCCTCCGGGTAGTGGTAGGCCGGTTATGGAGGAGGAGGACCGAATGGCTGCTACCAAGGGCTTCATTGCCAGCAGGAACAGGAGAGGCGAGAGGGGGCATCCCTGCCGTGTGCCTCTCCGAATAGGGAAAGGATCCCAGAAGAAGCCCCCACAGTTGACTCTGGCCGCGGGCTGATCGTAGAGCAGTCGTACCATAGAGATAAATTTGCTGCCCAGACTGAATCTCTCCAGGGCCGCGAATAGGTAAGGCCATTCTATGCGATCGAACGCCTTTTCGGCGTCTAAGGACAAGGCCAGTGCCGACTCCGGAGAGTCCCTGGCCGCACATAAGCTGTGGCATAGGGTACGTAGGTGGTTCCTAGAGGTGCGGCCCGGCACAAACCCCACCTGTGTATAGTGTATTAAGGACGGGATTACTTTTCATAGTCTGTTTGCCAGGACGCTTGCTAGGATTTTGATGTCCCTGTTTAGTAGAGAGATGGGCCGGTAGTTGCCACATAATAAAGGGTCGCTCCCAGGCTTCGGTATGACAGCTATTGTAGCATTATTGGATATGGCCCCTAGTGTTTCGCAGGCTTCATTGAGGACTTCGCATAGGATATCGATCGCCTCTGTCCCTACCCATTTGTAAAATTCTGCCGGGTATCCGTCCTCCCCAGGTGATTTGTGATAAGGGAGGTCAGAGAGGACTTTATCTATCTCCTGCCTGCTTATTTCCCCTTCTAATAGGCTACGGCCCTCGTCTGTTAGGGTGGGGAGGTCAAGCTTCTCTAAGAAGGTGGCAGTTTGCGCCTGGTTGGTCGTTGTTTCCGGCGTGTAGAGGTGTCTATAGAACAGGGCAAATTTGTTTGCAATTGCCTGTGGCTGAGTCAGTATGTCCCCAGAGGGGGAACGAATGGATGGGATGGCTAAAGCGGCTGTTCTTTGACGGAGTTGGGCTGCCAGCAGTCGTCCTGCCTTCTCACCCTGTTCATAGTGTCTCCCTTGGAGTCTCTGTAACGCGAATTCGGCCTGAGTGGTGTACAGCTCATTAAGGGCCATTTGGTCTCGCTCTAGGTTTCGGCGGCCTAGGAGGGAGGGTTGCATTGTATATTGTCTGGTTAGTCGGCGTATATCGAGTTCCAGTGCCGTCTTT
The DNA here is from genome assembly GCF_031143425.1 of Pleurodeles waltl. Taxonomy (NCBI): domain Eukaryota; kingdom Metazoa; phylum Chordata; class Amphibia; order Caudata; family Salamandridae; genus Pleurodeles; species Pleurodeles waltl. The sequence goes on along the minus strand of NC_090451.1, from coordinate 496,212,607 downwards.
TCTGTCTTTGTTCGCTATTGCCGCGTCCCGCATGAGCTGTCCCCGTATCGAGGCCTTGGCTGTGGCCCACATGATTCGGCTTGAATCAACAGTGCCTAGGTTGTCTTGGGCGAAAGTGGTCGCATGATCCTGTAACTGCAACTTACCTTAGGGGGATTGATAGCGATGAATCGCTAATCTCCAGGGTTTTCGGCCTGGAGATACCAGGCCTAAGCGGATGGCTACAAAGACTGGGGAGTGGTCTGAAAGGCCTCCCTCCAGTATATCGTCCTCCAGGGTGTGGGCCACAAGGTTATGGGATAGGAGGAAATAATCAATCCGTGATTGGGTACTGTGCACCGGCGAGAGAAAAGTAAATTCTCTGTCCGCCGGGTGAGTCAGCCTCCAGTGGTCGACTAAACCATTGTCCGCGAGTATGTCAGTCTGTATGGCTCTGTCTGCATTATTGCTCGTGTCCAGGGGCCCCGTCCTATGCTGCGTCCCTAGCTAGGTTCCAATCTCCTCCTATAACGTAACGGGATGCCCCTATCTCGGTCAGAAGTCGGTTGAACTGTAGGAAAAAGAGATGTTTGGGACTTGTTGGTGCATAGACGGATCCCACACACAGTGTTGAGTCCCCGATGTTCAGTTTGGCGAATGCGTATCGGCCCTCGGGGTCAGTCCACGATCTGAGGACCATGAAAGGGAGGGTTTTACGTAAGAGGATCGCCACCCCGCATTTCCTTGGGACATTCTCCGTACCGGGTGAGGGTGGATTGCAGCTAAACAGGACTGTACCCACCCAGTCACGCCGCAATCTATCAGATTCGAGACTGTCTAGATGTGTCTCTTGTAATAGGGCGATGTCTGTCTGTTTAGGGTTAAGGTAGGATAGGACTTTTTTCCGTTTGATGAAGTGGGTGAGACCGTTTACATTCCATGAGATAACCCGAAGAGGTACTACTGATGCTCCCATCGGGTTGGGCATCCTTGCTTCCTGTGTCAACCCACCCGGGTGTATGGGATTGGGGAGGATGGAATAGACTCTATAAACTGGAGAGGACGCTGGGAAGAGAAGAAGGGAAACGACAGGTACGTAGAGTACGAAGGAGAGTTGAAAATAAAATAAAAAGGAGATAATGAGTCAGTGGAGAAAAGAGGAAATAGAGTAGAAGGTAGAGAAGGAAGAACGGGACTTGGGTCCCGATATACACAAACTTTAACCGGCCGGTCTAAAACCTAGGTCGAATGAGCATCGATGCCCGGACAGTGGGCCCCGCGCCGGGGGGGGGCACCTACGAGGCACCCCAGACCCTCGTGTAAATGTCTCCAGTCATGTTCGGGGGGTATGTTTGTGGCTCGAGGGCGGGGGAAGGGCGCGTTTTGGCTGTATCCTGAGGAGTGGGAAGGGGGGAAGTGTGGGGAAGGGGCAGGGACAGGTGCTGCTATTAAAAGGGTCTCTCCCCCTTGGTTGTTCTGAAGGGTTGCAGCATGTATATACCCTAGGTCTTAGCATCTGTAGTCTACTCTGCTTTGCACCAGCTCCCATCGCTAGACCACTACTGCGCCAATTAGCAGGCCGGGACCCAGAGCCCAAACCCAGTTCAGAGCCATTTAGCCCCACCCCAGCTAGGGCAAGCCAGCAATGTACAAGGGTGTTGCACCAATTCCCACACTTCCCGGAGAGTATATTAGGCTGTGATTCCAGGTGGGGGAAGTGATATGGGGTGTGATAAGTGCTACCAGACATAAGGGGGAGGAAGGGGGGGGGGATAGGGAAAAACAAGAGCGATCGGGAGCCATCAAAAACTATCACACAATCCGAACAGTCTAAACAGTCTAAGGCGATCAAAGCCTGCTGGGGGGGGGTGGTTCTCAGCGTTACAATGTCTTAAGAGTATACGTGAAAAAGAGTACTCATCTCTTCTCTGTATCAGATCTCCTTCACCATAAAGTTCCTGTATCCCCTGCAACATTTCTATGACAGTCTGTGGTTCCTGACATCGAGGCCTTGTAGGAAAACCGTATCCGTGTTGGTTTCAGGTGGCGGGCACCTAGGGTTTCAGAGGGGATCGGGACTTGTCTCTGTCTGACAGCTGTGTGTGCATCGCCACCGCCTGAAGTACTTGGCCCCTGTCATCGAAGCTTTTTGTTAATCTCTCCAAGTCTCTGCCCCTGGTTTGAGGGTCTGTGGTAGATCTTTCATCGGTGTCCAGAGCGGTTTCCGGTTGGCCCATTCCCCTGGTTTGGTTCTGTGTGTCTTGGGGGGGTTGGGTTGCTGATTCCATGGGTTGTGTCGGGTCATGTAGCCCCTCTAGGAATGTTTTCAGGTCCTCTGTGTCATAGAAGGTTTGTGACTCTCCATTCTTAGTTATCCACATCCTGGCTGGCTCGAAGAGGCCGAATTTAACATCCAAATGGCGAAGGCGAGGACGAAGAGAGAGAAAGGCTCTTCTTCGGTCTGCTGTTTCTTTGGAGAAGTCCGCTGAAAGGCGGATTTTGAGGGAGCCTAACCGGAGTGGACCTTGCATTCGGGACATCTGTAGTAGTTGGCGGACCTGCCCGTGTCGTAGGAAGCAGGCTATGATTGGGCGAGGGCGGTCTTTTCCGTTTTGCCTCTTGGGACCAAGTCTGGGCACTCTTTGAAATTCCAGAAGGGGGTCAAATGTTGTGTCGGCTAGTTTGGGGAGCGTGCCTTGCAAGTAAGAGAGAATGTCTGTACCCTCAATACCTTCCGGAAATCCAAGGAAACGGACGTTGTTTCTGCGGCTTCTGTCCTCAAGGTCGGTTAGCTTACTGCGGAGGTGTAAGAGTTCCTGATCTCTGTCAGTCTGTAAGGCCACTTGACTTTCCACAGCCGCTACTCGATGGTCCAGTCCGGAGATTTGTGACTGGAAGCCCACTATTTCCAGGCGCATAGATCTCGTCTCCGCTGTTAATGCCGTCATGGCATTATCCCTACCTTCCAGTTTGCGACCTACTGCCGATATCTCCTGCAGTATGCGATCCATTGACACTCCTTGAGCATCTTCTGACATGATGGCGTGTGGGGGGGGTGAAGAGTCCGCAGTGGAAGAGTGTTTCTGTTGGCGCAGGGCTTCAGAGAAGAGTAGTTGGCGGGCAGGCTTACCCGATGCTTTACCCGCCGTCTTGCCTCTGGGCATTGCAGGTTTCTCCGTGCTGATGGGAGTCTGGGGGGCTGCCCGTCCGTGTCACAGTGAGGGCAATCAGCGTGGGCGTGCGGGCAGCAGAGAAGAGAGGGTGACAGAGGGGGGGTGTGGAGGACTCTGAGTAGTTGGTGAGTTCAAGCGAGTACCTCTCCAAGTGACCTCCTGTAGTAGGCTGTTCTTGGTGCATACGGGGGGCAAGGATCTTAGTGCTGGCTCTATGATGGGCAGCGTCCCACTGGGCTGTGTCAGGACCGCATGGGGGTGAGGTTTCTCGCTGCTCTCTAGCCCCCGTGTTAGCTTGGGGGTCCGTGGGTCTGTGGAGAGAGGGGTTGCTTTGGAACCGAGGTCCGCTGCTACTCTTGGCCCTCTTTACTCTCCATACCTCGTTGGTTTTAGCTCTGTTGGAGTCAATAGTGACTTTTCGCTATCTCTGTTAATGTAATGTTGCTCCTTTTGTTTTTATATTATTCGTTTTCTTTCCTCTTTTTTACTCTTTTTTTTATTTTTTATTTCTTTCTCCTTCCCCCCTCCTTTGCTTGCCTCTCTTCCTATGAGGTGGCATTTGCTTCTTTGTTCTTTGCCTTTTCCCCTTCCCGTTGTTTTCCTCCTCTCACTGTTCGTTATTGTATTTCTCTCTCTCTCCTCCCTCCCGTCTTTCTTCTCACTCATCTACCTCCCTCACCTCTTTGTGCTTCTCCTCCTTACCGGCTCACCGGCTCAGCCCTCGCTCCTCTGTCTTCCATGGGGCTTCTGCCGTTCCTGGGAGGGCCTCCTCTGTAGCGGGCAAGGTTGGGAGGTGGGGGCAGCCGTCCTCTGTGCTTTGCTGGTGGGGCCTCCTGTCACCAGTCCGATGGGGGAGGGAGGCCGAGGGGGGGCTCCCCGCGTTCCGTCGCCCCCGAGGGGGCGGGGTTGAGGAGGCACTGGGAGGTGTGCCACCAATGCCGGGCCTCCTCCTGTTCTGGGCCGCAGCGCCGGTCAGCTCCGTTCTCCCTCTCCGGCGCTGACTGACCGGGAAGGAGGGAAGGGTAGGCGGCGCCCCGGCCTGTCGTCGGTCCGGGGACCGCAGTCGAGCCGCCACCAAGGTGTAGGTAGTAGCGGAGGGCGAGTCTCTCCCCCTCGGGCTCAAGCGGGGGACGTGTCGGGCTGTCTCCGCACCCGAGGCCGCGGCTTGAAGGCCTGCTGTGGGCCTCGATCTTGCCCCTCTCACTCTGCTCGGTGTCTTCGGGGAGGGTGCTCATCCCGTGCCGCGAGTGTCACCCGCTTGCCTTCACCGACCTCCACACCGGCCCCTGCTGTGTTCGGGGGTCCTCTGGTGCGCCTCCAGCGCCGCCGTCCCCGCCGCTCCTAGGCGGCCATCATCGATCGCAGCCAGACCACGCCCCCGGTACCTAGAGTTCTTGATGAACCTACAAGTCCTATATATCCCCGCAACCAGAAGAGTCAAGCAGACGCAACGATATATTGCTTTCAAAAATCTGACATTGCAGGAAAAAGTTACAGAGTAAAACATTGCAGTTTTTTTCACCTCAATTTTAAAAAAAACAAATCAGTTGTTATTTTCTGTAGGAAACCCTTGTAGGATCTACACAAATTACACCTTGCTGAATTCAGAATTGTGTCTACTTTTCAGAAATGTTTTGGTTTCTGGGATCCAGCATTGGTTTCACACCCATTTCTGTCACTGACTGGAAGGAGGCTGAAAGCACAAAAAATCGTAAAAATGGGGTATGTCCCAGTAACATGCCAAAATTGGGTTGAAAAATTGGGTTTTCTGATTCAAGTCTGCCTGTTCCTGAAAGCTGGGAAGCTGGGGATTTTAGCACCACAAACCCTTTGTTGATGCCATTTTCAGGGAAAAAACCACAAGCCTTCTTCTGCAGACCCTTTTTCCCATTTTTTTCACTGCAATTGTAGCTAATTTCCTGGCCTCCTTCTGGGGAACCTACAAAGTCTGGGTACCTCTAGAATCCCAAGGATGTTGGAAAAAAAGGACGCAAATTTGGCGTGGGTAGCTTATGTGAACAAAAAGTTATGAGGGTCTAAGCGCGAACTGCCCCAAATAGCCAAAAAAAGGCTCAGCCCAGGAGGGGGAAAAGGGGTTATAGGAAGTGGCCAGGTCAGATGTGGCACACTGCAGATTAAATGAGCAGCAAGAAAGCAACCTATTAGTACCACCTGGATTGCTGTAGTATTCTTTTAAGAAACATTCAATAAAAAGAGGAGAAGCAAAGAAAAAAAATGGGAGCTATAAAAGAAGAAATTTCCAAAATATAGGATAAGCCAACCATCGCTAACTCTGAAGCAAACTCAATTTCAAGTAGATGTATACACATAAGAAAATGCTGCCATTTACATCGCAAGAGAGCCAATGACTGAAGCGGACTGAACTATTACCCCATGCAGCTCAATGTCTGGATAGAACAGAGTGTAAATGGCACTCAGATAGACCAGTGGCAACAGAGTTCAACCTAAGGACCTCTATCTTTCTATGTGGCTATATATTTAAATATATGGATAGATGTATTGTTTAATGATTTTTTTAATTACAAGATCTGGGCAGACAGCTAAGAAGACATACTAGTAAGAATTATTACAGTACAAATGTTCTTGCCCTAGGGTTTGTCAGAGACAGTAACCAACACCAATATACAAAAGTAATATCTGATATTTTATGTAACAAAATGCCTATCTGCAGGCTTTAATACAGAGAAATATCAACTCTTGAACTGATAATACACTCCCTACAGTGCAACTATCCTGCGTAGAGGCATAAAAGTACAAATGTATACAAAATTATAGTTGACAAAGCAGAAACACTATCTCTCCTAAGAGACCCTAACAAGGATTATTGTAGTTCATATCTTCTATCCTGATGGTTTGTTTGGATGGATCACCGACATAGAAACCCTTAACCTCTATGGTAATTTGTGAAATTTCCATTAAACAAAATACCTACTTACAGATTTTAGCACGCTGTAATAGCAATCCAACCAAATCAGCCTATTGTTTTGAACATATGCTGTTGCACAATATGTAGGTCAGGCCTAAAAGTCATAAAGTTTCATAAACAGACCAAACCTCTGAAATCTGGCATGACTTTTCCCAGTGAACCGATGAAGCCTTTACCCTTTAACATTGGTTTTACGCTTTACCCTGCACTGGCCTGTTCATGTGCTGTTGGAGGTGCTGCGTTCTTGTTGAATGAGGCTGGGCTCTAGCCAGGCAGAACTCACCACTTCCCTCAGGGGAGGGAGATTACACTCATTGTATAACCTGCTATCTAACTTATCTAAGACACTATCAGCATTAGAGTGTCATGTATGTGGTCTTGAAACTTCAAGCTCAGAGAGCTGGATAAATAAACAAAATGATAATAGCCCTGTGGAATGCAGGCAGCTTTTTTTGTGGAACCACACATCTACTGCCTAATCAAAACCTACTCCAGGCCACCAACATGTGGGTGGAGCGAATGCCCCTCTCCTTGGATCGCTTCGTAAATACTTTTTTTAGTTTTATCAGATACTGCTGAATGGCAGCTGCTCTGCCGAGCCAGGCCTATGCATGCATGTGCTACTTTTGCTCACTGTTTTAGGTTGGACACTTTCAGAGAATGACAATGTAAGTACGCTCCAAAACTGGCCTCCTGATACAGTGGAACCGTGGCAATACCTTGTGGCAAACTAGAAATGTTATCTGATTAAAAATGTGCACGTATATGAAATATTTAGAAAGATTTATTCCATGCTGACATTTAAGAAATAAACCTGATATAGGATCACTCAATAAATTCCGCTCTTAAAATTAATATTCGTCATGCCCTCTGAGTCTGACTCTGTTTATTTCTGGTATCCACCTGCTAGGACAAAGTATCACGATGACTCGCCAGATGATGCAGCCGAAGAGGAAGACATTCCACAACCAGAGGCTGGTCTTATCAGGCCTCTTGCACTTTACTTAGTACTCTTGTGTAATGTAAACAAACAAAGGTGCACCCGCGTCATACAGAAGTCTGCTATTGAGTGGATACATCGTTTTTACCGGAACTACCTGCACTTTTATCACCTCAAAAGCCAGCAGATGAGGGCAGCCTGGTCGTTTCACCTAAAAGAGCACGCCTTACTAACAGCCTCGTCAAAGACAGACCAACGCTTTGGACGTCTCGCTTGTGAATTACATAGGGGACAACAGATTGTACATGCCAGCATGACCATCCTCCACAAGGTTCCCCACAGGGCTTGACTCAAGAATGCAGAAGCTGCTTTGCTGGACAACTTTAGATTGCCAGGTTGACCGCAGGCAACCTTAGACTGCAGGGGCGGCTGGTGTTCAAGGGCTAAGGGGCTGCGCCCATAGCCTTTTCTGGCCTCTCTAGTGAAACATATATTTAATTACATGATGAAAGTAAAACATTTTCTGCACAACATTTTCCGAGTGAAAGTTGTGCACTTTGAAAAGCCCCACTGCGTCTGCGTCAGTATGTGGCTGAAAGCTGCAAAGTAGGGCTGACAGGGCTTGCCCACGCAAAGCCCTTATGTTTTCTCAGAACGCAGTGACGTCCCTGGCTTATCTCCTCCTCCACCAGAAGCCCTGATAGTAAACAGCCTGGAGCGTTTTTTGTTCAGCCCGGGTTTCTGAAAACTTCATGTCACTCCGATATTATTATCAACCCTTTCCTATTTACTCAAATGGTGGGGTGTGATCAGAAGGGTCTACCTACCAGAGGTCACATTATATTAAAAGAATGTGGCATTGCGCAAATAAAATCCCCTTTTCCTGCATTACAAGCAGTCTGTGGCAGAGAAATTGAATAAATACAATAAATAACTCCATCCAGGGCTCTCTGGGAGACAGGAGTGTAACCTGAAGATCTCAAGTCATTAATATGCCAAAGACAACCCTGCACACAAGCAAGTTGGAGCTCTATCTTTTTTACAGACAATAAGAAAAAAATCTTTTCTCTCAGCTCTCCTCTCCTTTCACTGTCTCTGTAGGTGATTTCGTCTCTCAAAGGCAGTAATGGTTCCAGTAATTTATCATGGCTAGTTATGCTCGTTTTATTTCTTCTGCAGACTAATGACGTGATATGTCATATTAAACATGTAATCCGCAGCTCAAATAAACGTGTACCTTTTATCACTGAAACTTCTTCATCCCAGCCGTCTAACATTCACTGACATAGAGCCCACTCTTTCCCACATTCCTCACGCAGTAGAAGTGGATGCAAGCATGAGTAACTTGGTGTCTTGTCTTGGGTAATGGTGTTATAATGCTAATCTTATGTTATCTTTATGGTACTGAGACCCCTTGCCACACAAACCTCCCCCACTGGGACGCCCCAGGCCCTGGCTGCAAATCGCTGGCTCCTTTAGAAGTGGAGGTCACGTTTTCCAGTTACATTTGACATTTAGGGCCAGATGTACCATGAAGGCCTTTTGCGATTCGGAAATAGCGATTTTTAAGAAATCGCTGTTTCTGACTAGCCAAATGGCATGTATCACATTTGCGAATCGGTAATAGTGATTTCTTAAAAATCGCAAATGCTATTACCGATACCGGCCCCACTCGCACCTATGGGCCTGTTGGCCTATATCTGCAAATTTTTTGCATTTCCAAAATTGCGATTTCTTAACCAGAAATCGCAATTTTGGAAATGCAAAACCCCAGGGTGCTGGGGGCCTTAGGCCCCCTCTGCTGCACCCCAAAATTATTTTTTGGGACATGTAAGGTGCACACATGCCAAAATGTACATTTTAAAAATGCATTTAAAATGCATTTTTAAATTTTTCACATGGTTACCACCAGGTTCAACCTGGTGGTAAATAGCGATTCCTAAATGCCCAAATCGCATTTAGGAATGGCTTCATACATGTGCTAAGGAATCCTTATTTGCGATTTCTTATTTAGAGAGTCGCAATTTGCGACTCTCTAAACAGGATTGCAATTTTAAGGAATCGCTATTTTAGCGATTCCTTAAAATTGCATTCAGAATGTCTTTCTTACATTCTGAACTGGCTTTTTGAATTCGCAAACGGGCATTCGCACCATTTGCGAATGCAAAAAACCTTGATACATCTGGCCCTTAGTGTAAATGTGTGTGAAGAGGATGCACAGAGGTCATAATATTTAGAAGGCAAAGGCAAAAGGAAATAAAGGGGGTGATTCTAACATTGGCGGGCGGCGGAGGCCGCCCGCCAATGTTCCCCCGACAAAATACCGCTCCGCGGTCACAAGACCGCTGAGGGTATTTTGAGATTTGCCCTGGGCTGGCGGGTGGCCGCCAAAAGGCCGCCCGCCAGCCCAGGGCAAATCTACCTTCCCACGAGGACGCCGGCTCCGTGGGAAGGTGCGACGGGTGCAGTTGCACCCGTCGCGTATTTCAGTGTCTGCTTTGCAGACACTGAAATACTTTGCGGGGCCCTCTTACGGGGGCCCCTGCAGTGCCCATGCCATTGGCATGGGCACTGCAGGGGCCCCCAGGGGCCCCGCGGCACCCCCTACCGCCATCCTGTTCATGGCGGGAGACCCGCCAGGAACAGGATGGCGGTAGGGGGTGTCAGAATCCCCATGGCGGCGGAGCGCGCTCCGCCGCCATGGAGGATTCCCCCGAGCAGCGGAAAGTCGGCGGGAGACCGCCGACTTTCCGTTTCTGACCGCGGCTGAACCACCGCGGTCAGAATGCTCGAGGGAACACCGCCAGCCTGTTGGCGGTGCTTCCGTGGTCGGTGACCCTGGCGGTCACCGGCCGCCAGGGTCAGAATGACCCCCAAAGTGCTTATATGTGAATGAGTGCAATGTATGTTTGTGGTGGTAAAATGAGGGAGATGCAGGGAGTGCAATCAGGGGAGAGTGAAAAGAGGGTGCTGAAGAGGAGAGAGGAGGTTGAAAATGTGCAGATGGATGAGATGTGAAGAGAAATAGGGCAAACATATCTAACATTAAAGAACAAATAACTGAAGGCTCTACTCCTTCCGCAGACCTCAACAATATTTAATTCATAGTCTCACAATTTCAGAATTGAAACATTTTCAATGTTAATTATTTATAACTAATCATTGTTGTTACTCATTTATCTTCCACAGCTAACAACCATTGACAAAGCCAACTGTACTGAAAGGCTTTACGTGATGTCAATTGTTGTGTTATATTTCTGGATGCAATAACATCTCATTTAGCATTTTCCCTTTTAGAAAGCCCCCACTTTTTTCATCCCACTTAAAGACCTGTCTGCACATATTTCTGTATGACTGGTTGCAGCCAGCAGTTTTGTGTGCTTCCTGATGCCTGGTTAGAAGATATTCTTCCAAAGTTGATGCTGCATGGAGTGCAAGTCAGTGGGTAAACACACACTTTAAAGGGCCTGAAGTTGTTGCAGTGTACAATTCGCACATAAAAGTAAAGGGTGAACGTATTAATGCAGTAAGATATGTGTTTAATATTTCAAGACTATACATTCCCACTGCTTTATAAACCTTGCTTTCTCACTAAATTTATTACCTTTCAAATGGACCACTTGTCAATCTTTTTTCTATTTTTTCTTAGGTGGAGGACCCACCCTGGACCCCACGTTTGTCCACTGAGCTTGCTCGCTACATAAAAGTCGTACCCAGACTATTATGCCCCCCCCACTTCCAAATGTCACCAGCCACCACTGTTAGACTGGCAGAGTGACCAGAGCTCACATGGTGGCAGTATGTCCACTCCATCAGCCGTGCTGCGGCTTGCCTGTACTTCTACCAAAGTAGTAAGCTGCCTTTTGTAGTGCTGCTGTTAGGCACCTAAATAACATGCACCTGTTTTCATGTATTAATTCTTGGAAAACCCATTTCTTGGAAGTTAGTAGCGAAAGGCTACCCTGTTCCAAGGCAGCTACTCCGTTCTGTAAATCACCAATTCCTTCATTTGTAGGTGCCTGAGTGTGCCCTGACCTTGCACCACAGTCCGGGGAGATTAGTTTATTTTATGTGCACAAGGGATACTGTAATGTAACACAACGTAAAGCAACGTCGAAGTGCTGCAGAGTGTACTTTCATGTTTTCTTCAAATTTTACTAAACATTAGAATAGTAAGTTCTATATGAACTTTGCATAAAACAAGCTACTTGTAAGTAACTGAGATGCTTAAAAACAAGGGCATATATTCTTTAGGAGGGATTTCTTGTTAAGATAGATTCAAACTGGCCATCAGTAAACAACGATAACTTCTACTGAAGATCTTTCATTCTTATGCCTTCTGCACTAATCTTGATGGCATTGATGGCTGAAAGTCGTCTTTTGAGCAGCTCTGGAGGATGCAGGACTGTATTCTATTTGCGGCAGTTGAATCATTTTAGTTTAGTAAAGGTGTCTTTCACACAAATATCATATGTGATAAGAAAGTTTGCATATTTAAGTATTATTTAGTTTTGGCCTTACCCATCTTTTATGATCCTGTAAAATTGTTTTTTTGTCGTTTCAATTTAGTTGAGCAGGTACTTTTCAACCAGATTACTATGTCTTCCCCTCGGACCTCGCTAATTACATAGAAATCACAAAAGTGCACTATTGTTCTTTCCCACAGTGTGCAGGAATCGTGCTCCATGTTTGCTAACCATCACACAAATAGGGAAAGTCTGTGCATTTTCTCATACAGTAGACAAAGATGTTCTTTGCATTTATGGTCCTTCACTGTCCCTATGTTTGCCATGGATACCTGGCAATGTATTTCTTCTCCAAAGGAGTAATATGCGTCCTCACACTTCTGCATCTTACGTATTCCTATATTAGCTGAGAGAACATGACTAACCCAACTGTTGAATGTCCTTCATGTAGCACACTTCTAAACACAAGCACCCCACCTCCCACCACAAGCATTCACACAGCGAACAGACACATGCACACACAACAACATCCACTTCTCCCAGTGTGCCCACCTCTTCCGCCTCCCTGTCTGTCCCTTCTACATCCACACCCTCATGCACTGCACCTTCAGTCACTGTTGCTGCTCCTCTTACTGCACTCACCACAATAGCAGACATCCATACATGCACCCTATACACCACACGTGCACTCACCACAACTACTGTAGTTGACACATGCAACACACTCACCAGACCTGCAGACACCCACACAACATACATCCACACTAGCTGCCTGCCTTCTCCCACTGTATCCACCCCCCTCCTCCAAAAACACACAAACGCACCAAAACACCCACTCATCACACATCCACCACACCCCAGCATACTGTCCAGTCACCTGCACCATACACCACACCACATACATCCACTGCCTCTGCCTCCACTCCCACGCCCTCATCCAGGACCACCCCAATTGCTCCGAAGAAACTTTTCCTCTCCCGTGCTGACCTCTTCCAACCCACTGGCCCACCCCGTCTTATCCCTAAGCGTGCTCACCTCCTTGCCCTTTCCACTCCTTCCACTTCACAGCCCACCTCTGTCCGCCCTTCACATTCCCGTGCCCCTTCCCCAGAGAAGGAAAAGGCCCGGGCAGAGCCTAGTCCATCTGGCTCCACCCGCTCAAAACACACACCCCCGCCTTCAAAGGACAAGCCCACACCCCCTCCACCTTCCAAATGAAAGTCCAAGGCCCACTCCAATCGCAAATCCCCACCCCCACCATCCCCCTGTCCCTGTTCCGTGAGGTGCCTGGATGCCCCTTTGTTGCCCCATTAGGTGGAGTACCATGCACTTGTGGGAGTCAGGTTGGGTCCGTTGTGGCCCATGGCACATGTAGCCATACGGACTGGCCATTGGCCCTGTTTAAAGTTTTCGGCTCTGTGAGCTTTAGTAAAATATTTCTGTGTGGCCTGTGTTTTGGCGGCACACTGTTGAACCCTGGTCTTTCGTTTCATTGTTTATGGGTGTGGGGCATTTGTATGTACTATGGTCAAGTTGGATTTGCCTTGTGTCGGGTAAGTACCTCTTGCTGTGGGGTGTATGACTTGTGCTGCTGGGAAGGGTTGGGGGGTGTACCTAGGTGGGTGCAGTGGGTGGGTATGTAACTGTGCCCTTTCCTCCCTTGTTTTGTAGGTTGCGGTACTTACCATCATCGCATTCGTCGGCTGTCTCGGTCGTGGAGGTACATGGCAAGGAGCAGGGCTGGCGTGATCTGCAGCTCTCTATCCATGTCTGCTTCGACGCATTGTGAGGGCCTCCGGTGAGTGTTTCATTGCATTTGGTTCATTTCTGCCTGGCTTTGCGTGACGGTGGTTCATTATTTGATGGGCAGGTTGGGCCTTTCCGTCGGCCTGTGGGCGGACTCTGCCGTCGTCGTCGACACTCCTCTACTGGCGGTGGGTGATCTTCTGGATGCCTGTGTTTCATTTGGTTCATTATTTGGCAGTCCGGACCGCTCCTCTGTTAGCAGTTTTAACCGCCAGCGGCGCGGTACGGACCGCTGTGTTCATAATGAGGGCCTAAATGGCCGCCATTACTGTTTATCATTAAAAATTGCTGGTGTTTTGAGAGTGAAGTAAGGATCTAAGGGGGTATGATCAAGGCATCCTGTCCCTGTAGTAATTTAGAGGTGGTGTGTAAGGCATATGGAGTGTGCTGAAAGAAAGCATGATTTTTTTTTTTATTCTGCGATCCTGCAGGACTTTCATGGGATCGTAAAAATAGAGAAGGGTCAACAAAATCTCTTTCCAGTCTACTATAAACATCTGAAACCCTAGGCAGGACTCTCACTGTAGACGTTGTTCATCATTATACCCTACTATGTTATTTTGTCACCCTGTACAATAGTCTCAGCAGAGAGGCCAGACCCTTCCCATTGTTTTCTATACATGCTTGTCTTCCTGTGAAGGGATGTTAGTGAGTAGCTGTCCACGAAGAGGTCAGTCCCTCTCCATACCCTACTATGTATTCCTGTCATCCCAGAAAGAGGTCTTAGATGAGAGGCCAGTCTCTTTCCATACTCTACTACATACACCCATAACCATGATGATAACTGTTGCTGGAGAGATCAGTCCCTCTCAACGCTCTAGTGTGCACACTCGTTATCCAAGAGAGAGGTCTCACCTAAGAAGCCAGTACCTCATCCACTGTATATACACACCATTCATCCAAGACAGAGGTCTGAGGGGAGAGGCTAGTTCCTCTCTATGTGCTACTATGCACAACTGTCGTCCAAGGGAGAGGTCTCAATGGAGAGATCAGTCCCTGCCTACACCCTACTATGCACACCTGTCATTCAAGAGGAAGGTTTCAGAGGAGAAGCCAGTCCCTCCCTACACCCTACTACGCATGACCATTATCCAATGGAAAGGACTCAGGGGAGAGGCCAGTCCCTCACCAGAAACTACAATGCACAGTTGTTTTTATAGAGTGCACACTGTGTGGAGAGGCCAGTGTCTTCTTACTCTCTAATATACACACTCCTTTTCTAAGACACAGATCTTAGCTGAGTGACCAAGGAGTATAAGCAGTGAAAGCAATCCCTCATCATGCCCTATTATGCTCATATATCACTCATCAGAGAGTTTTCAGAGGACAGTGCAGTCTCTTCCTATCCCATACTATTATGCAAAGTAATTCCTCTTGGAACGGATGTGTGTAGAAAAGATAGCTCCTATCCACCCCCTAGCATTTGCACCTTGAATATAAGATATTGCTTTATGTAAAAAAAAGTTGCTTTATGTTCCCACCTAGAAATTCACTATAAAAAACAAAGGATAAAGTAATGTTATAGGTAGATGTGATAAAAAAAGATCTGTTTTGTTTTAAAAAAAAGTTAAATAATTTGCTGAAAACAACAAAGGTTAAAGTAAAATTGTAGTTAGGTGAAGATATCAGTGACAGCATTAATGTTTTGAACTCAAAAAGCACATAAATCCATTAGTTATAGTTAGCTGCTTATGACCTCACATATTACATCACTCCAGACATGTTCTATGACATAATTTATGATATTATTGATGACACCTCAATCAACATCATTGATGACATCACTGATGGCATCACTGATGGCATCATCCAAGCTACTTTTGTATACATTACTCTATGCACGAGTGTAGCATTAGAGCTCTGTATGAGGACTCCCTCACAGCTGGTGTACGCCTGCCATCACTTCGGGAGGTGGTCATTGCAACAATACTAAAATTTGATAAACCTGCTAATCCCTGTGACTCATACCACCCGCTGTCAATGATAAACGCCGATACCAAAATATTCACTAAGCTCCTGGCCAAACGACTACTCCCCCTACTGTTGCATATTGTTAATCCGGGATTCATGCTGGGTCAATCCACAGCGCATAACCTATGCATAATGTTCACCCTCATGCACGCCATAGACCCCCAGTCAACAGATGCCACTAAGGCATTCGACTCCCCAGAATGGCTGCACTTATTTCATCTCCTCCTGTGACTTATGCTTAGCCCTCAGTTCCTGCATTTGATTTGCTTTTTATATACTTCCCCAACCGCACACCAAAACCCTGCCTTAATTGCTCGACTTTCGCCTCATTTGCGGTTACCTGCAGGACTAGGCAGGGATGTCCCCTATCCCCTGTCCTATTTGCTATAGCGATGGAGCCACTGACAGCTGGACTGCGACAGCACCACACCCACAGGAGGCTCAACTTTCCAGCCAGTCAGGTCTTGGTATCCATGTATGCAGAGGATTTTATATTGTAAGTAAAAGAACCCCAAACAAATCTGTCTCCCATAATATAAGAAGTGGTAAGGTTTGGCACATACTTTGGCATCAAATTAAACTGGGCAAAATCCACCCTATTCATCCTTATAAGTTTGTCTACCCCCTGAACTGGGCATATGGACCGGTGGACATCAGGCTCAGCCAAGACTTGGGCAAACTTTGGTGGGTAAACTATGGACGGGCCATGACCTGGCTTGAGGGGCATGTCCTGGCCTGGTCCTGACTACTTCTCTCCATGGTGGGGATGATAGCAATTGCTAAAATGGTCATCCTGCCAAAATTCCTGTAGTTCTTCCTCATTCTCCCGCTTCTGCTCACCGCACAATTTGCTCTAATTTGAACTCCTTGTATTGGGCGGGCAAGCAGCTGTGGATTGCATGGGAGACGCTTGCTCTGTCCTTTTGGCAAGGCAGCCTGAATGCTCCTGACATGTGCCTATATGCATTATGTGCACAAGTCCAATACTTACATTTTGGGCTTTATCTGCTCAGTTCCAGCCTCTTACTGGAGTGGAGGCTGATCAGGGCCCCGCCCTTTAAACACTGCTCTATATCAACCCTATAAGCCTCCCTACACTGAGATTGACATGGTGGCCTGTGTTCCCTGGGCATGAGGTGGCATGCGCTGACGTGCCAAACTCTCTTTTATGGTATCCCAATGTTTCCGCCACTGCAGGAAGAGGGTGCTAGGTGGCGAGCCCATCAGCACATCCTCTTCACTTTTTTGGTGACCTCTACCTGCTCCCCTTCTAGGTAAATGAGGGCCCGAAACCCTTGGCGCTGGATACCCTCCCCTATCATCAGCTTCGTGCTACATGCCACGCTACTCGATACATTCGCAGTGACACCCCCACACTGCATGCCCTAGAACACATATTAATGAACCCACCCTCCTGAAAATCGGTCACCTGATTACAATGCAGGATAAGGCCCAGGCATATGCCCTGGCAGCCCGCTTGGCATGGGAACTCAACTTCATCCCCCGTCACTGAAGCACAGTGGCTATATTGTTGTGACCAGATTGCAGCCTTATCGTCAAACCACAGCCTCAGGCTCACCCACTTCAAATTTCTGAATAGACTCTACCAGACCCTGGTACAGCTGTATCGTATGGGCCCGATCGAGGAAGCGTGCCACATTCTTGCACCTTGCTTGGATCTGCCTGCATGTAGCCAGCAATTGGACTGAAGTTTATGGTTCCCTTGCCCCGATCATTGGCCATTCGCTATCTCGAGCCCCACATGTGGGACTCCTGGGTAATGTCAAAAATGCCCCCCCCCCCCACCGAAGCCCAATGCCTCACTGCAATGCTATTGTTACTCGCTAAAAGGTGAGTGACTATCCATTGGAGCAAGCAGCTCGCACCAAAACTGGCGTACCGGCTACAGGATTTGGCATACTGTCAGGAACAGCTTTCTCACTATTATGAGCTCATGCCACTGTGTTCATGCCCGCAAGACATTTGAGACCCACTGGCATCTTACCTGTGGCATAGAGAACACAAGGCCACTTTGGAAACAGAGGGAACACAGCCCGATCCAGGGACAGACATCCCTGCCAACCCCACCCGCCTGAGATGATGCATCTAAGCCCGGATTGTTTGATTTCCATACATTAACTGTTGAGATAGTTGGGTTCTGCACCATCCATAAACTGCATGCCAGTTAGATCTGGATAATCCTTCAGATAAGATGTTGTCTCACCTATGCCAACTTGTGAAGCAATATAAATTGAAGTATACTGTTTTCTTTTTTAAATGCCAATAAACAAATTTAAAAAAACCTCTAATGCTACTTTAACCTTTGTGTTTTTCAGTGTATAGACACACACACACATATTTTTATATACATATATATATGTATCTATATATAGAGAGAGAGAGAGAGAGAAAAAGAGAGAGAAAGAGAGAGACAGAGAGACAGAGAGACAGAGAGAGAGAGAGAAATGTGTCCAGGCTGTTTTGACCAGTGCCCTTGCTAAGAATCAAAGAGTCCTTTTGAATTGCATGAAGGCATGACGAGTTTGGTTCTTTGTTCATCCAGTATGTCCTAACCAGCTGTCAGGAATGCAGCAATCCTCAAATCTGTTTGGGGGAACCTCTACCTACCTTTTCCTCCAGCAAGACCTGGGTCCGCCAAAATGGAAACCAGAGACTTCAATGTATTGTGCCCTTCATAAGCACACATACATCCCTGCCAGCACACGCAAATAAAAGTGTGAAGGCTCCAATGTACTGTACTGTTCACAAGCACACATATATCCTATTGTACAAGCATAACCATGTGCAGTAACTCTCATTTACTGTACCACTGCATAGGCACACATACATCCCAGCACGCATGCACAACCACTTTGCAGGCACACATGCAACCCAGCATGCACACACTGTCTGACACTGACACACAGACCAATGCAGGTGAAGAGTAAATTAAGCACACAGCCGCTGAACTTTACCAGAGTGGGCCACGAGGTGCCACTCCTGTGACACAGGTAAAAGTTCTATTCTCTCTAGTGATCACTAAACTTAAAGCACGGTATGCTACCAACACTGCACTCATGCTACTTAACTCCGGCTAAAGCAGTAGTCTTCCACCAGTTGAGGGAAGTTCCTTGGGTGCATCTTTTGGTCTTAACACGACTGCAATCCATGAGACAGGCAAAGGTCATGGCACAAACACATGATCCGTTTTCGCCCACGACCAAAAATTGTTACCAAAGATTCTGATACCAGCAATGCTTGGGCACTCAGTGCAGGGGTGCATATCCCTTACTATGCAAGAGACTTTTCTAGCCCAACACAGACAATTACTCACAGGAAGGTTTCAGACATGAGCAGAAGAGCATGCACAGACAACACTAGCTAACAAAAGACCGAGAGATACATGGCAAAACACAACCATAAGTTGATTACGGATAAAAGCAAGACAGAGATACATGTCAAAACACAACCATAAGTTGATTACGGATAAAAGCAAGACAGAGATACATGTCAAAACACAACCATAAGTTGATTACGGATAAAAGCAAGACAGTAAAGAGAAATTCCACAATATAACCAGGAACTGTCAATGAAATACAACTATATCAACTATTATGAATATAACTCAATAGATAGGTGACCCTTGATCTCTGGCAAATATTACAGAGTGCAAACTGCCTCTAGCACCACAAACTGTAAAGATTCCTAACAGCGCATTGAGCAGCTGCTTTGACCAAAGGATAACACAGACTGTTAAATCAAGTCAGATGTCACAAGGGCCCCTTAGTTTGCAAAACTATTTGAGAAAATTCTAGCAACGCATCAAGGGAATCATCAAGAAAACCATGCCTTTCTGGGAGAATTACACCCAGATTTTGGACTGGGAAGATATTCTGTTTGGTATGTCACTATATTGAGGTTGAAATATTGACCTAAAAAAATTGCATCCACTACTTTGACTACCAACATATTTTAATGATAAGTATATGGAGGGCAATGTAGATTTACTATTCTTAACTCCACATCTACTTTAGGTGAGGATACAGAGATATTCAATTAGCTGGACGCAATATTTTTGTAGGTTGATATTTTGACCACGATATAGTAAGCCACCCTTCCAACTATGAAATTAAAAGATAAGGGCTCTGGATTCAAGGAAAACTTCATTTTTCAAGAACTTGTTAGTTGATCTGTCAGGAGTAGAACAAGAGATCCTGTTTTTCTAACAAGGAGATTCAAAACGTCTCTCTAAATAGAGCTGAACAGTTCCTTACCATGACTTAGAAGGTAATGGGTGTTTACCCAGAGATTTCAAGACACCTATTATAGTGTACATACTTTGGGACATATTTATGAGAGGCTTGCGCTGTTCTTACATCACATAGTATGATGCAAGGGTGGCACAAGCTGTAAGTCATATTTAAAAAATGAAGAATTGTCATAAATGTGTTGTTTTTTAAGGTTTGCATAGGGCAAAACCTGCATTATATTGAGCTGTGTCACACATTAATTAATATGTGCAATATAGTTTACCTGCAAAATCCAACGCAAATGTAGCACAATGGTTTTTATGATTGTAGCACTGCGTCACACATTGTGTGGAAGTTCATTGCAAAGAAAGAAATGTGCCAGAATTGCTGTGCATTGTAAAACTAGACATAGGAAATGACGCAATGGCTGTGGTAAAAACAAATCACCATCACAAAACCCCATGGCAAGCTCAACTACGTCATGGAGGTCATCATACTGCAACAAGGAGTAGCTATGAGACCAACAAGCCGACAGAGAAGGAGGAAGGAACATATTTTCTTCTATGGCATATCCCTGATCTCTGGGAGGAGGAGGTCATACAGTTTTACCGGTTGAAGAGGGAGTCTATCATGGAATTGCTGGAAATGATAGGACCAAGTCTACAGACAGCAACTACAAGGACCCATACCATTCCAGTACACTTCAAATTGATGTGGGTGCTCAACATCTTGGCCTCTGGATCATTCAAAACTAAAGCTGCAAGATTGACAGCCATATCATAGTGAGCATTATCCGTCTTTCGCCTATCTATGTTGGATGCCATCATTAAACTGACCCTGCAGTACCTACTCCTCCCCAAGCATCATCAACAGCAATTGGAGATCAAGAAAGGGTTCTACAATATTGTAGGGTTCCCCCATGTGCTTGGTGCCATAGATTGCACGCATGTGCAGTTTGTGCCTCCTGTAGCCACTGTATTCATATACAGGAACTGCAAACATAATTATTCATTAGGTGTCCATGCAATAATGAACCTTCAGGGACTCTTCGTAAACGATATGGCTAAATACCTTGGAAGTGCCTATGATGCCTACATTTTCTGCCATAGTCTCATCAATGAGCGGTTCGAGAATGGCCGTTATCAGAATAGCCTACTCACAAAACAATACTTTGCCTATTTTGAAAAGAATGACTGAATAACCATCGCAGGGTCTGTGTTTGAATCATGTGTAATGTGCACCTTGTTGTAGTATGTCATTCAAACACGTAGCCAATAATGTCACCATGTGTGATTACCTTACAGATTAAGAATTTGAAGGTTGAAAAAATACATAGTGCTATGTATTGTGACCTGCCTTATTGTCTGAGCTGGCAGAATCACAAGTAGTGTAATTACACTCATAGCAAATGACAAAACAAGTACCACACAATTGGTTTGAAGCTAATATTAAATAAACAACCTCTAAAATGTGTGCAATGTGTGTGTGCAATGGTGTATCAAGGTGGGAATTTATGTTAAATCTCTTGAGTTCAAATTGCTGTACGCAAAATCTACATATCCAATGTATCTGTTTCACACATGGCAGTATATCTGTTGGCTGATTAATTTTCTAGGACCACAAATGTGAAGGGATTATCAAACAGCAATGACTGTCATGCACTTAGTGTTGGATCAAATAATGTAATAAATATATACTCAAGCCACATAAGTCACACTAAATGAGCAAATGGCAGGCAGGTAGACAGCAGCCATTGCAACATTTAAAGTCATATAATACACATTAATAATAAGGTATATTGACATCCTTAATCAAAGTAACAGAGGATTACATTTGTGCTGCAAGTTGCCTATATTTGGTGCATCTCTCTTACTCAAAGTAATTGTCACACATTGCTTACATAGGCCAATACAGAAGTCATACACTAGAAGCAAACCTAGATCACATAGTCATGAAGAAAGGGTATCACAGTGTAATTACCACAAGCAAATTGACATACTTATGAAATATGTAATATGTATGTGTCTCATGACATAGGCCTGTGTCATGGATTGCAGCTTGGTTGGACCAAGAGGGCCATCCACAAGCCTTCCTCCATAGTTGTATGCAACTGTGTCAGCTGTAGTAAAACAGAGCAAACATGGGAGTGTCAGCATACTGTGCAGTGATCAGTAGCAGTGAACATGCCCATTCAACGCTGGGCCACTGCAGTGAGGCCTACTGGCTTACTTACTTCCTCTAAAATTCTGCTGCTGCGTGTTCCACTCACATCTTACCAACATCATGTTGACTTGGATCTGTGTGAGTGTGAGTAAATCATGTGCAGGATGCATGTGCATGTGCAAGACATACACAACACATAGGTTGACGTGGCACAATGTGCACATTGTCAATGCGTGTGTGCTGGTAGTGTGTGTTCAAAGCGACACACTGTATTACACTACAAAGGTATTGTAGTACAGAACAGCGTGCGCACAATGAGGGGCATATTTATGAGGAAGTTTGCATCATTTTTGGATTCGCGCAATGTGATACATGCACAAAGCAAACCCCAAATGCAAATATGAAGGCAGGCAAGGCCACTTTGCATGGCCCTGAGTGACTCCATAAATCTGGATTAGAGAAACATAGCGCAAATCATTGTATTGCCTTAGTCTGCTTTAAGACACCCCTTTCTGCACAAAAACACTCCTGCATGCAAGGGAGGCACCTTTGTACCACGGTGCAAGGGTGCCTGCGTTGCTGCTAGTCTGCCAAAATGCCACTAGTGCAGGGACAAAAGTATGAGTGCACAGTAGCAAAATTGAGACAGGGCATTCCTCCCCTTTTTGGCAGCACAGCACAGTGCAGCGTAGTGCAGCAAAGTGTGTTGCTACATTAGCCTGCATGTCAGTTAGCTAATATATGGTCTCTAGTTTCAACTCACCCTGTAGTTGTTCCTGGTCCTCCACTTCCGCACTGTTGTGTTTTTCCACTGTAACAACCAACTCGGTTGGTATGATGGATGCCACTTGCTCCTTCAATAGATCCAACTCCTCCTGGACATCAGGTCCTCCTCCGGTCCTCAGGACTGCCTTAAGGTTCCTATCTAGTTTTAATTTGGACCTGCTCTGATAATCATGCCACCTCTTCTTGCACTACAGAATGCTCCTCTTTGCTTGTGCAACTCAGTTGACGTTGTCCTCTACGGATTGCCAAATGGCCTCTTTCCTCCTTAATGATAATTTTGTGGTGACAAAAAGGAGATGTTCATTTTTTGTCACCTCACTTAATATCTGGTCCTCCTCCTCACGGAAATTGGACTTTATCTTCCTCGTCCCCAGGGATGCTGGCAAGTCATCATATTATGGCAGACGGCAGGTCAGAAATGGGGTGGGAGAAGAAGCTCACTCTAGAGAGGCCACTATGGCCCTCGAGTATATTGGTAGACTCGAATGGACTGGAAGGTTTCAAGAAATGGGACAACTTGGGAATCTCCAATTTAGGCAATATATGAGGGGCAGGGGCAGAAGGGACCTTCCTACCTGAAGAATTACAAACCCATCTTGAAACAATGGATAATGAGAGACAAATGGCCAGGATCAAGCATGTACTAACTAAATACAAAGACAAACGCCAAGCGGTTCAGGAAGAGTCAACAGTGGAGTACAAGGTTTTGGTGGCAACCCCTTCACAAACATGCCATCTCACTAATGTACATGACACTTATAAATAACCACCTTTGGATGCTCAATGTGCTCAAAAAACTGGTGGGAACCGGACCCTGAGGTTCTGGAGCAGCAGGATTAAGTTAATCCATGTAGGTACACAAAAGGTGTGGTAATCAAAGCAAGATTTCAAGTAGTGCAGCTTAGGCTATTACACTGCACATAAAAGTGCAAGAACTAGGGGCCAGATGTAGGAAACTTTTGCGAGTCGCAAATGGCCCGATTCGCAATTTGCGACCCCGCAAAATTGGAAATGGGATGCAAAAATCCCATTTCCGACTCGCAAAATGCGACGCGAGCCATTACCGACTCGCATAAATAGCGACCCCATTTTGCGACCCGCTAATAGGAAGTCGCAATTTGCGAGTCGCAAACCAAATGCAATAGCCACTCGCAAATTGCGACTAGTCGCAAAAAGCCCATTTTGCACTTCCAATATACCACTAACTCAGAGCAGGTGGTAACCAGAACCAAAGTATAAAAGGAGACCCAGAAGGCATCTGGGTTACTCAAGATGGTGGAGATATATGTGATAGGAATGAGGAGGAGAGCCCACGCCGCACAGCAGAGGAGGAGGAGGAGGAGCCAGAGACAGGAGAAGATATACAGAACCAGGCAGACACTTTTCCAACAAACTGAGGAGGAGATTTATGATAAATATAGACTCAGCAGTGCAGCAATACTAGATTTAATAGATTTACTCAATCCGTAGCTACAACGCCAGACTGTGCGCGGCTGCGCCATCCCTACGCATGTGCAAGTGCTATGCTCACTGCACCTCTTGGCCTCGGGTAGCTATCAGGGGGTCATTGCTGTGGCAGGTGGGGTATCCCAAAGTTCACTCTCACGGTTCTTTAGGGGATTCCTAGATGCCTTACTCACACACATGTCCAGATTCATATACCTACCCAGGAATGAGGCAGAAATTAACAGCACCAAGTTGGAATTCTACAGGATTGTCAAATTCCCCCATGTCATAGGGTGTGTGGACTGGACACATATACAAATATGCCCTCCTGCAAACCTGGAATATCTGTTCCGCAATAGGAAGTGTACCCACTCACTGAACATACAGGTGGTATGTGACGCCCATTATGTCATCACTGACATGGTAGCCAAATTCCCAGGGAGTACACATGACTCGTACATTTTCAGGCACAGTGGGATACACCAACGCCTAGAACGTGGGGAGTTTGGAGACGGATACCTCCTAGGTATAGCTGAATACACCTTGCAGACATACACACAGGTCAATGTGGAACCCATCTATGCCCAGCTAACATTGTACATTTCGTGCCAAACAGGTGACAGTGCATATGCACTACGACCATGGATACTGACCCCGTACTTAACACCCAGCAATGAGACAGAGAGGCGATACAACAGTGCACATAGGAGGACCAGAAATATCATCGAAAGGACCTTTGGACTGCTGAAGGCAAGATTCAGATGCCTCCACAGAAGTGGAGGTGCCCTCCAGTCCACCCCAAAAACAGCTTTCAAGATTGTTGGCGCATGCGCTATCCTGCACAACATTGCCACCAGACGTGGGCTACCTCTCACCCCAGAAGACCCAGATTCGGAGGATGAAGAGCAAGAGCTACCACATCGCCATCATGGGGATAGAAGCATTGCAAATTAAGGCAGACTGAGATGGGACCACATTGTAAACCAATACTTTGGAAGGTACGTACTAACTGTTACCACACTAACTAATGTCACACACAAAGAGTCCAGGTGTGAAGTGGAACTAACAAGTGATTTTGTGCACCAAAAAAAACTATATACATTGACAACAGTTCAGGGGCTGTAACAGTCCACCTGGCATTAGGACACATTGACCTCATGTGTCTCTACCCCAGGACAGTGTGGAGCTCATATTCTACGCCGGCCTCGGCCAGCATGGCTGGTACCTGGTGTCTCAACAGTGCCCTGCCTTGCGCTTCCACTGCGCAACACCCTGGTGTCACTGGCTGAGACACTGCTGATGGTGGAGCCCTCCTCGCTATCCTGCGGCATGTCAGCTGCGCCCCCTAGCCACCTGCTGTGCCTCCATGATATCAACGGCGTGGCTGAGACGTCCCAGTCCACGTGCCACATCACTGGCAAAGTGGCCCATGTCTACTTGGAGGCTGACCGTGTGCCTTAAAAGGCCAGTAGTGTTCACAGCCAGCCTGACTATGGAAGCAGACATTCGGTCCAGCCGGTGCATTAGCTGCCTGTCACGACGCCTTGCACCCTCTCTCTCTGTTATGAGTTCCGCCACCAGTTGTCTCATGGAGAGTGCAAGGGCGCCCACATGTGTGTTCAGTTGTTACAGCTCTGTGTGTACCAGCTGCATACCACTGCTTTGGTTTTGCTCCATGCGCCTTATTGCCCCTGAAATTCTCCGTATCTCCTGTGTTTGCAGGCGCTGACCCCGTAGGAGTGCGGCCTCGGCGTGCGACATGGAGGCATCCCCTGACTCAGCCTGCGGCTCTGGTGGTACATTTACACGTCGCCTGCGACGCAGTCGAGGCTCCGTGTCATCTACAGTGGCACTGTGGCTGGGACCAGGTGCTGGCTCACTCACCAGTATGGCAACTGGTGCATCCTGAGGGGACTGTGTGTTGGTGGTGCAGGTCTCTGTGGTGGCTGGTCCTGTCTCGTCTGCAGGCTGGTGGCTGATCTGTGGCCCCTGGATGCTTTGGTTGGCAGGGGTGTCGTGTGGGAGACCTGTGGGACATAGGGAACACACTGTCAGTATCTACCATCTGTTATCAACTTCCTAATAAACTGTTGCCTATCAACTGCCTACTTGACTACATTGCCCATAATGCACCATTCTGGGTGTTGCTACTCTGAAATGGAGCTATTTCGGTTGTGCATGCTACTGTGTACAAGGTGGGTGGGGGTATGGCATATTTGGGTGTACATGCATGTCTCATGGTACTCACCGGTTGATGGTCCTGGCTCTGAAGTATCCAGCTCTCCCATCCCTCACACTGCCTCTGGCTCCAGGGTCTCCTCAACTCTTTCCTCCAGGGGTGTGGGTGGTGGTATTGTGGACGGTCCCCCTCCAGTGCCCCTCATCTCTCGGAGCCGCTCTGCCACCCTCTCCTTGGTCCGGGAGCGCAGGTCATACCACCTTTTTTTAAATTCTTCTATGCTCCGGTGGCTGACACACCTTGTCTTGGATGTCTTCCCAGATTCTTCTCTTCTCCACCTCTGGCACAGTGAGGGCTGCCCTCCCAAAAAGTTGGTCATGGTGCTGGCAGCACTCCTCTGTCAGCACCTCCAGCTCTTTCTCTGCAAATTTCAGTTTGCGCTTCCTTGGTGTCTCAGCCATGGTAGCTGCTGTTCTCTCTGTTTGCAATGTAGCAGTTGAAAATGGGTGTGGTCCTCCCATCTCCCAGGTGTATTTGTAAACTTCCTGGCTGTGATGTCATCATCAAGAGCCAGGAAGTGTTTTCCAGAGTGTTCTGCTGCACCTGCATTCAATTTGCAGCACAGTCGCAATTTGCGACACCCACTCGCAAATTGCGTGTTCGTTTTTAGCGCAGTCGCAAAAAGCGACCTCGCAAACAGTGGACTCGCAATCTGCGGTGCGACTTCATTTGCAAGTCACAAATTGAAGTCGCGTTTTCTTCTTGGATACCATTTAGCGAGTCGGAAATTGCGAGTCGCTAAATTTTTCCTACCTACATCTGGCCTAAGGTTGCTAAAAATGGGAAGGGCGGAAAATGATAGGTGCCTTAATAGGATGCCATCAGGCTGGTTCACACACTCTGGTGTTGTCCGCAAATAAAACAATTTTGGTCTAAGGTTGGTCTTCAGTTTGTGATGCTATTGGAGAGAAGACCGACCCAAATGCACACTTACTGAAGCACTCCTCGGGATATGGAGAGACCCCAGGCTATCAAAAATACTCAGTTGTTCTGTAACACAGCATTAATGGTGGAAAGAAGAGACGTTGTGAGACTTTGGAGGTCTGTTCTGTCCCTTGAACAATGAGTCATTAATATGGGCAGGTGTATGCAGGCTGATGAAACAATGAGTAAAGTCGGAGATGCCAACAGAAATTTGTCACAACTTGGACCTCATGTAGAGAATTTAGGGGAATAAATGAATGGTCTCCAAATGGGTCAGGGAGCTAGTTAAAAGACCAACCGATGAACTCTGCTATGCCAGTAAAGCGAAGGAATAGGGAGGTGACAGAGGGAGGCCTACGGTTAAATGTCAGCAATGAATTTGAATTCAATTTCAATTCAATTGTATTTATTGTTTATGTTTTGGAACTCAGCCGAAATCCACATAAAGAATACAACAGTACACCCTTAAAACATCATCAATACAACATTATAAAAACGTTTCCAGCAGAGCACATTTACAAAAAATACATATAGCTACGATAGTGAGGTGTTTTGTTTCATCCATTTAATATTAGGTTACAAAAATCCATGGACATATCCATCAAAAAGCCCAAATCTGGATAAAGAACAAGTATAGTGTGATACTCTCATAAAAATGCTAAAGCTTACAATGTGCAAGTACACAATATCAATACAAAGTACAGTACTTTATGTGCAATGGCCTAAATAGTGCAAATGCGCAAAGCAGTCTAATTGAGACAAATAATGTGCAAATGTGCCAAAAAAAAATACAAAACACAATACACTCTTTGTTTTAGGCTTTAGTTGTCTTTTCATCCGATTAGAGGTATCTAATATAATGTCTTGGATATAATTAAAATCCCCTCCAATAATAAAGGGGCCCGAGGCACTCATTGATATATTAAAGAGTTGCACTTGTGGCTCTACCTCATCCATGATTGGCCCATAATAATTAACCAAATTGATTGGAACTCATGATTGTATGACTTTGAGCCAGATCCACCTCCCCTTAAGATCTCTAATTACCTCTTTTATAGTACAATCAACTATGTTACTCAAGTATATTGCCACCCCTCTCACTGCCAACCCAGACGATTTGAATAAAGCTACTGAGTACTGTTTTGGGATATATATTTTGGGGCTATTACTTTTTAGATGGGTTTCCTGAAAATAAATGACTTCAGGATTGAATGATATCAACCATTTTAACATTGCCTTATATTTCTGCCTATTTGAAATTCCATTTGCATTGCAGGAAATAATCTTAAGCTTCACCATATCTTTTAGTTAGCTTGATAGTTGCCTTTTTCCGCCAGCCATACCTAGTGTCTGCTACCTTGTGGGAAAACCTGAATTTTCTCAACCTTTTAGTCCCCCCCACATGCAGCCCATCACTCCAACCCAGAGCCCACCCCATCCCTCTCCTTCCTGTCTGAGTGATTTGAACTTGAGGCCCTCCCCCTAGGGTCTTTGAGAGCACTCCCCTCCCCTAATCCCACTCAGTGATTCTGCCCTGCCAAATTACCCTTCTGTGGTGCCTTGACATAGCACCGTTAAGGCCAAAGCGTCCTGGAGGCATCATGGTCTTTTCCTTTTTTTGGACGCTACCAGTACCACTACCAGTAGATTGTTTTTTCTACTGGTACCACTCCTTCGATACATTACTACACATGAGAAAAAAAGAAAAAAAACCTTGTGTGTTTATCCCTCAATCAATCTTTCTACATCCACCTTCCATCTGTAGCTCGGATTAATTTCAGAAACGACTAGACTGCTCAACTTTCCTATCCGGCACCTCACCTTCTCAAACGAGCTAACAGATAGATATCAACTTTTAAAGCTTAGTACAATGTTTTTTACACACCCCCTCCCATCTGCGCTCCGGATATAATCTGGAAACGTTTTCGCAGCCTCCACGCTTTGGAATATATCAGCATGTCCTTTATGTATAATTTTCAATTTTGATTGCTGGACCAGACCAGCTGGTGCCCCTATATTCTGAAAAACCGGAATCAGCTCTTTGAACTCTCGGCTTCTGCGCTCTGCAGGTGCAGACATATCAAAGAAGATTTTAAATGAGTACTCTCCCGGAGTTGCAAAGGTCCTTGGTTTAAAGGTCAATGAGAGAATTATTTCTTTGATGCGATGATCTCCAAAGTTGACCACTATCGTGAGTGGATATTTTTCACTACGGGGTGAACTGCTGGGACTCGATGGGCATGTGTAATGGTAAGATCCGTCTTACTGTTGGCTGGGCCCATTAGAACATACTGTTTGATCAAGTCTTTAATTAATTTAATAATCGTCTGACCAGTCTCACTCCCTTCCGGTATTCCTGTGACCCTTAAGTTAGAGTGGCGGGAGCGATTCTCAGCATCGTTGAGCTTGATCTGCAAGTCGGCCAGTTCAGCTTGATATCTGACAATTGATGCTTCCATGAGGGATCCACTGTCCTCTAGGTCTGATACCCGCTGTTCGACTTCCTGAACACGAGTATTCAATTGCTGCATATTGTTGTTGATGAGACTGAGCTGGGCTTCTGTCCTATGATTTGCTTCCTCCTTGAATATAATAACAAGTGATTTTCAGGTAGTGGACCCTTGGCGAAAATAATACCCAGCAGCCACTCAATATACTTGCTTTTCACAGCGTTATAAAACTGCCTCACGGATAGACTTTTTTCTAATATCTCGTAAGCTGAAGAGGACTGGATCACATGTATGGCTAATGCTTTTTCTGAACATTGAGAGGTCATGTCGACTATAGAACTAAAGGCAGCTAGCAAGGAGAGACCCAGATGGCAATTCGCTAGATCTTTACTTAGTAATCAGCAGTGGGTCATAGATATGAGAAAATTCCTACAGGAGTTCTTTCAGCTCAACCTGAATTCCGCATCTTTGTTCAATGTATGGGAGGCCTTAAAAGCTACAGCCAGGGGTCAAATTATTTCTGTTAAAGTATTGCAGACTCGACAGCGACAGATTGAAATTATAAAATCTCAGATGGCAATAGACAAGGCGACAGATGAATAGATGAAAGCAGGGGGCAGGTAGCGGCAAGGTGTAATTTCAATCTAACTAAAGCAAAGTTAAAAGATTTTTTCTTTTCTGAAGAAGTAACTAGCAAGAGGGCCTACCAGCAGTAGGTTTCTGAAGAAAGTCAGCAAATAGGTAAATACTTGGCTTGGGCCACTCGCATAAAACACGAAAAGCAGATAATACATCAAATTTGTGATCCTGAGACAAGTACAACCGTTGTTCAGGAGAAGGATATTGCTCAGGTATTCATGTTCCATTACTCTAGAATTTTGGAGATTGATTATGCAGTTTCACTTTCACAGTTAGACCAGTATCATAAGCCAGTTACGCTACCAAGACTGCTGGTAAAGTTAAATGCTGTTAAATGTTTAAAACGACATAGCGCAGAAAATTATGCCCTCTGAGATTAAGGGAGCTATCCAGAAAATGCCAAGTGCAAAAGCTTGTGGTGGGGATGGATTCCCAATAGAATTCTACAAAACCTTTTGTGAAGACCTAGTGCCGTTTTTAACAAAATTATATAATGCAATACTCGAGGGCGTAGAAATACCTTTGACACTTAAAGAATCAATGATGGTCTGTTTTTTAAAAACATATAAAAATCCACTGAAACCAGATACATTCCGCCCAGTTAGCTTGCTGAATGCAGATTATAAAATCTTAACAAAGGTCTGGGCCATCAGGATCACACCGGTTGCGCAACAATTAATACATAAAGACCAAAACGGTTTTGTAGCCAGCAGACTGATATCATCCGACACAAATTTTCTAATACAGGCAATCGAGTACTTTTCGGTCAATTTAATCCATGTGGTATTGATAATGCTAGGCGCAGAGAAAGCCTTTGATCTAGTAAACTGGGAAGCCTTGTTATATAGTCTGACCAAATTCGGTTTCACCCTGCAATTTACATCAATGATAAGGCAGCTGTATCATGGTGCCTGTGCTAGAATTGTTATTAACTTGAAGGTCAGGGGCACAACCCAGATTAAATGAGGCTCTAGACAGGGGTGTCCTCTCTCCTCTATACTCTTTGACTTTTTATTTGAACCTCTGGTTCATATAATACGCAGCTCGAATGTAATTATGTCGCCTTTAGAAGCTATGCCAAAAATTAAGCTCTTCGCTGACTACATCATTTTATGTTTAAAACCAGAGATCGAAAACATGCTAAGAGTGCTAGATAGAATTAACGAGTTTATGCAAATAGGGGGCTACAAGATTAACGAAAGCAAAACAGAGTTTCTCCTATTCAACCAGGAATAGAGACTCTTCCTTATGTCTTGCAACAGCAAGGTAATTAATCCAAACCCATCAGGTATTTGGGAGTCTATGTTGCAAAGAGTTATGGGCATTAGTTTAGCCTCAACTATACTAGGATGCTTGCAAAACTACAAACACTTTTGGACAGATGGATGGTTCTCCTGTTGACTCTGAGAGGGAGAATCTCCTTAATTAAGATGTCAGTGCTTCCGCTTTTTCTTTTTTCATTCAATAATGTACCAATAAGGATAAATAGCTCTTATTTTCACAAACTGGATTCCATGATACGAAGTTTCATACGGAGGAAAAAAGCCCCAAGGGTGGGCCTCTCAGTCATACAGCTAAAGAAAAAACAAGGGGACCTGGCACTCCCTAATTTTTAAGTTTATTATCAGGATGCATTGCAGGA
This sequence comes from Pleurodeles waltl, assembly GCF_031143425.1. NCBI lineage: Eukaryota > Metazoa > Chordata > Amphibia > Caudata > Salamandridae > Pleurodeles > Pleurodeles waltl. The sequence continues at coordinate 496,180,786 of NC_090451.1, read as the reverse complement.
CATGTTGGCACGATACTTGGACAACAGAGAAACCCTGGAAATATTTCTAGTTAATAAGTCTCCCAGCATTTATTAAAACCGCTAAACTTCCAAAAAACCTGATACAAATATATTTGCGATCTTAGTAAAAGAGCAGAGATTTTTAGCAAAGCAGATCAAATATCGTCAGGCTATATCTATCTACAGTTACAGGAGTGTAAATACTTCGGTCTACACCTTCCTGAAACTGTGATAACCCAATGGAATAGTACAGGGTTTAAAGAGATAAGGGATTTTTCCTAAGAGGTAGATACATCACTTGGGAGGAGGTCGAAACTAGGCTGGAAAATATGGCAACTAGACTCTTTTGGAGTTTTTTTCAGATCTCCCATTTTCTTAGTGCCAGTATGCTCAGGGCAAGTACACAAGAACGCCCGATATGGAGAGCTATAATCAGGAGTAAAGTATCCGGTACAGGGAACTGGTATAGAATGGTAGCTGATCAACCTGCCTCTGAAATAATCATAGACTTGAGGGATAAAGTCCTCAGTACAACACAATGTGTAATATCAAACGAAGATTGGAGAATGATTTCATTGAGGGCAGCTAAATATAAGAGAATGTCTTTTCTCTCCAGATGGATGGCTTATTACAATCCTGAGACAGTACATAAAATGTTTCCATCAATTCCCGATCAATGCTTTTGCTGCCATCAGCAGGGGCAGGGAAACTGGCGCCATATTTTTTTAGACTGCCCCAAATTAACTTTTTTGGGGTTGGTAATTAATACTCCAGTTTTGGCGGACTCAAACGATTCCTACAATGCAGAACTGGTGGAACAAAATGTTAGAAACCAAGAAAAATGAGGAAGCATACTCAAAATGTGTCAGGGGTATAAAAAGGTTTACAGTTATATGGCAGTATTTAGTGGAATAGTAGGCCAAGTAAAAGGGAAGTCATGAGTCGTAGTAAAGGACTGTTTGTTAATAAGGTGTTTACACCATTCAAAATTATTGTAACCTGGATGTGTTTATATATCGGGAATGATTAAGGGATATTTTTTTAATGCTTGGCTGATTCTATAATCAAGGCGAACATAGCAAATATTATCGACAAATATAATCAATCAACCAACATGAAGGGATTAGAGGAGGACATTGCGATGCCACCAGCCGAAGAGGGAAAATTGATCATTATTGCTTAATGCTACTTGGGTATAATTCCTGTTTTATTTTTGTATATCTATACTTGAACTAAAAATAAAATTAAAAAACCACAAAAAAAACCACAATACACTCTAGATTAAAGTACAAAAGATTTAAAAAGGTGCAAATATGCAGGTAAAGTGCTATAGGGACAAGTAACTGTAAGACTGAAAATGCAGTTTTGTCAACTAAAATAGTGAAATGTATTATTACCAAATAAATTATCAAACATCCAGCTTAACTCATAGCATAGAAAGTGCTAATAGAACATGCAATTTCATAACAAAGTTTGTGATTCTCTGCAAACCAGGTAAGGTTCTTAGAGCTATTGCATATATACATAAAAAATTTAAACATTTAAAACATTTTAATTTTTGTGTGCAAGTCATTTCAGTTGGGGGGAAGGTAATAAACAATGTTGAGCCTCAACTACTGAAGTTATATTATGTAGATTGGACTCATAAAGTGGCGAACTGCAAAATGAAGATGAGGGCAAACAAAAATCACATAATTTATGTCTTGAACATGATTAAGGCAAAGATCACAGAACATCTCATCCTTTGAAATACATTGCCATTTTCTTGTGACAACTCGTAGTGGTAACAAGTTTAGCCTTAATAACAGGATTACATCATGTGGGATATTCCATAAAAGATAGGGATGGGGTTCTTTACAGATGCTACTTTCTATTATAATCTCATTCCTGGCATACTGCAGACAAAGCAAAATATCCCTTTTGCTACTCACTATGTACAGTGATTTTTTTTTAATCAAGTTTTTAAAAAAAGACTTTGGAAATGGTAAATCCCCACCCTGGACAATCTCAAACATTTCCAGAGCTTTTATATAAGTAGAATAAAGTGCACTTCTTTCGTTCAAGCTATTGAAAATTTCAAGTTTTAATGCAGCTTGAATAGAACCCATTTTGCTACCCAACAAACTGTTCTCCCACTACAGTTCAGCTGCCATATCGAGCACAATGATAGAGTGTAACTCAAATTCAAACCAAAAAACAGGTGGGGAAGCCAAAGATTTCAAATTACAAATTTGGTGCCATATGCGCACCCTCTGCTTTCTCACAAAACAGACAAATGCAGTACATTCATCACTTCACAGGCATAACTCAGGGTGGGCAGGATTTTTGTCTTGTAACTCGATAGAACATGTCTAAAGTGCCTTTGCCTGCAACACTTATGAAATCTGTGGATAGCAGGGGCATGGGACAATGTCTTACTTCTACAATGATGTACATGATCTTTTTGAATCAATTGCTTAAGAAGATTCTACCAAGGTAAGAATATCTATTTCCATTTTGGAACTCTCCAAAAACCAATTAAGGTTTTGCCTGATTCTGACCCCTTCATTCTAAAGATCATGACTTTACTCTTAGATATGTTTATTTTTTTTAAAGTGTTCCTCTGCATCTTTTTCCAACGCACAAAGACATCCTTGAAGGCCTATTGGGGTTAGTTCCAACAAAATAACATCACCTGCGTAAACAAGAGAACCAAAAATCATTAGACCACGTTTAGGAGGATTCCCTCTTTATTACACCATCTCTGCAAGGCAATTCATGAGTATAAAGCGTGAAGAGAAGAGGTGCAAGACGGCCTCCCTGCTTTAAGCCAGTATGCATCACAACTCTTCTTGACAAACCTTGGTTCCCTCCCATAAAAATCTGAGTTCAGGTGGATGAATGCAGGGCAATTATTAACCTCAAAGATGAGTGTGTATCCCTAATGCTGACAGTTTTCTCCACAGGGTCCCGAGGTCAACCCTGTTGAATGCTGTGGAGAAATTGATAAAAGCGGAATACATGGGTATGCCGTTAGAGGGAGAGGCCTTTGATTTTTTTTTTACATAAGGGTACGATGATACTTCCTTCCAAGGGACATGGAATATCACTGGACAGGTAACAGTACTGGAACAATGGGCATAAGAAGGCAGACCATAAAGAAGCCTCATGTTTAATAAGTGCTATCAAGAATTCATCAGGGCCCATGGCGTCTAAAGTTCTTGCACCTTTAAAGAATCCCTTGATCTCCATGCAAGAAGGCAGGCCATTTAACTCCATAGAATCTACTTCAACACTTAAAACAAACTGGCCACTGCTACTTGAGTCACAGGCATATAATTGAGAAATATACTATGTCCACACATCATTCTATATCAGGATGGCCTGGGCTGTGACTCTAGAATCCTAGTATTGGGCTATTAAAGCCCAACATTTATGTGGATTATAGGAATTTTGGCGGCTTCCTTCAGATTGATCCATTTCCTATCCTCCTCCTTTCTACATTCTGCCACCTTCAGTCTAATTCTTTTATGCTTCAGGCGATTGATTTCCCTCTGTCCCATGATTGAACAGGTTTAAATTGCTTTTGTGATTTACCTTTTTTACTGCCCAAGAGATCTTAATGGGTGATTTAGGTTTCTTACCTCAATCTTTACTTCCAAAGGTTCAGAAGATGATCAGCTGCTTTTCAAACCAGGAAATGGGATCATCTAATGACAAATCGAAGAGGGCCCAAGCTTGATATTTTAATACTTTGGCCCAAACTCTTTATGTTATCATGTGATCATAAAGTGGGCCCAGTTGATTAATTTTAGACAACACTGTCCTTCCCTGAGTTCCAAGAATCAAGATCCTTAAGCTCTAAATTAAAGGACACAGAAAGAATACTGTGATCACCTAAATAACTCCTCAAAATCTGCAACTATCAGCAAACACTGAACATTTGATGGGACACTACCAATGTAGCCAATTAAAGATTGACCACGCGTGGAATGAAACATATAGGCAGCAAAAGAGACTTCACGGAATCTAACATTCAGGAGCACAAATTCATATAGTCTCAAACTTTCAAGGAAGCATAAACCCCGCCTATCTACTCTACCTTTTTCAGGTAAAATCGCATCAGAGATACACTAAACCTCATCTATTGCGATATTACAAAAGAAAGGTTATACAGGTTGAGTTTGATACTTTAGCATAAAAGTCCCCTACAATTATAATCAAGGGGCATTCCTCCAAAAGACTGATGTTATGAACAAATGAGAACACGGAGTCAACTAGGATGTCCAGAGGCTTTCCAGGGTAGATATATGTGAGTTTACAAGCACAAAACATGACAACTTTCCACTCTCTTAGACACTGCTAACTTTAAGAAAGGCAAAACACATATTGGTTTCCAAGTGATGGTATTTTGTTTTAGTAAAATAGCAATTCCTTCCCTGGCGTAGCCTTTTACAGAAGGTTTTGCTACACAGGAAAAATCAAAACAATTCTCATCTGTGAAGTCAGTACAGACCCATGTTTGCTGGAGACATGTAATCAACAGCTTATGGTACTGCATAGTTCAGTTTCAAACTGGATTGACCTAGTACTGTCATATTCCTTACATTTCATTTCTTTTTCCTCTTTCCCTTAGAACGTTTTACCTTTGGGACTCCCTGAGGTGGCCCCTACCCCCTGTGGGGCCCCCTTACAGGACACCATAGGAGAATCAACAAAAGAACGAACGTCAGGGGAAGAGCACCACCAGGTAGAATTACCCCTTTATTAAAAATTGGAAAGACAGGTAAGGTTTTTCCCATCAACTGGGCCTCTGGTTCATCCTGGTTACAACCCTGAAATAAATATTTTAATGAATACATATTGTCCTCCACCTGTTTTGCTCTAGAGTTTATATTTTAAATTTCTTTTGACCCAACATTGACCATATTATTGACTTGGGTGACCTGACATTTCAACTCTTTTACCTGCTGTCCCTGCATTTGACATAAACCAGAGGAGATAAGGGGCCTGATTACAACTTTGGAGGAGGTGTTAATCCGTCCCAAAAGTGACGGTAAAGTGACGGATTTACCACCATCCGTATTACGAGTCCATTATATCCTATGGAACTCGTAATACGGCTGGTGGTATATCCGGCACATTTGGGACGGAGTAACACCTCCTCCAAAGTTGTAATCAGGCCCAAGGTGTTGAACCCCCAAAAGAATTGAAGACAACACATGATCAGAATTGGAAACCGATTAATACAACAAAGATAGACTAGAAGATAAAACGTTCTGAATACAAAACCCACCTTCTCTTTCCAGGTTAAATGGCAGCACAATCCCTTGCACCATTGAGGAAATTAATGATTTACAATTCATTGAGTTCACTGAATTCAGCAAGGCTGAATAGACACCCCAAGGAAGGGGTACTAGTATACAAAGCAGGAAGAAATGGGCAGCTAGGCAAATATTGCAAGGCCTGGCCCAAATCACCCCCACTTATCCCTCACCATGAGACAGTGGACGATTTCAGATATGTCTTTCTCAGCCAATTCTTATAATTAAAAAAACCTATGTTTGGCAGAATAAAGTCCTCCACAAACAATGAGACCCTCGCTATGCACCTCACTACAGGACCCAGTAAAAGCTTCTGTGTGAGATGTGTTTTTTAAAACTGAAGAGACATCTAGTCCAAAGTGAGAAACTGTAGGATCTACCTGAGCATAACTTAAGTCCAGCCCCTGGATGCCAGGTGGGCTACTTGCACAGTTTAAAACAAGAAGCAGCATTGCAGCCTTTATTACCACAGAGTCCAACTCACGATCACTAAGTGGTACGATTTCCCTGGCAACAGCCTCTACATCTGCTAAGCAAGGAGATCCACATAGTGGACTTAACTTTGATGAAGGGAGAGAACTTTGGTGAACTTGAGTTCCCTAGCATGTAAGAGCACATTTAGAGGGTGAAGGGCCCAGGAGCACATCAAAAACTTGATCTATACCAGTAGCTGTCTCTTTTTTTCTCTCCTCTTTACCACTCATTAATAAAAGCTTGAAATTGAAGGGTAGGACTTCAGGTGAGAAAAATGAGACTTCTTCCAATAAATTGATTTTTTTAATTACAGGAGATTATTGGGTGGATTAGTTGCAGCAATGAAACAACCAGAATGCAGTTTCTTAATCTAATTTTAACAAGGCCAACTGAGAGAAAGATAAAACACACCAACCACACTGAAACTGGGATGGAGGGGACAGCAATCCCCACCATCCCTGGTCTTTGTGTGCCAGCTAGGAATTCTTCGCAACTGACTATGCTGTACTAATGCTGTACAGGAGTCAAAAAGTCACTCGCAACTATGCTCGCTGCTAACTAAGCACTAATCACTCAAAAAAGCTATCCAAAATAGGAAAAAGATAAGCACTGACAATAACTCCCTAAGTAATAAAAGGAAAAGGGGCAAAGTAGGAGCACACAGGGCAACCTCACAAGCCACACACAGGCCAGCTGGGCCGGCTACATGAGGCCCGGATTCTCTTTCCTCAACAGCTGACTAGCGCCTCTGCACTCTCCCTCACACTTCTTACCACCAGAAATGCAGATTACAAACACAACACCTTGCCTACTAGGGAGCTGAAGCCTAAGGACTGGGTTGGATCCTGGAAGCTGATTTTGGAAGTTCATTCTGATGATAATTCTGCCTAACATGACACAATGACCACAGAACAAACGACGATTGATGTCCATCAGAGTTTTCAGCAGAATTTCCAAATCTCTTAGAGAGTAAAATACAGAGAAGACTAGGGAGCAGACAGAACAGGTGTCTCCAACCATTTCTGTAGTAAAATCTGCTTATGTTCAATGCAAATCATCCAGAGCTACGAATATTATTAGAATTTTAATACTGACCACATCAGACAAGTTTACATGTTTGTTTTAAATATACACCTTTCAGTTTTAGACTGGGCTACACACTGGAGAGCTATGGGTAGCTCAACAGCTAATAGTAGCTCACAAGCTACTCATTAGAGACACCTGGAATAGAACCACACACGACAGGCCGAGGTTTGAGGAGTCAGAAGCCCCCAACAGTAGCCAAATGGACTGCACAACAGAAAGCAGGCCAAGTTTACAATCAAGATCCACTTCTAGAGGCAAAGGCTTTAACCTACCAAGCTGGGCAAGTTAGGCAAGTTGGCAAGTACTGTGCAAATATTATTACAGGTGGTGGTTCAGATGCTGGTAGCTGGTGCCGGTTGTTGGCGCTGTACTTTCTGCAACTGGGTCACCAACTTAACATCAGACTGCCACCCACAAGCTGCAACCAGGCCATCAGTTGACTGTCATAGCAAACTCAGCCTCAACCTCTTCTCTCTCCCTGGGCCTTGTACAACCATGCACCTCCAACCCAACCTTCCCACTGGAGCAACACCCCAACCCAACTCACCCCGACTCCACGACATGAGAGAAGGGTGCTGCTGTGGATGGGTCAAATGGCTTTGCGGGCACAGTGCAACTGCAGCAACAAAGGGAAGGTGATGAAGAGGCAAGAATGCCACAGAGATCACAGCAGGTACACCCCGACCCCGGCCGCTTCCATAGACAACAGACTCTCTGCTGCAGTCTACCCATTCACTCACTGCTAACCCTGCCACAGCAGACAGGAACCTCAGGTGGCTGGTGCTATGGGTTTCAGCTGCTTTTGCCAACTGAGCGGTTGTAGCGGGATGAGAGGCAGCAGGGTCTCCCAGCTTTACTTCTTCACGTCTCCGCGTCCCCTCTAGGCGGCTGTCTCTTCTCCACGTCTCCTCCTTGCTGCGTAGTATGTAGCATGTAGCCTTTGTGTAGCCTTTGTGTTTGCGTTCCCTAAGTCGTCCTTAGCTGCTATAATTGCAAGAATAATGCAATTTGTTTACTTATCTGACACATGGGGGCAATTGCCAGCCCTGACATGATGATACCAGTGTACCTTGGAAATTTTAGTTTTTTCCACTTTTGTTTGAAAGCAAATGTAAGAAATTAGATTATTGGCTGAGTGGGGTGTTAGTTCTGCTCAACTAACAGCCACAATCCCTGGAAGAGTGAAAAATAAAAAGTAACAAAATTAACCTGTGCTTAAGTCTGTTAGCTTGGCACAAAAGCAGTCAGGCTTAACTTAGAGGCAATGTGTAAAGTATTTATGCAGCATGCAAACAGTAATAAAGTAAAAGCACAACATAAAGAAAATCCCACACTAATTTAGAAAATGATTTTAATAAGTTTTTTACACCAAAATGAAAGAAATGCAATCAGTAGTCCAGAGTTGTGGCTGACGACAGTTCCATCATGAGGCCGGATACCTCTTCTGCGAAGGACATCTAAACAGAATTTGCTGCTGCAAAGGATGTAGGGGAGGGTTCGGTGAAGTCAGGCTGACCAGCGATGCACCAAGGGTGGATAGACAGACATGCACGGACATCCTAAGGATATTGGGGGCCTTGGCCCAAAAGTATTTTGAGGGCCCCTGTTCGGTGCTTTGAATTTATGATCTGATTTCAGCTCTTTCATGCCCTCTTTGGCTAGGTCACTGACAGTGCACAGGCACAAATGTCCGCATTTTAATGTGTTTACATCTAATATTAAGGACTAGTGATGTGTGTTTTCAATATTGTAACACAGCAGCAGTTCACGAGTATTACTTCAAATAATGTCTGTGACACCCTCCCATTTCTCATATTTGAGCTCCTGATTTGAGCTAAAAGAAATATTTTTAAGTGTTGCATTATACATAAACACATCATTACTCTGCAAAATATCTGTAATAGAGTCTCACACATCACCCGAATTAAAAATAAATTAAAGGAAGACTGTAGTTAAAACAATATGTTTAAGAATTATTCAGGCTCATCATGGCAAAACACTGTAGAACAGAGCTGGCTCTATCAGGGGGACCCTTGAAAGAGTGGGGACTTGGGCCAGAGCCCACTTTGCCCATACCTTGAAACATCTCTGTGAACATTGGCAGTTTTTAGACAAACGTTTTCTAAATCCTACGTTTTGGAATTTGCTCTCTGGGCACCTTTGATACAACATCCAAGGGTCCACTTGGAGGGCTAGGGGTCACTCAGACTGGGTTCAAGATGGTTAGAGCCTTTTATGTCCCATAGGGCTCAGATCAGGAGGCCAGCCAATTAGCTATTGGGGTCCTGGTTTCAAGAAATAGGACAAGGCTCAAGTAGCAGGGCAGGCCTTCGAGAGTTGAAGGCAGGCTTTAGGCAGCATAGCAATCCTTCCTGGTGCAGCAAAGCAGTCTTCTGAAGTACACAGCAGGTAACAGCTGGCAGTCCTCTGAGTGAGAAGTTTTCCACATGACAGGAAAGTGAACTGAAGAGTGAGTCTAAGGGTCCTATTTTTATTCCTGGGGCCTTCTGTGAAGTAGGAGAAGTTTCTAGACAATTCCCCTTGAACTGCTTAGAGTCTCCTGCTGCTCATGGCCTGGCTCCAGCCTGGCTGCCTGAACAATGAAGTGGTGTGAAGTCCTTTGTGTGAAGGCAGGGCACAGCCTATTGATTTGCAAGTTGGTCTGTGCCCAGCTCCGCCCCCCTCCACCCATCCAGCCAGTGATGGCCCGTTCAAGCACACCTAATCCCTCTATTGTGTGGCTGTCTGGGAGGAATAAACAAAGTCCAACTGCCAACTACACCCAGTCATGTGACCCAGGAGCAGGCTGCAGGCATGAAGTAGCTAGGACAGGAAAATGCTGACTTTCTCAACATAGCATCTTCAAAATTATTACTTAAAATCTGACTTTACTATTAAAGAGGACTTTAAATTACAATTTCTTAGACACCAAACATGAATTTCCTACCTGCTTTTAATCCAAAATTAGCACTGTTAAATGTAGTAAGGCAATCAACTGTTATCCTACAGGAGAGGCAGCCCTCACAGTAGTTAAAAAACAAAACCAAGGAGTTTTTCACTTCCAGGATATGTAAAACTTAAAAGTGCATACACAACCTTTTAATTACAATGCACCCTGCCAAGTGGACTACCTAGGTCCTAACTTATATGTAATAAATGGGGAGTATAAAGTTTGGCAAGAGGGTTATTTTGCCAAGTTGAATTGGTAGTTTAAAAAAGCGTTCAAGCTACAACAGCAGACCTGGGGCATGTTTTAAGCGGCTACTTAAGGGGGTGGCACAATGAGCACTGCAGACCCACTAGTGCATTTAATTTTCAGGCCCTGGGAATATGGTATACCACTTTACTAGGGATTTGTCAGTAAATTCAAAATGCCAATTACTTGTAAGCCAATTTTACCATGTTTAAGGGTGTGAGCACATGCACTTTAGCATTGGTTAGTATTGTAAAGCACACAGCGTCCTAAAGCCAGCAAAAACTAATTCAGAAGAATAGGAGGGTGAAGGCAAAAGGTTTAGGTGAAGACCACCTTAAGGCTGACAGAGCTAACAACCAATAAAACAAATAAAAAAATAAAATAATAAATAACCTGGTCACATATTCCCTTTATTAACCGGAAATGTTATGTTTAAAATAAATAAAAATGACATCCCAAGTTTCCATCTCTCCTTTAAAAAATGCAACAAGCCTTTCTTAACACAATGAAGCAGCAGAAAATAGGCCTGTCTTTTTTTCTAAACCAATACAGACCTCTCATACCGTTTTTGAGGGCAAAATCAACCTTTCACTCACCTACATAAAGGAACATGTCAAAGGACTCCTATATCAACAATGTGTTGTGTGTAACAGAGGGAGCGCTCTCTCTCCTGGTAGTGCGATGACTAACCAGACATTTAAAGGCGGATCCAGAATGGGTGGTTGATTAGATATCCTCTTTTATCCACTGTCCTCAATTCCTGTAAGACACTCCGCTACAACTAGGAGGAGAAGTGACCCTGTGTCACATGAGAAACAAGCATTGGCAATGCCAATGGATCTGGCTTTAAATGAATGTTGCATGGCAATGTGAAGCACTAAAAGTAAATAGCACATAAATAGATCTGTATTTGTGCGGAATCAACAAACTGTAGAATAATATTGGTGTAGGTTAAAAAGTCAGGCAACAGTTGCACTGTAAAGCTGGACCTAAAAATCTATGTAGGTTAATGACTGCCCTCCTCCCATCTGTGCACTTGCCAAGTAAAAGCAAAATAAATTATCTATTGATCTAAGACACTTCAATAGCATTCCAATGTCTTGTGTGCTCCCTGAAAGTTCAACCTTAGGCAGGTGGAAAAAGAAACAAAATATTCATTGCTACATGAAGGACAAATACTTTTTTTTTCTAGACTCACATGGCATTTGCGCAATCAAAACATGTATTCCTGGCTCCCAACATATGGGCGGAGCCAAAGCCCCTCTCTAGTGATGCTCACATAATTGTCTGGCAAAAGCTGCGCTGTCAAGCCAGACCATAAAAAACTGTCTCATCGGAGCCAGACTCAAACAAGATATCAGTATGTGTTCAGCCTTTATCAAGAAATCCACATCATAGGTCAAGGCGAGGGATGAATTAGTTAAGGTGAAACTTGCTTTGATTTCTGCTGAAAGAAAGACACGTAATGGAGACGCAATGCCTTGCAGTACAAAGAAGGAGATGAGGAAGTGGTCCCAGAAAGTAATGTGTTGAGTATAAAATGCTGCAAAAGTCAGCCCACAGTACTTATTATCATTATGGTGGATAGTAACAGAAACAGGCCCATATTTATACCCTTTAAGGTGCAAAGCAGCGCAGCAAGTCACCTTGTTGTGCTGCCTTGCATCAAAGGGACAGGGCAGGAATGCACAGTATTTATACAATACGGCACATTCCTGTCCTTTCCGCCTGGGCAGGTGCCCTCTTGGCCGCCTAGCGCCCAAAGCAGGCAGGATTGTTTTTGTGCAGGAAGGGACACCTTCCTTCACAAAAACAATCTTGAGAGGCTTTGTCCTCTTTTTTTGTGTGCTGCAGAATCCTGAGAGGCTTTTTCCTCTTTATGTGTGCTGCAGCATGCAGCACACATAGAAAGAGGAAACAATAAGGAGAAATAAACCTATTACTCTTTAGTACGCCTCTCCTGAGAAGGAGTATCGTTTTGGCGGATTTTCACATTTACAAGTTCTTGGATTTCTGGGAATGTGTCAAAATCCATAGATGTTGCATGGGAACACCCACTGCATTACATTGCTCGAGATTTATGAAGCTACTCAGGGACACGCAAGGTGGCCTTGCGTGGCTTCATAAATCTCACTTAAGTTCTGCGTCGCTCTTGCCCCACGTTGTGGGAAAGGAAACAGGGGACGAGCTTCTGGGGGTGCGTTTGGTGTGTTGCACCCCCCCTAATAAATTTATTTTCTGGACAATATTCGGGTATATATGCTTTCTGTTGGGTATAATGATGAGGCAGTCGAATTTCACAAGACATTTTTACATAAACACCAAAAAGAATGCACACACACACACTCTCTCTCTCTCTCTCTGCTGCGAAAGTTGAAAAAAAGTTATTTTTGTTTTACAAAATATTGTGTTTGCTTCACGTAGTACCCCTGCCAATCTGTATTAGTCTCTCTTTCCACTGCCCCTTTAGGTCCTCTCATGTGCCCTGCTCATGGTATGATGTTTTTTTACACTGTACTCCTGAGTCATTGTTGGGAAATCGGAAGCTCACACCCCACTAGTCTTACTAACGAAGCTACGCCCCTGGGTGCAAGATCGACGCGAACAAGGCCATACATATGACCCACAGTTTTTGAGAGAGTGCTGGCAAAAGAAACATTACAGAAGGATAGAATCAGCTGCATTGAGCATTAACCCACTGTGCCAACTTACTGTCTCATATTGATATCCTCCCACAAATTATTCTGAGCACCCACCCTTTCTACCCTCTCTTTGCCATTCTCCCACCACCCTATCTCTCTCTTGTTCTCTTCTTCCCTCCACTTTAAACAGGTATTTAATGGTCATGATTCCCCCTTTAATGGTGGTGGGAGCTGGGCTGGAGCCAGACTGTACTTATGCCCACAGCCCCTGCCCGAGAGATCTAATGTTTCACAAGTCCAAACCCACAGGCAAAAAAACTGGGCCTGGTGTTCTTACAACCACACTTGTAATGAGGGTGTAAGGGTGGTACTGGTGTGGGAAGCAATGCTCAGGTCTCTTCTGAATCTTTTCAGAGTGTTGTGGGCAAAGGAGTTAAGGAATGAATTTAAGTTTCCAATTCTGTGAAGACCATTAGATATAAGTGATTCAATAGGGCAATGGTATCTTGCTTGCAAACTTCTTGGGTATTAAATGCCACCAATAGGTTGTCGATATACTAGACCAGCACTGAGTTACAGGGCATGACCAAAGACTTGGAGATCTGAGAGGAGGAACTCTCGGTTAGCACCATGCCAAAACACTACTGCTGAACCGAAATGCAAAGAGGAACTGTCTATCCTTGTGCAAAGGTATGAAAAAGACAGACAGGCACAAATTAGTGACAGTGAACCACTCAGCCGGACATGGACCCTGGAATAAAATCACAGCATGATTCGGTACCACAGGACCACATGGGATAACAATTTTCCTCAAATCTTGAACAATGCGGTATTTACCACTAGGCTTCTGGTGGCCCATAATAGGTGAGTTATATGGACTCCCTCTTATCTCTTATCTCATCTCATGCCTTTGCCTCACAGAGACTCAGAGGATCAGGCTTTGACCCAGAGCAAGGCATACAGTAAAGCAAAAAGGGAAGGAATAGAAAGTTAGGAAAACAGTGACACAGGGAGAAAACAGGGATGAAAAAGAGCAGACAAGAGTGAGGTAAAGAGACAGAAAGTGTAGGGTGCTTTAAGAGATGCAAGAAGAGGAATCAACACCAGGAAGCAATGTATTCAGCGACCTGACTGGCCATTTAACAATGTAGGTTACAGGCTCCTAAGCAAAACATTGGGTTGTTTAACGTATGTATTTTGTTCACAAATCAAGCACTAGACCCACTATAGATTAAGACAATATTCAGAGTGAGAGTGTAACCTTGTTACCTTATTAAGATTACACTGAAAACCAAATTGCCTCCAGGTTCTTCCTGGAGGAAACTTAAATAACAATGAGGAGCTAAATAAGGATCTAAAAGGATAGGTATTTGATTTATTTCTCAAGGTCATACTCTGTACTGCTCCGATCGGACATGATATTCCAGAAATGGGACCGCTGTACCAACAAATAATATGCTCCACAAATTTTTTGTTGAACGGTCAAGTATATCTGCATCAGTAATACACAGTGTACAAGTAGGCAAATTCACCTCTATCAGTAAAACAACATTTTATTACTATATTGAAAAGGAATTAGGAACCAGTTGAACATCTTATGGGTATTACCTGGTGGAGAGTGCAGTTTCTCAACTACAGGGTGATAGAATCTTATGTTTTCATACCCGGGATCAACAAGAAGTGGTTCTTGGAAAGTCCCACATAAAGAAAACTAGTGTAACCAAGGGTGGAATTAAACTTTTGTGCTGATGAAGGTAAAGAGCTACAGGACAGCTGACTATTGTATTGACTCAGACATTAAGGGACATGGCCAAATATACAAACACAACTCTCAGAACTCTGACCTTAAATATTGGTGTATTAGTGTATGCAAAATAAATGGGTTTCAAGAGTCACCCACTGTTGTTGTCTGAGGATCTAAACTCCTATAGAAGAAATTTGGGGGGAAGGGGTGCTAATACTCAGCTCTTAGAATTAATGACCCCAGCACCTTTAATTTAGAAATCAGAGCTGGAGACCAGCCCTCAATTCTTGGGACTCCTGATTTCTAGGATTATTAGAACATACCACAATATTTTTAGAAAAGGTAACTCTTCTATCTTGTACCACCCATATAAGCACCTGATTCACCTGTTGAATGTATGCTAATTAACTCTGAAGACCCTCCAAAAGCACGGCAACAGAATTTGTGACTCAGCTCACCACAGATAGTCACAGCAATATTGCATAACATACTAAGGGGCAGATTTATGGAAAGTGCCACTTTCCCTGCACCCCTTAGCACCCTCCTACCGCCACCATGTGTGCGCAGTAATTAAAATATGGCGCACCATGGCGCAGGGTAGGAGGCAATAGTGTCATTTTTTAATGACGCTATTGAGGTACTCTGCAGGAGTAGCGCCAAAATATTGGTGCTACTCCTGCAGAGTATATAGGGACTCATTCTGAAGAATGGAAGCCCCCTTTTAATGTCTGCTATTGAGCAGGCGTTTAAAGTGCCGTAATAAATGGAGCAAGGAAATCCCATAGATTTCCCTGCACCATTTTACCGGCTACCCTAACGGGGGGAACACCCCTTTCATATATTATGCCTGGAGCAGGCATAATGTAGCGCAAAGGGTTACAGGGTGGTGCAATGCATGCATTGTGCCACCTTAAATACAGCGCGGGATTCTGGCCTCGTTGGGCCACATTAACGTCAAAATAAATGACGTTAATGTGGCTCAAAGTGGCGCTAGGGGCCTATAAATATGCCCTAAAAGACCTGATTTATGAAATGTTAGTGCCTCCCTAGAATCATTTTTTTACAAAAAAGCGGTGCAGTTTGTGCCACTTTTGCATCAACAAATGACGCTAAGGCGGCGCTAACTTTTCATTAATCAGGCTCTAAGATCAGTGTATGTGACGCATTCTTTGTCATCTAAATCTCTCACACCAGTGATTCCACTTCCACGCACACACACTCTTTCTCACTCTCGCAAACACGCACACTCTCTAGATTGGAAGGTCACCTGCCTGAGCCCACACAATGCCCTCTTTCTGTTTCCATTATGCCTCCTGGCCTGTCCGGATCATAAAATAAAATGTTCAGTTTGGAACTCACAACACACCATGGAGTGTTTTTTTAAGTGAATAACAGAAGCCAATGTTGAGACCATCCAACTCGATGACAGTCTTTTCAATAACCCAGAAAGATGAACGATGAGTCAACAAATTTGTGGCCGTAATTATAGGCCCCTAGCACCACAGAAGCATCACTTTTAGTGACGCTCCTGTGGTGCTAACCACAGCGCTGTATTTACAAGGCGGCGTTAAGCAACTTTTGGTGGCATAACGCCACCTTGTAAATACAGCCTCTTTCCACACAGCACTGTGCGTCGAAGGGGCGTGAAATGGGTGTTGCTGTGGGCGTGCCACAGCAACCCCCTTTGCATTTTGACGCTGCCCCAGATTTATGAAATCTTGTAAACCTGATGATTCATGATAGTTTTATTGCTTTGCAAGGACATGGACACGCATTGAATCTGGAGCAGAAATAACGAGTCCGGACAATTCTCAGAATAAATGGTTTAACAAGGTTTATTAAAAGAGCAGAATATAAGTTCTCAGAGAAACACAAGTTCAAAAAACTAAAATATTCCAACATGTAAAAGTGTTTTAGGCAGTGCTTAATTTGTAACTAAAAATGTGTGGGTGCCCAAACCTCTCCTCTTAAATTCGCGGCTGCTGCAATTACATGTGCGAGCACGGAATACTGAGGCATCGTAATCCTGAGGCCTTCTCGGGCCTCTTTAGTCCATTTACAGCCACCCCCTGCCCCTTCAGCTCACTCTTGCAGCTTTCTGCTTTCTCCCATTGTGACACTTTTTCATTTTTCTTTACAAGGAGGTGCAATGCCACTTTTTTTGCTTTACGCCTCCTTGTAAATATGGCCCCCTCAGACGCAGTTTTCTGCATCAGAGGGGCGTGCAATGGGTGCTGCAGTGGGTTTTCCCCTGCAACATCCATTGCTTTTGACGCTGCCCCAGATTCACGAGTAATCATAAACCTGTGGCAGCGCCTAAGACTAATGTCAAAACGAGGAGGAATACTTTTATCACTTTTGTGATGCTAAGGCGGCGCTAAGGTGGCCTTTTCCACGCACCACATTTACAAAGTAGTGCAATGTATGCATTGAGCCACTTTGTAACCCTTTGCGCCACATTCTGGGAGGACTGCAAAAATGACGCAACAAAATCTACAACATTTCGTTGCACCATGTTTAGCGTCATTTTTAACGCCTGGTGGAAGCAAGCGTTAAAAAGAGACATCCATTGTAACCAATGGGCCTCCTTTCACTTTGCTCTACTAACATCAAACTTTTTGATGCAAGTGGAGCAAAGCCCCACAATAGCACCAAAAATGTTGACACTTTTGTTCCTAATACCGCCTTTGTGCACCGTATCATAAATACGGTGCACACATGGTGGCATTAGGGGGTGCATGAAAATTGGCGCTGCACTGGATGCAGTGCCACTTTTCTTTAATTCGGTCCTAATTTTGCCTGAAGACGATCGAGCTTTGGTTCAAGGGATGATTTTTTAATGCATAGACGGGAAAATGCTGATTTGCTGCGTTTTTCATTTTCACAGTTGCTTCTGCAAAGCTCTTAAGAGGTAAAATGTCACTGGATTCGAATTATAAATTCTTCTATTCTTTCCACATGCTTCCCTTAAATTTTGCAATGACAACGGTTACTTGTCCACGGCTCGAATATCCTAGTAGCCGGATACCTACTTTAGAAATATCGGTATAAATAAGACAATTTAAAAAGGCAACGCAAAGCCAGTAGATCTCTGCAGTGAAATCTATTGGCTTTGCCAATTCTTTATTTTTGTGTAAGATAGTCCCTGTGATTGTGGGAGCATCCATGGGGGCCGCCTTCAAACGGATTTGTTCAAAGATGAGAAACGCATTAAAGAATTGTGCGCATCAATGGAAGACATCTTTGAACGCATTGTAATATCTCTACAAAGCCATTTAAAAATGGTGACTACACATATCTGTGGCGGTCATATTTGAATTAGTTATTTAAAATACTATAGACCCATCTGCCAGTGCCTGCCATGCATGCACGGGCACTCAGGACCGGTCTACTTTAAGTGGAGAAAATCCATTTCAATATGGAAGCGCGCCAATAGTAAAGCAGTAAAGCAGGAAAACTGTGAAGAACTTGCAAAATAAAGCAGTTGGGGAAGAGAGTGACAAGAGTGAGGGGCAGGTGAGCAATGGAGGAGCAGGGAACGGATGGGAAAAACAACAGGGAATGAGACAGAGCTGGGGGAGACGGAAAGCAACACAGAGAGCAAGGGTGGGGGCACATTGAAGAGTGAAGGAGCACATAGGGATAAACCAAGAAAACACATGCACGCCCTTGAAGTGCTTAAATAAAGATAACAAAGTAGTACTCTGAATGCAAAAGATGTAATAAGTGGAAGTTTACTAGTCAACCAATCAGAAGACTTTGAATTCCGAATGCTACTGGTTGGATCAATCACAAGACTAGGGAAGAAAGTAATCGAATCAAGAGGACAACAACTGAAATAGACAACAAAGCCATACAATCAGGAGCAGGGGCTTGCATCAAAACCCACTCTGTGTATGTTGTTAGCTATGGGTCTGGCCAAGAGACAGCTAATTTTGCTGTAGTCGAGACCTAAACATGCGGTCTGGTTTGCAAAGTTATTTTTAAACTGTCTCTCTCTTCATTTCACACTTACTACATCACTCACCCACAGGTTAAAAAACTCACCCACTCTCCCACCCCCACCTACTCCACATGGTTAATCTTTCCAGTCCAGATTGTTCAGTGACAAAACATTATGCCACCCTGTCAAATAGTTCATGAGTGGCTTAAATAATAGTATAATATTGTGTGACATTTTAACATTCCAGATATTCCCTACATGACCATTATTCTCCCACATAAGACTGTACATAAAAGCCATGGGATTGTTATCAAAGGAAGCTTGGAAGATAGCTCAGTTGAGAATTAAATATTATTATTTCATTATTTTATGCACTGGAATTATTATCAAAGACTTTTTTTGGATGGGGATTTAATAATTTGTTTATACTTCAAAGTTTACCTATAAGATCTTCACAGTTCCAAAATTCCAAGCAAACCTAATGCAGAGGTGCTAGATGCTGCCGAACAACAAGGGAAAGTATACAAAATCGCAGCGGGTGGGCTGCTTGACTTATTCTCAGCCCCTGGTAATTACTCAGAAGCACGTCCCAGTCCATTGTTTTTTGCCCACAAGGCCACCTCAGATTAGACCCAGCCATATGCAAATCAGCCTTGATCCTTCTCCAACAGCCCAGCCAAACTGCTTATGGGTGGGTCCAAAATGAATTGACATGGTGTGCAAAATAATGATGGCCTCAGATGTGGTCCCGGTAATTAGCATTGGCTGAGATTAATTCAAACATTCCATCCATCATTTTTTGCATACTTCAGTGCAGTGGCGTAAGCGTAATGGGTATGACCAGATGTGTGTCCCATGCTCACTGTGCCACTAGAACAAAGCTATGCCCGACCGAAGAGCTTCAGTCAGGGCGAATCCGGTATTGGGTTGCTTGTGTTCTGATTCAGGGAGGACCTGGTCTGCCAGTGTTGGCTGAATTGTTGTCATTGGAACAGGGTCACAACTGATTTACATATCACTGGGTCCAAACCGAGGTGGTGGGGTGTGTCCAAAATAACCATAGACTGGAATGCGGCCCGAGTAATTTCCAATGACGGAGGTTCATTCAAACATTCAATCCATCCATTTTTTATATATTTGACTACAAAAGAAAGCAGGCAGCCAAAATCTCTTGAAGCCAAAACAATTTGCTTAATTAGTTAGTTTTGTCTATGACATTCATTGTAACTTTAAATCTACTTGAATATTATCTCATTGCTTTAATCCAAACCAAACCACTGGGGAGAAGCTGTGGGCCTCCCGACATCACAATATTACTTGACCTTTAAAAAATAGCTTCACCTTCCAGTACCTTTGTTACATTACTAGTCAAAAATGTAAACTCCCAGAAAAAGACTGGGACATTGCGTCAGCAACATACAGGAATAGCAATTTAGAAGTATTTGCAAATATTGCGCATGGTAATTGCATTCTGTGACAAAATTCTTATTATCTCTTGATCTCCACAGTAATCACTTCTTTTCTGCCTTGTATGTGTAATCTGCATATTCTGTAGCCACTCCTGTCCTTGAATTAAAAATATTATATTTGCGTTTGCTTCAGCCTGGGTTTGGGGTATGAAGGGAACTACTAGGAAGAAAGGAGTACGATATCTGGCTGAGACAGTAAGGGACACAGCACAACAATGGTCACTGATTACATTTGCACCAGTCCTGGAATCTGCATAACATGCATATAGATAAGTAGGCAAGCCAAGGTTTCATGTGTAGATACGTGGTGTGTGGGTTGCATGGATCCTATTGGGGTGTATTTGGTGTTCTGCATTAGTCCCAGAAATGTAGCCCCCATTGTGTCACTGACAACATGCACTGCAGCTGAGTCTGCTAGTGTCAGGTGGGTTTGTGCCTTAGTAGAAGCTAGAGTAGGAGTTGTGTCAAGCTATATGGATGAAAAAGTGGCAATGTCCTTTTTGGAAGAAAACAATCCCATTTGGGTGACAGTGCCATAAAGTGCTGCACTCACAAGAGAAACCCCACTCCTTTTAGGGCAATAAACAATAATAGCAAGCACAACTGTTTAACACAAGGAGTGCTAGACCTTGGGAAAAGCCCTGCCATCCAAAGAGGAAACGTTTTTCCAAAGACAAACCGTATAGAACGAAAGTATCAGCACTGTACCTATTGTAAGTGAATGCCAAAAAAACAAGGTAGGACCACCCTAGGTTGAGAAAAAACAATAACAATAGAACAATAAAAGAAAGGATATTGAATAGATATTGTGTAGTTAAATCGATATGAAAAAAGGTTATGCTAGACCTGGCATCCTTAGTGAGGTTTTCCACCTAAGATTTTGCCTTCTAATCTCCTGTTTTGCTGACTTAGTATTTACTGGGTTTAAGTTTCAGCACACTTTACAGCTGCTAACCAATGCTAAAGTGCATATGCATTCTCCTTAAAAATGGTAGAACTGGCTTATACGCCAACTTACCATTTACTCCACAAATCAGATAATTGCTGTTATCACCCAACTCTAAATGTGTTTCTTAATCCTGTTGTTTGCAGAGGCACCTCTTTAGATGTTAAAGTTTGGTGAATTTCCACAAAAGTCAATTTTTGTGACTGTGTGCAAGAGTTTGCATGGTCACACACCAGTAAGATCATTTTCTCCTGATGCATAGTTATTATCTCAGCTGAATGAAAATTCAAGCTTCAAATTAATCCAGCCACCAGCACCTCTCAATTCCTCATATTAATCTTGGCCTGGACTGGTTCTTTGCCTAATCTCTAATCTGCCTATATCATCTTGTCTCAGTCTTGCTCTAGGTACTAGGGTTTATTTGTGACTACTGGCCAGTGAATTTGTTAGTGTTGGAAAATGGGTTATTGGTAGGGCAGGTAGGTACCTACACCTAGCAACAAGCCACCAACCTCCACATAGGTACAGTTAGGTCTCAGTAAATTAATCCCAGCTCAACCCTTGGTAGCTTGGTAACGAGCGTCAAGGCTTAATTTAGGAGACAAAGTGTAAAGCATTCAAATATCACAAAACAGTATTTAAATAAAACACAGGAAACAGTTTAAAAATCCAAAACCAATTTATAAAAATAGTTTATATTTTTATCTTTAAAATGACACAAAAACGATTAAAATCGGTTCAGGGGAACCGGAGATATGAATTTTTAAAGAATTATTACTTTTCTAGCGCTTAGAAACAAAAAGCGCCAATCGGGTCATCTGGTTGCACCTCGACCGGGGCAAAGTCAAACTTTCAGGCCAACCGCGATGGAGCCCTGTTCGGCTACAGGTCGCGGGAGGCCTCGGTTAAAAAGTTACCTTCTGACTTAGTCTTTATTTTGAAGTTTTTCTTCACCGGGACGAACCTGCCAGTTGAATCCGACCTCCTGGAGCCCTTGTCCGGATACGCGATGTGGGTTTCCTCGGTGGAGACTATTACCTTCGGACTTAGTCGTTTTTTCGAGATGAAAATCCTTCGACCGGGGTAAACCTGGATCTTGATCCGACGTCCATGGAGCCCTTCTCGGATACGATGGCTGGGAGGTCCCGGTCAACTTTTTACGTTCGGACTTAGTCTCTTTTTTGGATGTTTTTCTTTACCGGGACGAACCACGAAGTCAGGCCGGGTCGCGGTTGAGGCAAGCCGGCTAGAATTTCCGCGGCGGGTCGGTCCCTCTCTGGAGCTTTTTTCCAAAAATTCTCAAATCTTTTCCAAACTTCTGGGGCTTCACCCAGATGTTCTTTTAAGGTTCTTTTGGGGTCCACAACTCACCCCAAGGGTCCAGAAGTTCTGTGATGGTCCTTGGGGGGTGCGGACTTCAACTCCCAGAATGCACCTGGCGCAAACTCCTTTTTGGCCACTGGACAGCGGTCAGCTGGTCGCTTTCTTCAGGAGTTGGTGCAGGGGACTCTGGTTTAGCAATTTTTCACCTGTAGCAAACAGGGAGTCCCTCCTTGAACCAGTTGAAGCCAGGCAAAGTCCTTCTTGTGGTGAAGCCCAAGTGTGCAGCTGGTGCAGTCCTTCTGAGTGCAGGGTCCAGGTGCAGGCCAGGGGTCCAGCAGGGCAGTCCTTCTTCTTCTTTAGTTCCTTTCTTGTTGAATTCTGGAGGGGATCTCAGGCGTGGGTGCAGGTCTGCCAGTTTTATCCTTGCTCCTGGGTGAAAAGCAGGGGGGCCCTGGTTCTCCAATCAGGGACAGGGTCGTCCCCCTGTGATGACCACTTCCTGGGAAGTGTGGCAAAAATCCATCCCAGAAGGCAACAGTCTCTAAAAATCCAACATGGATGAATCTGATTTTTGGAGGTTACATCTGGCTGAGCCCACCCACTGGTGTGGCTAAAAATCATAAACACACCCCTCTCCTGCCCTCTCCTAATCTAATCAAGGGGGCACCTAATTGTCTGGGGTTGCAGGATGTGGGGGTGTTGCTGGGTGCTGCAAATGTCCTTCTCTGCCTTTGAAGACCAGTTTGGCAGCCCTCCCCCTTCCTGCCTCACCATCTGCTGAGGGGAGATTCTCTCCCCCAAGCACATTCCTTTGTGTGAAGCCTGGCCACTTCACACCTCATCAAGGCAGCCTGGCAGAAGCTGCTGCAGGCTGGCCAATCAGAGCACAGCAGCAAAAACAATGCAGAGCTGAAATTGGCAACTTTTTAGGTAAAGTCTAAACTTTTTACCTGAACAAGTTATATTAAATCCCACAACTGGAAGTTGTGGGATTTATTACAACAATTAATTTGATACCAAATTCTTGGTATGTAACATTTAAGGAGACTTTAAAATTTAAAATAAAGTCTGCCCATTCTAGCCTATGAAGGCTATTTACTTCTATGAGGGAAAAACGTATTTGGCTGTTTTTACCTCACCAGGGCTTATAAATCTATTTTTATAAAGTCCCTGCTTATAGTTACATGGCACCCAGCCCTAGGGGCACATAGGGCACACCTTAGGGTTGACCTATATGTAAAAATAAGGTAGTTTAAGACTTTGGAAGTACCTTTAATTCCAAAGTCGAATTTGCATATAACTTTAATTTAAAAGCAGCCAGCAAGGCAGGCTTGCTTTTAAAATGACACTGGGCACCTCAGCAATGCACCTAGGTGTGCACCACCTATGCTGTGGTCCCTAAACCTACATGCCCTACCATATACTAGGGACTTATAGGTAGGTTAACTTAGCCACTTATAATTAGCCTAATTTGCATATCCATTTTACACAGAGCACAGGCCCTGGGACTGGTTAGCAGTACCCAGGGCACCTTTAAAGTCAGGAAAACACCAGCAAAAAGTGGAAAATGGGGGCAAAAAGTTATGGGGCCTCTGCAATCAGCCCTGTTTTCTCACACAACCCCCCCCCCCCAGCCCACACGCCCAGGAGACTCAGCCCAACCCTGGGAGAGTCTTCCTGGCTTGTTAGGCGAGGAAGACAGTGAAGAAAACTGGCTGTCCCTTTGCAGGGCCTACTCTGCCTTATATCCTCCTGTCAGGGTCACTCCCTATGGGTAGTGAAGCCATCCCAACAGTAAAAGGACCCAACTCAAACTGAAACTTTCCTCTAGGGGGGTCTTCCTCCTTTCTCTCTGCCAACTTGGGTAGTGAGGTGCCCACCTCCCCTACTCCAAACTTTGCTAGGGCAACACCTAGCTTACCCAAAGAGGTCACCCAACACTTGAGCAACCCCACCATGACCAATAGGGTCAGGGGGCCTAATTTGCTATTGGCCCTGGGGTCTGCCTCCCAGGCCAAGTACATTGCTGCCAGAAAGGCTAGCACCCAGCAGAGGCTACTGACAGCTGTCAGTACCCAGAACCACACCCTAAGCTCTCCACTGACAGGTGGCTGCGCTGCTTTAGGGGCATCTTTGGGGTCCTGGCACCCCTCTTGCTGTCTAGAGTGGGGGGCTACCACCTCCTGTGGCAGACACCCTCCTTCCACTCTCCCTTCTGTCAGTGCAGGGGCAACACCTTGCATCTGGACAGCTGCCTGACTACTCAGGACTTCCTTGGGGTCAGGTGAGGCCTCACCAGTGCCAACTCTGGGCTCCCCCCTTACTGGGGCTGAAGGCCCTTGGCTCCCTGGAACTCTCTTTAAGAGTGGTCTACCCTTCCTTTTCTTCTTTCCTTTTCTTGGGGACCCCTGTCTCCTAACTGTAGGGACTGACTCCCCAGGACTTTGGGTTGGGGGGGCGCCCTGGGCGACCACCCCATCTGTGACCAGACTCACCTCTGGGAGGTCATTGCCCAGGATACAATCTAGGGGAAGGTCAGCACTGACTACCACCCTAATCCAGTCAAGGATACCCTCCCTCTCTAGGGGCACTATGGCTACAGGTTTGGAGGTGACCTCCCCTGTGGCTATCCTGACTTTCTTTGTCTTTCCTGGGACATACATGTCTGGGGTCACTAACCGGTCACTCACTATAGTGTGACTGGCACAAGTGTCTCTCAGGCCAGTGGTAGGGATCCCATTCACTTGAATGTGGTGGAAGTGCCTACTCCCACCCTCAGGGATCACCAGCTTACCATCTGGTCCTGTCTCCCAGCACAATGCTAGGAGGACTTCATCATCTGAGGAATCCTCCTCTATGGCTACACTGGACAGCCCAGTGCTAACCACCTTCCTTGGACAGGCTGCATCTCCTCTGAAGTGACCTGTCTGCTGACAGTCAAAGCAAGCCCTACTGTCCAAGAGTTTTTTTAACCCTGGGTCTCCCTGTCTCTGCTTGTCAGAGTGGGAGTGGGATTTACTCTCCTCCTTCTTAGGGTTCTGGGGTACAGAGGGAGTCTCTGTGGTGGGCTTACCACCTCCCTCCTTAGGTTTTTGGGGACCTGTCCCCCCCTTCTTGGAGTCTCCCCCCTGGGACTTGACAACCACCCTGGTTCTCAACCACTCATCAGCTGCCTCCCCTAGCTCTCTAGGGTTGGTCTGCTTAGAGTCCACTAGATGCTGGCGTAACCTTTCTTGGATACAATTGGTCAAGATGTGCTCTCTCATGATCAGATTGTATAACCCCTCATAAGTATCTACTTCGTTACCAATAATCCAGCCTCTAGTGCCTTTAGTGAAATGTCCACAAAGTCAACCCAAGACTGGGTACTTACCTTCTGGGTGTCCCTGAACTTCATTCTATATTGCTCTGGGGTCAGACCAAACTTCTTGGCTAAGCACCTCTTCATACTAGGGTATGAATCTGCCTCCTCCCCCCTTAAGGTCAGAAGCCTATCCCTCCCTGAGTTGGGGACCAACTCCCACAAAAGGGAACCCCAGTATTGAGGCCTAACCCTTCTCATTTGGAGTGCCCTCTCAAAGGCCCCCAGCCACTTATCTATGTCATCCCCCTCTACATAAGCAGGAACTACCCCCTTGGGTAATCTGGGGCAAACTCCCCCACCCATGGACACCTCAGCTTCTTTATCGCTGCCTCCATCTCTTTTCTCTTTGTATGCCCACTTTTTCTTTTCTAGGGCCAGCTTCTCTGCTTCCAAAGCTATGTATGCTAGCTGGGCCTCCAGCTCTCTTTCTCTGATGGATGGGTTCTCTCCTCCTGAAAGGACCTCCTTCCCACCACTGGCTTTGGGTCTGCCCCTAGTGACTGTATTTACTGAGGACCGTTCTTCCTCATCCTCACTTGGGCTCAGATGCCTTCCCTCCCCTGAGTGGTTAGAGCTTGCATCCTCCCTTCTTTCTCCTTCCTCTGGAGCTTCCTCTGACTCTACCTCTTGGGCCTCAGCCCATGCTGTCAGGGATGTGATCAGGATTTGCTTCCAGAGATCAGTGGTTGCAGGCAACCCTCTTTCAATACACAACCCCCTAAGCTGGACTACTGTCAGTGTGGGTAGGCTAGCCAGATCAAGCTCCATGGTTCCCTAGTTTTGTGTCAACAAAAACTTTTTGCAAAAATTGGAAACAAGAATTTAGAAAAATTACAAAAATTCAATAATTGAAATTAATCCAAATTAAAAATTAAAAACAATTTTTGCACTAGGACAATTTAAAGGATTTTAAATTTGTTTTACCTAAAACTGTAACGTGATATTGAACACAAGTACAGGATCCCGTCGCTGCTTCCAATTATGTTGGAAAATGGGTTATTGGTAGGGCAGGTAGGTATCTACACCTAGCAACAAGCCACCAACCTCCACATAGGTACAGTTAGGTCTCAGTAAATTAATCCCAGCTCAACCCTTGGTAGCTTGGCAACGAGCGTCAAGGCTTAACTTAGGAGACAAAGTGTAAAGCATTCAAATATCACAAAACAGTATTTAAATAAAACACAGGAAACAGTTTAAAAATCCAAAACCAATTTATAAAAATAGTTTATATTTTTATCTTTAAAATGACACAAAAACGATTAAAATCGGTTCAGGGGATCCGGAGATATGAATTTTTAAAGAATTATTACTTTTCTAGCGCTTAGAAACAAAAAGCGCCAATCGGGTTATCTGGTTGCACCTCGACCGGGGCAAAGTCAAACTTTCAGGCCGACCGCGATGGAGCCCTGTTCGGCTACAGGTCGTGGGAGGCCTCAGTTAAAAAGTTACCTTCTGACTTAGTCTTTATTTTGAAGTTTTTCTTCACCGGGACGAACCTGCCAGTTGAATCCGACCTCCTGGAGCCCTTGTCCGGATACGCGATGTGGGTTTCCTCGGTGGAGACTTTTACCTTCGGACTTAGTCGTTTTTTCGAGATGAAAATCCTTGGACCGGGGTAAACCTGGATCTTGATCCGACGTCCATGGAGCCCTTCTCGGATACGATGGCTGGGAGGTCCCGGTCAACTTTTTACGTTCGGACTTAGTCTCTTTTTTGGATGTTTTTCTTTACCGGGACGAACCACGAAGTCAGGCCGGGTCGCGGTTGAGGCAAGCCGGCTAGAATTTCCGCGGCGGGTCGGTCCCTCTCTGGAGCTTTTTTCCAAAAATTCTCAAATCTTTTCCAAACTTCTGGGGCTTCACCCAGATGTTCTTTTAAGGTTCTTTTGGGGTCCACAGCTCACCCCAAGGGTCCAGAAGTTCTGTGATGGTCCTTGGGGGGTGCGGACTTCAACTCCCAGAATGCACCTGGCGCAAACTCCTTTTTGGCCACTGGACAGTGGTCAGCTGGTCGCTTTCTTCAGGTGTTGGTGCAGGGGACTCTGGTTTAGCAATTTTTCACCTGTAGCAAACAGGGAGTCCCTCCTTGAACCAGTTGAAGCCAGGCAAAGTCCTTCTTGTGGTGAAGCCCAAGTGTGCAGCTGGTGCAGTCCTTCTGAGTGCAGGGTCCAGGTGCAGGCCAGGGGTCCAGCAGGGCAGTCCTTCTTCTTCTTTAGTTCCTTTCTTGTTGAATTATGGAGGGGATCTCAGGCGTGGGTGCATGTCTGCCAGTTTTATCCTTGCTCCTGGGTGAAAAGCAGGGGGGCCCTGGTTCTCCAATCAGGGACAGGGTCGTCCCCCTGTGATGACCACTTCCTGGGAAGTGTGGCAAAAATCCATCCCAGAAGGCAACAGTCTCTAAAAATCCAACATGGATGAATCTGATTTTTGGAGGTTACATCTGGCTGAGCCCACCCACTGGTGTCGCTAAAAATCATAAACACACCCCTCTCCTGCCCTCTCCTAATCTAATCAAGGGGGCACCTAATTGTCTGGGGTTGCAGGATGTGGGGGTGTTGCTGGGTGCTGCAAATGTCCTTCTCTGCCTTTGAAGACCAGTTTGGCAGCCTTCCCCCTTCCTGCCTCACCATCTGCTGAGGGGAGATTCTCTCCCCCAAGCACATTCCTTTGTGTGAAGCCTGGCCACTTCACACCTCATCAAGGCAGCCTGGCAGAAGCTGCTGCAGGCTGGCCAATCAGAGCACAGCAGCAAAAACAATGCAGAGCTGAAATTGGCAACTTTTTAGGTAAAGTCTAAACTTTTTACCTGAACAAGTTATATTAAATCCCACAACTGGAAGTTGTGGGATTTATTACAACAATTAATTTGATACCAAATTCTTGGTATGTAACATTTAAGGAGACTTTAAAATTTAAAATAAAGTCTGCCCATTCTAGCCTATGAAGGCCATTTACTTCTATGAGGGAAAAACGAATTTGGCTGTTTTTACCTCACCAGGGCTTATAAATCTATTTTTATAAAGTCCCTGCTTATAGTTACATGGCACCCAGCCCTAGGGGCACATAGGGCACACCTTAGGGGTGACTTATATGTAAAAATAAGGTAGTTTAAGACTTTGGAAGTACCTTTAATTCCAAAGTCGAATTTGCATATAACTTTAATTTAAAAGCAGCCAGCAAGGCAGGCTTGCTTTTAAAATGACACTGGGCACCTCAGCAATGCACCTAGGTGTGCACCACCTATGCTGTGGTCCCTTAACCTACATGCCCTACCATATACTAGGGACTTATAGGTAGGTTAACTTAGCCACTTATAATTAGCCTAATTTGCATATCCATTTTACACAGAGCACAGGCCCTGGGACTGGTTAGCAGTACCCAGGGCACCTTTAAAGTCAGGAAAACACCAGCAAAAAGTGAAAAATGGGGGCACAAAGTTATGGGGCCTCTGCAATCAGCCCTGTTTTCTCACAGTTAGAGATGAAATCTACCAAACACCATGTACTTCTGAAAAACAGTTGTTGGAAAATGGCCCTCTCTGAAGGGTCACCCCAAACTTTTTGCCTTCCTCCTCCTCTTTTTTCTGACCTCATTTTGTTAGCTTTAGGACTCTGGACACTTTACCACTGCTAACCAGAGCTGAAGTGCGTGTGCTCTCTCCCTAAAAACATGATAACATTGGCTCATACTCAATTGGCATATTTAGTTTACTTGTTAGTCCCTAATAAAGTGGCAGTACTAGTGCCCAGGCCTGTAAATTAAATGGTACTAGTGGGACTCCATCACTGCCACCCACTTTAGTAGCTTTAAAAAATGTCTCCGGCCTGCCATTGAAGCCTCTGTAAGCAGGATTGAACTGCCATTTTGACCTAGCAAAATAAACCTTTCTGCCAGTCTCAAGCCTTCCTTTTTAATACATATAAGCAGGGCCACTGGAATTAAGCAACAGGAGAGGGCTAGATTATGTGGCAGGGTTGAGTAAATTATGCTGCAAGAAATGTCCAATTATATGGCATAATTTGGCACATTTTGCAATTGTATAACTTCATTATTTCAGCATTTTTAAACTTGGTAACACTGTATTGACATTGGTTGCACCCCAGTAGTACCACATTTTGCAATAAAGCAACAGAAAGGTGACCAGTGCAGCTTTGCAAAGGGCCTTCCAAAGCACGGCAGCATATGTTGCTGCATATTTAGTATCTTTTTAACCGTTTGAGCTAGAAACATATTTTTTTGTTAAAATTAGCAGATTATGTTGCAGATGATGGATTATGCGGCAAATCTATCATTATGTGAAAAATTGTCACAGCCACACAATAGCAACATTCCAGTGGCTCTGCATATAAATCACTCCTAGTGCATGCCTGTGACAGCCCAGACGACAGGATGGAATGTGTTTAAATATTAGGACGCACACTTTTAAGTTTTTCATGTTCTGAAAGTGAAAAACTCCTACATTTGTTTTTTACTACTGCAAGGCAACCATTTCCCATTGGATAACATAGGAGTTACATTATTTAATCAATCAATAGGTTTATAAAGCACGGCTTATCACCCTGGGGGTTATCCAGGCACTGGGAGTTGTCAATCTAGCTGGTAGCTATTCCTCGAACAACCATGTTTTAAGCTGTCTCCTGTAGTTGATGAGGGTGTGCAGGGTCTGTAGGTGGGGAGGGAGATCATTCCAGATCTTGACGGCGAGATGGAAGAATGTGCATCTTCTGCTGTGACAAACTCTCAGGGCTTGGGTGAGGGATGTCGATTGGAGCTCTCTTGCGGGCTGGTGGAGGAAGAGTCTGTGGTTGATGCGACTGGGTCTGATGTTTTGGAGGGCTTTGCATACAATAGTCAGGACCTTGAATTTGCATCTCTTGTGCACAGGCAGGCAGAAAACAATCCTGAGGATTGGGGTGATGTGGGTCTTCCCAGGAAGGTCCAGGAGGAGTCTTGCAGCAATGTTCTGGATGGTCTGGAGGCAGTGGAGGAGTTGGGCGGGGAGGTCGACGTAGAGGGCGTTCCTGTAGACTAGCCTGCTTACCGTTTTTCTGGTTTTGATGGGGGGCCTTCTGAAAATCTTCTGTAGCATGCAGAGGTTGTGGAAGCTGGCGACGGCCACTGTGTTTATCTGTGATTTGAAGGTGAGCTTGCTGTCAATGATGATGCTGAGATTACAGGCGTGTTTGACTGGGGTGGGCCACCAGGAGTCATACCAGGGAGAGGGATAGCTTCCAAAGATGATCACCTCTTTCTTGTCTGTGTACCATTTAAGGCAGTTGGATTTCATCCAATCAGTGATGCGGATCATGGTCTTGCTGAGGTTATCTCTGGCTGAGGCGTGGTTGTCGGAGAGGGAGAGAATAACTTGAGTGTCGCTTGTGTATAAGATAATGCGGAGTCCGTGGGAGCGTACAATCGTGGCTAGAGGCATCACGTATGAGTTGAAGAGGGTGGGGCTGAGTGAGAAATCATTGGGTACACCGCGATTGGTGCTCTTTGGTTCTAAAGTAAAAGGTGGGAGGCGGTCTCTCTGGGTGCGTCCTGAGATGAAGGCGAGGATCCATTTGAGGCCATTGTTTCGGATCCCAATGTGTCTTGAGCTAAGGGTGTTATGGGAGATGGTGTCGAATATGACAGAGAGGCCGAGGAGTATCAGGGCCGCCTTCTCTCCATGATCGATGACGGACATGATGTCGTCTGTTGCAACAATGAGGGCAGTCTTGGTGCTGTAGTTTGTGCAGAAGCCACATTATGAGTGGTCCACTAGGTTGTGATTTTCCAGGTGTTCAGACAGCTGTTTGTTGATGGCTTTTTTCCAGGATTTTAGCTGGTAAGGGGAGCAGAGAGCTGGGGCAATAGTTTTTGGGTGTCTTTGGGGTCTGCCGATGTTTTCTTGAGGAGTGGCTTGACATCTGCTTGCCTCAGGGATGGTGGCAGTCCTAATGGAGGTGTTGAGGATGGGAGTGAGGACGTGTCTGATTTCCTTGTGGCATTGGTTGAAGATGTAGTGAGGGCATGGGTCACTGGGTGAGATGGAGTGGGTCGAGCTTTTGAGGACTGCTTTTTCCTGGGTGAATAGAGGCTCCCAGTCTGTGATCAGGTAGCTGGGAGAGTCTCCCGTTGGGGCTAGTAGGAATTCGATGCTGTTGGGTTGTGGATGGAAGTTATTGTAGATGGCAGTGATCTTATTGTGGAAGTCGTCATCTAGGGAGTTGCAGAGGGTCTGGGTGGGTTAGATAGTGTTCTCGGTGACAAGTGGGCAGGAGAACTCTTTGACGAAGTTCCTTCAGGTGGTTGGTGCTTTCTTCAATGCGGCTGAGCAGGGCAAGCTTTTTTGCTTCTTTGAGGCGAAGATGGTATTTGGTGAGTGCATCTTCGAAGGAACTACAGTCTTTTTGGTCTCTGCTGCTGCACCACTGTCTCTTTAACTTTTTGCAGTCTCTCTTGAGTGTGAAGAGTTTAGGGGTGAACCACATTGCTGGTTTGCTTGATCTTCTGAATGTAGAGTTCCTTGCGTGGGCAACTTTGTTGGTGCTGTTGAGCCATTCAGATAGGCTGCGGGTGTCCTGCTCTACGCTGTTGGACAGGGTAGGTTTGCTTGCGTAGAAGGCGGTGATCCATTGGGTCTCTGTGATTTTTTTCCCATCTGCGTAGGAGGGGAGGTGAGGGAATAGGGGCAGGCCTCGGTCTGCTGGTTATGTTGAAATGTAGCAGGTGGTGGTCGGTTCATGTGAGCTCTGTTGTGTGGGAAAACGTGATGTTATCGCCTGGCTGTGAAGATGGGGTCCAAGGTGTGTCCTGCGGTGTGTGCTAGGCTGGTGACTAATTGTTTGAGTCCCATGTTATTTATTACATTTAATAAGCTGTAATTTCCAAATGACAATAGGTAACCAGTGCATGTTTGATGTCTTTGGAATTGCAAGGAAAATTCTTAATTATGGATTTTAGATTACAATTTTGAAACTGGCACTTTTGGAAAGTTGGCAATTTCCTGCCTTAATCTTTTAGTGCCTGCATCCTGTCTTGGGGTGACATGACTGGATGTCTTTGACAGTTAGGCTTTGTGTAACCCTCCTAGACAGCCACACACATTAGTCCACATTGACAGAATCCTCGATGATGACGCATGACCTCACATCGCAGCCTTGTTGCACCTCAGGCCTGATGCAATGTCTCGGTGATGCAACCTCAATGCAAATACTTACAACGCTCCACAAACCAGGATTTAAGGTACTTTGTTAAGTAGGCCTAACTGGGTCCCTGTAGCTGTCCCATGCTACATCGTAATAGGCCTAAACTTGTGACTTTGTCACAGGTCGGCATACCCAGATATCCACAGCTGGAGCTGTGTGCTTTTTGGCATTATTTTCACTGACATTTTTAAATTGTACATTTTGGGTTCTACTGATTGAAACATGTTCTGACCTTTTAACAGCAACTCAGTTACAGTATCCAAGTGGACCACAGTCCCAGAAAAATTAGTGCAGGTCCCATATTCATAAAAACCTCAGTGATGCACTGCAGAACATATGAGAGAAGTGACTGAGGGTGTTTGCCCTTATATAAGCCTTTATGAGGAGGTAGAACAATTTAAGTAAAAAAAGAAGGGAGAAAAGCATAATTTTCTGACATCTCTCAAGAAAGTGGAGTTTTCCTGTATTTTTAGGATGGTGATTGTCAATGAGTCCCATATTTTGGTAGTTTGTGCTGCAAACGAAGAGTCTATAAGGTGAGATCTGTGGCAAAGGAAGGCTGTAACATATAAAATCTAGCTGAAACTTGGAACAAATGATTCATATAGGCTGACAGCAACATAGTTTCCGTTGACAACTGTTGGTCATATATGGCATTTTTGTTAATCTCAACTAAATCAAACATCCTAATGTTTTTAGACATCATTTTACAATATATGTAATGTAATGATGGTTTTATTGTATGCAAATTAAGGCTTAATCTGATATAAAATTAGATCTCTTGCAAAATATCCCTAAATACCAAAACAAATTATACCAATTCCATGTTAATATGCATAGTCTCTGGCATCTGTTTTCCAATCCTCAATAAATTGACAAAACATGTTGTTGTACTTTAATGCACAAAGCCTCAAATATAATATGAAACTCTATTTAGCTTTACTATTTCAAGGACAAATCTCTAAGACGTTCCATCGATTCCTCAGTTCTTTGTGCTTTGCCTGTAGTTTGGCCAAGAGTGGGACCATCACTGAGCTAATGGTGTTTTAGCTACGATTCGTTATTACTATTCATTGTAGTTTGATTCCTTGTTAATTAATCTTGCATACCCCCAAAAATACAGAATGCAGTCAATGTAATGTTGACTGCAGATTAGTGTGCCCCATGCCTACTTCAATA
Organism: Pleurodeles waltl; assembly: GCF_031143425.1. NCBI lineage: Eukaryota > Metazoa > Chordata > Amphibia > Caudata > Salamandridae > Pleurodeles > Pleurodeles waltl. Next base: position 496,146,925 of record NC_090451.1, on the reverse strand, counting down.
CATTTGTAAAATTCAGTTGCCACATTTTCACTGGAAATAGCAATGGCATTCTGGTCTCTTAAAATGTCTTCCTGCTTACTTAACCTCTACTGTACGGGTGTCGGCCACTGGCTGATGCCCGCACTACCTCCCTGGTGCGGGTCACTGCCAGTGGCCGACACCAGGAAGGGGGTTAAAAAATCCTCCGATCCGTCGCATTGGAGGATTTTTATTAAATGAAAAAAAAAACGGGAGTCACAGAAGATCTTCCGTGCCTCCCCCTGAACCCCCCTACCCGCCCCTTTGTGATGTCAGTGTGCCGCGGGGGACGCGCTGATGTCACTGTTTACGGCTGCTTCCTGCTCCGGTGGGGAAAATGGGCTCAAACAGGCCTCCCTGACATTAGGGAAGGTCTTGTTTGAAAGGAGAGATTCTCCCCTTTCAAACGAGGCCTTCCTGAACTGGTTTCCTGGCCCTCGTCCGACCCCCGGGGCTTTTTTTTTTTAAAAAGGTAGGTTTACCACTGGGGGGTTTGTTAACGCCCAATAGCGCTCCCCTAGGGGTTTAAGAAATTTAAACAATTAAAAAAAAAAAAAAAAATAATTGACAGGGGGTCGCCCATGGGCAGGACGACCCGCTGTGGGGCCAATATTTTTTTTAATAGTTGCATGTTTTCCCTGGGGGCCACTATGGCCCCCAGGGAAATCATACAGCTATTAAAAAAAATAGATCTATATATAGAGATATATATATATATAGATCTATATGTATACATAGCTATGTAGATATACCTATCTATATATAGATATATTTATGTATATAGATATGTATATATAGATATATATATATATATATATATATATATATATAGCTATCACATGTGTGGTTTCCCTGGGGGCTGCCATCGGCCCCCAGGAAAACCACACCCACATATAAAAGTGATCCATATATATATATATATATATATATATATATATATATATATATATATATATATATATTATTTCTTCAACAGATGGACTGATAGCCATCTGACGCCTGCACCGATCCCATCACGTATCTCCAAAGTATCGAAGTCAATTGAGTCCAAAGCACTCGTATTTAGTTCATTAATTTATTTAGCTTATACAGGTAATTCAGAGTCCCGAATGAGATGTCTGTCAACGCGTTTCGGCAAAACGCCTTCTACTGGACCACCACCACTTCTCTTGCAGTTGCAGCTTGCGTCTTCAAAGCAATGCACTGCACATACTTCAACTGACGCGTTTCAACTGTAGCTTTTAGGCAGCAATAAAAAAGTCAAGTAAGTCTTGTGATTATGTTTCTGCTACAGAAGGATCTGACTTTTGTCTAGTGGCAGTTTTGATGCCATAAAGTAGCGTAGAAGGTTTATATGCCTACTGCAAAGATAAAATCTGTATTTCATGTAAATAGCTGAGTAGATTAGTAAAGCCAGCCATTACCTGTGTTATAATACAAATGAAATGTGTGTGCGAGGGGGGCTATGGAGAGATGAAGGGCATTTTTGCTGGGTGGTAGTGAGGGAACCCGAGGAGGAGGTCATGGGAGCACCAATAATGATTGTTGGACTGAGCGCTAAAGGCGCTAAAGAATGTGATGATTGGTATGTGACAAGGTGAAGAAATAGTGTGTCTTTTTTTGAGTGTCTTGGGAGAACGTGCTAATTGAGGGAAGAAGCGAAAGTAAGGTGATCTCTACTGTTGCACTTATTACACACACACACACACCAGCAATTTTGTGACTGTCTACGTAGGCTAGTGTCTTAGAGCTACAGTTTAGCCAGTAGCAGAGATGGCATCTCGTTGGATGACTGTTGCTCAAGCCCTCACTCGGTTTATAGAGGACAGCTCTGATGTAGGATCAGAGACTGAGACAGCAGATACTGAGACAGCATCTGAAGGATAGGACAATGATGCAGACTCTGGGAGTGATTTTTCAGTCGGAGGAGTCCCATTCAATAACTCCTCTTCCAGTGATTATGAGGGAGGTGATGAGGACAGTCCTGCTGTCCCTTCGCAAGCATAGTCTGTGCAGTGGGACAATAGCAGGTTAGCTCAACCCAGAGAGCAGGTACATGCGACGGCAAGCACAGAGAGAGGGCTCTCTTAGGAGCTCCGCATTTTAGTTCAGACCGAAATTCCACATCGTACTGTGGAGACATCAAAATGATCTGTCACATAACAACCTGGTTTTGTAAGGCCGGCCCCTGCGTTTTTGGTCTTGGCGGCCATATAGGGAAACCCACCAAACCCAGACATTTCTGGAAACTAGACATCCGGGGGAGTCCACAGAGGTGTGACTAGTGTGGATTCCCCAAAGTTCTCTTACCCAGAATACCCTGCAAAGGTGAAATGTTGAATAAAAACTCAATTTTGTTCTTGTATTTCTGTCACACAAACTACAGGAATATGCTGGGTTCCACAAAATTCCTACCACCCAGTGTTTACCCACCTGTCCTGATAAAAACGCTACCCCACTTGAGTGCCTGTACCTAGTGCCTGCGTCAGGAATGGATCTCTCCAGGGTCAACAGTTGCCCTCCTGTAAGGACCAACATTGACCGTTGTGTGATCTATTCCTGTCACGGGCACTAGGCCTACCCACACAAGTGAGGTACCATTTTTACAGGGAGACTTGGGGGAATGTTGGTTGGAAGGGAATTAGTGGGTCCTCTCAGATTCCAGAACTTTCTGTCACCAAAATGTGAGGAAAAAGTGTTTTTTGCCAAATATTGATGTTTGCAAAGGATTCTGGGTAACAGAACCTGGTGGGAGTGCCACAAGTTAACCCATCCTGGGTTCCCCTAGGTGTCTAGTTTTTAAAAATGCACAGGTTTGGTAGGTTTTCTTAGTTACTAGCTGAGCTAGAGACCTAAGTCCACAGCTGGGCACTTCAAGTTTTCAATGTAAAAATTTGATGTGTCTATGTTGTGTTTTGGGGTGTTTCTTGTCACGGGTACTAGGCCTACCAATACAAATGAGGTACCATTTCTATCATGAGACTTGGGGGAATGCTGGGTGGAAGGAAATTTGTGGCTCCTCTCAGATTCCAGAACTTTCCATCACAGAAATGTGAAAAAATGTGTTTTTTTTGCCACATTTTGAGGTTTGCAAAGGATTCTGGTTAACAGAACCTGTTAAGAGCCCCACAAGTCACCCCATTCTGAATTCCCCTAGATGTCTAGTTTTCAAAAATGTATAGCTTTGCTAGGTTTCCCTAGGTGCCACCTGAGCTAGAGGCCAAAGACCACAGCTAGGCACTTTGCTAAAAACAGGTTAGTTTTCTTTGGGAAAATGTGAGGTGTCCACGGTGTGGTTTGGGACATTTCCTGTCACGGGCACTAGGCTAACCCACACAAGTGAGGTACAATTTTTATCGACAGACTTGGGGGAATGCTGGGTGGAAGGAATTTGCCGCTCCTCTCAGATTCCAGAACTTTGCAGCACCGAAATGTGAGGAAAAGGTGTTTTTTTGCCAAGTATTGAGGTTTGCAAAGGATTCTGGGTAACAGAACCTAGTGAGAGCACCACAAGTTACCCAATCCTGGGTTCCCCTAGGTGTCTAGTTTTAAAAAAATGCACAGGTTTGGTAGGTTTTCTTAGGTACCAGCTGAGCTAGAGACCAAAATCCACAGCTGGGTACGTTCCAAAAAACACGTCAGTTTTCAATGTAAAAATTTGATGTGTCCACATTGTGTTTCGGGGCGTTTCCTGCTGCAGGCACTAGGCCTACCAACACAAGTGGGGTACCATTTTTATCATGAGACTTGGGGGAATGCTGGTTGGAAGGAAATCTGTGGCTCCTCTTAGATACCAGAACTTTCCATCACCGAAATGTGAGGAAAAAGTGTTTTTGCCACATTTTGAGGTTTGCAAAGGATTCTGGGTAACAGAACCTGGTAAGAGCCCCACAAGTCACCCCATCCTGGATTCCACTAGGTGTCTAGTTTTAAAAAATGCACAGGTTTGCTAGGTTTCTCTAGGTGCCGGCTGAGCTAGAGGCCAAAATACTCAGCTAGGCACTTTGCAAAAAACAGCTCTGTTTTCTTTGGGAAAATGTGATGTGTCCACGTTGTGTTTTGGGACATTTCCTGTTGCGGGCACTAGGCCTACCCACACAAGTGAGGTACCATTTGTATCAGGAGACTTGGGGGAGCGCAGGATGGAAGGAAGTTTGCGGCTCTTGTCAGATTCCAGAACTTTTCAGCACCAAAATCTGAGGGAAAAGTGTTTTTTTTGCCAAATTTTGAGGTTTGCAAAGGATTCTGGGTAACAGAACCTGGTGAGAGCCCCACAAGTCACCCTGTCTGGGATACCCCTAGGTGTCTAGTTTTCAAACATGCACAGGTTTGGTAGGTTTTCCTAGGTGCCGGCTGAGCTAGAGGTCTAAATCCACAGCTGGGCACTTTCCAAAAAACACCTTAGATTTCAATTTAAAAATGTTATGTTTCCACGTTGCGTTTCCTGTCGCCGGCATTAGGACTACCCACGCAAGTGAGGTACCATTTTTATCAGGAGACTTGGGGGAACACAGAAAAGCAGAACAAGTGTTTTTGCCCCTTGTCTTTCTCTACATTTCTTCCTTCCAAATGTAAGACTGTGTGAAAAAGACGTCTATTTGAGAAATGCCCTGTAATTCACATGCTAGTATGGGCACCCCGCATTTTCAGAGATGTGCAAATAACCACTGCTTCTCAACACCTTATCTTGTGTCCATTTTGGAAACACAAAGGTTTCCTTGATTCCTATTTTTCACTCTTTATATTTCACCAAATGAATTGCTGTACACCCGGTATACAATGAAAAACCATTGCAAGGTGCAGCTTCTTTATTGGCTCTGGGTACCTAGGGTTCTTGATGAACCTAGAAACCTATATATCCGCGCAACCAGAAGAGTCCCGCAGACGTAACAGTATATTACTTTGGAAAATCTGACATCACAGGAAAAAGTTACAGAGTAAAATGTGGAGAAAAATGGCTGTTTTGTGCACCTCAATTTCAATATTGTTTTATTTCAGCTGTTATTTTCTGTAGAAAAACCTTTGTCTACTTTCAGAAAAGTTTAGCTGTCCGGGATCCAGCATTGGTTTCACACCCATTTCTGTCACTAACTGGAAGGAGGCTAAAAGCACAAAAAATGGTAAACATGGGGTATGTCCCAGTAAAATGCCAAAATTGTGTTGAAAATGTGGTTTTCTGATTCAAGTCTGCCTGTTCCTGAAATCTGGGAAGATGGTGATTTTAGCACCACAAACCCTTTGTTGATGCCATTTTCAGGGGAAAAAACACATGCATGGTTTCTTCTGCAGCCCTTTTTTCCAAATTTTCTGAAAAAACTAAATCTTAGCTGTATCTTGGCTGATTTCTTGATCTCCTCTAGGGGAACGCACAAACTCTGGGTACCTTTAGAATCCCTAGTATGTTAGAAAAAAAGGATGCAAATTTGGCGTAGATAGCTTATGTGAACAAAACGTTATGAAGACCTAAGCATGAACTACCCCTAATACCCAAAAAGGGCTCAGTGCTGGGGGGGAGGGGAAAGGAGAGGAAGGGAGGGTAGAGGGGAGAGGGAAGGCCCAGCAGCTAAGGGGTTAACTTAATTCTACACTAGTTACACCACTCAAACGACATAAGTTTGAGCAAGAAGATGGGAAATTATCTACGCTTTGCCTGGGGATCAATACAAGCTATTTTGTGACAGATTTCTATTGATTACTGATGAATGACGAAATTCAAAACAGGAAATAAAACTCAACATAAAACAATAACAAAATGTGCAATAAAAAAGATCACACAAAGCCATGGGTTTGGTGTTGCCAGCTATTCTTTGCAGGGGTCTGGCTCCTTCCACTTTAACCTACTGCTGTTTTTGTAAATGGTGCAGAGTAAATATTGCCTCCACTGTTGACATCACAACTTCAACCTATACCTATACAAAACATTTAATATATTATGTGTTCTAGCGTTATTAAAGTAAAGTGTTGCACTCTAATTCAGTAATGAAGTGTATTCACTGTAGAATTAGGGAATCATATACATTGTGTGCCTTAACTTTATTAAATGAAATGTAATAATTTGAAGTGAACTAAAAACCATCCTCGACTAATGAAGTGTATTTACACAAGAAGCAAGGACAGATTATGTGATGTGTGCACTAATGTTTTACAGTTCAATGTTAAATTGTAGTTTTTAGTTGCAGTTTTCTTTGCAGTTGCATTGACATGAAATATAAGTTTGGAAATAGGTGTACTATTGTGTTAGTAATGGTGAGTCTGGGAAAGAGACCTTGATGGAAGAAAATGGAGAAATTGAGTGAGATCGAAGAGTCCTTTATTCAAATTGTTACCAGCGATATCCAGGTGATCACGGACAACATCGTTCTCAGGACTTGTCTGGAAGAATCCATCAATGTTAAAGTTTACAATATGAAACTGGAGAAGACAATAGAGCTTTCGATGATGTGATGATGGGTGTTACCTAACTGGTTTGTGTAGTATTAACTAGTGTTCTCACAGATTGATTTTGGACACTATCCCTTTAGATTTTGAGAAGTGCAAACCTCTGACTTGCCCCTTGTCCCAATGCTTTGTTGAGTGTGGCTTTGCTTAGGATAACACTTAACTTTCTCTAGAACACTATTAACTTAGCTTCTGAATTGCTGACACCTTCTACTTTTTTCTTATATGCCTGGGCATATATTTTCCCTTTTTGCAAACGTTTTTGAGTTTTTGAGACTTTTCCCCCATCATTTATATAGATTAAATTAGGGTTGTTGATCCTAGATTGTACCCTTGTTTAGGAAAGATGACCAAAGACTTTCTTTTGAACATCACATTTTATTGCTGATATTTTATATTGCAGTAACAGAACTTTTGGTTTGCCGTATGCTAATTCTCCTAAACATCTTCAGGAGGTTTGGTTATCCTGTTGTTATTCTGTATCTCTATAGCATGTTTTTGAGATTTGATTATATTAACCTGGCTTTTAACTTGTAAAAAAAAAAAAAAAAGTATCTTTATTTCTGATTTGGGCACTTATTATATAGCCACATTGGTTACATTGCAAATTAATATTAATTTGGTTCAAAGCTAACTCATTACATCTTTTATTTTGGGGAAAAAAGACCCATCGCCTATGGATTTATGGAAGATGATCCAAACGCTCCATCATAAATCACTTGGTTACTTTGTAGCTAGGTTTGCACTGTATAAATCTCATATATTGATAAATATATTTTTTAAATGGCAAAGAAACTAATGTCATTTTGAGAAAACATATCACATGTTTAATAAATGAACATGTGATACCGAAACATCGAATGGATGTCCTGATGTCACACACAAGCACTTTCAGCCAAATATGTCTTTATATTACCATCAAAAGTCTGGCACCAGCAGTATGGCAGAGTGAGGTGCTATGGCTCACCACAATTTGCAGAGAATTACTACAATGAAATCAAAGAAAGCAATATTCTGTCATATCATAGTTCAACAGTTCCCAAACTGGGGTCTGTGGCCCACCAGGGGTCCATGACACATTCTCAGGGGGTCTGCAGGCCTGGATTGACAGAAAAGCCCTTCTTCAACTGGGGCCTCTGACGGAAAAGTGTGTGCTTTTATATTTATTACTTCCTTTGTCTAGCAGTTTTAAAAGCAATGCAAAGCCATGTTCGGGCAAACATAAAAGCGTCAAGATAACTCTGGTGATTAATATACCGGCTGGAGAGAGATGGAAGTTTTGTCTAGTGGCAGTTTTGGCTTATCTAAGGTAGCGCATATGGTTTACATGCCTGCTGCAAAGAACATGTATCATGCAAAGAACACCATTTTATGTGCATATCACAGTGGGTTACTGCTTTTGTTACAGAGATACTTTTGTTACTGATCAGTTCTTAAATTACAATCTTAATCTAGCACAGTGAGCTATAAACTGCCATCACAGACCAGCATGCAAACTGCATGGCACAAACTAGAAAGTAATGTTTTTCCCCAGTCTTTAATTTTCCTTATGCTGATAAAAAAGATTTGCTAGTGTAGAAAAACATTCTTATTATTAAAGTCAATGCTAATCACTGTCTTAGGTTCTGAATCCTGAGTTTTTCCTTCTCCAGACCAAGCACTCTTAGAAAATGCCTATCAGACATGTGAATCCTACACTTTGTAGTGCCTGTAAGGTGCTAAGACACCCTACACTTGTATGAGTGTTGCTCTAAAACAAATGAATTACATGTGACAGGGAAGTTATGGAGAGGAGAGAGGCCCTTATGGTTTTACTTCCTTTCCCCACCACACATTTATGTGAAAAAGTTTTCTCAGATCTTATGTACCTAAAAAATAAAAACTGAAATTGCTTCGGAAATGTAGAATATGACCTGAGGATTCAACTTTCCTAAATAAAACCAAACACTGTAAAGTTAGTCGCTGAGATGCAGGGGCAACCTTCCCATTATAATTTTACGATTTACGTGTCTTTTTTCAATATAAAATAATCATACTTTTAGTAATTGGAGTAGTTGTTTGGGGTGTACTTGTTTGTGTATTTTTTGCAACTTAACGTTTGAAATTTAAATCGTACAAATTGCTTGGGGGTCCCCCGGCTTCCAGTAATGATTAGGTAGAGGTCCTCAGGAGCCGAAGGTCTGGGAACCACTGCCATAGATGGCTACAATATGCTTGGAATGACCACCATTCTGCCAGAGATCAACACTAGTGTGCAAATAAATATCCATAATATAGCAATAATTAGAACCATTCTGTGATAACCAGCACTATGCTAAATTTCGGAACTATCCTGCAATGGATGGTCACAATAAGCTAAGAATTTCTGGCATAATGCAAAGGCCACACCAATGCTAGGAATATGTGAGAGATGGATGCCCCGAGTGTCAGGGAACACAGGCCCGTATTTATAGGAAAATAATGGAGTGCGACACTGCGACAAATTTGGCAGTGCCGCACTCTGGAATTTACACAATGCAAGGATGCGGCATATTTAATTGAATATGGCGCACCCTTGTGCTGTACCCTGCGCTGGCACTAAATTTAGCTGCCAACGCAGGCATTCTTGCACATTAAGGCAAAAATGCCTGCGTTGACGGGTGTAATTGTTTACGTGCAGGAAGGTGTCCCTTTCTGCACATACACAATCACTTATGGCAATTTGGCACTTTTGTGTGTGCTATAGTAGTATCAAATTTTGTCACTGCCTCAGGTTTACAAAAACACGTAAATCTGAAGTGGCGTAAAAATTAGGGTGACCAGACGTCCCGGATTTCACCGGACAGTCCCGCTTTTCAGAGGACTGTACCGGTGTCATGATGCTTTTGTTCATTTCAAATAAATGTCCCAGGTCAGGTCAACCTGTGAACCTTTTGTTAATTTTAAATAAATGTCACGGTTTTTGGGACAAAGGTCAGGTCAAGTCAGAACTGAAAGGTATGCACTCTTTTCATATGCAGCTCTAGAGTCTTACATAATTGAAGAAGTAATTTATTAGGTTCTGCCCGTCTGCTGCTGCCAGGAAAGGCCAGATATAAAAGTAAGACTAAAGGTTTTAGTCCTACTTTTGCACCTGACCTGTCCCGTTTTTTTCTTTTCAAAATCTGTTCACCCTAGTCAAAATGCAATGGGTGTTTCTCCACACAAAGGGCTGCATGTGAAGGGGTCATATTTACAAGTTGGTGTTAAGCCACCTATTTTGGCTTTATGCCACCTTGTAAATACGGCGCAGGGTATAGCACCACTAGAATGTCATGAAAAGTGATGCTCCGGTGGCGCTAGGGGCTCATAAATATGCCCCATGGTTTCAGGATTTGTCAAGTATATGAGAGTATGCCAGTTATCCCATTTATTGTACAGTGATCACTGTTTGACTGCTGTTAGAAAATGGGTCTCTAGTTGGCAGAGGTATACACCCTTGTAAAAGTAGGGACTACAATCCTAATCAGGGTACATCACAACACAACACAACACAAATTATCCTGTGCTCACCCTCTGGTAGCTTGGCACAGAGCAGGCAGGCTTAACTTAGAAGGCAATGTGTAAAGTATTTGTGCAATAACTCATACAGTAACACTGCGAAGGCTCCACAAAAATACGCCACACAGGTTTAGAAAAATAGATAATATTTCTCAGAATAAAATAAGGTCAAAACGATGAAAATGTTCACAAGCAAGTTAAGAATTTCTAAAGATGAAATCCCACTAAATCACTTAGAAACTCAATAGCTCCAACTGGGACTATCACGGCATTGTTGCCAGAGTCATTCCCAGGAGTCGTACAGCTCGCAGGCACAGTACCTTTGGAAACGAAGAAAAAAGACGTTGCATGGAGTTGCGGAGATGAAGTGTCGCTGGAACCAGTGCAGCATCAGTCCCTTACGGGATCCAGGGAGGCGAGGCATTGGCTCCGTCCGGTTGCAGAGGGAGCTGCTGAGTCATCGGTGGCGAGGTGTTAGTTCCTGGTTACCCAGCGGGGTCGGTGAATCCAGTCGGTCAAGACGTGATGAGTCGACTTCGCAGTGTCGCGATCACACTGCGTGATGTCAACGGTGTTGCAGTGATGTTCGACTTCTGTTGTGGGCCGTGGTCATTGCGTGCAGCGAAGACCACGGGGCCAGAGCAGGCCCAGTGTAGTGTCAGGCAGTGGCAGCGGTGCTGAAGTCACTGAAGTCGGAAAACTAGCTAGAAGCTAGTAGGTGAAGTCTTTGTAGGGCTTGAGACTTCAGAACAGGATGCAAGCTCAATCCAAGCCATTGGAGAGCACTTTTGGGCAGCAAGGTCAGGGGCCAGCAGGGCAACAAGCAGGGCAGCAGTCCATCTCAGCAAAGCATATGAGTCCTTTGGGCAGCCAGGCAGTTTCTCTGACAGAGTGCAGGTGTAGAACCAGAAGTGTCTGATTTGGTGGGGTCAGGGACCCAGTTTATATACACAAAAATGCATTTGAAGTGGTGGAAAGTTCAAAGAGTGGTTTTGAAGTGCACAAGTTCCTCTTTCAGCCCAGTCCTGTCTGCCAGGATCCCTGTGTCAGGTTATCGGTCCTTTGTGTGGGGGAAGGCCACTGGCCTTTGAAATGTAAGAGAGAGCCCCTCCACCCTTCCTGCTCAGGGAGACCCATTCAGTATGCAGATGAATGCAGATGTGACTGAGTGTCCTGTGTATATGGCGGTCCGGGTGAAATACACAAGGGGTGTTGACAACCAGCACAGAACAGAACAGACATGGATTGGAGACAGGCTGTAAGGCACAGATGGCAGTAAGTGCAGAGAGATGCCCACTTTCTAAAAGTGGCATTTGTAAAATAGTAAAATAGTAATATTAAATCCAACTTCACCAGTGAGCAGGATTTTCTATTACCATTCTGGCCATACCAAACATGACAGGGCTACACCTTCCAGATTAAAATCTACCACTTAAAAGTATATGAGGGCAGTTCTAATACTAGTCTATGAGAGGAGCAGGCCTCAAAGTAGTAGAAGATTTGTGGGGTTTTCACTACCAGGAAATGTAAAACACATAAGTACATGTTCTGCCTTTTACTTACATAGCACCCTGCCCTATGGGTTACCTGGGACCTACCTTAGGTGTGACTTATATGTATAAAAAGGGGAGTTTAGGGCTTGGCAAGTAGTTGTAAATGCCAAGTCGAAGTGGACGTAAAACTGCACACACAGGCCTAGCAATGGCAGACCTGAGACATGGTTAAGGGGCTACTTATGAGGGTGGCACAATCAGTGCTGCAGACCCACTAATAGCATTTAAATGATAGGTCCTGGGAACAGATAGTGCACTTTACTAGGGACTTACAAGTAAATTAAATATGCCAGTTGGGTATGAGCCAATGTTACCATGTTTTAGGGAGAGAGCACATGCACTTCAGCACTGGTTAGCAGCGGTAAAGTGTCTAGAGTCCTATAGCCAACGAAGGGAGGTCAGAAAAAGAGGAGGAGGAAGGCAAAAGGTCTGGGGTGACCCTTCAGAGAAGGCCATTTTCCAACAATTGTTTTTCAGATGTACATGGTGTTTGGTAGATTTCAGCTCTGACACATTCACTAGCCAGTAGTCACAGATAAACCCTAGTACCTAAAGCAGGATCGTGACAAGATGATATAGACAGATTACAGATTTGGCAAAGGACCGGTCCAGGCCAAGATTAATATGGAAGTATCAGATGAGGAATTCTGGTGGCTGGATTGATTTGAAGCTTGAATTTTCATTCAGCTGAGATAATAACTATGCATTAAGAAAAGGAAATAGGAGAAAGGGATCTTACTGGTGTGTGACCCTGCAAACTCTTGCACACACTCACAAACACTGACTTTTATAGAAATTCACCAAACTTTAACATCTAAAGAGGTGCCTCTGCAAACAGCTGGATTAGGAAACTTATTTAGAGCTGGGTGATAATGGCAAATATCTGATTTGTGGAGTAAATGGTATGTTTGGAGGAGAATCCACAGTAAGGCTTTCCCCTAAATTTGGATTGTGTAGGGCAATACATTCTGCCAGTGGATTCTACTTCAGAGTCTGTACTTCCTCCCCAAATTGGATGTTTTTTGTTACCAACCAACTCTAAATTGGGATTCCCTGTGGGTTAGATTTGACCAATTATAATCAGAATCCCTTCACCTAAATTGAGCCATTATGTGTTATAGTCCATGGAACATTTGAATGTTTTCTAGGACTATTGCACTGATATTTAATACCTTTCCCTGACCAGGTGGTAAATCTCAGTTGGGGGACTGTTGTTTAAGGACAGGATGTGTGTTTAAGGACAAGGTAGGCTGTGCTTGGTTGGAGTGGAGCACTTCCTGTTCCCCATTTAATGGTGGTGGGAGCTGGGCTGGAGCCAGACTGTACTTATGCCCACAGCCCCTGCCCGAGAGATCTAATGTTTCACAAGTCCAAACCCACAGGCAACAAAAACTGGGCCTGGTGTTCTTACAACCACACTTGTAATGAGGGTGTAAGGGTGGTACTGGTGTGGGAAGCAATGCTCAGGTCTCTTCTGAATCTTTTCAGAGTGTTGTGGGCAAAGGAGTTAAGCAATGAATTTAAGTTTCCAATTCTGTGAAGACCATTAGATATAAGTGATTCAATAGGGCAATGGTATCTTGCTTGCAAACTTCTTGGGTATTCAATGCCACCAATAGGTTGTCAATATACTAGACCAGCACTGAGTTACAGGGCATGACCAAAGACTTGGAGATCTGAGAGGAGGAACTCTCGGTTAGCACCATACCAAAACACTACTGCTGAACCGAAATGCAAAGAGGAACTGTCTATCCTTGTGCAAAGGTATGAAAAAGACAGACAGGCACAAATCAGTGACAGTGAACCACTCAGCCGGACATGGACCCTGGAATAAAATCACAGCATGATTCGGTACCACAGGACCACATGGGACAACAATTTTCCTCAAATCTTGAACAATGCGGTATTTACCACTAGGCTTCTGGTGGCCCATAATAGGTGAGTTATATGGACTCCATCTTATCTCTTTGAGAATACCCTGTTGTTTCACTGATTTGATCACTGGAATGACTTTAGTGACCTCTGGTCAGCATTAGCTTCGCTCTCCCTGCACAGCTCCACCTGCTGCTGCCTTTCGCCCTCTGAGCCTACCTGGCTTGTTGTGTTCGAGTCCCTCCTCCACCAGCAGGCTCCCACCTGCGCCTCACCTGGTGGCCTAGTGGTTGCCTTCTGTGTCTCTCTTTGCTGTTTTCTGCCTTTTTTGCTCTGTTGTCTTTCTTTCAGGTTTTACTCCCTTTTGCCTTTACCCTTTCTTTTTCGTTCCCTGTGCCTCCCCTACTGCTACGGCCCCTGCGGCCCAACCCTCTCTCAGCGATGTTTCCCGCCCTGCTATCTCCAAGCTTATCACCCCCTCCCATCTCCTTCCCCTTCTTAATGGCAGCCTCTCTGTGGCTGCATGCAATGGGCGTGCCACTGGCGTGCCCATCCGTGTCTGGACTGCGCCTAGCGCCACGGACCCTAGTTCCCGCTCCACTCACCGATACACCATGCCCTCAACTCTGGAGGCTCTACCGCCTGCCACCGTACCTCGCCCAAGGGCACCCAAGACACATTCTCCTGCTGCAACTGCACCTTTGCCTGTCCTAGCACCCTATAAACCCCTTCTGCTGGACCTCCTAGACACCTCAGATGTATACTACTCAACACTCGCTCCCTCATCAAGCATGCTATGGAAGTTTAAGACCTCCTCGACTCCATCGCCCCCGATGTTGCCTTCTTCACGGAGACCAGGATGACTACCTCCTCAGCTCCGGACATCGCAACTTCCATCCCCAGCAGCTACAAGATCCTACATCAAGACAGCCTCAACCGACCTGGAGGAGGTGTCGCTATCGTCCACAAAAAGTCACTCCGCCTCACGACCAGCGTCGATATCCAGACCCCCATCACCATACACTTTCACTTTCAGATCCATTCTAATCCTAACACCTTCTGTGGAATGCTCATCTACAGACCCCACCCACCCTTCAGCAAAGCACTGAATGACTTAATCGCCCCTCATGCCCTCACCTCAATGGACTACATACTCCTCGGCAGCCTCAAATTTCACCTCATCAACCACAGAGACCCAAACACCTCTACCATCATGCAACACTTCACCACACTCGGACTCAAGCAACTGATCAACCTCCCCACGTAATCAGCAGGACACACCCTCGGCCCTGTATTCTCTGCCGGAAACCACATCTCCTTCTCACACAACTCCAAACTCCACTGGATCGACCACCACTGCGTCCACTTCTCCTTCACCAAGATGGTAGAACAGCACCAAGCCCACTGCCCCCGTGCAGGAACTTGACCAATGTCACCGAAGCCAAGCTCACCACCGCGCTCCACCACTCCCCACCACTAGATACTGCAGACGCCAATGCATCAGACCACAACCTCCACTAATGGATTACTGACTGCAACAACACCCTAGCCCCCCTAGGGAAACCTGCTGGCAATCATCACCACAGGAGATCCAGCTGGTTCTCCCCCAACCTCCAAGAATTCAAGAAACCATGCAGACGACTCGAGAGAAAGTAAAAAACAGCAAGAGTGCAAAGCCTTCAAAGACGCCCTCACATCACACCACTGGCTCATCAGATCAACTAGGAAATCAGCCATTCAGGAGAGACTCAACACCAACGTACAAAACAGCAAGGAACTTTTCACCATTGTAAAGGAATTTACAAAACCTAACACAGGCATCCCACCCTCCCAAGACCTCTGCAACAGTCTCGCCACCTTCTTCCTCTGGAAAATTCAGGACAGCTTCAAAGGATTCTCAAGCAAAGGACCACACCTTCCACCCACCTGCACCACCATGGATGCATATCACCAGCCTGTCATGGAACACCGGACCCTCCTCACCCGGAAGTCATCCTCAAACTCATGAATGCCACCCACTCTGGGGCACCCTCAGACCCATGCCCCTACTACATCTTTAATCAGGCCAGCACCATCATCGCATCCGACCTATGCTATACCATCAACTGCCCCATTGAAATCGCCACCTCCCCGAACACCTGAAAACATGCAGAGATAAAGCCCCTCCTGAAGAAACCTTCTGCAGACCCTATGGAGCTGAACAACTACAAACCTATCTCACTGCTCCCTTTACCAGCCATGTGAACCAAAAAAGCGAACAACGCACAGCTCACTTAGTTCCTAGAAGCCAACCACATCCTCAGCCTCTCCCAATCCCAATTCAGGAGCAACCACAGCATTGATACCGCACTCCTAGCAGCGACAGATGACATCCGCACCCTACTGGACCACAGTAAGACGGCTGCCCTCATCCTCCTTGACCTCTCCGCTGTGTTTGACACCGTCTCCAACACCACCCTGTGCACCAGACTACACATCCACGGCAAAGCCCTGGAATGGATCCACTCCTTCCTCACTGGTTGAATCCAGGGAGTCAGGCTCCCAACTTTCACATCGAAGCCGACGGAAACCAGATGCAGAGTTTCCCAAAGCTCCTCCCTGAGCCCCATCCTCTTTACCATCTACATGACTACGCTTGCTGAGATCTTCAAACACCATGGGCTCAACATTGTGTCATATGCCGAAGACACACAGCCATTCTCTCCCTAACAGACAAAACATCTACAGACAAAGCAAACTTTCACAACGGAATGAAGGCAATCGCCGACTGGATGAGGGACAGGTGCCTCAAACTCAACTCTAACAAGATGGAGATCCTCATCCTGGAGCCCGTCACTTCCACCTGGGATGACTCCTTGTGGTCCACCAGCATCATACTGCCCCACCTCTGACTGACCATGGCCGCAACCTCTGCATCATTCTCGTCTCATCAAAGTCCACGGCCCGCCAAGTCTACTCCGTCTCCTCATCATGCTTTCACAGCCTTAGCCTGCTCCGAAAGATTTTCAAATGGATCCCCATCGACACAAGGAGAACAGTCACCCAGGCACTCATAGGCAGTAAGCTTGAGCACGGCAATGCACTCTACGCCAGAATCAACAAAAAACTCCAAGCAAGACTCTAGAGAATACAGAACGCCATGGCCAGTCTGATCCTGGACATACCGCGCCAAGCTACATCTCCACCTACCTGAGAGACCGACAGTGACTCCCGAACACATTACCTTCAAACTCCAGACCCATGCATACAAGGCCCTCCACAACGTCGGACCTGCCAACCTCAACCTCCGTCCCATCAAGGCAACTCCTCTCAGCACAACTGGCCCTTACTACTATCCACAGGATCCAGAAGAACAAGGCTGGAGAAAGCTCTTTCTCCTACCTCACTGCGCAGACCTGGAACATCATGCTGCTCCACCTCAGGCAGTCCCCATCGCTGGCTCAATTCAGGAAGGACCTCAAGACCTGGCTCTTCGACTGATCCGCGTCCTCTAGCTAGCACCTTGAGACCCCCTGAGTGATAAGCCGCACTTTATAAATGTTGATTGATTGATTGGCGTAATCCCTGCAAGAGTTTCAGAAGTCAAATTGTACTGTGGGGTTCTTGGATAGTCAGCATTAGGTTTCACCTTAATGCGGACAGGCTCAACACCTTTGATGAGCCCTCTGTCCTTTCCTGAAAAATCCCATACTTCAAGTTTCACTGTATCTCTAAGACCTGGTGGTAGCACATCAATTGTCATCATAGGAAACAGTGCAACAGAAAGATCATCTCTTGCCATTAAAAAGGCAGCATCCTTATCATGCTTCTGTAGCTCAATACCTATTGGGGAACAATAGATGGTACAATTGAGTTTACACATGATCTCTTGCCAAGAGACTCATGGGGCTAGAATCACAAACTACAAATTGGGGATTCTCTTCAAGGGGCCCTAATTTAACTGGTACTCCATTTGTGACAGGGTGTGTTATTTGTTTGTTTGCAACGCCTGTAACTTGGATTCTTTTTCCCAAGATGGATAGATATGGAACCTCCACTGTTCTGACATTAGAGCACATAGCACCAACATTGACCAAAAATTATACGGGTAGGCATTCACCTTACCATCCATGAATGGAACACTCTGGTCTTCCTATAAGACTTCGCCAAGCACACAATCTTCCTCCCGCCTTAGGCACCATCATAAGGCCTTCTTTGGACTTCAGACATAGGGAACTGCTAGCACACACCCTGATTCTGAGAAAAATCCTGATTAAGATTTGGGGCTTGATTCACATTTTGTCTGAGACAACGCGTATTTTTTTGTGGCATTGAACGTTGTAGGACCTGCAGCATCAGACCTGGAAGCACATTAAAATGTTGGGTTCTCTGTCTTTTCATAGTCTGACTGTACAAGATCATTATTCTGAGGTTCTGTAAACCCTGAATTTTGGGAATTAAGATGACATTCACGCTTCCAGTGGGCCAACTTATTGTAATAGTGACAAGGATTCATTTTCTTCAAAGTAGCCACATCAATTTCAGTACTCGCTTCAATCGAGACACCGTGTCCTCTACCCTGCTGCAAAAACCCATTTCCACTTTGCATCATTAGCATTCCCTGCTGATGCACTCCTTGCATGGGACCAACATGACCTACAAAAGGTTGACTCCGAACTCCTCTCTGTGCTGCTTTCATCTGTCCCACCATTAACTTTTCTTTCAATCACTTTTGCTTCTTCACTGGCCATTCCACAGCTACTTTACACTCCACTCACAAATCACTCAGTACCACAATGTCACAATGTCAAAGAACATATCTAAATCCACCCACAAAACCTGTAGACCTTCACAAACCTCTCAACTTGTTCATATCATTCCACAGGTTTCTCTCTCAATTTGGAGAAATCATTAGTGAATAATGCAAGATCACTCCTACTCCAAGGTACATGGACATAGCCTCCACCAGGCACTTCCCTCAATGGAAAAGCCAAAGTACCCTCTCTGTCCCCTAAAGGCAAACACAATTCTCGCCTCAACACGTCTCATCCTCAACCTCCCTCGTCACGAACACATCTCCGCCTACCTCAGAACAATACATTGGCTACCCGTCAACAAAAGGATCATCTTCAAAATCCTAATCCACGCTGACAAAGCCCTCCACGACACCGGACCAGCCTACCTCACCGATCAACTTAACTTCCACATCCCGACATGCCAGCTCCACTCCGCCGACCTCGCCCTTGCAACAGTCCCTTGCATTCACCGCACCACATCCGGCTGCAGGTCCTTCTCCCACCTCGCCGCCAAAACGTGGAACTCCCTCCCCACCAACCTACGCAAGACCCAGGACCTCCTGTCCTTCAGAAAGCACCTCAAGACCTGGCTCTTCGAGCAGTAGCACCTCCCCCACCCCAGCGCCTTGAGACCCTACCGGGTGAGTAGCGAGCTCAACAAATTTATTGATTGATTAATTGATTGATTCCCTTCAGTTTCTTTTGTTCTTTCTTTTTTCCCATCTACTCTCCCATTTGTCTAACTTACTCCACTTTCAAATCCTCTTACTTAATTCTCTAATTTGCATTTTCAGTCCTGCTCTTCTCATGCTCCAAACGTCATTCTCATCAAAACATACACAATAACTTTTCTGCAATGACTTGGTTTGATTCAGATTTATCTCATAGGTTTGAGCCAATTCAGACAGTTTACCATGCACGTGTCCTGCACATTTAGTAACATCTCTACACATAAATACAAGTTCATTTTCTTGATAGGTATCTAGCCGAGAAAGATCAAGATTCCCCAAAATCATCTTGTCTAATTCTAACTTCAGCCCGACCACATCCACAGCTTTTGCCCTCAATGGAGTCTGAACAATGTCCTTGTTTGTTCCTGAACTTTCATCTTCTCCTGGGGACCCATTAAAGAATCTGATCAGATCATCTAACGTTTGTGAATTACTTCTACTCTGTACCGAAGGAGGGCTAGGTACAACCCTCCCTTCAAGATTTCCACCAACTGCATCCTGAATTGGGCTCCAGTCAGCCAGATCAGTGTTTGGCAATCCTGGTGAAGACCCTCCGAGAAAGATAAACCCTGTCGGATGTGCAGTCGACCTCGGAAAGGTAGCATGAGATATATTTATCTGGGTCGGTATTGAAGGAGTTCCTCCAGTAGGTACTGTCAAAGCATGTGTTGCAGCTCCTGATGATTCCGGTCTGTACAAAGAAACTACAGGACCAATAGTGACTGGGACAGTAATCACGTCTGGGGCATTCTGGACTTTAGAGTTAGCAGGGGTATTAATCCTTGAACTCCCTCCCATTGATGTTGGACTCACATTACCTCCTGCACTTGCTGGTGCAGAAGGCACTGCTAAGCTCTCATGGAGACTAGCACCATTCATTCCTCCTAATTTGATTTCATTGTACGGGTTGGATGTGCTGATAGCAGTGTATTTAAAATGTAATCACTGGAATCACTATCACTACTTTCATCTATGTTCTCTGTATCTTTTACCTTTTCGCCTTTCAGTTTTCTTGACTTTCCATTTCTCCTATCTGTTTCCTCACTCGTCAGTGCTGGGTACAATCTAGTCCCTCCTATCATGTCTTCACCTTTCCTGCTCCGCATCGCACATAATATCTGCGTAAGTACATATTGCTTTTTGGACTCTTACCTGAATTTTCTCTCTGCTTAGCTTGAGATGCACGCTCCCAAGCATTAAGTACTTCATACTGTGCAGGCAAGGTTTAGCCACATTACATATTCTACTAAAATTTTCCATCATTCTCAAATTAAATGTGCCATCTTGGGAAACCTCAATGGACCTTCTTTCTCAGTGATCTGATGCCATTGGTTCAGCCAAATTTCATGTGTGAAGACCTACATTCAGAGCCATATAATGATCTGGTTTATCTTTGGGCGGTGCCTCTTCCCTTACCCGAACAGGTATTTTCACATCTCCTCCTAACAAGTCTCGCAAAGCCCTAAAACATTTAATTTTTCAACTAATTTCCAACAATGACAAATTTTAAAATCAGTTACAAATTAAAATTAACGTTTTCTGTACAGTTCTTGTCCAACAGTAACAGCCAATAGCAGCGCGACACGCTATGACGTGGATGACCAATACCAATACGGCTTAACACCAATCGACCAATATCAGAGTGGCACACTGTGACATTAAATTCATTCCTCGCAGCGGCTCACCCTCCTTTACAATTTTTCACTAATGGACTCTCTCACTGCTAAACACATGTACAACAAATTGCAACATACATTTAACATACAACCTTGTCTGCTCCACTGAAGAAATTAAAGTAATCAATCACACAAGAAACAGCCTCCCTTCGACTCACTCTTGAATGAAACCTCAACCTGTGGGGAATCACTTGGATTGGTGTAGTGCCTCCCGTGCACCAGGGATTCACCACACCAATCACACTTTACTCTCACGCAAAGATAATGTCCCTATCTCAATTGTGCATTTGACAATGTCACACAACAAGCACCACCAAACTTAGCAGACTATTATAATATAGGGGGTCATTACAACATTGGTGGTAAAAACCGCTTACCGCCGTGCAGAAGACCACCAATACACCGCCGCGGAATTCCGCCACAGCTATTATGACCCACATCTCGGAATCCGCCGAAATTCAGACACCCACACAAGTCTGCCACACCAAAGGTCAGTGATAAACTGGCGAAAACAAATCCTCCACCGCCACGCCAACAGAAACACGCCCATGCTATTACGACCCACGAATCCACGCGGCGGTCTTTCAACTGCGGTATTCCATTGGCGGTACACACCGCCGCGCTCAAAATACACACACATCTCCAAAACACCGCCACATTGGACAATTCAAAATACACACACCTAATACACATACAAACACCACTCCCACACCCAACACAATATAAAACACACACCCACATCACCCACAAACCCCTACGACCAAAAATTAGAGACGAAGGCGACAGAGAGAGAGCACAGCAATAGACAACCCCACCATACAGAGGCACACAACACCATCACCCACACAACATCCACGCACAAAACACCCCACACCACTTCATCACCACATACACCACCCCACACATCACCTACACCACCCCATGGCATGCCAAAGACACCCCAGGTTTTCAGAGGAGGAGCTCAGGGTTATGGTGGAGGAAATCGTACGGGTAGAGCCACAGCTATTTGGATCACAGGTGCAGCACACCTCTATAGCTAGGAAGATGGAGCTATGGCGAAGAATCGTGGACAGGGTCAACGCAGTGGGACAGCACCCAAGAAATCGGGAGGACATCAGGAAGAGGTGGAACGACCTATGGGGGAAGGTGCGTTCCGTGGTCTCCAGGCACAACATCGCGATTCAGCAGACTGGCGGCGGACCCCCACCTCCTCCCCCACAACTAACAACATGGGAGGAGCAGGTCTTGACCATTATGCATCCAGAGGGCCTCGGAGGAGTCGGTGGAGGAATGGACACTGGTGAGTCAAATCTTAACTATCATATCCCCCACCCTACCTGCATGCTATCACACACCCCCACCCTCTCCCCCTCCCCTATCACTCCAACTCCTCACTAATGTACTAATAACACAAACCACCCATCCCAACACCAAGCCCTGCATGACACAACAAAGCATGGACACCCATCACTAAAGCATGCCCACTGCACATACCCATAACAACCCCTAACCATCATCACACAAGCCGCCACACAGGAATGCTAGCACTGGGGTACACGCTCACCCACTCATTGCACACCATGATACACACAGATGCAATAATCATGCTTTTATACCCCTGCAGGACCACTACGTAACGTCACCAGACAGGAGGGTCCAGACATCTCTACCCTACCCACAGAAGAGGCCCACAGTGATGACAGCAGCTCTGGCCAACTGGATCCAGATGACCAGCCCGGACCATCGTGGGCCTCGGGACAGTCGGTTCCCCTCGCACAGGCACAGCCCAACACTGACCTTCCACCCTCTGGTAACACCAGCACAGCACCCACCTAGCGGGCCCATACCTCCATACCCAGGACGCGTCAATCAGCTGTGTGTCCACCACTACAGGGAACCCAGGATAACCCACCACCCCAACAACAACAGGGACCTGGGGGCAGAGGTAGTGGGCACACGGTCCAGGGGACGGAGGCCCAGGAACACAGGGGAACTGGGAGGGCTGCTGTGCGACAGGGGGCGGACAGGCCAAGGGAACCCACTCTCCACGAGGCCCTCTCCTCCATCATGGGAGCATACCACCACTCCCAGGAGACGATGGCTACGGTCCTGGCCAAGTTTCAGGAGACCCAGCGCATGCAGGAGGAACAGTATTTGGGGTTCACAGAGGAGCTCAGAACCATCAGCTCCGCCCTGGGCACCATCGTAGGGGTGCTGAAGGACATACAGAAGACCATGAGGGACACCGTGGCACTCCAAGGGGCCCCTGACACTAGCATGGACGAAGAACTGCCCACCACCTCCGCCGGCGCTAGTGGACAGGACGCCTCGCCACAGGACCACCACACCAGCACCCCACTCCCTGCAGATGGAGAACCACCCCGCAAGCGGTCCCTGAGATCCAGGAACAGGACAGAGCAAGATGGCAAGACCCCCGCCAGGAAATGAGACCACCCTGATTGTCATCCCACTGTCCCACAGTGTTCGTCAGAAACTTTTCCTGAGCAACCTTGACCTCTGTCCCATCACCCCCCCTCCAATTCATAGGTCCCGTACTAGCACCTCAGCCAAAAAGATTCCGGTACCAGTGGTGCCTGTTAGAGGTATGTGGAGTGCACCGGGCTCCAGGGCAGCCAGTGTGACACGGAGCCAAAGCACTGCCAGTCCACCCCCTGTGAAGCACCAGAAGTTGGACAGTGCCCGACGGGAGAGGGGGAAGACTCCTGCCGGCAAAGCCGCTCACAAGGGTCCCGGGGGGAGTGTCGAGTCAGCTGTGACTCCTCCCAAGGTGGTGAAGGGGCAGAAGAAGTCTCCAAAGTCTGGGAAGAGCAGCACGGCGGAGAAGGCCGCCATCCTCTCCGCTGGCCATGTACGCCACCGCCAGCCCCATCATCACTGGTCCGGAGACCACCGCCAGAGTCAGTGCCCAGGAGGGCAGCACAATCGTTACTGGTCAGGAGACCACCGCCAGAGTCAGTGCCCAGGAGGGCAGCACAATCGTCACTGGTCTGGAGACCACCGCCAGAGTCAGTGCCCAGGAGGGCAGCCCAATCGTCACTGGTCAGGAGACCACCGCCGGAGTCAGTGCCCAGGAGGGCAGCACAATCGTCACTGGTCCGGAGACCACCGCCAGAGCCAGTGCCCAGGAGGGCCCCGGCAGCCACAGCCCCGCTGGGCAATGAGGGACTGCCATGGCACACACCGCTGCACAGGTCAGAGACCGCAAAGTCAAGCAACGCTGAACAGGGCAAGCACCGCTGAACAGGGCAAAGACCGCCATGGCAAGCACCGCTGAACAGGGCAAGCACCGCTAAACAGGGCAAAGACCGCCATGGAAAGCACCGCTTAACAGGGCAAGCACCGCTGAACAGGTCAAAGACAAGCCATGGCAAGCACCGCTGAACAGGGCAAGCACCGCTGAACAGGGCAAAGACCACCATGGAAAGCACCGCTGAACAGGGCAAGCACCGCTGAACAGGGCAAAGACCGCCATGGCAAGCATTGTTTGCCCATGAGCGGCAGGGGCAGTGACGGAACTGGGACCGTCACGGGGAGCATGATGCACTCTGGGCACCAGTCCCCCTCCAGAACCAGTGGAGAGATACATCCACTACCTCAGTCCTTGGTAGGATGAAGCACTCTGGGCACAAAGCCCCCTCCAAAACCAGTGGAGAAAGGCATCCACTACCTCAGTCCTTGACAGGGTGAAGACCTCTGGGCACAAATCCCCCTCCAGAACCAGTAGAGTATCCCATCCACTACCTCAGTCCTTGGCAGGATGAAGCACTCTGGGCACCAGTCCCCCTCCAGAACCAGTGGAGACTGTTATCCACTTGAGAGACTGTGGCTTTGCACTCCCCAGGATGGAGCAGTGGGCAAACCACCCACTGAAAAGACTTGTGAGACTGTGGCTTTGCACTCCCCAGGATGGTCCAGTGGGCAAACCACCCACTGAAAAGACTTGTGAGACTGTGGCTTTGCACTCCCAAGGATGGTCCAGTGGGCAAACCACCCACTGCAAAGACTTGTGAGACTGTGGCTTTGCACTCCCCAGGATGGTACAGTGGGCAAACCACCCACTGTAGAGACTTGAGAGACTGTGGCTTTGCACTCCCCAGGATGGTACAGTGGGCAAACCACCCACTGTAGAGACTTGAGAGACTGTGGGTTTGCACTCCCCAGGATACATCAATGGGCATGGAGCCCCCTGGTGGATCTGGCGTGGTGCACTCATCCGGCTAAGGTGCCCCCCCTTCCCTTCCCCCTGAGGTGCCTGTTGTATTTCTATCTGATGCCCCTGCAGTGTTCTCTCCGTTTCTGGACAGGTATCGTATGTGGGCCTCGCCCATGCATTTTGGGCCCAGTGGTCCACGGACATTGAAATGTGCATACCTGCACTACTAATCGTGATGTATATATTTGGAATGTGTATATATTTATGTATATATGAGCTTACTGTATTTTCATCCATTACAATGGTTGTACTGACTTCCTTTTTGTCTTTGCATTCTTCCGGGGGGTTGTGGGTTGTTACTGTGATGTTTGGAAATGCATTGGTGTGTGTGCGAGGGTCGGGGTGGGGGTGGGGGTGTTGCGTGTGTGTGTGCCTGACTTTTGCCTCCCCTATGTCGTAGGTGCAGTACTCACCGTTGTCTTTGGCGCCGCCGTTGCTGATGTTCGTAGAGGAGCAGGAAGACAAGCGCAGGGAGTATTTGGAGTTCCGGCTCCATGGTGCCCTCCTTCCTCGTGGAGTGTGTTAAGGTGAGCGGTTTCCCATTGCAAAAGCTGTTTCCGCCGTGTTTTTATCCACGGTGAATCCGCGCTGCTTGTCTGTACCGCCGTGGCGGTCGGAGTGTTAAAGTGGCTGTCTATGTTGGCGGTTTCCGCCATGGTCATAATTCCCTTTTTTGTTCCGCCGGCCTGTTTGCGGTATTACCGCCGCTTTAACACCATCCGCCAGGGTTGTAATGACCCCCATAGTGTCTTCAACACTTTTTAATACTATCTCGGAATCTTAGGCCTCTAATAACTTTAGCTTCTCTGCATCAAGCACCACACTCACACAACAACTTAAACTTCACTGTATAATTTCACACAATCTCCGCAACAACACAAGCTAGACATAAGCTATGACAAAATGTGACCTTATTAGTACTCACTACTCCGCAGTTACAATCCTCTCCAGATGGGCTGGAACTCCATCCATCCTGGAACCATGGGCTTTAGGGTTTACACTGTGCTTGGGCAAATCTAAAATGGGCACTCTAGCTCTTTTTCTAACAACTGAACCATCGGACAGTGCTACCATCTTGCTGGCGTGCTCATGGAAGCGATGGTCAGCTCTCTTCTGGATCTTTTCAAAGGGTTAGGGGGCAAGGAGTTAAGCACTGAATTTAAATTTACAATTCTTTGAAGCCCATTTGGCTACGCAAAAATGACCGGGAATCAGCATTAACGTTTAGTAGATTTATTACAAATTAGTAATATTCAAATATATGAGCATATCAAATCAGGTTATAGAGATACAAAATCAAAATCGGCAAGCTGAAACTCTGTAACATCTTCAGTGTTTTCAATATAAGGCATATAAAGGTTACAGTCACAGAAATGCAGAACCTAAGAAATAGGAACTGACATTCTATAAAAGAATTAAAGTTCCTTCTATGCAGCACAAATTGAAATAAAGACACATGGTTAGTTTCTATCCTAAAAGGAGCTAAATTCAGGGGTCTCAGGACAAAGCAAGGTAGGTGTCAGCATCGTAGGACTCCAGTAGAAGTCTTCAGAAAATAAATAATCCAGTGTAAGCATGAAGCTATGCACTGTAAAGACAGGGGGTCTAGAGGTCTGCACCTCACAGTGCCTAGAAGACATCTTCTGCAATTCCAATAGCCCAGAAACTAAATGAATGTGGAAAATTCCAGGAGCATCTATATCTTCTGAACATGTAATCAGAAACCCAATTAATTCTCCTTCTCACTGAGCGCACCTGCAACATGGGGAGATTCTCCCACCCTGCAGAACACTTACGAACAGGTCAGCCTTGAGGTTCTTCTTCTTCTTCTTCCCAGATAGTCAATGAAT
This sequence comes from Pleurodeles waltl, assembly GCF_031143425.1. Taxonomy (NCBI): domain Eukaryota; kingdom Metazoa; phylum Chordata; class Amphibia; order Caudata; family Salamandridae; genus Pleurodeles; species Pleurodeles waltl. The sequence goes on along the minus strand of NC_090451.1, from coordinate 496,120,259 downwards.
GGGAAGTACACCAAATCATCGAGTCTGCACGAATGTCTTCTTGCTCTGCCTTTCTATCTCTAATAAACAATAATCCTTTCACTAGCTAAGCAACCAAGAATGTGCATCTGAAAAAGAAAAATATGTAAAGCACAGAAAACACATCTAACATGTTAAACCTATGGCCTACTCAGGCTAACTTAGCATAGCACCATTATTAGGCATGGTTAAACATTTGAATATAATTGTAGGCATAATATCAGAACAAACACAAGCAATCAATCCATGATTATATGTGCAATGTGTTTTCCAATATATGCAACTTGTCATTATGTATTAGTAAATATGAATAGGAACTACGAATTTCATGTTAGATGTAAAAATTAGAACACACACATAAATGAAACCTCTAAATTCTACGTTGAATGAACCTTTAATAATGCAGTTCGGTGTTTCACTTTACATCAGTAAGGTTAAGGCACACAGTATATATGATGTTGATTACATTGTTCAAGTTACTTTTGTAATGCATGGAGGGGCAGCCAGAAGTACACTGCTCCAGGGAATAGATCACTCCCCTAATTAAGTCGGTGTGTGAGAGCAGGAGAACGAAAGGCAGAAAACGGAGAAAGAAGAGAAAGATAAGTAACCAGTGACAAAAGGAAAAAGTAGTGGTGAAAAAGAAGAAGCTGAATCAGTGACATACAGAGAGAGGGTGTGTAGGATTCTGGAAGAAAGGGGTATGTGGAATCAAGACTAGCAACATGGCATTTGAAATCCTAATATTCAGCAGCACTGATGAAAAGCTCCACAGAATTCTAGTAGAATCATTTTATTAAAATGAAACTCCTGTGTGAAGGTTACTGAAGCTGAGTAAGACGTTTACAATAACAGCTGGAGAGGAAAATCTACCTAGCACATATTTACAGAATCACATTAGGACAATCACACACCGTGTAAGTGAGTCCATGGGAAGACACTGGCACAAATGTACAAGATTTGAATATCTCATGGAGAGTAAAGGAGGAGCAGGGAGAGAGGGAGAATACAAGCGCTTAAAAAGAATGAGTTCTGTTGATGATTTCCACTCTGAGATGTTGAGCTGGTCATTCATAGAGTTAATGTTTGATATGCAGAAATGCCACAAAACTTTCCAAGTGATGCAGTGCTTTGCTGACAAAGCATTTTTCACTGCTCACTGGCCTATTCCCACCTGGAAACAATTTCGTGCACCCCGCCTTTCTGCCTAATGTGATCAAAAAACATTGTCACAATTTGTAAAAAAAAAATTTCTAAAATGATTACTTTTCAATAAAGCAATCTTTTTTAAATGCAGCCCCTTTTCATTAAAGGGAACGGCTGCATTTTAAAAAAAGTTACTTTTTTTATGTTTGTTTGTCAGCTGGTTATAGTCTTGTGGAGTACTGTCTACTATCCAACAAACGTTTTTTTGACATTCACAAATAGCAAATTTTTGCAAATGGTTTACCACCTCTGACCAAATGTTGGGGAAAAGTGTTCCCTTGGCATGGCCACTGCACCCTGTGCCATGAAGTGGGCCCCAAGTTAGCACCCCGATGGCACTTTAATTTTTTTTAAAAAACATACTTACCTCTACTTACCCTACCCACCTGGGATGACGTACCGCATTCTCTGGTGTCCCTTTGGTGTGGGTGGGGGTGTTCATGGGGCTTGGGGAGGGCACCTGTGAACCCATTCCATGGTGTTTAACCAAGGAAATAGGTCCACAGGTCCCCTTATGCCCGGTCTGACCCATGCGTTAAATAATGGTGCAAAGCAAGCTTTGCACCATTACTTAGCCACTCCTCCCACCTGTGCGTCATTTTAGGACTGGGGATAAATATTGGGCTATGGCGATAGCATCATTTTTTAGATGGGAACGTCTACCTTACATCTCATTGACGCAAGGTAGGTGCACGCATCCAACAAATGTTGCAAACTCCTATATTTTTACGCTAGATGTGTCTAATGTCAAAATATAGATATGGAGTTAGGTTTGCTCCGAATATACGAAAAAAATTACGCAAATTCGGCACATTTGAAGTATATATTTGGGTCTTAATCACTAACCATTTCTAAAAGGAATCATCACTATGAAAGGTACCAGATGTCTACACAAGTAAGGGCTCATCTCATCCCTTTGCCTCACAGAGACTCAGATGATCAGGCTTTGACCCAGAGCAAGGCATACAGTAAAGCAAAAAGGGAAGGAATAGAAAGTTAGGAAAACAGTGACACAGGGAGAAAACAGGGATGAAAAAGAGCAGACAAGAGTGAGGTAAAGAGACAGAAAGTGTAGGGTGCTGTAAGAGATGCAAGAAGAGGAATCAACACCAGGAAGCAATGTATTCAGCGACCTGACTGGCCATTTGACAATGTGGCTTACAGGCTCCTAAGCAAAACATTGGGTTGTTTAACATATGTATTTTGTTCACAAATCAAGCACTAGACCCACTATAGATTAAGACAATATTCAGAGTGAGAGTGTAACCTTGTTACCTTATTAAGATTACACTAAAAACCAAATTGCCTCCAGGTTCTTCCTGGAGGAAACTTAAATAACAATGAGGAGCTAAATAAGGATCTAAAAGGATAGGTATTTGATTTATTTCTCAGGGTCATAATCTGTACTGCTCCGATCGGACATGATATTCCAGAAATGGGACCGCTGTACCAACAAATAATATGCTCCACAAATTTTTTGTTGAACGGTCAAGTATATCTGCATCAGTAATACACAGTGTACAAGTAGGCAAATTCACCTCTATCAGTAAAACAACATTTTATTACTATATTGAAAAGGAATTAGGAACCAGTTGAACATCTTATGGGTATTACCTGGTGGAGAGTGCAGTTTCTCAACTACAGGGTGATAGAATCTATGTTTTCATACCCGGGATCAACAAGAAGTGGTTCTTGGAAAGTCCCACATAAAGAAAACTAGTGTAACCAAGGGTGGAATTAAACTTTTGTGCTGATGAAGGTAAAGAGCTACAAGACAGCTGACTATTGTATTGACTCAGACATTAAGAGACATGGCCAAATATACAAACACAACTCTCAGAACTCTGACCTTAAATACTGGTGTATTAGTGTATGCAAAATAAATGGGTTTCAAGAGTCACCCACTGTTGTTGTCTGAGGATCTAAACTCCTATAGAAGACATTTGGGGGGAAGGGGTGCTAATACTCAGCTCTTAGAATTAATGACCCCAGCACCTTTAATTTAGAAATCAGAGCTGGAGACCAGCCCACAATTCTTGGGACTCCTGATTTCTAGGATTATTAGAACATACCACAATATTTTTAGAAAAGGTAACTCTTCTATCTTGTACCACCCATATAAGCACCTGATTCACCTGTTGAATGTATGCTAATTAACTCTGAAGACCCTCCAAAAGCACGGCAACAGAATTTGTGACTCAGCTCACCACAGATAGTCACAGCAATATTGCATAACATACTAAGGGGCAGATTTATGGAAAGTGCCACTTTCCCTGCACCCCTTAGCACCCTCCTACTGCCACCATGTGTGCACCGTAATTAAAATATGGCGCACCATGGCGCAGGGTAGGAGGCAATAGTGTCATTTTTTAATGACGCTATTGATGTACTCTGCAGGAGTAGCGCCAAAATATTGGTGCTACTCCTGCAGAGTATATAGGGACTCATTCTGAAGAATGGAAGCCCCCTTTTAACGTCTGCTATTGAGCAGGCGTTTAAAGTGCCGTAATAAATGGAGCAAGGAAATCCCATAGATTTCCCTGCACCATTTTACCGGCTACCCTAACGGGGGGAACACCCCTTTCATATATTATGCCTGGAGCAGGCATAATGTAGCGCAAATGGTTACAGGGTGGTGCAATGCATGCATTGTGCCACCTTAAATACAGCGCAGGGATTTTGGCCTCGTTGGGCCACATTAACGTCAAAATAAATGACGTTAATGTGGCTCAAAGTGGCGCTAGGGGCCTATAAATATGCCCTAAAAGACCTGATTTATGAAATGTTAGTGCCTCCCTAGAATCATTTTTTTACGAAAAAGCGGTGCAGTTTGTGCCTCTTTTGCATCAAAAAATGACGCTAAGGCGGCGCTAACTTTTCATTAATCAGGCCCTAAGACCAGTGTATGTGGCGCATTCTTTGTCATCTAACTCTCTCACACCAGTGAGTCCACTTCCACGCTCACACACTCTTTCTCACTCTCGCAAACATGCACACTCTCTAGATTGAAGGTCACCTGCCTGAGCCCACACAATGCCCTCTTTCTGTTTCCATTATGCCTACTGGCCTGTCCGGATCATAAAATATAATGTTCAGTTTGGAACTCACAACACACCATGGAGTGTTTTTTGAAGTGAATAACAGAAGCCAATGTTGAGACCATCCAACTCGATGACAGTCTTTTCAATAACCCAGAAAGATGAACGACGAGTCAACAAATTTGCGGCTGTAATTATAGGCCCCTAGCACCACAGAAGCATCACTTTTAGTGACGCTCCTGTGGTGCTAAGCACAGCCCTGTATTTACAAAGCGGCGTTAAGCAAGTTTTGGTGGCATAACACCACCTTGTAAATACAGCCTCTTTCCACACAGCACTGTGCCTCAAAGGGGCGTGAAATGGGTGTTGCTGTGGGCGTGCCACAGCAACCCCCTTTGCATTTTGACGCTGCCTCAGATTTATGAAATCTTGTAAACCTGAGGCAGCGCCAAAATCTAACACCACCCCCAGGGGTGGTGTTAACAGGGCACAACGAGGAGGAATACTTTTATTCCTCTTTTTTTTTTGCTTGTTCCATGCGTGCTGAATTCTTCCGCACACATAGAAAAGGCAAAATGCCAGAAATGATTGTTTATGTGCAGGTGGGTGTCCCTTCCTGCACATAAAAAATCATTTCAAAAGGACGCTTTGGCACTTCTGTGTGTGCTGCATTGTGCAGCACACACAGAAGTGCCAAAGCGCCATTAGTGATTGTTTATGTGCAGGAAGGGACACCTTCCCGCACATAAACAATCACACCTCTCAACACAGACATCCTTGCATGTGTTCTCTCCGTTTCTGGACAGGTATCGTATGTGGGCCTCGCCCATGCATTTTGGGCCCAGTGGTCCACGGACATTGAAATGTGCATACCTGCACTACTAATCGTGATGTATATATTTGGAATGTGTATATATTTATGTATATATGAGCTTACTGTATTTTCATCCATTACAATGGTTGTACTGACTTCCTTTTTGTCTTTGCATTCTTCCGGGGGGTTGTGGGTTGTTACTGTGATGTTTGGAAATGCATTGGTGTGTGTGCGAGGGTCGGGGTGGGGGTGTTGCGTGTGTGTGTGCCTGACTTTTGCCTCCCCTATGTCGTAGGTGCAGTACTCACCGTTGTCTTTGGCGCCGCCGTTGCTGATGTTCGTAGAGGAGCAGGAAGACAAGCGCAGGGAGTATTTGGAGTTCCGGCTCCATGGTGCCCTCCTTCCTCGTGGAGTGTGTTAAGGTGAGCGGTTTCCCATTGCAAAAGCTGTTTCCGCCGTGTTTTTATCCACGGTGAATCCGCGCTGCTTGTCTGTACCGCCGTGGCGGTCGGAGTGTTAAAGTGGCTGTCTATGTTGGCGGTTTCCGCCATGGTCATAATTCCCTTTTTTGTTCCGCCGGCCTGTTTGCGGTATTACCGCCGCTTTAACACCATCCGCCAGGGTTGTAATGACCCCCATAGTGTCTTCAACACTTTTTAATACTATCTCGGAATCTTAGGCCTCTAATAACTTTAGCTTCTCTGCATCAAGCACCACACTCACACAACAACTTAAACTTCACTGTATAATTTCACACAATCTCCGCAACAACACAAGCTAGACATAAGCTATGACAAAATGTGACCTTATTAGTACTCACTACTCCGCAGTTACAATCCTCTCCAGATGGGCTGGAACTCCATCCATCCTGGAACCATGGGCTTTAGGGTTTACACTGTGCTTGGGCAAATCTAAAATGGGCACTCTAGCTCTTTTTCTAACAACTGAACCATCGGACAGTGCTACCATCTTGCTGGCGTGCTCATGGAAGCGATGGTCAGCTCTCTTCTGGATCTTTTCAAAGGGTTAGGGGGCAAGGAGTTAAGCACTGAATTTAAATTTACAATTCTTTGAAGCCCATTTGGCTACGCAAAAATGACCGGGAATCAGCATTAACGTTTAGTAGATTTATTACAAATTAGTAATATTCAAATATATGAGCATATCAAATCAGGTTATAGAGATACAAAATCAAAATCGGCAAGCTGAAACTCTGTAACATCTTCAGTGTTTTCAATATAAGGCATATAAAGGTTACAGTCACAGAAATGCAGAACCTAAGAAATAGGAACTGACATTCTATAAAAGAATTAAAGTTCCTTCTATGCAGCACAAATTGAAATAAAGACACCTGGTTAGTTTCTATCCTAAAAGGAGCTAAATTCAGGGGTCTCAGGACAAAGCAAGGTAGGTGTCAGCATCGTAGGACTCCAGTAGAAGTCTTCAGAAAATAAATATTCCAGTGTAAGCATGAAGCTATGCACTGTAAAGACAGGGGGTCTAGAGGTCTGCACCTCACAGTGCCTAGAAGACATCTTCTGCAATTCCAATAGCCCAGAAACTAAATGAATGTGGAAAATTCCAGGAGCATCTATATCTTCTGAACATGTAATCAGAAACCCAATTAATTCTCCTTCTCACTGAGCGCACCTGCAACATGGGGAGATTCTCCCACCCTGCAGAACACTTACGAACAGGTCAGCCTTGAGGTTCTTCTTCTTCTTCTTCCCAGATAGTCAATGAATGGGAAGTACACCAAATCATCGAGTCTGCACGAATGTCTTCTTGCTCTGCCTTTCTATCTCTAATAAACAATAATCCTTTCACTAGCTAAGCAACCAAGAATGTGCATCTGAAAAAGAAAAATATGTAAAGCACAGAAAACACATCTAACATGTTAAACCTATGGCCTACTCAGGCTAACTTAGCATAGCACCATTATTAGGCATGGTTAAACATTTGAATATAATTGTAGGCATAATATCAGAACAAACACAAGCAATCAATCCATGATTATATGTGCAATGTGTTTTCCAATATATGCAACTTGTCATTATGTATTAGTAAATATGAATAGGAACTACGAATTTCATGTTAGATGTAAAAATTAGAACACACACATAAATGAAACCTCTAAATTCTACGTTGAATGAACCTTTAATAATGCAGTTCGGTGTTTCACTTTACATCAGTAAGGTTAAGGCACACAGTATATATGATGTTGATTACATTGTTCAAGTTACTTTTGTAATGCATGGAGGGGCAGCCAGAAGTACACTGCTCCAGGGAATAGATCACTCCCCTAATTAAGTCGGTGTGTGAGAGCAGGAGAACGAAAGGCAGAAAACGGAGAAAGAAGAGAAAGATAAGTAACCAGTGACAAAAGGAAAAAGTAGTGGTGAAAAAGAAGAAGCTGAATCAGTGACATACAGAGAGAGGGTGTGTAGGATTCTGGAAGAAAGGGGTATGTGGAATCAAGACTAGCAACATGGCATTTGAAATCCTAATATTCAGCAGCACTGATGAAAAGCTCCACAGAATTCTAGTAGAATCATTTTATTAAAATGAAACTCCTGTGTGAAGGTTACTGAAGCTGAGTAAGACGTTTACAATAACAGCTGGAGAGGAAAGTCTACCTAGCACATATTTACAGAATCACATTAGGACAATCACACACCGTGTAAGTGAGTCCATGGGAAGACACTGGCACAAATGTACAAGATTTGAATATCTCATGGAGAGTAAAGGAGGAGCAGGGAGAGAGGGAGAATACAAGCGCTTAAAAAGAATGAGTTCTGTTGATGATTTCCACTCTGAGATGTTGAGCTGGTCATTCATAGAGTTAATGTTTGATATGCAGAAATGCCACAAAACTTTCCAAGTGATGCAGTGCTTTGCTGACAAAGCATTTTTCACTGCTCACTGGCCTATTCCCACCTGGAAACAATTTCGTGCACCCCGCCTTTCTGCATAATGTGATCAAAAAACATTGTCACAATTTGTACAAATTTTTTTTCTAAAATGATTACTTTTCAATAAAGCAATCTTTTTTAAATGCAGCCCCTTTTCATTAAAGGGAACGGCTGCATTTTAAAAAAAGTTACTTTTTTTATGTTTGTTTGTCAGCTGGTTATAGTCTTGTGGAGTACTGTCTACTATCCAACAAACGTTTTTTTGACATTCACAAATAGCAAATTTTTGCAAATGGTTTACCACCTCTGACCAAATGTTGGGGAAAAGTGTTCCCTTGGCATGGCCACTGCACCCTGTGCCATGAAGGGGGCCCCAAGTTAGCACCCCGATGGCACTTTAATTTTTTTTTAAAAACATACTTACCTCTACTTACCCTACCCACCTGGGATGACGTACCGCATTCTCTGGTGTCCCTTTGGTGTGGGTGGGGGTGTTCATGGGGCTTGGGGAGGGCACCTGTGAACCCATTCCATGGTGTTTAACCAAGGAAATAGGTCCACAGGTCCCCTTATGCCCGGTCTGACCCATGCGTTAAATAATGGTGCAAAGCAAGCTTTGCACCATTACTTAGCCACTCCTCCCACCTGTGCGTCATTTTAGGACTGGGGATAAATATTGGGCTATGGCGATAGCATCATTTTTTAGATGGGAACGTCTACCTTACATCTCATTGACGCAAGGTAGGTGCACGCATCCAACAAATGTTGCAAACTCCTATATTTTTACGCTAGATGTGTCTAATGTCAAAATATAGATATGGAGTTAGGTTTGCTCCGAATATACGAAAAAAATTACGCAAATTCGGCACATTTGAAGTATATATTTGGGTCTTAATCACTAACCATTTCTAAAAGGAATCATCACTATGAAAGGTACCAGATGTCTACACAAGTAAGGGCTCATCTCATCCCTTTGCCTCACAGAGACTCAGATGATCAGGCTTTGACCCAGAGCAAGGCATACAGTAAAGCAAAAAGGGAAGGAATAGAAAGTTAGGAAAACAGTGACACAGGGAGAAAACAGGGATGAAAAAGAGCAGACAAGAGTGAGGTAAAGAGACAGAAAGTGTAGGGTGCTGTAAGAGATGCAAGAAGAGGAATCAACACCAGGAAGCAATGTATTCAGCGACCTGACTGGCCATTTGACAATGTGGCTTACAGGCTCCTAAGCAAAACATTGGGTTGTTTAACATATGTATTTTGTTCACAAATCAAGCACTAGACCCACTATAGATTAAGACAATATTCAGAGTGAGAGTGTAACCTTGTTACCTTATTAAGATTACACTAAAAACCAAATTGCCTCCAGGTTCTTCCTGGAGGAAACTTAAATAACAATGAGGAGCTAAATAAGGATCTAAAAGGATAGGTATTTGATTTATTTCTCAGGGTCATAATCTGTACTGCTCCGATCGGACATGATATTCCAGAAATGGGACCGCTGTACCAACAAATAATATGCTCCACAAATTTTTTGTTGAACGGTCAAGTATATCTGCATCAGTAATACACAGTGTACAAGTAGGCAAATTCACCTCTATCAGTAAAACAACATTTTATTACTATATTGAAAAGGAATTAGGAACCAGTTGAACATCTTATGGGTATTACCTGGTGGAGAGTGCAGTTTCTCAACTACAGGGTGATAGAATCTATGTTTTCATACCCGGGATCAACAAGAAGTGGTTCTTGGAAAGTCCCACATAAAGAAAACTAGTGTAACCAAGGGTGGAATTAAACTTTTGTGCTGATGAAGGTAAAGAGCTACAAGACAGCTGACTATTGTATTGACTCAGACATTAAGAGACATGGCCAAATATACAAACACAACTCTCAGAACTCTGACCTTAATTACAGGTGTATTAGTGTATGCAAAATAAATGGGTTTCAAGAGTCACCCACTGTTGTTGTCTGAGGATCTAAACTCCTATAGAAGACATTTGGGGGGAAGGGGTGCTAATACTCAGCTCTTAGAATTAATGACCCCAGCACCTTTAATTTAGAAATCAGAGCTGGAGACCAGCCCACAATTCTTGGGACTCCTGATTTCTAGGATTATTAGAACATACCACAATATTTTTAGAAAAGGTAACTCTTCTATCTTGTACCACCCATATAAGCACCTGATTCACCTGTTGAATGTATGCTAATTAACTCTGAAGACCCTCCAAAAGCACGGCAACAGAATTTGTGACTCAGCTCACCACAGATAGTCACAGCAATATTGCATAACATACTAAGGGGCAGATTTATGGAAAGTGCCACTTTCCCTGCACCCCTTAGCACCCTCCTACTGCCACCATGTGTGCACCGTAATTAAAATATGGCGCACCATGGCGCAGGGTAGGAGGCAATAGTGTCATTTTTTAATGACGCTATTGATGTACTCTGCAGGAGTAGCGCCAAAATATTGGTGCTACTCCTGCAGAGTATATAGGGACTCATTCTGAAGAATGGAAGCCCCCTTTTAACGTCTGCTATTGAGCAGGCGTTTAAAGTGCCGTAATAAATGGAGCAAGGAAATCCCATAGATTTCCCTGCACCATTTTACCGGCTACCCTAACGGGGGGAACACCCCTTTCATATATTATGCCTGGAGCAGGCATAATGTAGCGCAAATGGTTACAGGGTGGTGCAATGCATGCATTGTGCCACCTTAAATACAGCGCAGGGATTTTGGCCTCGTTGGGCCACATTAACGTCAAAATAAATGACGTTAATGTGGCTCAAAGTGGCGCTAGGGGCCTATAAATATGCCCTAAAAGACCTGATTTATGAAATGTTAGTGCCTCCCTAGAATCATTTTTTTACGAAAAAGCGGTGCAGTTTGTGCCTCTTTTGCATCAAAAAATGACGCTAAGGCGGCGCTAACTTTTCATTAATCAGGCCCTAAGACCAGTGTATGTGGCGCATTCTTTGTCATCTAACTCTCTCACACCAGTGAGTCCACTTCCACGCTCACACACTCTTTCTCACTCTCGCAAACACGCACACTCTCTAGATTGAAGGTCACCTGCCTGAGCCCACACAATGCCCTCTTTCTGTTTCCATTATGCCTACTGGCCTGTCCGGATCATAAAATATAATGTTCAGTTTGGAACTCACAACACACCATGGAGTGTTTTTTGAAGTGAATAACAGAAGCCAATGTTGAGACCATCCAACTCGATGACAGTCTTTTCAATAACCCAGAAAGATGAACGACGAGTCAACAAATTTGCGGCTGTAATTATAGGCCCCTAGCACCACAGAAGCATCACTTTTAGTGACGCTCCTGTGGTGCTAAGCACAGCCCTGTATTTACAAAGCGGCGTTAAGCAAGTTTTGGTGGCATAACACCACCTTGTAAATACAGCCTCTTTCCACACAGCACTGTGCCTCAAAGGGGCGTGAAATGGGTGTTGCTGTGGGCGTGCCACAGCAACCCCCTTTGCATTTTGACGCTGCCTCAGATTTATGAAATCTTGTAAACCTGAGGCAGCGCCAAAATCTAACACCACCCCCAGGGGTGGTGTTAACAGGGCACAACGAGGAGGAATACTTTTATTCCTCTTTTTTTTTTGCTTGTTCCATGCGTGCTGAATTCTTCCGCACACATAGAAAAGGCAAAATGCCAGAAATGATTGTTTATGTGCAGGTGGGTGTCCCTTCCTGCACATAAAAAATCATTTCAAAAGGACGCTTTGGCACTTCTGTGTGTGCTGCATTGTGCAGCACACACAGAAGTGCCAAAGCGCCATTAGTGATTGTTTATGTGCAGGAAGGGACACCTTCCCGCACATAAACAATCACACCTCTCAACACAGACATCCTTGCATGATGGTGCAAGGATGCCTGCGTTGTCGCTGGAGGCTAAATTTTGTGCCAGAGCAAGGGGAAATGCAGGGGTGAGCCGGATTCCCTTAAATACGGTGCATTGCGGTGTTTCTAAAGTGACGCAGCGCCGTGCTGCCAATTTTGGCGCAGCACCGCGCTGTGCCACTTTTCTTTAAATCTGGCCCATGGCCTCTGGTGGAGTCACACACACACCGTTAATTTGAACCCACAGAGATAACTTTCACATTTACAGCCACCATGACCTCCAACAGTAGCTTAGCAAGGATGCCATGGACCATGGTTCAAGCCTGGAAACTTGCCCTTCTGACTACTGTTGGAGGTTAGGAAAAGACCGCAATTTTGAGGACTCAATTGGCCCCAATGCCACTGCATCTTCTGCACCAACTGATGATAACTACGCCGCTGACCACCAACACTGATCATGCATTTCCCTTCCAAATGCACAATGCCAATAAAGGAGATGTTATATATGTCTACCCAGCTGTTTTGAATGTACGTAAAACCCTCTTTGATTGCCATCTATTTGAAAGACACTGGGACAGGCTATAACTTAAATGATCTCTGTGCACCTATAGCCTTTAAGAAAATGCAAGTAAGGCTTGAAGACCGCTTGCAGCACTCTTCGATGGCGACTTTTAGAAATGAGAAAGAAGGTTCCAGCTTGGGCATTCAAATAGACTTCTGATACATCCTGGAATTTTTCTCCTAGGTTATGGATTTTATCCCATTGCATTATAGCAATTGTAAAGCTCTTGATGCGCCTGTTGGGACCCCAGAACCTTTCTTAAATAGTGGGTGCTGCAATTGTTGTGCATTTTTCCTAGCACCTAAGGGGCATATTTACAGGCTTTTGGACCAGGGCAGTGCTGCAAGCCTTCTTGCTGTGCTGCCCCCCATCAAAAGAAAAGGGCAGGAATGCACTGTATCTGAAAGATACAACACATTCCTGTCCTTTTCCCTTGCACTGGTGCACAATGGGCTGCCATGTGCCAATGCAGGCACCCTTGCATCTGGTGCAAGGGTGTCTGCATTGGGGGGAGGATTGTTTTAGTGCAGGAAATGACATCTTCCTACACGAAAACAATCACCAGAGGCATTGTTCCCTTTCTAAGGGTGCTGCAGAATTCAGGACACATAGAAAAAGGAAAGAACTAGGATAAAACAAGGTATTTCTCCTTGTTGCACCTCCCTTACGCCTCCCCTGGAGAGACGGCTTTTGGCGCTTTCCCACGTTTACAAATCGTTGTGAATTTGGGAATGCGTCCAAATCCATGGGTTTTACGTGGGAACACCCAACGCAACACCCATGGAATGCCTCCCTGTCGCAGGGTGAGTCACTGCGCTGAATCAGTCATATTTACAAGGCCGTGAAAAGCCATGCAGGGTGGCTTTACATGACCTTGTAAATAAGACCCTATGGTGTGCGCTAAAAGTGACTTTCCTGCAGCGCAAAGAGCCTTGTAAATATGGTCCAAAGTCTGTAGTGTGCACTGTATAGTAAGCATTGGGTATTGTGCATGATGTTTAGAGGCATGCTCCAATCCTGTCATTATAAAATTGTTGCTCAGATTAAACATGAGTAAAGGAGAGCAGAGTGTAGTTAGAGTTGCCCGTGCAAATTTGTTCTCTTCTGGGTGGCCGGGTAATAGGCAACCTTGGTTGTTATGCATATTTAGTGTAAATTTGCATTGGGCTTAGTGCTGGAAAGTAGAGGGATCCTGCCATTTCTGGCTGGATCTGGGATCCATTCGACCCAGGAAAACATGCTTAATTTGTTATGGTGCCATTTTCAGACATTGTGACATTCAGCAGTGCCTGCACATTTTCTCCATTTCATTTGAAGCAGAAACTTGCAGGGGTGAGAGATCTTTCTTGTTTTAACATCCATCCAGCCACAAACAAAGGCTAGATTTAAAGGGCCATCAGCCCTCTTTTTTCAAGTATCATCCTGGCTGAGAGTCACATGGGGCCTAAAACCTTGATGCCAATACTATGGAAGGAAATAAAGATGCGCAGCTTGTTATCACTTCGCAAGTACTTAAGAAAAACTATTGGAGATAGATATTTAACTTTGTTCAACACCCACTGTTAGAGATGTGCATGCACTGTAAGAATACGAGATGTATCTGTCTGTATGTGTAATTACATAAATATTGATTTGAATGGCTACTACTTTTTTTTTTATTTAACTCTTTTATAGTGCTGCTGATCCTAGTGTAGGGTGCCAGACCCCTTTACATCACATACGTACACAGGTGCAATACTTTATCCAAAGGTGTGAATCAATGTATAGGAAATGTTACAAAAGATAAAGATGGTTATATGGTGGAGGAATCACATATCATCCATACTTAGACATTATGGCTTTCATTATGACTTTGGCGGTCTCTGATTGAGACCGCCAAAGCCACGGCCACCAGAAGACCGCCAGTGGTGGTGGTCTTCCGCCCGCCATATAATGGTTACTGCCGGATTTCCGCCACTCTTTGGGTGGATATCCGGCAGTAGCCATGCTGGTGGGCACTGGGGTTCAGGCGTTGGGGGGATCAGGTGCTTGTTGGGGGGGTGAGGTAGCCATCTACCGGTGACAGGGAAGGAAATCCTTGTCACTGGTAGCCCTACCGCCATGGTTTTCATGGCGGTGCTACAGCGGAAACCATGGCAGCAGGCCAGCCTATAACCCCGCCAGCGGTCCTCTGTGGACCACCGTATCGGAGATGAACCTCTCCGGCCCGGCGGTTCATACCGCCATTTCGGTATGTGTGGAGATGTGACAGCCAAACCGCCACATTATCTTCACTTCCAGCCTGTTGGCAGTGATACCGGCAAATTAACCCTGGCGGTCGGAAGACTGCCCACATCATATTCACCACCTATATGCTAAGATTGAATGGTCAGGAGAAACACAGAGTCAGTATATAAAATATAAGGCAGCAATTGTGGTTGTCTGTACTAACAAAACTGTATTACTTCCTAAAGGCATCCTTGGTTGCAATCTTAGAATAACAGCAGATTCAGACACAAACAATGTGCTTTGCAGTAGAAACAATAAACCTCTCTACACATTTATGAGTTAAACTGAGACTGGGCAAAGCACAGAACTCTCCCAGAACTGTGTTAACACTAGGGTTATCTAACCTCTATTATAATTCCCTCAAAATTGTTGGGTACACAAGGATCCCTGCAGGAGATGTCTTTACCCTATAAGTTTAAAATGTAGCCTATTTGTGAACAATTAGGTTTTCTAGAACAGATTTATTGTCACACATCCTTGCTGACAAAATTCTTGGCTGCAGATTTTTTTTTTTAAAACAAATGAAGAAGTAAACCATCAGAATCTGCTTTTCAAGCTCCGACCCTTGAGACTCCACCCTTTTTCTCTACCATAGCTTCATCCCCAATTTACACGTTCGTGGGGTACTTTTTTTTCCAATTCCAGCACTGATTGGGTCCATATTAGGTGGGCTATGTATTGTGCATGAGGTTCAGGGGATGCGACAAACCTGTTGCTGTGCTTAAGATTTGAGTAGGGGAGAGGGTAGCAAGACAGAGAAAGAGATGCACTTCCATGTAATTGCCATCTTCTGCGCTGTCGGGATGAGACAACCTGTATTTTGGGTCAAGCTCGCACAAGTGCTCTGGCCCCTGTTGATATCTCTCTGTGGGCTTTTAACCACGCAGATGTCACTCCCATTACTTTCTTTGGTTCCAGGGCTTGTCTTTTAAAATTTGCTTGATTTCATTAGGGAAAGGCATGCATAAGTCATGCCTTTTCGGGTGTTTAAACCTCCTCCAGAGCACAGGTAAACTATTGAAAACATACGAGGCTTCGTGTTTTCCAAATGGCTTCTGCACTATTTATTTTTATTTCCTATGCAGCGCAATCTCGCTGGGCAGTAGTCGAGCGCTTTGCATGACACTGACCCTGTTAAATGGATAATTCTGCTTTTGCGGGTTACATGGATAATTGCTTTTTTGCTGCTCTTTCACTCTCATGGCGACCGTCGGCTCGCGTATGTGAAACTGTTTTACTTTTCATTATCAGTTTATGTAGCAAGAAAAGTCCGGTTAGGAGTTTACAACGCTAATACCGCTAGCTCCAGCAAATGCGAGACCCATTGCATGGCAAATGTTTGTATGTGGCTGGACGATTGACAGTCCCAGTGCTAGCTGAATACATACACCTTTTACTATTAATCCAATCATATCTATTTTCAGCTTAGATCACTCGAACAGATAAATAAACATCCGATGAAAAGGGACAAAACAGTACTGTACTTACAATTTCCAGGATCATTAATATTCCAGCCGCAGACTTGACGAACCCAACATCAAGGGAGATGAATTTCCAGGTGAGCGTTGTAGAGGTGGACACACCCGATGTGCTGGTCTGGGTACTGATTTTTGAGGGGAACTCAGCCATGATGTAAGGGCTGGTGTATTGTGGGGTTACAGATACTGATGACTACCAAACTGACCACGATGCTTGAAGCAACGCGTCCTGTTGGTTTCTTCCAGATTTGCCTCTGACGTCACTCTGTTGAACTTTACACCATGGCACTCTGTCTTCTGTGCTGGGCACTGTCCGTGCTTCAAGGAGGCTGGCACGAGCAGCCTGGAACGAGCAGCCTAGCAGCCTCTTCTAATCAGTACGTCTGAGAACAGCACTGCTAGTAGCGGCGGAAGCGATCACAGACCAGCAGTGCGCACACGCCTTTCTTCATACCCAACTTCCAGGCGCTGTTTTTGGTCACGCGTTCCCTGACAGGCAGGGCTTGGGGTGGGTCCCGGCCTAAGTACACATTGGCAGAGAATGCTCTGCGAGACTTTGGCATGCATCTTATTTGGTTTCTGTCAATGATTCTTCTATTGAGAGGGGTCAGCAAATGTTTAGTCAATACTTTAAAACAACTCTCCTCAGGCGGGGCTAACTTTAGAGGTGCGCTGTGGGCGGTGAAATCTGCTGTTTGGAAAACACAACCATGATGCGTTGGAGGAGAATGAAAGCGTTATATTCGATGAAGCTATTTTTGTAGACTGTAAGTATCCTTGTAAACACCACTGGCTACAACTGTGCCCTAGAGCGCATGCTCCTAGTTCGATTCATGGAATATTTGTTCTGTGTATATTTACACGTGTGTGGTGTACTGCTCCTTACCTGAATCCGGTGAATGATAATACAGTAGGCCCCACACCCAGCAGACGTAATCGAACAAAGGAACACTGTGGAATGCCTGTTGTTGGGGATTGTCCCAAACGCAGGGCTTGGTAAAGAGAACCGTTTTTTTTTCTTCTCTAAACTGCATGACCCCTTTAATTGGAGGGCAAAGCCGTCTAAGGCACTTCTCGGCGATTTTACGCCTTTTAGTTGTATGACCCTGCTCAGTGGAGGAGCCAGAAAATCAAAATGCCCCGTACTTTGCATTACATTTCTAATGGCAAGCAGCAAGTGAAACGAGTGCGCTCGGCCCTCGTAAAAGAGCTGCCTTCACCGCTCAATCCACCCCAGGCAGTAGCTGAACATTAAAATGATGCCCAAACCGCGGAGGGCACCAAGCAAGCGAAGCAAATGAGCCCAACCCTTCACTAGAGAAGCTCCCTTGTCTCTTCCATCCAAGCATGTATCCCTTCATCCTTTAACCCTTCCATCCACCTGCTGATATCCACTGTTTCACCTTTATATTGTCATTCATTAGTTATTTTATCCATCATTCATTCTATCCATATGCCATCCATTCATCAACTCTGCCATCCATCCATCCTTTCATCTATCCACTCTGCCATCCATTATTCCTGTAATCAATCCATTCATTCATCATACGTTCATCCACTCTGCCATCCATCCACCCAACGATCCATCCACCCAACCATCCATCCACCCATTTGTCAATCCACTCTGCCATCTATCCAAGTGGCTTTTCACTCAGTCATTCATCCCTTTACTCTGCCATTCCTTGACATACCCATTCACTCATCTTTTTACCTACTCCTCAACCTATCCAATCACCCACGTCCCCACTGATTCATCCATCCATCCTTTCACCCTTCCCTCCATTCAATATTCCTTCCATCGTTACCTCTTCTAACACCTATCTTTTGTTCTTTCTTTCTCCTGATTTCTCTTCTACTGACACTGTATTCCTTATAATATATGGCATTCTGTAATCTCTGTATAAGTAGCAGTCACTAATTTCTTTTTAATTGGCAATTTGTGATACACCAAGTCGCTGATTATAAGGAAAATAGATGAGAACTCGACTATTATAAGGTATTACAGTCAAGTTCTGATGTCACAATACCGGCTGAGTGAAAAGTGAAAAGCAGATCAGGTAATGGAGTATAATTCTAGCAGCTGTTTAAAGCAACAAACGGAACAGTGCTTTTCTTTCTGCTCTATTTGAATAGCTTACAATGACAAGCATAGAAATATGTTTATTTTTTGCACTCCTTAGATGGAGAAATGCCAGAGTCTTTCTGCATGTATCTACACCTTCCGACATACTGCCGTTTAAAAAAAAAAAAACTGATTTGTAATGAACTTTTTAACCCCTTCGCTGCCAGGCCTTTTCCCCATCGGGTGTAGCCCTTTTTTTGGCTATTTGGGACAGTTTGCGCCTAGGCCCTCATAACTTTTTGTCCACATAAGCTACCCACACCAAATTTGAGTCCTTTTTTTCAGAATGTCCTAGGGATCCCAAAGGTACCCAGATTTTGTGGGTTTCCCTTGATTGGACCATGAAATTAGCCGAAATACATCGAAAATGTAGTTTTAAAAAAAAAAATGGGGAAAAGGGGGTGCAGTAGAAGGCTTATGGTTTCTTCCCTGAAAATGGCATCCACAAAGGGTTTATGGTGCTGAAATCCCAGCTTTCAGGAACAGGCAGACTTGCATTAGAAAAACACATTTTTTAACACAATATTGGCATTTTACTCGGATATACCCAATTTTTACTATTTTTTTGTGCTTTGAGCCTCCTTCCAGTTAGTGACAGAAATGGGTACGAAACCAATGCTGGATCCTGGACATATAAACATTTCTGAAAAGTAAAACAAAATCTGAATTCAGCAAGGTGTCATTTGTGGAGATACTACAAGGTTTTCCTACAGAAAATAACAGCAGAAATGAAAAAATATTGGAATTGAGGTAACAAAAACAGCCATTTCTTTCCACGTTTTACTCTGTAACCTTTTCCTGCGATGTCAGATTTTTAGAATCTATATACCGTTATGTCTACTGGACTCGTCTGGTTGCGGGATATATAGAGCTTGTAGGTTAATCAAGAACCCTAGGCACCCAGAGCCAATGAAGGAGCTGCACCATGCAATGGGTTTTCATTGTATACTGGGTATACAGCAATTCATTTGGTGAAATATAAAGAGTGAAAAATAGGTGTCACGGAAACCTTTGTATTTTCAAAATGGGCACAAGCTAAGGTGTTGAGAAGCAGTGGTTATTTGTACATTTCTGAATTCCGGGGTCCCCATACTAGCATGTGAATTACAGGGCATTTCTCAAATAGTTGTCTTTTTTACACACTGCCTTACATTTGGAAGGAAAAAAAATGTAGAGAAAGACACGGGGCAATAACACTTGTTCTCCTATCCTGTGTTCCCCCAAGTCTTCCGATAAAAATGGTACCTCACTTGCATGGGTAGGCCTAATGGCCGCGACAAGAAACGCAACATTGACACATCACATTTTTACATTGAAATCTGACGTGTTTTTTGGAAAGTGCCTATCTGTGGAGTTTGGCCTTTAGCTCAGCCGACACCTAGGGAAACTTAACCTGTGAATTTTTGAAAAACAGACATCTAGGGGAATCTAGGGTGGGGTGACTTGTGGGGCTCTCACCAGGTTCTGTTATCCAGAATCCTTTGCAAACCTCAAAATTTGTCAAAAGACCCACTTTTTCTTCAGATTTCAGTGATAGAAAGTTCTAGAATCTGAGAGTACTCACAAATTTCCTTCTACCCAGCATTTCCCCTCATCTCCCGATAAAAATGGTACCTCACTTGTGTGGGTAGGCCTAGTGCCCGCAACAGGAAATGCCCCAAAACACTACATGGACACATCAAAATTATCATATATAAAACTACCTGTTTTTCTGGGAGGCGGGGAAAGGGTGGCCACCTGCCTTTTAGGTCCTGGGCTCATTAGCCATCTAGGTAAACCTACCAACCCAAACATTTCTGAAAAATAGACACCCAAGGGAGTCTAGGGAGGTGTGACTTGCGTGGATCCCACAGTGTTTTCTTACCCAGAATCCTCAGCAAACCTCAAATGTAGCTAAAAAATCACATTTTCCCCAAATTTCTGTGTGGGATCACTGCACCGGCATAAATTTCCTACCACCCAATGTTCCCCTCAATCTCTCGATAAAAATGATACCTCACTTGTGTTGGTGGGCCAAGTGCCTGTGACAGGGAAGAGCCAAAAACATGTTGAAATTGAGGGGGAACCAAAGTGGGTTCAAAAAGGCAGTTTGAAAAAAACGTTTTTAGGCTGACAAGAGGGGCAGAATTTTTATCGGCATAGATGCGACAATGGTGGGTGGTAGGAATTTTGTGGATTCCTGCAGATTCCGTAAAGTTCCTTCACAAAAAAGTTGGAGGTTTGCAGGGCATTATGGGTAAGAAAATGGTGCAGGGTGCATGTGAAACACACCACCCTGGACTCACCCAGATGTTTAGTTTTAAGATGTGTCTAGGTCTCGTAGATTTTTTTAGGTGGCAGCGTTCCAAAGTCCAAAAAGTGAAGCCCTCACCATTCCAAGTGGGTCGATTTTGAGAGTTAGACAAGCTCTCATGGCCCAAATGTAAAACCAAAACCCAAAATAATCAAATGTCCTCTTGCTTGTCATTGGGATAAGATCTTTTAGTGTGCAGGGTAGAGCTGAAAGACTGTTACCCCCTTCAGTCAGGCTGGGGCCATAACCATGCCCGTACTGGTTGGTAGCCACCACCCTAAATATATATTTTTTAAACTCCTTGGCATCTACTAGGCTTTCTGCCCCCCGGGAGTGGATCAGGGGTAATTGCCCCATCTGCACACCAGTGGGCATAACAACTTTGTCACCATTTATTTGGGGTGGGGGTATGGTGTGCTTTCTGTCCCCCTTGGGGGGAGATGGGCCTTACAAAAATAGGCGGATCTGCCACAAGTGGAGCAGAAATGGCCTACAGTAATATGCCTCCATGGGGAGCGACCCTTGCCCAAGGGGCTGCCTCCCCAAACAACACACACACACACACACCAATCCCTGGTGCCTAAGTGGTTTCTGAACCCCACCTCCCCCCGGGCAGATTGGCCTAATAGAAATAGGTCGATCTGCCTGAAAGAGGGGGAGAAATGGCCTACAAACAAGTTGCCCCCCCAGGAGAGTGACACTTGCCTAAGGGGTAGCTCCCCACCTCTAAAGAAACTTTTTTTAATTATCCCCGGTGCCTAGTGGCTTCTGCCCCCCTGGGGGAAGGTCTGCCTCATTAAAATAGGCCCATCTGCCCCCGGGGGGGCGGAATTGCCCTAATAAATAATTGCCCCCCAAGGTGTGACCTTTGCCAAAGGGGTCGCTCCCCTTTATTGTTTACTTAATGAAAACAAACATCCCTGGTGTCTAGTGGGCATTTCTGCAGCCCGATCGCTTCACGATCGGGCTGCAGAAATGCTCAAAGAGACATCAAAGGAAAGGAAAGGCTTTTCCTTACCTTTGATGCCTCTGCCTTCCCCCAGCCCCTGATCAGAAGAGAAATGCAATGCATTTCTCTTCCTATCCGTCAATGGAAGATGAGCTTCCGGCACGGTGGGGCAGCCTCTGACTTCATCAGATGTCTTTGGGGTGGGTGAGTGGGTTGGGAGTGGAAGGGAAAGCGATTCTTCTTCCATCCCTACCCTGGGGGGTGGTTTGAGGGAGCGCTACCTCTGAGGGCCGGTCCTAGGACGTAATGGTTACGTCTGTGGTGTTTCCGATCGCCAGGCAACTGGACGTAACCATTACATCCATGGCGACCAAGGGGTTAATATCTGTTTGCAACAAATGTCTAATAGGTTTTTGATGTGTTTAATTTTGCACTAGAGGTTTTATTTTTATTCTTTATGTTTGCTAACATGCTTGATCTTTCGTATGAAAGAGCTACGCACCAAGGTTTTCAGTGGTTTGTGGGAAAGGTGATGGTGTGACCATGTATTATATGAGATAAAGTACCCCGGTAATGCATAATAAGTAGATTGCAACCCACCTCAGCGTTCCGTAACCTTATAAAGGAACTCTGCCTTCAGCCTCATTCCTCTACATGGTTTTGGAACTCCTTGGTGACGTGCAAAATCCTTATAATGTACAGCAGGGAGTACTTTATCCCTTATATAGTGGTAATCATCAGCTTTTGTCTTCTGAGTTGCAGACAGAAAAGACCTACAATGAACCCCACCGCACTGTAGCTGCTAAAATTGCAGGTTCACAATGCCTATTCATCCAACCATTTATACAGCTATCTTCTCACACTTACATCCATCATTCAATACATCTTTTGTATCACCTTTCCATCCTTCAAGCCTTTCACCCTGTTAGAGCCTCTGCATGAATAAATGGACTCAAGACACTGTGTTTGGTGGAGGACAGACAGTTATGGTGGTGGCCAAAAGCCCTGCATGATGCAGGGTATGATTAGATGTGGAGACTCAGGCCAATATTTATACTTTTTTAGCGCCACATTTGCGCCGCTTTTTGACGCAAAAGCGGCACAAACTTACAAAATACAATTGTATTTTGTAAGTTTGTGCCGCTTTTGCGTAAAAAAATTACGCAAATGCGGTGCTAAAAAAGTATAAATATGGGCCTCAATGTCCTAGCCCGTTAGAAGAACCCAGGCTGAGGCCATGCATTGAAAGTTCAGATAACCAGTAGTCACACCACTCTGATTTTGGAAAAATCACTTTGGGCCTCATTATGAGTTTGGCATATTGGCAGTGGCAGTCCGACCGCCATCGGGATGGCGGTCGGACCCCCGTATTACGAGTCATGCTAGCCTATGGAGCAAAGACTGCTGTGGTTCCACCAGCACCGCCAGACAGCACACACTGCCACGGTCACAAACATGCCGGCGGAGATAGTGAGTGTTTCTACCGGAGGCATTATGAGTTTGCACAACACCAATGTGACCGTGCCGGTCCAACCACCACATCTCAGAAGGCAGAAACGGACAGTATAAAGAGAGACACTCACCTGCAGGCAGCACTACATGTCCGGAGCCGCCATGGAACCCTTCACGCCTGTCCTGCTGCTGTTGTTGATCATCTATGGAGCACAAAATCAGCACCACTGTGAGCACCATAAGTACACACATACCTGTGTCAGTACGCCCAACAACAGATCATTGCGCCGTCATCCACATGAGAAGGGGGTCACGCTATGGGCACCAAGTACATGTGTCATTGTGTTCTGCATCAGAGTCAGACGGAAAGAAGAATACATTTACACTCACAATGTCCTCCTTTGGGCAGGTCACTCACACTGCACAGTAACACTACACAAAACACACATCCACACATCTCAGGCACAGGGACAGTGAAGACTACACAACATTCATTCACACATCACCAACAACACATAAACCTCACATATACAAATACAACTCACACACTCATATTCCACACAGTCCAGGGACTGTCATCACATTCAACACACATATGTATTGATACACCATTACCAGGAAACAGCCCTGCAGTGGACACACACATCACAGCACAATGGAAGGACAATGGCATGCATAATAGACAGGGAGAGGAATAGACAAAGGGCACTATGCAAACAATACCTGCACAATTGGGATGGGGCCATCAGGAACACTCAGGGAAGGAGGCTGCAGTGGGACACATATCACTTTTCACATGCCCCTTGGACAACATGTGCACAGGAATTTGCCCTACATGTGTATCAGGGACAAACAGCACTAGGCCCAAACGTCATGCCCCTCTGCACAATATGAAAGTGCAAGTCAACAAAGTATATACAACGTCAACTGCATGGGGCGGTATTAGCTGCAAGGGACACACAGCTAAACGGACACATGCAAACTCAAATGCAAACAAAGTTAGCAGAACTGAACTCACTCCATGTCTGCACTAACAAAATTCAAGCTGACACACATCAGATGAATACATAAGTCATATTAGGGTGACACGTCTAACACAATACATGCTCAAAATGGACAATACATGATAAAATACTGTAAGAAACACCACACAATGCCATGACACCACCATTGCATTGGCACCCGTATATCCATTCACTCAACAGACACCTTTTTCTTGGGACACACACACACTGCCCACAAAGTTAGATACTGCAAACAATAACAAATGGAGCAGCAAGCAGGCTCAAACACACACAACTGTAGGCAGAAAACTCAAGTCAACCAGGAACAACATTAAGGTAGACAAGCAATTGCAGTACAAATGTATACCCCCCAAAAAAACAAATGTTTGGGTTTATTAACCAGAAAAACTATTAATGTCCAAAGACCATTGGCCAGTCCATATATTTGGTTGAAAAGTAGCACAGTGTGGTGCGTAAACTTGACTCCCAAATGCCATGGAACCTCCACAGGAAGGGGCATCAAGGGGACAGGCAGGCACCTCAGGGATTATCTGGAAGGGGTGGGGGTGGGTCCGAATTGGGAGGGTGGGTCTTGGCCTTGGGAGGGGTGGTCTTCTTCATGAGAGGGGTTGGCTTCTTCTTGGGGGGAGAGGTATGGGTAATTGTAGGGGGGTGGTAGGGGAAGCCTGGGGGGTGGAAGGGGGGGCTGGTAGCTAGTTGGAGGCCTCTTCGGTTTGTGAAGGGGTTGGGTGGAACAGGGGTAAGGTCAAGGTAAAAAAAAGTTTCTTAGGGCCACAGGGACGGTCAGCAGGAAGGAGGGGGTTGGGTTTGGTGGTCGAGGGAGTAGTTGTAGGGAGTAGTTGTATGCTGTCTGGGTGTGGATGTCAAGGGTGCATGCTGATGGGAGGTATGCTTGTGTGTGGTGGGTGTCTTGGGGTGGGTGAGTGTGGGTGTTTGTGTGTCTTGAGGTGGGGTGGGGTGGGGATGCAGTGCTGGGTGGGTGTGTATGTGGCTGTTGGGGTGGTGACTGCGGGTATGGTGAATGTGGTGGATGTCTTTGTGTTTTTAGATGTGGTGTCTGTGGGTGTGGTGCCTGTAGTGGGTGTCAGGGGGTCTGCTGGGGTGGTGTCTGTGGGTATGATGGGTGTGGTGCCCGTGGGTGTGGTGCCTGTGGGTATGCTGTATGTTGTATGTGTGATGCTGGGGGTCAAGGGAAGCTGTTTCTATTGTTGTGTCTGTGGATGGATGTTGTTTGTCTGCATGCCAGTGTGGTTTGTGCTCCTTGTGTTTGTGTGCGCTCCTCTTTGGTGTTGAGGTGCATGCGTGCGGATCCGTCTGTTTTCCTTGGGTAAGTAGGGGAAGGAGTGATTTGGAGTGGGAAGAGGAAGTTGGAGGAGGGACGGAGAGTGTGGGGGAGGGGGTTACTGGCTGTAACAGTGAGGAGGCCAGATCCTGAAATGATCTCTGTAGGCCAGCCATTGCACCATGAATGCCTACCAGGAATGCGTTGGTTTGCTGGAGTGGGGTCGCCAGTCCATGGATGGCCTTCACAATGGCTGACTGACCTACAGAGCTACTTTTCAGGAGGTCAGTAGCCTCCTCATTGAGGGCAGCAGGGGTAACAGGGGCTAGGGTGGAGGTGCCTGCGGTGAAGGAGACACCCACCCTCTTGGGTGAGTGGGCACAGCCAACTAGGTGGGAAGCAACAGGTTGGGCAGTGATAGAATGGGGCGTGGCGGACAAGGATGGTAGTGGGGGATTCCTTGATGGGTCCATCACCACTAGGGGGTGTCCACTGGAGGAAGAATCCGATGATGATGAGGATGTTCCAGTATCCCCCAGGGCCCTCCGGGCCACTTAGCCCCTCTGTGTTAGTTGAGTCTTGACCTGAGGACCCCTGGCCAGATGCTTCCCCTCTCTGCTGTGCTCTGTCTCCTTCGCTTGCTGGTACATATGCTACAAAGACAAAGAGGAATTGGGTCATCACATGTCCATGATCACACTTGAACAGCAGCTCTGATTAGCATGCAGTACCATGATGTCAAGTATGCCCCAGCAACAAACTCCCCTTAAGTGGCCCATACATGTGCCATACCATATGCATGCATGCCATATGAAATGTCAATAGTTGCCAAACAGGAAATTCAGGATCTCTGACAACTACAATTGCATGGCTGAAGTTGTGCAATCACAGTAACCATTAAACTAGTTGGAGACCTCATCAACCTGAAAGCTTTTCCCCTTGGAGCAGACCTCAGTTACCTGTTGTCACACAATGGTAGGCCAATGCCAAATGCATTCCCACAGATCCCATGCAAGGGCATGCACACATCTATTTGTCACATACAACATGACCCAACAATAAGAAAGCATGCTCCAAAATCCTGCCATTTCGCTGACAAAAGTACTATAGCAGGGAGAAGGTGACAGGAAATACTTATGTCACACTGGAAGCAGTTGCACCATGCACACTTCACCAAGTGAAATCTGTCCCAATATAGTCAAGGAGGTATCACTGATTTCACACAAATAGACCACACATGCGGCATGGGAATGAACACCTCAGACATCATGTGCAAGATGTCAAGGAGACATGTCCCCAAAATACACAACACTATGGATCAGCAAGCCCCAGGGTAATCACCACTAATGTCTGGCACCCATTACAATGACATACTCTGAGTGCATCAGTAGACACAGTCCCTTGGATGTTAGAGAGGCCCAGAGATTTACAAGTACTTGTAGAAGGACCTCAACATGTTGCCCAATGGGCAGCTACATCATTGTCTCTATTTTGGGCATACAAACTCAAATGTCTGTGGATGAATGCTTATACAATTACATGTGATCTCAACATAACTGCAAGTCATTCCATGATGCATGCCAACAGTCAGGGCACAACCCTTAATCATTACACATGTGCAGTGCACTTTTCCACATGATGCCACATAAAGGACACAGATATTTACATTGTGGCTCCTACCCCTTGGCCTACATGTCATGTTCCTCATTGCTACTGCTATTGTACTTGCCAAAAGACATACTATGATGCATGAGGGAATGTGTCAGACAAAAAGCAATGGTGACACACTCCTGTATGTAGCACAACATGAAATAAATCTCCATTGTGAATATACTATTCCACAAACAGTGTGCTATGCACATATATGTGAGGAAATGTATCCCAGCAACATAGGTAGACCATGCATGAAACTGCACCTTACAAACATATACTGAAGAAAAAGGGACACATGCGGACATGTAGGCACAAGGAATGTTGGCAACAGTCATGGCACATAAATCATGTCAATTAACAATCCCCACTTACCAAGGGAAAGTAGTTATCTATAGCTGCACCCAAAGTATAATGTAAGCCCTGTCACATGAATATGTTGGACACTTTCAAATTACAGACTGCAGTTAGGCACCAGCACCCATCATATGCTGAAGACAAGTGGCCACTGATGCCAACATACACATCTACCCAGGAACAGGGCAGAGGAGAGTGATTCATCACATACTTACCTTTGGTCTGGAACACTGCGGAGTAGTGATCTGTTGCATTGCAATTACACACAATACAACATCAAACAGTATACGATTGATCAATGTACCCACCTATACGTGGTCCCTGCAGAGCAAGTGATTGAGGATTCCACCCAGTTTTTCTTAGGTCCCTGGTCCAATAGGCAAGTCACATCAGTATACAACACAGGACATGTCAACACCAACAGCCCTGTACTCACCCCCTTGTGGCTGCTGTGCTGCCCTCAAACACCCATCAAGGTCCGAATAGGCCACATCCAGAATGCAGACCATTAGGGGGGTCATGGTCCGATGGGCTCCCTGCCCACATTCGGAGGGCAGTCCCTTCTCGGCCTCTGCAATCTTCTGGGACCAGCGTCTCAGGTCCTGACACCTCTTGCAACAGTGGGCGCTCCGCCGGCTGTGAACCCCCAGGGTCTGCACCTTCTTGGCGATGGCTCTCCATATCCCCTTCATTTGACGGTCGTTGACCTGCATGGATGCAAAAGAAACATCAAGAAATCATGTTCACAAGTTTTATCACAAATGGTTGAGTCGCCCACATGTCAGTAACATCAAGGTAGAACTTTCCTATTTGTCACTACTTCAGAGTGAGAGACATGTAAGGTAATGAGAACAGGGCCATGACTACAAACATACATTTCCTAATCTGCAGACCAGCCCACCACCCTGCTCAGGCCCTACAATGACTAAGCAAGTTTACTGACATCATGTGGGACATGCTATAGCAACCTGACTGATAAGTGAGCCACCATGAGTTACATAACAACTCTTGTGCCTTCTGAAGGGTAAACTCCTTAGGCATGAATGGACCAACACAATTGCGCTCTGTGAGAAGGACTCTCTGAATACAGTCCCAACAGGCTACTGCCACACTACAACCTTCAACATTACACATGGGTAACAATGAAGGGACCGGCATGGTGGGTACAGAAAATGTCCAGCCTGTCCATGTGTGGATATTTGCAATGACAAATGGAGACTCATGCCAATTCAGAGGGTGGGGATCAGTGTCATGTACCTGGACCACAGAAGAAACTTTTGGACAAGTGTCTATCCTACAGAGATGGCATCAAACAAACAAAAAGGCATGTATTGACCATTTTCTGCTATGTGACCAAGCTACAGAGTCACATATCATGGTATACCAGGAATCAACACACCATATGCAATGTGGAAATGTAATTTATCTGCAAAGAAGGCGGGCCTCGTCAGGAAACCCAGACCCCAGATGCGCAGCCTTAAAGTGAAAATTCGATGATTGTTCAACAATCTTTATTCAGTAATCAATGTTTATCCATATTGTCCAATGTAATCAATGTGCTTCATCGCTCCAACAGTAAGATTATAGAAAATTCAACAACACGCTACTCCAGACTTTTTCAGTGACCACATATGGAGGCTCTCCATTCCCCAAATAGCAACTAAATCAATTTCATACCCAATGCATTTCGGGCCTCTACCCTTCTTCAGGGGTAACTAAAATATAATACGAGTGAAATCACATCAGAATACACAAACACTCACATTTTGTAAAACTTTTCATCTACTTGCCATACACATTCAGGACTAAAACTGAAATAATAAACAAAAATCCACCACCAATCTCTTGCTCGGTTAAGAATGCATGCTAAATTAAAACAATCATGATCTGTGTTAATCAAGTCAATAAATCAATAAATGATGTCGTCACTGCACTTTAACCCATCTCTAGTGCTGTGATTAGTGCTATGAAAACCACATTGCGTGCTCAATGAAACGTGTCCACTATAAAACTCCTTTGTGTGACTTCATTCAAACCCGTAATGTTAATGATATAATTTACCTACTGCAGCCAAACAGACCGGAATGTATCAAAAGATCAAAGGAGTTTTCCGAGCGTGACTGACATGCATCTAAACTTTAAAACTATTGGTTATTACGAAACCCATACCACTTGTCCCAGTGATGAAAATAAATAAAAGCCTTCCATCAACCCGTGCAAAAACTACATCATCTTAAAATTACTAAAATAAACTGAACACAAATAATAATGAATAATGACTGGTATCCATTAACTTGCATTTAAATCAGGGAGGTAGTTTTACAGCACTCAAAGCTCTCCTATTGTTCATAGATCAACAGGATTTGTAGGTCACCCTCATTCTGGACAGCATAATGTTTTTGAAATATGGTTTATATGATTAGAGTCAAGGCAGTGATGTTCACATGATGGATGTAATTGTATTTTTTTACTGGAGATTAATGTTTTTAGGATTATTCATGGATTATTTGTGTTCAGTTTATTACATTGATTACATTGGAGAAAATATGGATAAACTTTGATTACTGAATAAAGATTATCGAACAACAATTCAATTTTCACTTTAAGGCTATGCATCTGGAGTCTGGGTTTCCTGACAAGGTCCCTGGTTCTTTGCAGATTCTGAACTCACACACAAGGGTGGAGGGCACCTGGATTGCACAGCAATCATTTGCCTAGAGCTGGAAAAAGTGAACTCTGCGGAAATGATGTTGCATGCATTCTATTATTTTTGGAACTCTAATTTATGCAATAAGCCTGCACAAGACAAATGTGACCTGTGTGAAGGTGACAATAAGGCTGTGGGAGTATGGGACCTGGTACAGGTCAAATACACATTGACAATGATGCTAAGTGCACACGTGTAATAGATCAGTAACTCACCCTTGTACCCATTCCTAATCTTATCAAAGAAATGAGGCATTCTGGGCAGCTTATTACCTCAGAACCTCCCATTGGCCACATGGCAGGATCAGCTGGGGTACAGGGAGTGGGGACAGTACCGCAGTTGCATAGCCACAGTGACTCAACCCCAGCATAGACTAGGACCCATACTGGGAGATACATGTGAAAAGCCATGGCTCTACAGGCTGAGCAGACAAAAGCTACATGACACTACATTCCCATCACTTCCATGCATGACAGTACATCATGTAGCCAACAGCTAATTGCCATGAGGTGTGTGGCAACATGAAGGGCAGAGAGAGTGATGACATGCCTAACAAACCACAATCTAGCAAGGGCAGATGTCTGAAGAAATCTCTGTGGCAACATACACATTACTTAAAACTGGCATGCATACTCAGCTCATGCTGCCATGCACATACATGTTGTCTCACATATACAACAATCATGAGGAAAGAGATGTCAGTGGTTGGCTGTAATGTTACCTCACCTAGTTAAGTGCATCCAAAACAAGGAGGATCTAGTTGCACAAAAAACACAAACACCACAATGTGAATTAACACAACATATGGCACTTTCCAGCAATACCTGCACATTGACTCTCCCATTGAAACCACACAGACTGCACCTACAGGCACATAAGTAGTCAATCTGGCTCATTTGAGCACCGTCTAGTGAGGTACTGGGTTTTTCAGAACCGGTACTGATCCGGTAACCCAGTGGTGCCAGGGTACACCCAAAGACCTCGGGTACTTTCCTGATTCAGACCACAGAAACTCAGAGTCTTCTAGGTGAAGTCAAAGATCGAATTTATTGGCTGCAACCAAGTAACAAGCGTCCTAGAAGTACAACAGCACGGTTTGTATGTTCTCAGGAGACTGTGTTTCAATGCAAAGTCAGGTTTCCTTATATACAGTTTCTTAAGCTTCAGGCAAACATTCTTGACATTTTGGTTGGTCATTCACATGTTTTCACTACAAAGGAAAAAACAGTGTCATGATGAAACCTCATATTTCATGTCATCCAACCCATAATAAATTACCCGGCAAGGCCTAGTATTTTACATCAGATAAGTGTGGACCCCCAATAAAAACGGGCACCTCCCCCTCGTAAAGTAAGAAGAAGAAAAGAGCAGGTGCAGGTGTGAGCAAGATTAGGCAGGGTGTGTGAGCGATAATAAGGGTTTTATGGCATGGTGTGCCTTGATGCTATCTGATTCGGCCACTGGGAGAGGGACTGACCAAACAGGTTTGGCCTGAGGCAATGGTTCCAGCTTGCCCAGGTCAGAGAAAAGTCAATCAAGGTGTACGTGTCCTTGGAATCAAATCTGACTGTATTATAAGCCTATGTGAGGGCAACTTTTAAAAATGGCTGCCGTGTATAAAATGGAAGCCACGAGTGCAGGACGAAAATGGCGATTTCGAGGTGAAAACGCTGCTGGAATTGAGCGAAAATGCTCATGCTTAGTGTACTAGTCATTATCGGTCTTTTGATACTAAAATCGTACTGCTGTGGCAAAGTAAATTACATGGGTCCAGAATTTTTAGAACCACAAACCCTCCTTTTGCCCTTACATAGGCAATAAACCTATTCTCATGCTAATCTGAGTCAGGTCTATGTTTCTAAAGTCGTTGAGATGTTGCTGTAACATCATCCTAGTATTTAGCTCGACTCTTGGTGCAGGTTTCCTTATGCATGATGTAACACAGAGGCCACATATGGCAGGACAAAGTAAGGAATACCTCTATCTGCAGTAGGTGGCATAAGATCACACACCCAACAATTAGTGATGTTCACTACTAACTAGTGTTGATGCAGAAGCTGTACAAAAGAATTGCTTACGAATTCTGATCTTCTAACCTGCTCATGTTCAGGAAAAGGGTGAAAAGAGTGCAAAGAAACAATAGTAGGAAAAGACATAGGTTGGGAAGTGGGTGCAGAAGTCAATTGAGTAGAGAAAAACAATCCCACCCATAAATGACAAAGTCATGTTTAAAAGACACTAGAAAACACGTTATTAAGAACATATAGACAACGGGAGAAAGTAGTGACCACTATTACAAATGAAATAATAATTTTTCACAACCCTAACCAAAAAGCAAATCCTAAAATTATCTAGTAACATTTTTAGGGCTCCTCTGCATTTCAGTAATTTTGGTATGTTCAGATGGAACAGTGGTGACTCTTATCAATGCTCTAAGGTGAAAAGGGGGTACTCTTTCCACAGAAAATTGACTTTATTCTGCTTTTACTAAACAGAATAGTACTTTAAAACAATGCCAGCAAAACAATCAGTCTCCTAACACCTAGTCTATACAATCACACGGAAACCTCTTGTGAAACCAACTATGCCCAGAGTCCGTTCAAAAAGCCTCTCTGGCAGGCTTCTATTGTCCATCAAATTTTCTTTTGTTGTTTTCTTTCGCATGGGCCTCTCAATTCAGGCCTCTTCGTGAGAAAAGTACTGCTTAGTTGGAGTGCCCTCCTGGCAAACACCCACAGCTCACTCGAAAGTCTCAATGTCTTAAAGCAATGCACCAGTGTCTCTCCTCTGTGGCAGACACTACAAACAATGTGCTCTTCATTGATCAAGAGCACAAATCATCTCGTGCAGACCCAAGCACCATTAATTGGGAAATAGCTCAAGCTCAGCAGCACTTTCAGACTCCAACACTCATTATTTAGTGTCAGAGGACGCTCAAGCTGCTCTTTCATGGGCACCACAATATAGTGCCTTTTTCCAAACTTGAAATCTCCGGTGCACTGCCCTTCTTCCGTTGGAGCAAAGAAAAGGGGGGGTGTGGCCAAAACTCAGGCCAAGGGGCTCAAGGGATTGCACACTGTCAGAGGTTACCAGCACATGACAGGTAGAGAAATGAAACCTCAAAACAGCTCTGCCATCAACAACAGGAATCCTTCTCTTTAGCTCTTTTACACTGAAACTTTGGTTTTGTGATGTCCAACGCCGTCTGATGGAGCAAGTACGATACCATGCGCTGGCGATCGCTGTCCAGCTTTGCTACTTTCTGGGTGCTGAGACTGTAGGGCCAAAACGTCCGTCTTTCATCTGTAGCTGTCACTGATGGGAATTAGGCTTAAATCAATGTCCTGATACCCGCAGAATCTAGTGACGTAGGAAATGTGCCACAGTTGTTAGTTCCCTTCAATTTAGTACAAAAACAGTTCATGGTTTTTAACAAGGGGACTGCAAGCAGGTGGTCTGCAATCTTCAAAGGAGTAGCCATACACCATGGGCATAAAATACAAAGACAAAGGCAGAAGGGCAAAACAGGGTCTCTAGCATCTTTAATTGGGTTCTCTCCATTATTCTCTGCCATCTATAGCTACATGAGAATTCTATCTGAATGGATTTCCTCACACAGTGGCATTGTCTAATGGGGTAAACACATATTTTCCTCAATGATTAAGTCTAGGTGTTCCTCCTTATCTTAGAACATCTCAATAGAGAAATCACATGATACCGATTATCAGGGACATGTAGAAACCTTCCTTTAAAAACTGTGCATCAGGTGCACTATGCAATACACAGGCTAATAGTCAAATGTGCAAACAAAAAGACAAGAACTAGAGGGTCCTGATATTTGCATGATTAGAACACATCTGATCCCACCAAAAATTAAAGTAGCAGGAACAGAAGGGAACCAAAAACCAAATTAAAATAGACATTGAAAATTCGTCATGTTCAAAAAGGTAAACATAAGATATCTCCTATTGAGATGGAAAACTTGTCTTACTATAATATTGAGTCAGTTAACCAGTCTATCGCTACCCTGACAGTCAGGCTGGAAAACATTGAAGCAGGCCTAAGGCAAATTCTTGAAAACCAGTATGGTCATACCAAAGGGAATTATACATAACATGGGGGTCCCTGGTACATCACTGCAGTCTGGAAATGTGAACCTGAACAATACATCAATAATAATAAAAGGTCTGACTGGTGAAAGGAATTTGAAAAAGAGAAATGGGACTAGGACATAGCTAAAATCTCAATAACTAAGCATGATGCGACATTGGTCAGGGGAAGTAACAAAAGAAAAAATCTATAGGAAGAACAAAAAAATTATTTGGGTGATAGTCAGGCATGTGACACAACACCAAGAGTACGGGTGATACACAAAGGCCAAAGTTACACAAATTTTAACTCTACCGTTGGTGACTACACCATATACGGTACTCCTAGCTAATGTTTCAGTTCCTTCTTCAGGAAAAAATGAAAACCTGGTTTTCTTTTAAGGAACAAAAGCCATATGCTACTTAGGAAACAAAACATCATTAACTAATGTAATATAGAAATTAGGCAACCTTGAGTCACAGATCTATAATTTCATCCTTAGGTCCAATCAAGGCTACATAAATGTAGGGCTGCCTGTTCCTTTAAGGGAAGGGGCAGTAACGTGACTAACTGCAGGTGACACACTTTGATCCTGTATATCTCTTTTTATTTTCCTTCAATACCATTATAGCCAAATAGACAAGCACTGGTGAAGTGTTGTCTCTTATGTTCACAGCATGAAATATCATTATCTGTGGAATTTAGTAACCAGAACAAGTTCAACCAACTGTTGCGTAGCGATGGGCATCGTCATGACCATCCCCTCACAACACAGGGGAGCTTGTAATAGTATCAAAAGCAGCAACAAACATGCAAAAAAAAACAAATAAAAAATAATAAAAACGCACAAAACGTCAAGCTATCAGATATACTTGCTGTGTATCAAACACAAAAAGCATAGACAAAACAATAGCATGTGTGAATAAGCGGTGACACACAACACCATGTCATGTACTTTATGCACTGTAAACCTGCAGCCCAAAACCCAATATTTGGGCCTGTTTAATTTGTCAGGTTTAAAATCCTTACCCTCCTTTTGACAGTAGATCACCAGGCAATGGAAATCTGCTGTCAAATATAACTTTACTGTTTCTCTTCTAACATACAGGACCAGCAAGAACAATTCATGATAGGACCAAATACACGAAAATAAATTTCCATTACTTAACTGTTACCCTCTTGTCAGTTACTTCGCAACATCAAGCCACCTTAGTTTTACCTTTCTAAAAGTAAAAATTGTTACACTGACACTCCATATTAATTTGGCACCTACAATTTCCACTGTGAAAAATAAGTCTTAATTGGTAAATCGTTCTCATTAAGGCATGTAGCCTTCAAAATTTTAGAAAAGGGCTGCATCTTATTTTCTGTCTAAGACTTAATGCAACACTTCGTTTTCTGTCAAATAAAAACAACTAGCAGGCATCATTTAATTTTTTTAGAGCGGAGACACAAATGTATCAGTTCTGTAGAGCATTTAACATGATGTTGGGACTTTCGAAGAAACCCCTTTTTTTTATATTTTCCCTTTGGAATTAAGTTCTTTAATTGTATTGATGTTCTTCTGGAGAAACCAGAAATCCCACTTTTAGAGGCCCGGTAGGGTCATTCTGCATTTCACAGAGACAAGGCCCTAATTTAAAAGGTCACAAGTGTCAACATGACAGCCTCCTCCATTGTTTATGGGAAAACTAAAGATAGCATCTCAGCAGCGTGACTTGAGCCAGCCTCTGTAGCTCTACTAGCTTCTGCCACTCTGAATCTGTCAAAGACAGTAGGCCTTCCTGTTTTCCTTCTAACCTGCAATAATTCACTCTATTTAAAAAAAAAAAAAAATTCCTTTTTAGGCGCTAAAAACAATTATCTCTATTTCCAGATTATTAAACTACATTTACTGTGAATAATTCACAAACCTTAATAACACACATACCAGTTGTTAGAATAAATGCTTGTTGCAATCCCATGCAATGGTAAATATTTCATCAACCTCGAATGAATGAACGTCTCAGTAGGCCCAGCTGAAGTTAGAACCTTCAACCTCAATATTAAAACAAGCCTTTGTACTGGCACATTGACTCATTGAATCATAAGAAGGCACAACCTGCAAATATATATCAAACCTAAATGTATGCATTTACTGAAGCCTGAGACACTTTAAAAAGCACTCTGAATGAAAGAAAATGCAGTTTAAACAGTGCTTTTGCCCAAAATCGACTTTGATATTTTAGGCATTAAAAATCAGTATCCTACATATCTTATACAATCCATGAGTCAGCCATTGAAAATATTAACTTATACTTTATAGAAATGAGCTTGTTTGCTCCTGCGCCAAGGAAAAATTGCACATACAAATGTCATTTTAGCGGTGCAACATAACTTAATTTAAATTTTAATGCTAGGAGGTCATAGTATAGGTATTAAGCTTTATAAATATTTAAAAAAAGATTTTGAAAGGCACTTATTTTTTAAATAATTTTTCCATAATT
The DNA here is from genome assembly GCF_031143425.1 of Pleurodeles waltl. Taxonomy (NCBI): domain Eukaryota; kingdom Metazoa; phylum Chordata; class Amphibia; order Caudata; family Salamandridae; genus Pleurodeles; species Pleurodeles waltl. Next base: position 496,083,690 of record NC_090451.1, on the reverse strand, counting down.
AATAATTTTCTTTTTTTAAAAAAAATCCAATTATTCTTTTTTTTGTGATAATTCCACATATAAAAGAAAGCTGCATCCCTTGCCTATTATTTGGGATACATTAACTCACAAGCCTAAGCGCATAAGCCTAACTTGAAATGCGTCACATTTTTGCGCCACTTTCATTTAAAAGGAAGGTTATGCAAAATTCCACCTGTGTTTAACTGGGAAAGTGCTGGCTGAATTGAACATTCCTATCAAATATACTGCAGCTGAAAAGTTTGCCTGTGAACATCTAATACAATGCATCTAAGAAAAATGCTGTAAATTTATTTTATTTTTTGCAAAAATAGATAATTTCGTTTTTTTTGGGGGGCCCTATTTATATCTATTGAATGTGTTTTCTAATTTATTAAGCATTTAACTGCAGTTTTGTATATGTGCACAATTGCTCATTCTATAAATTAAAGAGCAACATATAGCTATGTTAGCACATCACATGGTTCATTTCTGGATTTTTTTCTAAGTTTCTACTTAATATTAATTAACCAACATTTTACTTAACAAACTGAAAACATCAACAAGACCCACAAACACACATTGAGCTCATTTCAGATATAAACAGAAAACACTCAGGACACACAATACAGCGCGCTTTAGCCATTTTTCATAAATAGCGCCGTCGCAATTTACTTACAGAACCGTTTGCAGATCCTAGTTGTAAGTCATATTTACAAGAGAAAAGAAAACTTTTCTCAATAGTGTTCCAAAAAACTGCAAAAACAGCCTCACAGACATTTATTTCCAAGAATAGCGGACCCATACTTTATTAAACGTGATGGGGCCCACTCCGTGCTTCACATATAGTTCATAGGTTGGAGTTCCAATCGGAGGAACCGGACATTAGTCCTCCAACCGGGAGTCCCTTTTACAACCAAGACAAAACAAATTTCCAAGTCTGCTAAGACCAGGCATCTTCGCTCACTAGTCTAGCTTCAAACTTCAAAGGATTATCGTTTACGATAGTCTCGTGAATACACGAGTCCTTCGGCTTTGGTACTTGCAAGTTCCAAATCAAAGTGATCCCGAAGGGATACCAAACCAAATGTCCAACTAAGGACCAAACCAAGTGTCCAACTAAGGACTGGGAGACGCTCCACTTATACTTAACTGAAAATATCGATGATGTCACCAGAAGACTCGTCTTATCGTTTCGCTCTACCAAACATCAAGGGTCCAAATCAGGGCGATAGCCAGGGCAGCAGTCCTTCATAGCCGTCGGGAAGCGGGGAACCTCGCAGCAAAGACTTTCAGACCACGTCGACATGCAGGGGTCGATGAAGTGGCGGCCTTCCTCCAGAATTTTCACACGAAGCTCCCCACGGACCTCAGGCTTGGACCGGTACCGCTGGTATCGCCCCACGTTGGGCGCCAACTGAGGTACTGGGTTTTTCAGAACCGGTACTGATCCGGTAACCCAGTGGTGCCAGGGTACACCCAAAGACCTCGGGTACTTTCCTGATTCAGACCACAGAAACTCAGAGTCTTCTAGGTGAAGTCAAAGATCGAATTTATTGGCTGCAACCAAGTAACAAGCGTCCTAGAAGTACAACAGCACGGTTTGTATGTTCTCAGGAGACTGTGTTTCAATGCAAAGTCAGGTTTCCTTATATACAGTTTTTTAAGCTTCAGGCAAACATTCTTGACATTTTGGTTGGTCATTCATATGTTTTCACTACAAAGGAAAAAACAGTGTCATGATGAAACCTCATATTTCATGTCATCCAACCCATAATAAATTACCCGGCAAGGCCCAGTATTTTACATCAGATAAGTGTGGACCCCCAATAAAAACAGGCACCTCCCCCTCGTAAAGTAAGAAGAAGAAAAGAGCAGGTGCAGGTGTGAGCAAGATTAGGCAGGGTGTGTGAGCGATAATAAGGGTTTTATGGCATGGTGTGCCTTGATGCTATCTGATTCGGCCACTGGGAGAGGGACTGACCAAACAGGTTTGGCCTGAGGCAATGGTTCCAGCTTGCCCAGGTCAGAGAAAAGTCAATCAAGGTGTACGTGTCCTTGGAATCAAATCTGACTGTATTATAAGCCTATGTGAGGGCAACTTTTAAAAATGGCTGCCGTGTATAAAATGGAAGCCACGAGTGCAGGACGAAAATGGCGATTTCGAGGTGAAAACGCTGCTGGAATTGAGCGAAAATGCTCATGCTTAGTGTACTAGTCATTATCGGTCTTTTGATACTAAAATTGTACTGCTGTGGCAAAGTAAATTACATGGGTCCAGAATTTTTAGAACCACACTAGCCTGTGAGGAGGAAAGGGATGGTGAAGTACAGAGAAAACTGTGCACATGAGGTACTTACCTCTCCTCTGGTGCACCATAGAACTGTTCATACAGGGGTAGGACCTTGTTGACTAGCCTCTCCAACTCTTCTGGAGAGAGGGCTGGGGCCCCATTTCCTGCTGGATGTGGCATTATTGCTCCCAGAGGTGGTACACAGCAGCTCCATAGTGGAGGTCTTGCTGGCAGCAGTGTCAGAAGTCAAGTGAGGGAATCTGCAGAACATGGCATTTACGGTTGCAACATACATGCTTGTCACCGCTGGAAGACACAGCCATTGCCTTGCAAACGCCAATGGTAGCAATGTTAGCCTGTGGCTGTGTCCGCCACGTTGTAACCGCCTACCCCAATGACGACTTCCGCCAGTGGTTGTGGGTGGTTCCGAATGTCCACTAGAGTAGGTCAGGCAGGCGCCATTATAGAGGCCTGAATGTGATATTGGGCTTCAAAAACTGCATCACACCTCCGAAAACATTGTTTTGAGCACACAAGCATGCTTATCCTGTCTTGCCATGTAGGTCCTACAACTCCAACACCATTGTAGTATGTTGCAGGGCACTGATAGCAATTTACAGTGGGGCACAGTCCACCCCCGTCAAAGGTAATTTTTGCGCTCAGGACATTCTGAGTGGCATTTGTGATGCACATTTTGTTTTAGGTCCCAATACATGATGTGTTCACTCGTGGTAAACCAAGGGGGTATCATGTGACCCTTGTGTCAGCAGCTGTGAGGTGTACTGTTTGCCATGCCCATCCCTTCTAAAGTGTCTTGTTACATGGTATCCTTGACATGCATCATGTATGTTGCTGTGAACACAACGACTAATGTCAGACCTCATTTCTTGTTATATGTAGGTACAAAGAGAGAGGGAGGATGCGACCACAACCTGTCTAATATCCACGCCTAGACTTTACCACCATGGAAGAAAGACTCATCGTCCTCGTCTGAATCGGGAAACAATAGTGTACTTTTGTCGTCAGTTGGAGCCAGATCGGATGCCAGATATTAGCAATCCAACCACTATACCACTCATTGTACAAGTCATGTCAGTGTTGCACTTCCTAGCCACAGGGGGCTTCCAACATACAGTGACCCAGAGTGGTGGTATGTCCCAACCTATATTCGTCTGGTTTTGAAGGATGTCCTCTCAGCAATGTTGAAATACCTGGAAAGCTACATCCAGGTTCCCTGACGTGAGTATTTAGCCCATGTGAAGACTGACTTTTATGATTTTGCATGCATCCCACATGTGGTGGGGGCTATTGATGGCACACATGTTGGCTTGGTCCCACTGCATGCCAATGAACAAGCATAACGCAACCGAAATAACTTTCTTTCCATCAACATCAAAGTTGTATGTTTGGTGGACCTATTTATTTCACAGGTCTGTGCCTGTTATCCAGGTTCAGTCCATGACGCCTTCATAATGCAGAACAGCACAACTCTCCAACTGATGTCACGACTGTACCCAGAGAGGGCCTGGTTGGTTGGTAAGTCACATCTGTCCTGTTTGTGTGTGTACAATGACTAGTGCAAAAATACTGAAAAGAGGGACTTGGTGCACATATGTCCCATTCCTTAAAAGGAGACTCCACATATCCAAACCATCCTTGGTTGTTGACGCCAATACGGAATCCAACTATCCCATGGGAAGTCTGCTTCAGTGAAGCCCATGTAAGAAAAAGGCAGGTAGTGGCCAGATTCAGGTATCTTGACCGGACTGGTGGAGCCCTCCTCCACTCTCCAGGGAAAGTGTGTAAGATCATTGTGGCCTGCTGCATGCTCCACAAACTTTCCCTGAGGTGGAATATCCCATCCATCCCTGAGGAGGGGCAGCCTTCAGTGCCACCTGGTGAGACTCATGAAATGCCAAGTGAGGATGACAGTGGTGAAGAGGAAAGAACTGGCTTGCGGGAAGATATCATTGATAACTACTTTTCTTAAGTGTAAGTATGTCATGTGATGTAATGACTGTAACTGTACGAAGGACTGTAGTTGTCAGAAAGTGTGGAGAAGAAGGTTTTGGCATAACACTGGGGAGCTAATGCTCAGCAATATTCAGCTAAAGGGTGCTTGAAGAGTTAACCTTTGACATATCCCCACCTTTCTGTAGCTGCTTTGTTTGTATCAGTCTCATTGCAATGCAACTTAATTTCCAGATGCTTGCTATGTTTTTTGTGTAATAGGTATGATTTAAAATCTATACTCATTGTTTTGTCTTTGTATAGGCACCTTCACCATGACATCCTCATGTGGGGAGTTGCGGCATTGGCATGTATCTGATGCTGTTCCGACATAGGAATTGGCCATGGATTGTTCCAGGTAATGTAGGTCACAGATTTGTGGTGTATGAGACCTGTGCCAAGTCAGCTTAGATAGTGTTTGGGTGGAAGGTCAGAAGTGCAAGTTGAACTTGTTTAATGTGCTGTGGTGGGCTGATTGCATCATGTGTGTGATCATGTGGGCACAAAATATGTTGTCATCAACTGCAAGCCAGGCATTCACCATTCACATGGGATAAACACTCTTCTTGTATGACCTGTATGTAGCTGTAGATATGTTTTATCTTTGCAGGTCACAGTGCCTGTGCCACAGTACTGACAAATGTTTGTGTCAGATCACCAGATGCATGGTCGTTGGATCACAGTAGACGTGTGATCAGGGACTGTTGTATTGTCCTCTGTCTGTATCTTTGATTATGTGATGTTGGATTACTTGGTTTGGGTATGTAATAAGGCTCAAGCTGGTGACACCATCCACTTCTTTGTTTGCTTATTCTACAGGACAATGTCTGAAAAGGCCATTCCTTCTGTGGTCCGGGGGACTGTACCCCTGCACTTTCTATCTTGCCACAATATGTGACAACCATTCTTGACTCAGACAGTCCAAGATTATGGACAGCCTATGTGCTGTAAAGTGAAATAAAATGTTTGTTGTGACCAGACACTTGTAGCAATGTGTTTGTGTGTGTTAGTTGTAATCCTTAAGCAGGACACTGTCTATGTAACACATCCCTCCTTCCACTAGTATATTGAATATTCATCAATTCCTTCACATGGTTTTACATCTGTACATAGCAACAACTGAAACAGAAGCAAGCAGACAGAAACTTTGTGATAAGTGGTATTTACTGTGAATTTGTTCCTAGAATAGAACTAAGGGACATGACGGAACAGGAAAATGAAGGGTTCAGTTATGGTGGAAGAAATCATTGTAGTAGATGCCACAGCATTGTAAGTCTAAAGCCAAGTGTACTCTTCCCATAGGAAATGGAAGGTGGTTGTAGAACAGTCAACAGAGTGAATAGGTGGCAGACAAAGGAGTTCCTTCAGGAAGAGGTCAGTTGCTGACAGTGGTCGGTGTCTGGCCATTTGCACCTCCTGGATTCTTAGCTGGATATCCCTGCTTGTGTGGGGCAAAGCTGCTGCTACAGAGGCTGGGGTGTCTGGGGCGGGTTCTTCCCCTGACAGGGCCTTCCTTCCAGTGGCTGGCACAGATGAAGAAGGACCTGGTGTTGCTGCGCCAAAGGAAGGGGTAGACTGTTGCTGATGATCCCTGATCAGTGTACTGATAATGTCCCTCAGCACCCCTGTTAGGGAGGCCAGGTTGGTATTGGTGGCCTCCCACTGTTGGAGCATATCCCTATGGATGTCCCTCTGCAGCTGCTTCATCTCCCGGAGTTCAGAAATTACCAGGTCCATCAGGCCTTGGGTCTCCTGATAGACGCCCAAGACTTGGTTGATCGTGTCCTGGCCAGGAGCATCCCCAGTGGCCTCAGCCTCATGGCCCACAACATCCCTCCCACACACCCTACCCCCACAGGACTGTGCCCTTACCACAGGGTGCCCCTACTGCTGGTTCCAGGACCATCATTGTCTGAGGTGTTGTGCTGTGACTCAGGATCTTGGATTGGGAGGCACAAGATGGTTTCCACTGTCCTAGGGAGACATGTTGGGTGGTGAATGGCTGCCTGTGAGGGTGAGGCAACTGGGCTGGGAGGTCTTGAAGTGGGTACAGTGAACTCACTGGGGGTCTGACCAGGTTGTTCAGATCGGCCTGTACCATTCTCCACGTCCAGACATCCAGGAGAGTCCTCATCACTGAGGGCTTCCTCCATGGGGGGAGTGGCAGTCTTTTCTGTAGCCTCTATGTGGCCAGTGGCAGTTCAACCTGATTTTAAAGATACACTGTTACTGGTTGTATTGTGACATCTACCTCTAAAAGTTTACAGTGATGTTTGCAAAGCCAGTGTACATAATTGATTTGCAGGTTATCCTATTGTGACAGTTACCCATGCCATTGGTTGTATTGGGCTGACATGTATGAAGCATGCCAATTCCATTTGAGTTCAGCAGCTGCTGAATGTAGCAGTTCAATAGCAAGCAGTTTAATAGCACTTGGGAGTATGGGCAGAGAATAACATCCTGCATCCAGTGCAGGCATTACAGTGGCTGGGCAGTATGTGGCGTTGACCATTCTGAGGCCTAGTTGATTGTTATGCAGGCCGACCCAGGAGTTTGTTGTATATGTGAGGGGAGTCATCATGTGGTCAGTGCGTTGTGAATGTGTCTGCAGCCAATACCATTCTCGTGATGCATCTTGAGGCCTTGTTGATCATTATGTTGCACACTGGGTGAGCTGTCCTTCTTGTACTCACTAGTGTCATCTTGGCTTAGCAGTTTAGGATAGAGCTAGGTGGCCAACCACATCTCTGAGTTGAGCATTATGGTGGTCCCTCCCAGGTGAGTAAACATCATTTGAGATTGAGATTGAACCGGCAAGGGTTTTTGGATCAGCATGAGCTGAGTATGCATGTCAGTTTTAAGTGTTGCATTCAGGTCACTCCCCTAGTTCCCAGCACTAGTCAAATGTGATAATTCCGGGTCAATAAACTTCCTTTAAGAATTAACTAACAAGGGTATTTGAACAAGTGTAATCTGTGCTTGTGTTTGGAATTGGAGAGTAGGAGCTTCCTGGCCTTAGAAGTCATGTAATTCCCTCTACTTCATACAGATGAGAAATGGCATCCCCAGGTGAGTACACCTCTTTTGTGATTTCCCAAAAAATAGTCTTTTGAGGAGAGGACACTGGACTGATGGTTGGAGTAACAGTTAGACACCCTCCTGTGAGTTGCAGTCATGTAACTCCCTGTACTACTCACACTGTACAAATGGTATCCTCCCATGTTAGGTGAATACACTTCAATTAAGAGTTAATACACAGGGGTCCTTGGTCAACAGAACACTGTGTTGATGTTTGGTTTTCTAGAAACGGGGCCTCCTGGTATTAGCAGTCATGTAACTCCCTATAATACACACACTATACAAATGGTTTCCTCCTAGGTGAATACACTTTGATAGTGGGTTCAGACATAGGGCTCTTTTGAGGGGAGAGCACTGGTCTGGTGTTTGGAGTTGGAGGAACAGTGCCTGCTGTGAGTTGCAGTCCTGTCACTCTCAATACTCCCAAATACTTGAGTAAACTCAATTTTGTAATTGACGAACAGTGACCTTTGGAGAAGAGAACACTGTCATGGTGATTACAGTTACAGATACAGGGCCTGCTGTGAGTTGCAGTCATGTCACTCACTCTAGTACACACACTTGACTAAGTTCTCCCCATAGAGAGCACACTTCAATTGAGAGTTGAGTAACAGGTGTATTTAAGCAAGTAACCACTGGTCAGGTGCTTGGAGTAACATTAACAGTGCCACCTGGGTGTTGTAGTCATGTCAGTCCTGGTACTACACACAGTATACAAATGTTATCCTCCCAGGTGAGCACACTTCAATTGGGAGTTGACAAACATGGGTCTTTGGAGCAGAGAACACTGGGCTGGCTGATTGGAGTAACAGTAACAGTGCCTCCTGCCCTTAGTAGTCATGTCAGTCCCTGTACTACACACAGTATATAAATGTTATCCTCCCAGGTGAGTGCACTTCATTTGAGAGTTGACAAACAAGGGTCTTTGGAGCAGAGGACACTGGGTTGGCTGAGTTTAGTAACAGTAACTGTACCTCCTGGCCTTATCAGTCATGTCAGTCCCTGTACTACACACAATATACACATTCTATCCTCCCAGGTGATTACACGTCAATTGGAAGTTGACAAAAATAGGTCTTTGAAGCAGAGGACACTGGGTTGTCTGAGTGGAGTAACAGTAACTGTACCTCCTGGCCTTATCAGTCATGTCAGTCCCTGTACTACACACAGTATACACATTTTATCCTCCCAGGGGATTACACTTCAAATGGAAGTTGACAAAAATGGGTCTTTGAAGCAGAGGACACTGGGCTGTCTGAGTGGCATAACAGTAACAGTGCCTCCTGGCCTTAGCAGTCATGTCAGGCCCTGTCCTAAACACAATATACAAATGTTACCCTCCCAGGTGTGTACACTTCAATCTGGAGTTGACAAACAGGGGTCTTTGGAGAATGAAACACTGGTCTGTTTTTTGGAGTTATAGAACAGTGCCTGCTGGGAGCTGTAGTCATGTCAGTCCCTGTATTACGCACACACTTTACACAGATGTTGTTCCCCTAGGTGAGTCTACTTCAATTGTGAGATGCCAGGCAGGGGTCTTTCGACAGGTGGACACTGGCTGGTGAGTGGAGTGAAGGTGGCAAAGGATGTGCAGTGAGCATGCATGACATAACATGCTTGACATTTTTCTTGTTGTAATTTACCAGACTCCACTCCCCCAGGTATTCCTGTCAAGCCCTCAGGATGCAGGATGGCCGAGACCTTCTACGTCTAGGGAGAGAGTTGTTTTTGGGGATTGGAAATGACACTGCAAGTTTTCTCGGCTTGTAGGTGGGGCCTGGCGAGCAGGGAATGGACCTTGCCCCTATATCGTTCCACCTCTTCCTGATTTCCTCCCTTGTGTGCAGGGTGGTGCCTACAGCATTGACTCTGTCGACTATCCTGTCCCACATTTCCATTTTCCTACTGATAGGAGTGTGCTGAACTTGGGCTCCAAACAACTGGGGCTCTACTCTTAGGATTTCATCCACCATAACTCTTAAGTCTTCATCAGTGAAATGAGGATTTTTTAAATGTGCCATGGTGGAAGAAAAATATTACAGGTGACAGTGACTTATTTAATAGGGGTAGTGAAAAAGGGTGTGACTAGACAAAAGTGTGTGCAGAGTGTGATATGGGATGGTTGTAAACAAATTGAAGGGGCTCCTATTCTGTGGAGTTAAATGTTTTATGCCCTCTGTCTTGCTGTGAAAATGCAGAGGTTTGTGGTGTGTGGAGGGGTGTGTTTTATAGTGCCCTTTACAGGTGTGTTGAGTGTGGCAATGTGTGTCAGCTGCGTTGTTTTCAAATCCATCCAATGTGCGCCATTGGTTGACTGTCATTGGTGCCCACCACTGCGACTTTGGACTTATAATATGGTCAGTGGTTGGTCACGTTGCTGTTGGAGCTGGAGTTCGAACCACCTATTACCGGGCCACCGTGCCACTGCTGGTCTGCCTTTTTTATTTGGCGGTCGGCGGTCCTGCCTGTGCAACTCGTAATAGGGTGGTCTGGAAGACCACCAACCTGGAGGTCTGGTGGTCCGACTACCAAACTTGTAATGAGGCCCTTTAGCTTTTGGTGCCCAAAAAAAAAAAAAAAAATGAATGTGTCCTTATCAGTGCCGGTATTGAAAATACAAATACTCCAGGTGAAACCAAAATTGGAGTTTAACGTGTGGAAGAGGAAAGGGGGTGGAGGCACAAGAGGCAGAGATTTAAAACTACAGTCTGGCAGTCAACTTATAGATTTATTTAAAAACAAATCTGCTGCAAATAAATTGGCAGTGACGACATATGTGACAGTAAATCTGTGCAAGATTACCTAATTGGTCACAAAGAGGCATCTTAAAATAGCTTACATGCTTAAGACACCTTTTGCAGAGATCATCGTAGGCCTAGCAATTTTGAGGCGATTATAGTAGCAGTGGGACAACTGGAGGGTTAACACATTTTCTGGAGAGTTCTGTGCTTTGTCCTGTCATGAGGGGCAGAGTTTGAAAAAAAGAATCCGACAGTCAACTAATAGATTTGTTTAAAATTAATCTGCTGCAAAGAAATTGACAACAAGGATGTGTGACAATAAGTCTGTTCTAGAATACCTAATTGGCTGCATTTTAAAAATATATTTTGAAGACACCAGCAGCAGAAATCTTTGTGTTTAACAATTTTGAGGGGATTATAACAGTGGTAGGATAACTCTAGTGGTTAACACAGTTCTGGGAGAGTTCTGTGCTTTGCACAGTCACAGTTTTGACTCATGAAGTAGCTTAGAGGGTTAATATCCCAGCTGCAAAGCACATCATGCATGTCAGAGATTTGTTTTTTATTTCATTAGATAAGTGGGCTACTGCTTTTGACACTGAGATCATTTTGTACTTCCAGTTCATAAATTTCAAGCATTTTAATACAGCATAATGATCTATTTACCGGCATCAAGGAGCTGTATGCCAACTGTAGGTCACGGACTTAAATCCTTATTGTGTTTTTCTCAATCTGTTGGTAATTCTAAGATTGCATAGAAGAGTTCCTTTGGTAAGTATTAAATTATTGTTAGTACAGGCAACCACAGCCACTACATTATGTTTTGTATACTGACTTTTAGTTTCACCCAACCAATCAATCCTAACATAAAATGTCTACAAGTATGGATGATGTTTGTTTCCTACACCTTATAACCCTCTTGTCACGTGTAACATTTCCTTTACATTGATTTACACAAGTAAGGCACTCTGTCACCCTACACTGAGATGAGTAGGACTATAAAAGAAATACATTAAAAACAGTAGGTCTTATTCAAATCAGTATTTGTGTAATCACTCATACAGACAGATAAATCTTGCATTCTTACAGTGCACATCTCTTACAAAGAGAGTTGAACAAAGTTAAAAACCTGCCTCCAATAGTTTCTCTTAAGTTCTTGTGAGGTGATAAGTTGTGCATTGGTGTTTAGATGTTAGGGTCCAGATGGCTCCCAGCCAGGATGAATCCTGAACTGCAGGAGGGCTGATGGCCCTTTAAATCAGACCTTTGTTTTAGACCCAGCTGTATGTTAAAATAAGAAAGCGCGCTCGCTGTCTGCAGGTTGCTGCTCAAAAACAGAATGCAGACAATGTCCAGGTGCTGCTGAATTATGTCCTGCCGTTGGAAAATTACACCAGGAAAAATTCAGCATGTTTCCCTGGGGAAATAGCTGCTGGGACTGGGAGCTGTTGAAATTCAGGTTCTTTCCAGCACTGTTCATTGTATAATGGAACTGCCGCTCGTCTTAAACATTCCAATACCTTTGGGTGGAGTTCCTGCTATATAAAACTGAAAAAAGCCAAAACTCTGAAAGATGTCTGTGCCTATGTAATGCTGCTGAGTTTTTGTGGAATGTTGGAAGTAGATAGATAGAGCGTATCCTTGTTAATTGTTCGTTCGTACGTACTTGCGCTGTCATGGAGTGATCACTATGTTTTGTCTCTCACTTATCTCACTAGTGAAGTGATTTGTTTTCATTGTTTTTGCCCAATGGACTTATGGACAATTTATTTAGCATTTTATATACTTCTGTCCCTTGACAGCATAGTGTACACTTGGCTCCAACTACTGCCCTTGTAGGAGATTTACCTTTGAATTGTTAGTCAGATGTTACAGTGATGGCAAGTGGTCACGGTTGGTTGTCCTCAATGCCAACATGGTGGCAGCCTTGTTGGTAGTATTGATGGGTCCATTAATGCTTACATTAGGTCATATTGCTTCTCATCACTGTGTGGTGGTTGATTGTGTGGGAGGGCCTTGTTTTTGTCAGGGGGTCCAGTCCCATATCTTGGCTTGAGGGTCTGTTTGGGCGCCTGCTGTTGACCTTGAGGGGGATGACATGTTGGCCCTTGGGTTTCCTCTGAGAGTAGTTCCTGGGATGTTGCTGCTGATGGTGTCATTGTCCGGTCTGTGTCTGGTGCTGTAGTGGGGGCCTCCTGTTCTGTTTGGGTCTCAGACTGGGTTTATACCAGCTGCAGCAGTGCTCCTGCTATGCTGGCCATTGTGTGCTGTTTCCACTGCCCCATGGCCTCTTGGTGGTGTTCCTTCTGCATCCTCTGACTGTGCTCCAGGGTGGATACTATCTGTGCCAACCGGTCATGGGTATGCTGGTAGGCCCCTAATACCTCAGATATCACGTCCTGGGCTGCTGCATGCATCCTGTGGCCTCCCCCTTGGCCCACTGAGGCCCTAGCACCTGCCCTAGCCCCCTGTGTCCCATGCACAGGTCTCATGGTACCACTTGTACTGGGGCCCTCGTCCTCTTGCCTGTTGGTAGGGGGAGACTGTGGCCTCTGTATCTGTGTTCCACCAGTCTGTGGCCTGGATACACTGGTGTGGGGACGCTTGCCCTGGGCTGCTGTTCTTGACTGGGTGGTAGGGGTGTCAGTGGTATCCTGGGTGGGACGGCTGCATGGTGACAATCCAGGACTGTAGCAGGGGCCTGCCTGCCCATTAGTGTCCAGGGATCCTTCTCCAGTGTCCTGTGAGGTGCCTCTGTCTCCATGGGGGGCACTGGCACTCCTTGTCCGTCCGTGAGGGTGGCATGGGTGGTGGTGCCTGTTGAAGGACATAGACATGTCTGTTACAAATGCATGAACGGATGGGGTGCACAGGGCTGGGCTGTTTTGTGCTGGTGTAACTTTGTGTGGCCATCCAGGGTGCCTTTGTGAGGTTTTCACTGCACTTTGCTTCGGGTGTGGAGTTGCATTGTGGGTGGTGTAGTCCTATTGTGAATCCTTGCAGGGGTAGGTGGCTGTGCACAGGGGGAGGGATGTGGGCCTGTTAGTGGGTTTGTGGTTATGCGGGGGTGGATTCAGTGGCTGTGGCCTTGGTGGGGTACTGGTCCTTGTGGGTGTGGTTGGGGTGGGGTGGTGCATGCATTACAGGTATGGTGTATATGGGCTAATGTAGATGACTTACCTGAATCCATTCCTCCAGTGAGTCCAGTGAGTCCTTCAGGGTGCAAGATGGCCAGTACCTTTTCCTCCCAGTCGGTGTATTTGGGTGGTGTTGGTGGCGGTCCTCCCCAGTCTTCTGGACTGCAATGTGGTGCCTGGATGCCATTGCCCTGACTTTCCCCCGTAGTGCGTTCCATCTCTTGCGGATGTCGTCCCTGGTGATTGGATGGTATCCCACTGCATTGACCCTGTTGACAATGGTCTGCCATAGCTTCATCTTCCTTGCGAGGGGTGTGTGCTGCACCTGAGCCCCGAATATTTGTGGCTCCACCTTCATGATCTCGTCCACCACGGTCCATAGCTCCCTTTCTGTGAAGCGTGGATGTTTGGGGGGTGACATGGTGAGTGTGGTGAATGGTGTTGGGGCTGGAAATGCGGTGAGGGTGCTCTTCTGTGGGTCGGTGTGCGTCTCGTGTATAGTGGCGTTCGGTGTCTGCTTCTTTGGCCTGGTTTTGTTGCAAAGGATTGTGGGGTGTGTCTGTGAGTGTTTTATGGGGTTATGGATGTGTGTCAGGTGTGTGGTTTCAAGCTTATCCAATGTGTGAACTTCTTGCTGTTGAGTCCACTTGCCGCCCGTGGCAGTCGCACTGCCAATGGTCGTCCGGCTTCCACTGTCCGCCAAGGTGATTTGTGCATCATTATTTGGAGGGCAGGATGTGGGTGTGCTCGGTGGTGGTGGGGTGGAAGGTCCAGCATTTCCGCCGACAAGTTCATGGCGGTGACTGGTGCGCTGGTGATATTTGGCGGGGTAGGGATTTTAGTTCATTATATGGCGGGTTTGTATTCACCGCCAACGGTGGTCTTCTGTTCACCGCCACCAAGGCAGTCGGTGGAGTTTACTGCCGTGTTCATAATGACCGCCTTAGTCTCCCCTACCGCGGGCGATTCTGCCACTCAAAATCCAGTAGTCTCATTAGAATAATGAGAGCCTAAGCAACATCACTTTCAGTCTGCAGTGCTGCCTTTCAGTTCCTGGCCAGTTTTTCTTTAGTTCTGCGCTTTCAACCTGCCAGCGCTTCTTACAATTGATTACAGTTCTCTTCACCTCTACCACATTGTTGACTTTATCTACTATTGCCTGCCATATGGCCTCCTTCCTACCTATTGGCAATTGTAGGTGACAAAGAGCTGGTGTTGGTGCTCGTCATCTCTCTGACCAAGATGTTATTCTCCTCCTCACTGAAACAACACTTCCTCTTCCTTTTCCCCTTCTCCTGTGATGTTGTTTGTCCATCCTGGCTTGTACTGAACAGATTGGAGTCTCTCTGGGGTCTCTCCTGCATAGTCCATCTTGGGTCCTTGTGGCTTGTTTAGCTACCTCACAGACTTTTTGTTATGCTAATGCTGCAAAAATGGCGCACGATTAGTGTCAAAAAGCATGCCCCAAATCGTTTTAACACCACTTTTGCAGCATTAGCATAATTTTTCTTTACGGTGTGTTGCAATGGTTAGCGTCATTTTTTTTCATGCTAAATTTTCCTTGGCGCCTTGGTGCATTGTTTTATAAATACAGCGCACGGATGTCACAGGAGAATGTCATTAAGCAGCAGTATTTATTTTGACGCATAACTGTGCTAGCGCAGTTGTGCAGCATGTTTCTTAAATCTGGGCTTAAGTGTCACACAGCAGAAAGATTGGTATCCTGCACAAGTTCAGTAAACTGAGGAGCAAAACAAGGTAGTGCTGCGAGAAGCGTCCCATCCAGTGACAACTCATCAACAGACTGACTTACAGGACCGTTCAGCACCTGCATAGTGCCATCCTCCTGAATCATAAAGTATGCTTGCCTTGGCACTTGTCATGCAACGTAGCTCTGTCAGTGCAGTCCCCCCAAGCCCCATGGCCTCTCTGCCCACCAAAACGGATATCGACCCCAGGCCACTGGTCGAAGGGCCAGCCCAGACTTTTAGCCAGTCCCACCCATCCTATGACTTCTCAAAAGAGTGTGCCCGCCCACCAGCTACGACCTTTAACTTGGAGAGGTAAAGCAGCATGTACTTCGAGGTCATAGTCTGCAGCTTCTGTTTGACACCTGAGTATGATTTGCATTGCTCCTGTACCTTCCTCGAAAATAGAAATGGATGATTATCAACTCTTGGGACCTTTCGCTCCCTGGCTGCCCATAGGAAACAATCTCTGTCTCTATAGTTGAGTATTTTGGCTGTAATAGCCCTCGGGGATCCCCCAGGTGGTGGAGCTGGGACCTGGGCCAGGAGCGCCTTCTCAAGTGCAAACAGATTGGACAGCTCACTCTGACGCAACTGCTGTTTGGTCCAGTCCTCCAAACATTTAACCGCAGACAAGCCCTCAAACATTTCTGAGAAGCCCATAAACTGCAGATTACAATGACAGGAGCACCCCTCAGCATTCTCCACTCGGGCCTCCAACTCTCTAGCAGTGAACACCACTTCAGCCATTTGCAGTATGAGCATTGAGACCTCTCTCTGTAATGTCTCACTATTAATTTCATCAGTTGATCCTGTGATACAGTGCAGCACTTGATCCCTGAATAGCAGCTAATAATTCTGCATGAGAGGGTCACCCGCAGCTCAAGGGAACAGCTTGCAGAGTCTGCATTCTTGTGATCAATTAGCCCCTGTCACGGTTGCCGAAGGATGGTTTACTGGGTAATAGTGTTAGGAGCAGGGGTCTTGGGCAACTTATCTTTGCCCATGTCAGCAGTGAAGAAGGCTCCCTACAGCAACCACTCAAGTGCACAGTAGGCCCCATGCACAATCTCCCTGTTTCAGAAGCCGCAGCAGTCAACTTGCGACAACACTTGGGAGGAGGCACCGTCTCACAGGCACTGTGGCAGTCCCAATTGCCAACTCAATTCTCCTGCCTCCCAGGCGCCCCATCCAGGAATAGGTATTAATGCAGTGCAATCCCCCTACATGTCTCAGCACTTGTCATCCATGGTAAAATGCCTCATGAAGTCCAAGGAGGGGTCAACTAGTCAGACCATCTAGCCTAAAGCAGGCCCTCAAGGCTGAAAAAACACATCAGCAGGCGTGTTATGTTCCCTCCGTGAGTCAGGTACTATCTGGCTGCACCAGCACCCTGCAGTAGGCCCAGCAGGAAGTGCAGGTCCCCGGGGGGCCACCACCAGAGAAAACAGACTCCCTTCAAGGGGAAGTGGCACGTCCTCACCACAGAATCCCATGGAATTGGTTCAGCAGCCACCAAACACCACAGTCAGTCAGGGAGCACAGCAACACAGCCACAGCCTTTAACAGGCCTGGCACAGGCCTCTGAGAGTCCACACTTATGCCTCAGCCAATTCAAAATGGTGGCCCCAAACCAGACCTCTGCTCCGCAGTTCATGCAAAGCAGGCAGAAGTCAGCATTCAGTGAGCACCCCAAAGGCAGGGGTGCCGCAGGCAGCCACAGCAGGTTTCATCCTCTTCCTGGCATCTGTCCCCACAGTCTGGGATACATGCTTGCAGCACAGCCCACATCTGAATACAAAATGGCAGGCCCCAATCCAGGCCTCCACTCTACAGGTGAATCCAATCATGTGGCCGCCAACAGTGAAGAAGCACCCCAAACAAAGTGGGTGCCGCATGCAGCCAAAGTGGATTTCTGCCTCCTTTTGGTTCTCAGTGTCCATCCCCGCAGTCAGGGATGCACTCCTGCAGCACAGCCTCAGCGAGGGAAGGAGGCACACAGAACTGCCACCCCAGCAATGGCCAATAAAAGCTACTTCGTAAGATCACCTCCCTGCTACCCCAAGATGGCCAGAAAACAGCTCAGGGCAATCTGTGCATCTCGCCCCACGTCTCTGCGATGCCATTAGTCACTCCAGCAAACAAACACAAATGATAGACGGAATGCAGAACCAATCAAATGTTCACCCTCAGTCGCAGATCTGGGTTTAATCCATCAATTCTTTTGCTCACCATGCCAACCCAGCTTGGACCCAACCACAAGCAAATCAGTCTTGACCCTCTCCCCCATGGGAACAGTCTGGCTCGAACTGCCAAGCAAGGTCCTCCCTGGACCAGAAACAAGCATCCTGGGACCGGTTTCAGGGTATCACCCTTCATCACTCAGGCTAGCTTGAATCCAGTGGTGTAGTGAGCTTGGGACCCATGTCTCGGCATACCAGGCGCACTTTGTGCAACAAAAGCAAACAAACACAAATGATGGACAGAATGCAGAGCCAATCAAACATTCACCCCCAGTCACAGATCTGGGTTTAATCCATCAATTCCTTTGCTCACCACGCCACTCCAGTTTGGACCCAGCCATAAGCAAATCAGTCTTGACCCTCTTCCTCATGGGAACAGTTCAGCCTGAACTGCCAAGCCAGGCTCTCCCTAGATTGAAAACAAGCATCCTGGGACTGGTTTCAAGGTATCACCCTTCATCAGCCAGGCTGGCTTGAAAGCAGTGGCGTGGTGAGCCTGGTCCCCCATCTGGACATACCCAACGCACATAGTGCGACAAAAGCAAACAAACACAAATGATGGAGAAAATGCAGAACCAATCAAACATTCACCCCCAGTCACAGATCTGGGTTTAATCCATCAATTATTTTGCTCACCACGCCACGCCAGTTTAGACCCAGCATAAGTAAATCAGTCTTGACCCTCTTCTCCGTGGGAATAGCCCAGGCCGAACTACCAAGCCGGGTACTCACTGAACGGAAAACAAGCATCCTGTGACCGATTTCAGGGTATCACCCTTCATCACCCAGGCTAGCTTGAATCCAGTGGCGTAGTGAAGGGTTCCAAAGTGGAATGGCATGGGTAGCAAATAACAATAGATTAAGGCCCAGATCTCTGTACTGGGGTAAATGTTTGACATTGTTCAGCATTCCGTTCATCACTTGTTCTTTTTGCAAGTGTTTCCCTAATTGGGATGGCTATGCCAGATGGAGGTCTTGGGTGATACCAGCACTGCCCACAAAGTCAGAATCCATAACAATAGCAATTGGATCAGCCATCAGACTGAAACACACATAACTGTAGGCAGACAATGCAAGTTACACTGGAACTACATAAAGGTAGAAAAGGAATTGCAGGACAGTTGTGTAGCCCAAAAACAAATATTTGGGTTTATTAATAACAAAATGTATAATACCAAAGGCATTGGCCAGTCCATCAGATAGTCATTGCACAGTACTGTGCCCACACTTGACTACTATTACTGCCAGGGAACCTCCATAGGAAGGGGCGTCAAGTGGGCAAGCAGGCAACTCAGGGATCACCCATGGGGGGGTCAGATTTGGGATGGGTGGGTGTGGGTTTGGGAGAGGTGTACTATTTCTTAGGAGGGGTGGTCTTCTTGGGGGTGAGGGATATGGGTGCTTACGGGGGGGGGTCAGGTGTGACAGGGGAGGACTTGGATGTAGAAGGGAGGGGTTGGGATGTGGGTCAGGCCTCTTGGGTTTGGGATCAGGGTTGACAGAACAGGGGAAAGGGTAAGTTCAAAAAGGCAACTTTCCTTTGGAACATGGGGACAGTCATCAGAAGGGATTGGGGATTTGGAGGTCGGAAATGGTTGTCTGGTGTATGGGTGTTGATATCTTGGGTGTGAATGTGTGAGGTATGCTTATGATTGGGTGGTGTCTGTTGCATGTTTGAGTGTGGGTGTATGATTTCTTGAAGGTCTGGGAGGTGAAGGTACTGGGTGATGTGGGAGGGTGAATATGTGTGTGTTTGTTAGAATGGTATCTGTGGGTAGGTTGGTAGTGGTGGATGTATGTGTCTGTTGGGGTAGTGTCTGCGGGTATGCTGGTAGTGGTGGATATTTGTGTGTCTCTTGGGGGTGGTGTCTGCAAGTATGATGGATGAGGTGGATGTCTGTGTGTCTGTTGGGGTGGAGTTTGCGGGTATGGTGGATGTGGTTGATGTGTCACTGCTGTTCTGGTGGTACCTGTGGGTATGCTTGATGTGGTGTGTGGGTCGTGGGGGTGGTAGGGTGTCTGGTGAAGTGGTGGCTGATGTTGTGTGTGTGGGCTTATGTTAAATGCTTGCGTGCCGGTGTGTCTTGTGGTGTCTGTATTTATATGTGCTGTTTGTGTGTGTTGATATGGGTGTGTGCGGATGATTCTTTGTGCTTGGGATAGGTCAGGGAATGGGGGATTTGGATTGGGAAGAGGGAGGTGGAGGGGGGGCGGATGTAGGGGATGACTGACTGCCATCAATGAGGAGGCCAGAGCATGAAAAGATCTCTGTAGGCCCGACATGGCACTATGAATGCCTTCCAGGAAAGTATTGGTCTGCTGAAGTTGGCTGGCTAACCCCTTGATGGCATTCACAATGGCAGTCTGATCAACAGAGATGCTCCTCAGGAGGTCAGTATCCTCCTCACTCAGGGCAGCAGGGGTAACAGGGACTGGGGCAGAGGTAACTAGCAAAGGAGACGCCCACCCTCTTGGGTGAGCGGGCACGGCCAACTTGTTGGGGAGCAACAGGCAGGACACAATAGAATTGGGGGTGGTGGACAAAGATGGTACAGGAGTACGTCCAGATTGGTCTGCCACCATTAGGGAGTGGCCACTGGAAGTAGAATCAGATGATGAGAATGTAGACCCGGGCTCCTCCGTGGCAGTCCCCTCACCCTCTGGGCCTCTGGGTCCCTCTGTGTCGGTGGTGTCTTGACCCGAGGTACCATGGCCAGATGCTTCCCCACTTGGCTGTGCCCTATCTCCTTTGCTTCGCTGGGCTGATGCTGAAAATACAAAGAGAAAAAGGGTCACCACATGTTTCTGGTCACACTTGAACAAAAGCACTGATTAGCAAACATTACCATTACATCAAGTACATGTACCATACCATATGCATGCTTGCCATCTGAACTTTCAGCAGTTGCATAGAGGAAAATCAGGATTTCAGACAACTACAGTTGCATGGCTGAAGTTGTGCAATAGCAGTAACCATTGAATAAGTAGGAGACCATATCACCTTGAATGCTTTGCCTCATGGGGCATACCTCAGTTACCTGTTGTCATGCAATAGTAGGCCAATGCTGACTTCATTTCCACAGATCCCACACAAGGTCATGCAGATATTTATTTGTTAAATACACAATAACATAACAATACAAAATGATGCTCCTAACACCTGCCATTTTGCTGACAACAGTACAGTAGTCTGGAGAAGGAACGTTGGCAACAGTAATGGCACACAAATCATGTCCATGGACATTCCCCACTTACCAAGGGAAAGTATTGATCTGTAGCTGCATCCAAAGAACAGTGTGTGTTCTGTCACATGTATGATGGCCATCTTCACATTACTTACAGTAGTGAAGCACAAGCATGCGTCACACACTGAAGACAAGTAGACCCTAGGTGGCAGATGCCAATATACTCATTTGATCAGACACATGGCTGAGGACAATGATTCATCACTTCCTTTCACACTGTAACACTGTTACAGTCTGTAACACTGCAGAGTAGTGGTCTGTTGCATAGAATTTACTCCCACTACAACAAGAAACAGTATTTGGTTATTGTGCACAGCTACATGTTGTCCCTGGACAACAAGTTGTTTATGAATTGTACAAAGTTGTGTCCTATGTCCCTGGGCCAATAGTCAAGGCACATCAGTATGCACCACATGCCATATCTACTCAAACAGTCACTCATCTCTTGTGTCACATATGGCTTATACCTAATCATCAAGGAGAGATGTCAGAACCTAACACATTACCTTTCAATGTGACAGGCAAGAACATGTCCTGTACTCACCCCCTTGTGGCTGCAGTGCTCCCCTCAAATGCCCATTAAGGTCTGGGTACGCCACTGCAAAGTTGTGTGACATTATGGAGGACATGGTCTGAAGTGTGTCCCACCCACGTTGGGAGGACAGCCCCATCTGGACCTCCACGATCTTCTCCGGTCCTCCCACCTCATGTGACAGTGGGCTCTACGCCTGCTGTGGATCCCCAGGTTCCGCACCTATTTGGCAATGGCTCTCCATATTTCCTTCTGCTGATGGGCATTAAACTGCACGGATCCAAGAGAGAAATCAAGAGTTGTAATCACAAATTTTAGCGCAAATGGCTGAGTCCCCCACATGTCAGAAACACAAAGATCGAAATGTTCATTTGGTTAACACACCAGTACTGTTAAGCACACAAGCCCATAAGTACAGGGACATAACTACAGACATCTGCAGACTAACCCACCACCCTGCTCAGGGTCTACAATGACAACGCAGGCCTACTGACATCAGGTAGCCAGTGCACAAGCAACTTTCTCTGTGATGTGAGCCACAATGAAACACTACCCACCAATGTGGCTTCTGAAGGGTAACTCCTGATGCCTGAATGGACAAACAAATTTACACTCTGTTAGATTGACTTACTGCCTACAGTCCCTGCAGGCAACTGCCATAGTACAGACTTCACCCTTACACTTGAGTGACAATGTACTGGCATGGTGGATACAGAAAATGTATTCCCTGCGCATGTGTGGGCATGTGGCCTACCAAATGCAGACTCATGCCAATTCAGGGGGCGGGTTCTGTGGAATGAATGTGTATCACAGAACACTCCTTTGGACCTTTGTGTCTATCCTACAGAGATGTCATCCAACATACAAAGGTATGCACTGTACACTTTCTGCTATGTGACCAATCTACTGATTCACATATCATGGCCTCACAGGAATCAACACACTGTATGAACTGTGTGCCTTTCATCAGTGCAATAAGCATGTACAGGACGAATATGACTTCTGTGAAGGTGACAACAGAGATATGGGAGTAAAGGACCTGCCATGAGTCAAAGACACACATTGACAATGATGCATAATGCACATATGGACTATTTCTGGGATGTACCTCAGTACCCAGTCTTAATTTAGTCACTAAACAGGCATTCAGGGCAAGTTAATGCACTAGAGCATCATATTGTCCACATGCCAGGAACAACTGGTGTACAGGAAGTGGGCACAGTGCCACAGGCGCATAGCCACAGTGACTCTACACCAACCTGGATTATGTCCCATACTGGGAGATACATTTAACATGCCCTGGTCTCTGCAGGCTGAGCGCACAGAACCTACATGACACTCCATTTCCATCACTTCCAAGCATGAGAGTACATCATGTGGCCATCAGCAATTTGGCATGTGGTGTGTGTGGCAAGCTGAAGGGCAGAGTGAGTCAGTATATACCTTCTAGATTACAGCTTCACAAGAACACATGTGGTTTAAAATTCTCAGGTACTATACACATTGCTTACAAGATCCTCAGTGACTCAGACACGATGCATACACAGTTCATGGTGTCATGCACATACATGTTATCTAACATTTACAACCATCATAAAGAATGAGATGGCAGTGGATGGCAGTAAAGTCTCCTTACCTAGTTATGTGCATCCAACACAAGGAGGATCTAGGACCCCAAAAACCTCGTACAATACAATGTGAATGAACTTAACATATAGTACTGGCCACCAATACCTGCACAATGTACACCCCATTGATGCCACACAGACTACAACAACAGGCACACAAGAAGTCTGACTGGCACACAGTGGCACATTGTAGCCTGTGAGGAGGGAAAGGATGGCGTCAAACAGTACCAATTGTGCCTATCAGATTCTTACCTGCTCCTCTTGTGAGCTATAGAGCTGTTCATACAGTGGTAGGACCTCCTCAGTAAGCCTCTCCAGCTCCTCGAGAGAGGGCAGGGGCCCTGTCACCCACAGCACGTGGCATGATTGCTCCCAGGGGGGCACCCAGCAGCTCAGGTAGTGGAAGTGTTGCTGGCAGCAGTGCCAGGAGTCAAGTGAGTGAATGTGCACAACATGGCGGCCACGTCTGCAATGTACCCAGTTGTCACCACTGATAACTGTGACCACCACAGGCAACAAAGTTAGCCTATAGCTGTGTTTGCTATGACTGCAACCACCTACCGTCATAACGACCTTCTCTGGCTGTTCCTAATGTCCAGTGGAGTAGGTCAGGCATCCTCCATTTTGGAAGACCGAAATGCTGTATTTGACTTCATAAACTGTCACACCTACAATATTTTTTTTGTTGCATCACAAACATCCTTGTTCTGTCTTGTCATGATGATGTTTCTACACAACCACCAGTGTAGTGTATTGCAGTGCACAGATGGAATTCAACGGCGGAGCACAGGTCACCACTTCGGACAGTCTTTTTGGTGGTTGGAATATACAGTCACATTTTGAGGGGCAATTGTGTAGCACATCTTTGAGTTTGTCCAAATTCATGTTGTGGACACAAGTTTTTCAAAAACATGGGGGTCACATGTGACCCTTGTGATGCCAGCTGTGATGGGTACTGGGCGTCATGTCTATGCATTCAGAAATGCTTTGTTACATGATATTGTTGTGGCAGGCATCATGTATGTTGCTGTGGACATGCAGACTAATGTTACAAATCATGTCTTGTTAAACATAAGTACCCTGGGAGAGGGAGGATAAGACGACCTCCTAACTACCGTCCACTGCCAGATCTTCAGACTATGGAGCAACTGCATATATTTATGCTCTATCGCCTAGATAGGCAAACAATAGTGAACTTATGCCGTCAGTTGGAGCCAGACTTGATGCTAGCTATTAGTTATCCAACTAGCATACCACCCATTTTACAAGTCATGTCAGTATTGCAGATCCTGGCCAAAGAATCCTTCCAACATACAGTGACCGTGTTTTCTGGGTTGTCGTAACCTATCTACAGTTTGGTTTTGAAGGAGTTCCTCTCAGCATTGTTGAAACCTATTGACAGCTACATCAGGTTCCACCAATGTGTGGATTTAGCCAGTGTTAAGGCCGACTATTATAGTTTTGGCCACCTCCCACATGTGGTGGGGGCCACTGATGGCACATATGTTGGCTTCGTGCCACCACAGGCCACTGAACATGTCTATTGCAACAGAAAGAACTTCCATTCCATAAATGTGCAAGTTGTCTGTTTGGAGGATCTCTACATATCACATCTGTGCCTGTTACCCTGGATCTCCCCATCATTCCTTCATAATTCGGAACAGCACCATACCCTAGCTGATGTCACAACTGCACCCAGAGAGGGCCTGGCTGGTTGGTACATCACGTCTGTCCTGATTGTGTATGCAATGTCAGGTGCTACACTCATGAAGTGAGTGACTCATTGTTGTGCTTATCTCTCATTCCATACAGGAGACTCCATATATCCAAACCTTCATAGGTGAGGAATCCACCTACGCCAGGGAAAGTCTGCTTCAGTGAGGCCCATGGAAGAACACAGATGCCAGTGGAGTGGTCTTTTGGGTTCCTGAAAGCCAGATTCCACTGTCTGGAGCAGACTGGTGGAGCCCTTCTCTACTCACCTGGGAAAGTGTGTCAAATCACTGTGGCATGCTGCTCGCTCCACAGCATAGCTTTGGGCACATCCCCACCTCGATGATGTTGCTTTGGTTGTGTCAGTTCCCTTACAAGGTACTTAGTTTTCCAGTTTCATGCTATGTGACTTGTGTCATAGGTATGGATTCAAGCCTATACTCCTTGTTTTGTTCTTTGTACGGGTACCTTCACCCTGACATCTTCATGTAGGCATTTCTGAATTGTGACATTGGCAGGTATCTGATGTTGTTCTGACATACAAAGTTGACATGGAATATTTCAGATAATGTAGGTTGGATGTCTGAGGCTTGTACCAAGACAGTTTTCACAGTGTTTGGGTGGAGGTATAGAAGTGGTCATTGCACTTGTTTGTTATGTTGTGGTGGGCCTGCTGCATATGTCATCATGTGGTCATAAAATATATAATCCACCAGATGCATGGTAACTGGATTATGATAGCCCTGTGATCAGGGACCGTTGTACTGCTATCTGTCTGTATCTTGGATTATGTGATGCTGGATTTCTGTGGTGTGGTATGTGATAAAGCTCACACTGCTGGCATCAACCACTTTATTGTTTGCCTCTTCAACAGGCCAAGGTCTGGCAAATCCCTCACTAACAGGGTCTGGGGGTCTGTACCTGTAAATCTTTTCACTTACTCAGTATGAGTCAGTCATTCTTGATTTCGATTAGTCCAGACATATTGACAGTGATGTGCTGAACACTGTAATAAAATGTTTGTTTTTTACCAGACACTTATACTAATGTGTTGGTGTCCAATGCTTGTAATCCTGAGCTAGACACAGTGAACCTGTAACGTATACCTGCTTGCACAAGTAGCTTGTGTCTTCAACCTATGGTTTACATGGTCTCACATTTCTACATAGCTAAATAAGAAATTTAAGACAACAGACAATTAATTTATGGTGGGTGAATTTATTACAATGCTAATACAGAAAATACATTTCGGACAGAAAGAAACAAAATAGTAAAGTGAAGGGTTCAGTCATGGTGAATGTAATCATTGTAGTAGATGCCTCACCATTGGGAGTCCAAAGTCCAACGTACGCCTCCCATTGGAAGTGGTAGGGGGTTCAGGATCGGTCCATAGTGTGAATGTGTGGATAAAAGGAGTTAATTTAAGTTGAGGTCACTTGCCGGCAGTGGTGGGTGTCTTGCCATCCGCACCTCCTGGAATCTTTGCTTGATGTCCCCGCTTGCGGGGTGGGGGGAGATTCTGCTGCTACAAAGGCAGAGGTGTCTGTGGCTGGTTCTTTCTCTGGCAGGGCCTCCCTGATGCTGATGGGCCTGGTGTTGATGAACCAAAGGAAGGGGTAGAGTGTTGTTGAAAAGCCTTGCTCACGGTTGTACATGTATCCCTTAGTACCCATATTAGGGTGGCTATGTTAGTTGTAGTGGGTCTCCATCTGTTCCTGCATGTCTCTGTGAATATCCCTCTGTAGCTACTTGATTTCCCGGAGTTCGGTCAACACCTGGTCCATCACGTGTTGAGACTCCTGATAGACCCCCAAGATGTGGCTGAAGGTGTCCTGGCAAGGAGGAGCCCCAGTGGTCTCACCCCACTGGCCCACAGTATCCATCCCACACACCCTATCCCCATGTGCCTGTACCCTTGCCACAGGGTGCCCTCTCCTACTTATTCCTGGACCCTCATTCTCGGAAGTGTTATGCTGCAACTCAGGATCCAGGACCGGGGGGGGCACAAGATGGTCGACGCTCTGCTAGGAACACAGGTTGTGGGGCGAATGGTTACCTGTGATGTTGAGGTAACCGGTCTGGGAGGCGAAGTTGGGGCACCGTCTGACCAGGTTGCCAGGATGGGCCAGAACCGTCCTCCACGTCCAGACCTCCAGCAGTGTCTTCTTCTCTGAGGTCTTCATCTGGTGGAGGGGTAGTGGCAGCCTGTTCTGTGGCCACTGTGTGCTCAACGGCAGCTCCATCTGTTGATGTTAACTTACATTGTTACTGGTTATATTGTGACATCTTCCTCCAGTGGTTTAGAGTTACAGTAAGCAGAGACCTGTACAAGGGTAAGTTGCTGTTAATCCTGTTGTGCTAAGTAACTGTTGTATTGGGTGTATTGGCATGAAATGTGTAAAGCTTGCCAATTCATTTTGACTAAAGCACATACAGAAATGTGCAGATCACTTGCAATTTAGGGGCTGGCCTGAAAATACCATCCTACCACCACTGCAGGCAAAACAGTGGATAGGCAAGATATGGCTTTGCCCATTTGAAGGCCAGTTTTGTGTGATGCAGGCAAACCCAGGAGTTTGTTGGATATGTGACTGGAGCCATCATGTGCACAATGCAGTGTGAACGGGTCTGCTGCCAATACCAAACTGGTGAGGCATCTTGTGGCCTTATGAATACTTGTTATTCACACTGGGTGAGGTGTCATTCCTGTCCTCAAATATTTCATTTTGGCTTAGCATGTCAAGATGGAGCTATTTTGACAGATACATCTCTGATTTGGGCATGACCTGCCTTTGATCACTCCTAGATGAGCAGACTGCATTTGAGAGTTGAGAAACAAGTGTATTTGGATAAGTGGACACAATGCTAGTGGTTGGAGTAGGAGCAACAGGTCCTCTTGGGAGCTGCAGTCAGGTCCGTCCCTCTACTTCCCAACACTTGATGTTCCCCTAGGTGAGTACACTTAAATTGAAAGTTAAGGAAAAAGGGTATTTGGGCAAGTGTACACTGGTCTGGTGTTTTTAGTAGGAGGCACTGTGCCTGCTGGGAGTTGCAGTCAGGTCAGTCCCTCTACTTCACACCCTTGACCAATAGTATTCTCCCAGGTGAGTTCACTTCAATTGAGAGTTGAGGAACAGGGGTATTTTGACAATTAAACACTGGGCTGGTGGTTGGATTTACAGAAACAGAGCCTCCTGGCCTTTAGCAGCCATGTCACTCCCTGTACTACACAAACTATACAAATGTTATCCTCCCAGGTGAGAAACAGTTAAATTAAGAGATGCCAAAAAGGGTCTTTAGACAAGTGACTACTGGTCTGGTGTTTTGAGTTACAGAAACCGTGCGTCCTGGCAGTTGCAGTCATGTCTCTCTCTCCACTACACACATTATAAACATGGTATCCCCCAGGTGAGTACACATCAAGTGAAAGTTCACAAAAAGAGGTATTCGGAAAAGTGACCACTGGGCTGGTGTTTGGAGTTCCTGGAACAAGGCCTATTGTGCTTTGCATTCAGATCTCTCTCTCTCTACTGCACACAATATACAAATGGTACCCTCCCAGGCGAGTATATTATCCTCCCAGGTGAGTACACTTCAAGAGGGAGTTCACAAACAGGGGTATTTGGACAAGTGACCACTGGGCTGATGTTTGGAGTTACAGAAACAGTGCCTCCTAGGAGTTGCAGTAATGTCATTTTCTCTGCTACACACACTATACAAATGTTGGGTATTACATATCTGTATGCAGGCTGCATTTAGGTTTGGGCCTAGATTTACCTGTTGAGACATACCATGAGTCCAGGGTTTATTGTTGTATATTGATTGATTTACAGGGCCCATTTCATCAATGGCAGGAGATGGGCCCTAATAGATGTGCTGTTTGTTCCAACAATACAGACTGACAATGTTAAAACTCAGATACTCTGGGTAATGAATGTTGGTGGAGTATGAACAAGACAGTAGGTAAAAGTGAGCTACGAGCATGCATGACATAGCATTTTAGTGAAATGTTTTGTGGTGTAACTTACTAGATTTCACTCTCCCAGATATTCCTGTCAAGCTCTCAGGATGCTGAATGGCCAAGAATTTCTCCTCCTATGAATATGGGGCACTGGGAGGGCCACCACTGTCATCTTGGCCTGTAGCTGGTGCCTGGAGACCAGGGAATGGACCGTGCCCCTGAGGTCGTTCCACCTCTTCCTGATGTCCTCCTTTTTGCGCAGGGTGGTGCCTACAGCATTCACCCTGTCAGCGATCCTGTCCCACATTTTCCATTTTCCCACTGAGAGGAGTGTTCTCGACTCGTGCTTCAAACAATTGTGGCTCTACTCCTATGATTTCATGCACCATGACTCTCATCGAATCTTCTGAAACATGTAGATTTTTAGAACGTGACATGGCAAAAAGGAAAAAGGGTGATAGTTACTTAGTAAACGGGAAGTGGAAAAGGGTGTGAATGGACAAAAGTGTGTGCAGGGTTTTTCTACGGGATGGTGAAAAATAGGGGCACCTATTATATGGAAAAACTGGGGAAACAGTGGTCAGTGTTCTTCGTTGTGCAGTGGAAATGCAAAGGATTGTGGTCTGTGAAGGGGTGTGTTTTATGGTGCCCTTTGCAGATGTGTCCACTGTGCCAATGTGTGCCAGCTGTGTTGTTTTTTAAATCATCCAATGTGCAGTTGTCTGTTAGTTTTCTGACCATGAACCACCGTGGTTCAGACGCCTGAGAAGGGACCACCACAGCGACTGTGTGCTTGTGATATGCTCAGTGATTTATCGTGGGGCTGGAGGCACTGGTGGTCGGACCGCCTATTTCCAGGCCACCTTGTCGCTAGCGTTCTAACTTTTTTTTGCTTGGCGGTCGGCAGTCCAGCCTGTGTAACTGGTAATAGGGTGGTATGTAGGACCGCCAGCATGGTGGTTTTTTCAGGACCCCCAACATGGCAGTCTGTCAGTCTGACTGCCAAATCCGTAATGAGGCCTTCTCTCCATGTAAAAGTGAATAGAAGATAATGTAAAAATGTTAAAAAAATATATGACAAATTGTAAAATATTATTAAACATGTAAAACATGTCAAAATGTGAAAAAATGCTTAACAATTGTAAAGTAATAAACTAATAATAGTACTATATATATATATATATATATACATATATACATACAATTGTTTAATATATACAAAAATATTTTGTTTAAATCATTTTGAAAATATGTGTATAAACTAAGAAATGTTAAAAAATTAAAGTTGAAAACATACAATATACAATAGTCTTTAAATATAATTGACATTTTTGTAATTATAAAAAATATTTAAAAATGTTACATTTACTTAAGTTTATATGCATGTGTATTTTTAAGGCATAATATATATGATTAGAAATGTAAAAATATACAATTTATAAACTTTGAAATCATAAACACAATGAGAGAAATATGTGACATTTCTATATGCTAATAAAACATGTAGTAATTGATATTATTGGTTACTTACATACAACTACCTTTTTGTGAAATTCCGAACCACCAACAATACTAATAAAATAAGGCCAACTATTTATAGTGCATACAAATGAAATTAAAAGAAAATATTTCCGACTAAAATTATAAACTTTGAATAATCACGCTCCAGCAGAAATCATTTTTAAAAAGTGTGAGAGACTAAAGGGGTGACGTTTACTATGCCCATTCCAATATTACCATATTGGGGTAAGGTGTTGAACACTAAAAGGGTGACATTAACTATTCCCCCTCCAATCCTAACTAATTTGGGGAAGGTGTTGGACACTAGCGGGTGACATTTACAATGTTCACTCCAATCTATCTATATTGGGGGAAGTGATAGACACTAAAGGGGTGACATTTACTATTTCCATTCCAATTCTAACCATTTTGGGGAATGTTTTGGACACAAAACGGGTGACATTTACTATTCCCACTCCAATTTCAACTAATTTGAGGAAGGTTTTGGCCACTGAAGGGGTAACATTTACTATTCCCACTCAAAACAAACCAATTTGGGGAATGTGTTGAACATTAAAGGGGTGATATTTACTTTTCCCACTCCAATATAAACCAATTTGAGGAAGATGTTGGGCACTAAATGGGTGACATTTACTATTCCCACTCCAATCTAAACCAATTTAAGGAAGGTATTGGACATTAAAGTTGTGGCATTTACTATTCCCACTCCAATCTAGGGGTACTTAAATAAGGTGTTGGGTGATAAATAGGCAAGATTGACAATATCCAGTCCAATATAAAAATACTTTAAACATGGTAATACAAATTAAACTTTCCAAATAAACAATTATTACTTCATACTCACTAACAATGTTTTACTATAAAATGAAATAAAATGTAATCTAAAACACACCAACTAGTACTACAATATATTTAAATATAAAAATATATTTTTCTATTGTGATTAATAAATAATATATTTTAAAAAGTATTTACAAACACTCCTAAACTTTAAACCATAAATTTAGAATTGAAAATATAATTAAAAATTACCAGCATTAGCATAAAAATGTATTTAAATACATTTTATATTTAAAACAATTCTAAAGTTAATAAATATATTTTTAATATAAAATTACAATTTTAAACCCAAAAAAGAAAACATATTTTTACAATTTAAGATTTTTTTTACAAAAGCAAAAATGTTTTAATATTTTATAA
The DNA here is from genome assembly GCF_031143425.1 of Pleurodeles waltl. Taxonomy (NCBI): domain Eukaryota; kingdom Metazoa; phylum Chordata; class Amphibia; order Caudata; family Salamandridae; genus Pleurodeles; species Pleurodeles waltl. The sequence goes on along the minus strand of NC_090451.1, from coordinate 496,052,643 downwards.
AACAATTTCTAAGTATTATACTTTATTAAAAGGTTTTAGATTTTTACATGTTAAAATATATTTTCATACTTAAAAAATGTATTTAATGCCATTAATATATATTTTATTTATTATTAAATTCAAAATTATCAAAAATATTAATGTAACCAAATACATTTTAAAATTCTAACTTATTTGTCATATCATTACAATTAATAATATAAAATGTAATTTAAAATTTGAACATTTTAAAAATCTCCCCACAGTTATCCCATAGAAATCCAACATTCCACTACTAAACAAAGTATAAAACAATTATTTAAATATATAAATACAACTAAAAATGCTAATTTCAACAATTTAATAACTAATACATGATGTTATTAAAAACACAAATAAAAATAATTAACATATACAATCAAACACACTATAATAAGTTACATACTAATTAACACCTACAAATGATATTACATACAATATTTACCACATCGATATTGTTTACAACAATATTAAAACAACACTGAAAGCCATATTTTTACCTTTTATATTCCTGTAGATGACATTTGTGATCTCCCAATATTCTTGACACAATATTTTTGTATCACAATATTTTTTTCTGATAATTTGTCCAAACTGTCAAAGACTTATGACATCTAGGTGCAGAATCTTTACACTTCATTTGCTATTGCTCTGAATGCTCCTGACGGAGTCAGCATCATCCCTACCTGTTGTGAGAGCAGGGCCGGCTTTTGGACGGTGCGAGCGGTGCAGCTGCACCGGGCACTGACGTCAAGGAGTGCTGTGTTTAGCAAAAACTTCAGAAACTTGTGATTTGAAACCACCTGCGGAAAGGTTCCTTGTGCGTCCAGCCTTCAGGAAACAATTAAAATGTCATGATACCTCTTGTGATTAATGTTCCTGCTAGGGAGAGGGGTGGGAGTTTTGCCTAGCGGCGGCTTTGACTCAACATAAAGTAGCATAGAGGGTTAATATGCCTGTTTAAAAAAAACAGAACTATAGGGCATATTTAAGAAAAGTGGCGCTGCCTAGCGCCCCCCTAACGCTACCATGTGTGCGTCATATTTAAAATATGGCGCACCGTGGCAGTAGTTAGGGGACTAGCGTCAGAATTTTTTACGCTAGTATGACGCTTTGCAGGATTAGCATCAAAAATGTTGACGCAAATCCTGCGAAGCACCCAGAGGCCCATTGTAACCAATGGAAGCCTCCTTTTAATGCCTGCTCTGAGCAGACGTTAAAAGTGCCGCAAAAAAATGACGCAAAGAAATCTGTCAGATTTCTTTGCGTCCTTTTTTTGTCCCTCCTAACGGGGGGATGCCCCCTTTGCATTCATTATGCCTGGCACAGGCATAATGTAACGCAAAGGGTTACAAAGTGGTGCAGTACATGCATTGCACCACTTTGTAAATATGGTGCAGTTTTTTGGGCCTTCTGACGCCACATTAGCGTAAAAAAATGACACTAATGTGGCGTTTGAATGGCACTAGGGGCTCTTAAATATGCCCCTATGGGGCATATTTGAAAAAAGTGGTGCTGCACACAGTGCTGCGCCACTTTTCTTGTGCCCCTTGGCGCCCCCCCAACGCCACCATGTGTGCGCTGTATTTAGAATACAGCACACCATGGCGGTAGTTAGGGGACTAGCATCAGATTTTTTTACGCTAGTCAGGCACTTTGCAGGATTAGCATAAATTTTTTGGGTTTGATGCCAATCCTGCAAAGCACTCAGAGGCCCATTGTAACCAACAGAAGACTCCTTTTAATGCCTACTTTGAGCAGGCATTAAAAATGCCATAAAAAAAGATGCAAAGTAATCTGTCAGATTTCTTTGCGCCTTTCTTTTGGCCCCCTAACTGGGGGAATGCCAGCTTTTCATACATTATGTGTCTACTCTCTAGAAATAAAAAGGAACCACTGAAAGGGAACGACCCCAAACTATTGTCATGACTGTCTCAAAAATGACTATAAAAGTGGGGTCTTAGCAATCCCTGTTTGTTCCAGCTCCAAGTTCTTCATGACAAAAAAAAGAAGTGCGTTGTAGAGTGTTCGGAGTGTAAGATCAAGGACTGATGGCTTTGACAGCCAGTGTCGCAAAAGTGAAGGAGGTTTACCTGAAGTCTGCATTGTCTTGCTGGAAGAGGAGCAGTGGTATGGCTGATGCCTTGGAGCACACCTGGCTGGCTGAGAGAGGGGAAGGAGACCTGACCCCTCAGGAAGACAGTTACTTGAGGGGCTGAGGCTCTACTGCTGTGCTTGGAGTGTGAGGCTCAGAAGCGCAGGCTGGAATCAAAGCAGTGTGACTGATGTCACCTGAGTTTTGGAGTGGGTCCCTTGGCCTTTCCGTAAGCAAGTGGCACTGACACAAGTGCAGGAGTGGGTCTTCTGGACTCTCTGCAAGTTTCTTTCACAAGTATCCAAGCCTACACAGCTGACAGCCTGAAAGGGCAACCACAAGCAGAAGACCATCTTGTTTTTAACTCTGCCATCTGCAGATACTGTGGTTAGAGGACCCAATAGAGCCAATGGGTGTGCGGAGAAGGGCTCCTTATTTGGGTGGTTGGACCATCTGGACCTGAGCTATGGCAGACTGCAGCTGCTTCCCCCTCAACCAATGCTGGAAAACAGAAGGCAAGGCCACCGGTCTGTGCAGCTGCTGGAGAACCACAAGCTGAGCAGCCTGTGGTGCTCTTGACAGCAGGCCCTACACTTGAGAAGTCTGAGCACTGTCACTGCAGTTAAAACACAGCCAAATGAAGTGAACATTGACTGTGTGTCTCTACTAATAACTTATTGGGTGATTGATTTTACTTTACAAAAGTGCCTCTGAGAACTCTTTAGTAGTGGGACAGGAGTGACGTTTATTACGACTTAAGGGTTATTGATCCAAAAAGACCGCTTGCATATGTTTAGTGAGCTTGCACCTGTGCCTTGATCTCTTTTTGTTATATTTTGTGGATTATAACCTGACAGTATCTATTTTAGGATCCTGTGCTAGATGTATTTTTTTGCGTGCTATTTCGTTTTGGTGTGCAATTAAGGTACTTTTCTTTTTAGTCAAACAAACACACTTTGCTGTACAGCATGCCATTATGTCTGTTGCAGAATGTTTAAGTTCTGGGGCTTTGCCCTCACACTACCTCAATGAGAAGCATTTGACTGCACTCCTTCGTAACCTTGAGAGCCAGTGTGGAAAGGGTGTACTTGATGCTCAGGTTGCAGGGCTGTGATAAGTCAGGCCCACACAACATCAGTGGTAAAAGTCCCAAACCACCTTGGTTGAGGCACTGTCAGCCCTGCTTGTCCCATGGCCCCGTAACGGGTTGACGCAGAGGATACAGAGAGATGACAGAGAAAGAAAGAGAGAGAGGGAGAGAGGGAGAGAGAGAGAGGGTAAATATTAGTTGAAGTGGTAAAGATAGATAAACAAATGCAGAGAGAAAGTAGTAAGATAGTAAAAGAGGTGAGATTGAGTACATAGAGGTAGAGAGCAATGGAGAGGTGAGGTAGGAGATAAATGGTGAGATAAATGGAGAATATGTATGGGGTAACGAGGACACAGAGATAAGAAGTAGTGAGTAAGTTGTAAGGGAAAGAGAAATAGGATAGCTGAGGAAGAGAGGTGTGAGAAAGAGATGGGCAAGAGAATGGTAGAGAAAGAGGGGTATAGAGAGATGGAGCTAGTGAGATGATGTTAATAGAGAAATTAGGTCAAGAGAGAGAGAGAGGTGAAATCAATGGAGAAGAGAGAAAGTGAGGTGAGATGGAAAGACAGCAGTGAGGTGCAGTGAGACAGAGGGGTGAGTTAGAGGGGGATGCCTGAGGTAGAGAGAGGGTACAGAGAATAAGAAATGTGGAAATATGCCATTGAGTGGTAGAGAGAAGGGTGGGGTCCTGAGAGAGAATTAGAAAAAGGTGGGGTAAAGAAAGGTATATGTTAGAGAGAGATGTGAGTTGGAAAGAAGTGAGGTAAAGGTATTTGAGGAAGAAAATGAGGTGATAGGGACATAAAGGTGCAGATATAGTTGGCAAAAGAGAGGTGTGAGTTAGAAGAGATGAGATAGGAGTGAGATGTGATAGAAAAATAATCAAAACAGATTAGGAGCTGTAGACGGGGTGGAAAAGGTGGTCATAGAGGTAGTCTTAATGAGGGGTGGATAGAGAAGGGAGGTAACAATGATATACAATGAGATAGAGAAGAAAGAGTGACATAAAATAGGAAAATGTCAGGTAGAAGAGGGAAGAGATGGAGTGAGAGGTGAGATAGACAAAGGAATCCGAGTAGAAGGGTCAGCAACAGGAATACAGACATGGAGAATGTTATAAAGAGGCAGGAGGTCAGATAGAGAGAGAAAGATAAGCGGTGAGGTAGGGATAGGTTGAAGAGAGAATCAATGGTAAAGGTAGCCAAAGAAAGAGGTTAAGATAGAGAAAGAGCCAAAAGTGATAAATGGTGAAGGAACAGTTGGGTAGCGATAGTTAAAGAGACACAGTTAGAGTTATAGGGGGAAGACCTTGAGAGAGAGAGGCAAAGGTAATGGTGAGAGAGAGAGACAGAGAGAGACTGAGAACGATCACTTTGCTAGAGAGGGCCCTTGAACGTTGAAGGCACTGGGCAATTGATCACTTTACCTATGCTTTAAAATATGCGTATCTTTCACAGTTTGGATCAACTCACAGAGCATCTACTTGGTTTGTGATGTGTCAGTCATCATGACTGTTTGCATATTACAATTTGACTGAGTCATGGAGTGAGCACCAACAGGCAAATGCATTCATCTTCAATAATTAAATGTAGTGCAGGCTCTAAGACTAGAGAAGTACATCTCCTATACCTAAAGGGTAACTGCAGTATTTAGGGTGCTCAGCACTGAGGCAGTAACTTTATTGGTCCCTAGTACCAGCGGCACTGGCCTGTCCTGTACTTCTGTCACTTCCTCCAAAGGGCATAGCAAGGTACAATGACATTGAAGTGGCATGGAAAAGTGATATCTGGCATATGCACTCTTAGTTGAAGACATGCCTAACTTGATTGTTTTAGATTTAATATGTCTAACCTTCATATCTGGTACTACCCTGTACTTCTTTATAGCATATAAGTATAGAAATTGAAGGGTAATTGTTTATGTTGAGAGTCTCACTAGTACAGTGGGTATGTAATATCCTCTTATTTGTTATTCTTAGCACATTGAGGGCATCCTTGACATGAGAGTGTCTGTCCATGATTTAATTCTGGCTCTGGCTCTGGCATCTATGGCATGGTGAGTGCAGCTTCTGGCAGAATGCTGGCTCTGACATCATGATGCCCATTCTTGGCAGATTGTAGCCATCTATTTTCATGCCCTACCCGTTAAATGCAAGTACAGGTGTAGATGGTGGGCTATGAAACTATGATCAATGAATTGAGAAACAAAGACAAGAAGCACTTCCTTCTCTGTTGACGGCTAGCTGCACTCAAGATTTTTGTAAACATTTGTATACATTCAATCTTCCTTTCATTGTTTCCAGTCAATAACCCATAGACTCACTGGCCCATTAAATACATCTACGCAATCACTCACTTATCCATTTTTCTTTCATACCATTGCCTTATTCTGGCACTCATTAACTTGTTCACCCACACACCCCACATGCACAAACTCACAGATCAATATAGAAGCATGTTTTGTTAAGAATAAAGGCATAACTCCTGACTTTACAAAAGTTAATTTTATAAATAGGTTCAGGGTTGCCAAGTCTTCATGATGTTGGAATTATTTTTTGGTTAAGCAATGCTGAAACATCTTTTTAAAAGTTGGAATCAACGATTCTGAGAAATTCCTTGGAAATTCCTTTGGAATGGCATTTAGACCTAGCCTTTCTTGCCCCCTTTAGAGACTTAGGGCCTCATTATGAGTTTGGCGGTTAATGCACCGACATGGTGGTGGTCAAACCACTGTATTACGAGTCATGTGGGCCAAAGGAGTAAAGACCGCTACGATCCCACCGGCACCGCCAGGCAGCACTGACCTCCGCGGTCATGAGGCAACACAAACAGGCCAGTGGAGCCTGTGTTTCCACTGGAGACACTATGAGGTTGCTCACTGCCAATGTGAACGTGGCGGCTCAATCAATATGTCTCAGCAGGCAGAAACAAAGAGTATGATGGGAGGAACTCACCTGCAGGCAGCCTTACATGTCCTGCGCCACCATGGAGCCCATCACACATGTCCTACTGCTGCTCATCGATGAAGCCCAAAATCCACAGCGCCTTAGACACAACCAACCATAAGTACAAACACACCTACCTGTGTCACTAAACTTAACAACAGATTGTTGCGCCGCCATCCACATGATATAGGGTCACGGTATGGGCACCAAGTGCACGTCATTGTGTACACAGTCAGAGTCATACACTAAGAAGGACAAGTTTGCAGCAATGAAACACCACTTTGGGCAGGTCACTCACACTGCACTGCAACAGTACACAAAAACACACCTCTGCACATCTAAGGCACAGGGACAGTGAAGTGTACACAACATTGTGTCACACAAAAGCAACACCACAGAAACATCACATCTACAAATACAACTGACACCATCACATTGCACACATGCCATAGACTGTCATCAGATTGAAAACACACATGTATGGATGTGTCATGGAACACAAACACCACTTCCATGAAACAGCCCTGGTATGGACCCACACATCACTCACATTGCAACGTAATGGAAGGACAATGGGATGCACAATAGTCAGAGAGACAAACATCCTAAGCTCACTTTGCAAACAATACTTGTCCAATAAGGTTATGGGCATCAGGAGAACTCAGGGAAGGATGCTGCACTGGGACACATTACACTTTGCACATGCCCCTAAAACAACATTTGCACAGAAACTGATCCTACATGTATCTCTGGGACAAACAATACTAGAGCCAATTTACATGCCTGTCTGCATAATTTGGAAGTGCAAGTCAAGAAACCAATTACAACAGCAGCTGCATGCAACATACATTAAGATGAAGTAGCTGCAAGGTACACGCAGCAAAATGGACACATGCACACTTAAAAGCAAACAAAGGTAGCATAATTGAACACTCTCATGTCCGTACAAACAAAACTCAAGCTGCCACACATGAGACAAATATACAATCCATATCAGGGGGGCAATTCTTACACCATACAGGCTGACATTGGTTTACCATACCAAACAGAACACAATGCAATGATACCAGAATTGCATCAACGAACACATATCCATACATTCAACATCTATCTTTGTCTTGGGTGACACCAGCACTCCCCCCAAAGTCATATTTCCAAAACAACAGCAAATAGAACATCAATCAGACAGAAACACACCCAACTGTAGGCAGGCACCACAAGTTACTCTGGAACAACAGAAAGGTAGAAAATGAATTGCAGATCGTTGCGCCGTCATCCACATGATATAGGGTCAAGGTATGGGTACCAAGTGCACGTGTCATTGTGTACACAGTCAGTCATTCACTAAGAAGGACACATTTGCAGCATTGAAACACCCCCTTTGGGCAGGTCACTCACACTGCACTGCAACACTACACAAAACCACACCTCTGCACATTTGAGGCACAGGGAAAGTGAAGTGTACACAACATTGTGTCACACAACAGCAACACAACAGCAACATCACATCTGACACCCTCACATTGCACACATGACATAGACTGTTGTCAGATTCAAAACACACATGTACGAATGTGTCATGGAACACAGACACCACTTCCATGAAACAGCCCTGGTATGGACCCACACATCACCCCCATTGCAACGTAATGGAAGGACAATAGGATGCACAATCGTCAGAGAGACAAATATCCTTAGTTGACTTTGCAAACAATACCTGCCCAATAAGGTTGGGGACATCAGGAGCACTCAGGGAAGGATGCTGCACTGGGACACATTACACGTTGCACATGCCCTAAAACAACATTTGCACAGAAACGGATCCTACATGTATCTCTGGGACAAACAATACTAGAGCCAATTGACATGCCTGTCTGCATAATTTGGAAGTGTAAACCAAGAAAGCAAATACAACAGCAGCTGCATGCAACATACATCTAGATGAAGTAGCTGCAAGGTACACACAGCAAAATGGACACATGCACAGTTAAATGCAAACAAAGGTAGCATAATTGAACACTCTTATGTCTGCACAAACAAAACTCAAGCTGCCACACATGAGACAAATATACAATCCATATCAGGGGCAATGCTAACACCATACATGCTGACATTGGACAACACAAGATGGAATACTTACCATACCAAACAGAACACAATGCAATTATACCACAATTGCATCAACAAACACATATCCATACAGTCAACATCTACCTTTGTCATGGGTGACACCAGCACTCCCCACAAAGTCAGATGCCCATAACAACAGCAAATGGATCAGCAATCAGGCTGAAACACACACAACTGTAGGCAGACACCAAAAGTTACTCTGGAACAATATAAAGGTAGACAATGAATTGCATGACAAATGTGTACCCAAAAAAATAAATATTTGAGTTTATTAATAGCAACATACAAAGGGGCATATTTATACTCAGTTTGCGCCGAATGTGCATCAAAATGTTTGACGCACATTCGGCGCAAACACTGCCCCATATTTATACTTTGACGTCCGATGCAGCGGGCGTCAAAGTTCCACCATGTGCGCCATTTTTTAGAAGGGTGAACCTGCCTTGTGTTAATTATATGCAAGGTAGGCGTTCCCTTCTAAAAAATGACTTTAAGGCCTGTGCCCCATATTTATACTGTGATGTCATTTTGACGCACAGGAGGGGCAGGCCTTAAAAACGGCACCCAGCCTGATGGGCGCCGTTTTTTAACGCCTGGGTCAGGGCAGTCGTTAAGGTACCTGTGGGCTCAGAAGGAGCCCAGAGGTGCCCTCCCATGCCCCCAGGGGCACCCCCTTCAACCCTTGCCCACCCCAGGAGGACACCCAAGGATGGAGGGACCCATCCCAGGGAAGTTAAAGTAAGTTCAGGTAAGTATATTTTTTCGTTTTTGTTTTGTGGCATAGGGGGGCCTGATTTGTGCCCCCCTACATGCCACTATGCCCAATGACCATGCCCAGGGGTCATACATCCCCTGGGCATGGCCATTGGGCAAGGGGGCATGACTCCTGTCTTTGCTAAGACAGGAGTCATTTCAATGGGGGTTGGGCGTAAAAAAAAATGGCGCAAATCGGGTTGAGGCCAAAATTTTGCCTCAGCCTGACTTGCCCCATTTTTTGACGCCCAAGCTCCATTTTCCCCTACGCCGGCGCTGCCTGGTGTGAGTCATTTTTTTTGACGCACACCAGAACCAGCGCCGGCTAACATCATCCAATAAATAAGGCGCCCGCATGGTGCTTTGGAATTGCGTTAGCCGGCGTTAAAATTTTTGACGCACAACTGCGTTGGCGCAGTTGTGCGTCAAAAAGTATAAATATGGGCCAAAATATCAAAGGCCATTGACCAGTCTATCAGATAGCCATTGCACAGTACTGTGCCCACATATGACTGCCAGGAAGGGGCACCAAGTGGGCAGGCAGGCACCTCAGGGATCATCCTTGGGGGGCGGAGGGGTCAGTTTTTAGGATAGGTGGGTTTGGGTTTTGGAGAGGTGGGCTGCTTCTTAGGAGGGGTGGGCTTCTTATGGGAGGGAGGGGTATAGGTGCTTGCAGGGGGGCAGGTGTGAGAGGGGAGGACTTGGATGTGGAAGGAATGGGTTGGGATGTGGGTCAGGGCTTCTTGGGTTTCGGATAGGGGGATGGAGGGAACAGGGGAAAGGGCAAGTTCAAAAAGAAAGCTTTCCTTTGAATCATCGGGTCTTCAGAAGGGGTTGGGATTTAGAGGTTGAGGGAGTGGTTGTCTGGTGTGTAGGTGTTGATTTCTTGGGTGTGACGTGTGTGAGGTATGCTTATGTTTGGGTGGTGTCTGTTGCGTGTGTGAGTGTGGGCATTTGCGTTTCCTGGGGGGCTGGGAGGGGGAGGTACTGGGTGATATGGGAGCAGTGGATGTGTGTGTCTGTTGGGATGGTGTCTGCGGGTATGCTGGTAGTGGTGGATGTGTGTGTCTGTTGGGGTGGTGCCTGCGGGTATGGTGGGTGTGGTGGATGTCTGTGTGTCTCTTGGGGTGGTGTCTGCGGGTATGTTGGGTGTGTTGAGTGTGTCACTGCCTGTTGTGGTGGTGCCTTTGGGTATGCTTGAAATGGTGTGTGGGTTTGTGGGGGTGGTGGGGTGCCTGCTGAAGTAGTGGCTATTGTTGTGTGTTTGGGTATGTGTTGAGTGCTTGCGTGCCGGTGTGTCTTGTGGTGTCTGTGTTTATGTATGCTGCTTGTGTGTGTTGATTGTTGAGGTGTGTGTGTCTGTGTGTGGCTCAGTCTGTGTGCTTGGGATAGGTGGGGGAATGGGGGATTTGAATTGGGAAGAGGGGAGTGGAGGGGGGCTCAGTGTGAGATGACTGGCTGCCATCAGGGCGGAGGCCAGAGCCTGAAAAGAGCTCTGTAGGCCAGACATCTGCTGAAGTTGGCTGGCCATCCCCTGGATGGCATTCACAATGGTAGTCTTACCCACAGAGATGCTTCTCAGGAGTTCAATAGTCTCTTCACTCAGGGCAGCGGGGTTAACAGGGGCTGGGGCAGAGGTGACCTTGGTACAAGAGTACGTCTTGTTGGATTCGCCACCATTAGGGAGTGGCCACTGGAGGTAGAATCCGATGATGAGGATGTAGACCTGGTCTCCTCCGTGGCACTCCCCTCACCCTGTGGGCCACTGGGTCCCTCTGTGTCTGTGGTGTCCTGGCCGGCGGTACTATGGCAAGATACTTCCCCACTTGGCAGTGTCCTGTCTCCTTCGCTTGCCTGATGCTAAAAATACAAAGAGAAAAAGGGTCACCACATATTAGTGATCACACCTGAACAACAGCACTGATTAGCAAACATTACCATCAACGTCAAGTAGGTCCCAACAACAAACTCCAACAAAGTGGCCCCTACATATACCGCACCATATGTATGTATGCCATCTGAACTGCCAACAGCTTCCCACAGGAAAAGCAGGATCTCAGACAACTGCAATTGCAAGGCTGAGGTTCTTCAGACACAGTAACCATGGAACAAGTAGGAGACCACATCACCTTCAATGCTTTGCCTCATGGAGCATACCTCTGTTAGCTGTTGTCATGCAATAGTAAGCCAATGCCAACTTAATTCCCACAGATCCCACACAAAGTCATGCAGACATCTATTTGTCACATATACAATAACACAACAAGAATAAATGATGCTCCTAAAAGATGCTATGTTGCTGACAACAGTACAGTAGCCTGGAGAAGGTGACATGGAAATACTTATGTCACACTGAAACCATATCAACAATACACACTTCACCAAGTGAAATTTGTCCGAATGGAGTCATGGAGGTAGGACCAATGTTGCTCTGATATGCCACACATTTGGCATGGAAATGTATACTGTGGACATCATGTGCAAATTGACAAGGAGAAATGTCTGTAAAATCCACAACACAATGAATCAGAAAGCCCCAGGGAAATCACCACTAATGTGGGCACCTCTTACAATTACATACTCTAATTGCACAAGTAGACACCACTAGTCCTTTGTATGGTGGAGAAGGTCAGAGAATTGCAAGTACTGGTAGAAGGCCATCAACATGTTGCCCAATGAGAAGCTACATCACTGTCTCCATTTTGGTCCTGCAAACCCAGATGTCCTGTCCCCAACCACATGTGATTTCAACATAACTGCAAGCCACTCCTTGATGCATGACAACAGTTAGGTTACAAACCTTCCCCATTACACATGTGCAGAGCGCTTTGCCACGTGATTCCACATCAATGGCCTGGAAATGTACATTGTGGCTAAAAAATCTAATCAAACACATCTTGTCCCTCATTGCTACAGCAGTTGTACATGCCAAATGACATGCAATGATGGGTGATGGTATGTGTAATCCAAGAATCAATGGTGACACACTCCTCTCTGTGGCACCACATGAGATGTTTTCCATTGCAAATGTCCTATTCCACACACAGATAGGCATGCACATATATATGTGAGGGAATACAGGAATCATCCAATGAACACAGGTGCTCCATGCATGAAACAGCAGCTTACTAATTTTGTCAAAAGAGAAACAGACACATGCCAATACGTAGGCACAAGGAATGCTGGCAACAGTCATGGCACACAAATCCTGTCCATGGACATTCCCCACTTACCAAGGGAAAGTATTTATCTGTAGTTGTACCATAGAACATTGTATGCTCTGGCGCATGTATGAGGGCCATCTTCACGTTGCAGGCAGTAGTGAGGCACTATCACCCGCCACACTCTGAAGACAAATAGCCTTGTTTTATTTGGCTTGTAACACTGAGGAGTAGTGGTCTGTTGCGTAGAATTTACACCCACTGCAACAACAAACAGTACTTGATTGATCAATGTGCATAGCCATATATTGTCCCTGGAGAGCAAATTGTGTATAGATTGTACAACGTGGTGTCCTAGGTCCCAGGGCCAATATGCAAGGCACATCAGTATGCACCACATGACATATGCACGCAAACAGTCACTCATCTCCTTTGTCACCCATGGCTCATAACCCGTCGACAAGGGGAGATGTCAGAACCTAACTCATTAACTTGGCAATGTGACAGGTAGGAATATGATTATACTCACCCCCTTGTGGCTGCTGTGCTCCCCTCAAACGCCCATCAAGGTCTGGATACACCACCACCAGGATGCGTGACATTAGTGGGGTTCATGGTCCGACGTGCACCCTGCCCATGTTGAAAGGACAGCCCCAGTTGGACCTCCATGACCGTTTGGGCCCAGCATCTCAGGTCTTCCTAACTCTTGCGTCAGTGTGCTCTCCACCGGCTGTGGACCTCCAGGGTCCACACCTTCCGGGCAATGGCTCTCCATATCTGCTTCTGCTGATGGGCATTAACCTGCAGGTAAGCTAGAGACAAATCAAGAGATGGCAATCACACATTTTGGCACAAATGGTTGAGTCACACACATGCCAGAAACACCAAGCTAGACATTTTCATTTGGTTAACACACCACAAGTGTAAAGCACACAATCCCATAAGTATAGGGACATGGCTACAGACATATATATCTATCTGCAGACTTACCCACCACCCTGCTCAGGGCCTACAATGACTAAGCAGGTAGCCCATGCTCAACTAACATGTACTGTGATGTGAGCCCCAATGAAGCACTACCCACCAATGTGGCCTCTGGAGGGTAAACTCCTGAGGACTGAATGGACATACACATTCACACTCTGTGAGTTTGACTCACCGCATACAGTCCCTTCAGGCAACTGCTATAGTACAGACTTCACCCTCACACTTGAGTGACAATGAAAGGACTGGCATTGTGGGTACAGAAAGTGTATTCCCTGTGCATGTGTGGACATGTGGCCTACCAAATGCAGACTCATGCCATTGCGGGGGAGGGGTTCTGTGATACGTACCTGTACCACAGAACACTCCTTTGGACATATGTGTCTATCCTACAGAGATGGCATCCAACATACAAAGGTATGCATTGCACACTTTCTGCTATGTGACCAAGCTATTGACTTACATACCATGCCCCCCACCCCAGGAATCAACACACTGCACTGTAGGTCTGTCATCAGTGCAATAAGCCTGTACAGGACAAATATGACTTCTGTGATGGACACAACAGAGCTGTGGGAGTAAGGGACCTTTCATGAGGCAGAGACACACATTGACAATGATGCATAATGCACATATGGATTACTTCTGGGATGTACCTCAGTACCAATTCATAATTTAGTCAATTGACTGAGGCATTCAGGGCAAGTTGTCACACTAGAACATCATATTGTCCACATGCCAGGAACAACTGGTGTACAGGAACTGGGGACAGTGCCACAGTTGCATAGCCACAATGACTCTACACCAAGCTGAACAATGTCCCATACTGGGAGATACATTTGACAGGCCCTGGTCTCTGCAGGCTGAGCACACAGAACCTACATGACACTCCATTTCCATCACTTCCATGCATGACAGTACATCATGTGGCCATCAGCAATTTGGCATGTGCTGTGTGTGGCAACCTGAAGGGCAGAGTGAGTCAGGATTTGCCTTCTAGACTACAAATTTGCAAGACGAGATGTTGTTTGAAAGATCCCCGGTACAATACACATTGCTTACAAGATCCTCAAATGACTCAGACAAGATGCATACCCAAAGGTTGCAGGCAGTTCCTAATGTCCAGTGAGTAGGTCAGGCATTCACCATTTTGGCGGCATGAAATGCTGTATTTGCCTTACTAAACTGTGTCACACCTACATTATATGTTTTATTGCATCACAAACATCTTTATTCTGTCTTGTCTGGTAGGTCCTTCTGCACAAGCACCTGTGTAGTGTGTTGCAGGGCACAGATGGCATTTGATGGTGGTACACGGGCCCCCCCCTCCAACGGTCTTTTTGGCAGTCAGAATATACAGTCACACTTTGAGAGACAATTGTGTAGCACATCTTTGAGTTTCATCCAAATCCATGTTGCGGACACATGTTTTGAAATCCATGGGGGTCACATGTGACCCTTGTGTAGTTGCCAGCTCTGATGTGTACTGGGTGTCATGTCTATCCATTCAGAAATGCTTTGTCACTTGATATTGTTGGTATGCAGCATGTATGTTGCTGTGGACACACTGACTAATGTTGCAAATCATGTCTTGTCACACCTATGTACCCTGAGAGAGGGGGGGTGTGACAACCTCCAGTCTACCGTCCACTGCCAGATCTTTAGACCATGGAGCAGTGGCATATAATTATGCTGTATCACATGGATAGGCAAACAATAGTGGACTTATGCCATCAGTTGGAGTCTGATCTGATGGCAGCTATTAGATATCCAGCCAGCATACTACCCATTGTACAAATCATGTCAGTATTGCACTTCCTGACCACAAAGTCCTTCCAACATAAAGTGACCCTATCTGATGGTATGTCCCAACCTATGTTCAGTCTGGTTTTGAATGATTTACACTGAGCAATGTTGAAACACATTGACAGCTAAATCAGGTTTCCTCGACCTGAGGATTTTGCCAATGTGAATGCTGACTTTTATGGTTTTAGCCCCCTCCCACATGTGGTGGGGGCCATTGACGGCACACCTGTTGGCTTGGTGCCACTGCAGGCCACTGAACAAGTCTATCGCAACAGAAAGAGCTTCTATTCCATCAACGTGCAAGTTGTCTGGCAGATCTCTACATATCACGTCAGTGAGCTTTACCCAGAATCAGCCCATGATTCCTTCATAATGCAGAACAGCACCATACTGCAGCTGATGTCACAACTTCACCTAGAGAGGGCCTGGCTGGATGGTAAGTCATGTCTGTCCTGATTGTGTGTGTGCAATGTCAGGTGCTACACTCATGAAGTGAGTGACTAATTGTTGCACTTTAGTTCCATTCCTTAACAGGAGCCTCCGCATATCCAAACCGTCCTTGGTTGTTGACGCCAGTGAGGAATCTAACTACACCAGAGAATTCCACTTTAGTGAGACCCATGGAAAAACACAGAGGTCAGAGGAGCAGGCTTTTGGCTCCTGAAGGCCAGATTCGGAGGACTGGACCAGAAAAGTGGAGCCCTTCTTCACTCACCCAGGAAAGTGTGTCAGA
Source organism: Pleurodeles waltl (assembly GCF_031143425.1). Lineage (NCBI taxonomy): Eukaryota > Metazoa > Chordata > Amphibia > Caudata > Salamandridae > Pleurodeles > Pleurodeles waltl. Next base: position 496,036,929 of record NC_090451.1, on the reverse strand, counting down.
TCACTGTGGCATGCTGCATACTCCGCAACATTGCCCTGCGGCGGAATATCCGGTACATCCCAGAGAAGGGGGAGCCTGGAGTGCCACCGGGTGAGACTCCTGAAATGCCAAGTGAGGATGGCAGTGGTGAAGAGGAAGAAGTTGGTCTGTGGGAAGATCTCTTCAACAGCTACGTTTCTTTCATGAGTCTAAGTATGTCATGTTATATAATGACTTTGATCGTACAATGAGCTGTAGTTGTGAGAATGCGTGGAGTTGAGCATTTTGGAAGCAGCTAGGGAGCTGATACTCTGCAATATTCAGCCAAAGGCTGCTTGATGAGATAGCTTTGGAGACATCCCCACCTTGATGAGGTTGCTTTGTGTGTGTCAGTTTCCTTGCAATACACGTTGTTTTCCAGTTTCTTGATTTGTGACTTGAAACATAGGTATGGTTTCAAGCTTATACTACTTGTTTTGTTATTTGTACTGGTACCTTCACCCTGACATCTTCATGTGTGCATTTCAGAGTTGTAACATTGGCAGGTATCTGATGCTGTTCTGACATACACAATGGACATGGATTATTTCAGATAATGTAGGTTGCAGAATTTGGATGTATGAGACCTATACCAAGACAGTTTGCATAGTGTTTGGGTGGAGGTACAGAGGTGGCCATTGCACTTGTTTGGTGTGTTGACCTGATGCATCATGTGTGTCATCATGTGGTCATAAAATATGTAGTTCTAGCTTTTGATCAAGTCATTTTTCCTTCACGTTGGCTAAATACTCTTTTTGTATGACCTGTCTATAGCTGTATATGTTTCATCATGGCAGACCACAGTGCCTGTACCACAAAACTGACATGTTTGTGTCATACCACCAGATGCATGGTAACTGGATTATGATGGCACTGTGATCAGGGACCGTTGTACTGCCATCTGTCTGTATTTTGGATTATGTGATGTTGGACTTCTTTGGTGTGGTATGTGATATGGCTCAAGCTGCTGACATCAACCACTCTATTGTTTGCCTATTCAACAGGTCAGTGTCTGGCAAATCCCTTACTAACATGGTCTGGGGCTCTGGGGGCCTGTCCCTGTAAATGTGTTCATTTACTCAGTATGAGTCACTCATTCGGGATTTCCAGTAGTCCAGACATATTGACAGGCTTTGTGCTGAACACTGTAATAAACTATTTTTTAACAGACAATTGTACTAATGTGTTGGTGTATAATTGTTGTAATTCTGAGCTGGACAACTGTAAACCTGTAACATATCCCTGCTTGCACAAGTAGCTTGTATTGACATCGTATGGTTCACATGGTCTTACATCTCTACATAGATAAAAGAGACATTTAAGACTGCAGACAATGAGTGTGTGATGGATTAATTTATTACAATGCTAATACAGAAAATACATTTTGGACAGAAAGAAACAAAATAGTAAAGTGATGGAGTCAGTCATGGTGAATGAAATCATTGGAGTAGATGCCACACCATTGGGAGTCCAAATTCCAGCGTATGCCTCCCATTGGAACAGGTAGGTGGTCCCGGGTAATTCCAGAGAGTGAATGTGTGGCACACAAAGGAGGTCCTTTAGGAAGAGGTCACTTGTTGGTAGTGGTGGGTGTCTTGCCATCCACACTACGTGGAATCTTTGCTGGACGTTCTCTCTTGCGGGGGAAGGAAGGGAGATCTGCTGCGACAGAGCCAGGGGTGTCTGGGGCTGGTTCTTCCTCAGGCAGGGCCTCCCTTCCAGTGGCTGGCACCGATGTTGATGTGACTGGTGTTGATGAGCCAAAGAATGGGGTAGACTGTTGTTGAAAAGCCCTGCGCACTGTGGTACCTATGTCCCTCAGCACCCATGTTGGTATTGTAGGTCTCCATCTGTTCCCGCATGTCTCTGTGCATGTCCCTCTGTAGTTGCTTGTTTTCCCAAAGGTCGGTCAACACTTGGCCCATCACGTCTTGGGACTCCTGATAGGCTACCAAGATGTGTCTGATGGTGTCCTGGTCAAGAGGAGCATCAGTGGCCTCACCCTGCTGGCCCGCAGCATCCCTCCCACGCACCCTACCCCCACGGGCCTGTGCCCTTGCCACAGGGTGCCCTCTAATTTGTTCCTGTACCCTCACTGTTAGAAGTGTTGCACTGCAAGTCAGGATCCAGGACTTGGGGGCACAAGATGGTAGACACTGTGCTAGGTACACAGGTTGGGGGTTGAATGGTTGCCTGTGATGTTGAGGCAACCAGGCTTGGAGGCAAAGTTGTGGGCACAGTGAGACTCACTGTTGCCATCTGACCAGGTTGCCCAGATAGGCTAGAACCATCCTCCACATCCAGACCTCCAGGAGTGTCTCCTTCACTGAGGGCTTCATCTAGGGGGGTAGTGGCAGTCTGTGCTGTGGCCTCTGTGTGCCCAGCGGCAGCTTCACCTGTTGATGTTAAACATACATCGGTACTGGTGGTATTGTGACATCTACCTCCAACAGTTTAGAATTACAGAAAGCAGAGACCTTGTACAAAGGTAAGTTGCAGTTAATCCTATTGTGCCAAGTAACCATGGTATTGGGTGTATTGACATGACATGTGTGAAGGTTGCCAATTCATTTTGACGAAACCAGCTGCAGAAATGTGCAGATCACTTGCACTTTGGAGGCTGGCCTGAAAATGACATCTTGCCACCAGTGACTGCAAAACAGTGGCTAGGCAAGATAGGGATTTGCCCATTTGAAGGCCTAGTTGAGTGTGATGAAGGCAAACCCAGGACTTTGTTGTATATGTGACTGAAGTCATCATGTACACAGTGCAGCGTGCATGTGTCTGCTGCCAATACCAATCTGGTGAGGCATTTTGAAGCCTTATGAATACTTGTTATCACATTGGGTAAGGTGTCAGACCTGTCCTCAAATATTAAATTTTGGCTTAGCATGTCAAGATGGAACCACTTTGATAGATACATCTCTGATTTGGGCATGATCTGTGTTTGATCACTCCCAGGTGAGCATACAGCATTTGAAAGTTGACAAACAAGGGTATTTGGATAAGTGGCCACTATGCTAGAGGTTGGAGTAGGAGCAATAGGACCACCTGGGAGCTGAAGTCAGCTCCGTCCCTCTACTCCCCAACACTTAGCAAATGGTATTCTCCCAGGTGAGTACACTTCAGTTGAAAGTTAAAGAACAAGGGTATTTGGGCAAGTGAACACTGGTGTTTGTAGTGGGAGAAACAGGACCTGCTGGGAGTTGCAGTCAAGTCAATACCTCTACTTCCCACCCTTGAAAAATAGTATCCTCCATGGTGAGTACACTTCAATTGAGAGTTGAGGAACAGGGGTATTTGGAAAATGAAACACTGGGTTGGTGGTTGGAATTACAGAAACAGAGCCTCCTGACCTTTATGAGTCATGTCACTCTCTGTACTAGACACTCTATAAAAATGTTATCCTCCCAGGTGAGAACAGTTCAATGGAGAGATAACAAAAAAAGGTCTTTGGACAAGTGACCACTGGTCTGGTGTTTGGAGGTACAGAAACAATTCTTCCTGGGAGTTGCAATCATGTCTCGTTCTACTACACTGACTATAGACATGGTATCCCCCCAGGTGAATACACGTCAAGTGAGAGTTTACAAACAGGGATATTTGGCCAAGTGGTCTTTGGACAAGTGACCACTGGGCTGGTGTTTGGATTTACTGGAACAGGGCCTATTGTGCTTTGCATTAAGGTCACACTCTATTTTACACAAACAATACAAATGGTATTCCCACAGGTGAGTACACTTCAATTGATATTTGAGGAACAGGGGTATTTGGACAATTGAACACTTGGGTGGTGGTTGGAGTGAGAGAAACAGTGCCTCATGGGCATTGTAGCCAGGTCACTCTCTATGCTACACACACTATACAAATGTTGAGTCTTCATATGGTCATACATAGTTGTATGCATACTGCATTTAGGTTTGGGCACACATTTACCTGTTGAGACCTATCATGAGTCCTGGGATTATTGTTGTATTCAACAATACAGACAGTGTTAAAACTCAAATTCTCTGGATAATGAATCTTGATGGGGTACATGAAGAAGACAGTGGGTAAAGGTGAACTATGAACATGCATAACATTGCATTTTTGTGACATTTTTTGTGTTTTTTGTGTTGTAACTTATCAGACTCCTCTCCGCAGGTATTCCTGTCAAGCGCTCAGGATGCAGGATGGCCAAGACCTTTTCCTCCCATGGAAAGAGAGGGAATGGGGGGCTGGGAGGGCCACTGGCAGTCTTCTTGGCCTACATCTGGTGCCTGGCGACCAAGGAACAGACCTTGCCCATGAGGTCGTCCGCCTCTTCCTGATGTCCTCCTTTGTGCACAGAGTGGTGTCTACAGCATTCACTCTGTCAACGATCCTGTCCCACATTTCCATTTTCCTACTGAGAGGAGTATGCTGGACTCGTGCTCCAAACAATTGTGGCTCTAATCTTATGATTTTATCCACCATGGCTCATCTTCTGAAAAACATGAATTTTTAGAATGTGACATGGTGTAAAAAAGGAAAAGGTTGACAGTGGCTTACTAAACAGGGGAGTTGGAAAAGGGTGTGAATGGATAAAAGTGTGTGCAGGGTGTTCTTGGGATGAAGAAAAAAAGGGGTACCTATAGTATGGAAAATCTGGGGAAATGGTGCTCAGTGTTCTTCATCGTGCAGTGGAATGCAAGGGATTGTGGTTTGTGAAGGGGTGTGTTTTATCATGTCCTTTGCAGGTGCGCCCACTGTGCCAGTGTGTGTCAGTTTTTTTTAAATTATCCAATGTGCAGTTGTCTGTTACTTTGCTGACCACAAACCGCCGTGGTTCAGACTGCGATTGGCTGACCACCGCAAAGGGACCGTGATGGTCACTATGTGATTGTAATATGCTTGGTGATTGGTTGCGGGGCTGACGGCGCTGGTGGTTGGGTTGCCTATTTCCGGGCCGCCGCACTGCTGGCGGTCTGCCTTTTTTGCCTGGCGGTTCTGCTTCTGTAAGATTTGTATGACCGCAAGCATGGTGGTTTTTTCAGGACTGCCAACATGGTGGTCTGTCAGTCCGACCACCAAACTTGTAATGAGTCCCTTAGAGTCCGTTTTATATATTGGTGGACAGCCCATTTCTTTGCCAGGGTGACAGAGTAAATTAATCAGTCACCCTGACAAAGGTGACTTCTGCCAAATTTAGAAATGGTTTTGGCTCAGTAGACATTTTTATCATTGTTAAGAACCACCATCACAGTAGTTCCTGCCAATGAATTGTAAGTTTGACTGGCGGGTCCATCAATATGACTAAGCCGTTTGGCAAACTTACATCTTTGTTTTTTATTTTCAAAATTAAATTTTCTGTTTAAAAATGAAAAGAAAGCAATGCCCCTGCCTTGGGAGTTTCCTTGGGAGTTTCCTCCCCTGGCGAGGGGGAACATTGAGCCCTTTTCGAGGCCCCTTAACACCAGTTTTTTCTTTTCTGGCAGTGCTGAGCATTGAAAATCAGCTGTATGTCCATCCATCAAAAATAGGTAGGTGGAAATATAGCCAAACCTCAGATGACACTCAGTTGGGCCGTCAGATGGGTTTGACGACAGCTGTGAGTGAGTAGTCTCCACCGCCATAAACGTATTCCACCTGATTATAAATCAGGTAGGCAGACCATAATGTTAATGGGGAGGGAACACCACCCCTGTTGCAATGGAGTTCCCTCTCTGCCAACATTTAAATCAGGCCCTAAATTGCATTTGATATCTATGGGCCTCATTTTGAGTTTGGCGGATGGGAAGACCCGTCGGCCTAACTTCCGACGGGGAGGTTGTTGCCTTACTGGCAACCTACCCGCTGGACCTATTATGACTTTCCCGCTGGGCTGATGGGTGGAAACCATGGTTTCCACCCATCAGCCAAGTGGGAAAGTGGCAGCAGCATTGTAATGCTGCTGCTGGCAGGGGCACCAGCACCTTGTAATACACATGGGCAGTGCAGGGGCCCCCTGTGGTCCCCTGCACCTGTTCTTTGCCAGTCGTTTCACCGTCATGAAAAGGCTGGCGGAGAACCAGGTTGTAATCAGCAGGGCGGTGCTGCGTGCCACGCCGCCCTGACTGATTGCGACCTTCGCCTGCCTTTAGCTCATCGGGATTACTGATCCAGGCAGAGACGGCAGTACCCTGGCAGTCTGACCGCCAAGGTTGTAATGTGGCAGTTGGACCACATTGGACAATGTAAGACTGTCAGGTAAGATTTTTGCTTCTTTTGTTCTTCCCCTTCCTCTTGTTGCCCCGTAATCAGTCATCAGCACTTTTTTGACTGTTTTAGAGTTAGTAAGACATTAGGGCCCATATTTATACTTTTTTAGCGCCGCATTTGTGTCATTTTTTGACACAAAAGCAGCACAAACTTACAAAATACAATTGTGTTTTGTAAGTTTGTGCCGATTTTGAGTAAAGAAATTATGCAAATGCAGCACTAAAAAAGTATAAATATGGGGCTAGATTTACTATTGTTCACACAATGCAGTGAAGCGAGAAACAATTTAATACTGGGTTGTGAGAACAAGATATAATTGTGTGGCACTATATTTAGTAAGAGTTGAGTGCTGTTGATATTATCCCTTAATTTGTGCTAAAAATTTGATTTTAGCACCACACATTGCACTTCAAAGCAAAGGTGACACTGTGGTACATTTCATGTGATGTGCACTGTGATGAACCGTCCAGGACAAATTTCAAAGTGAAGACAACCGCCTGAGGGTAGGCTGTGTAATATGTGTAATTTCAGAGTGATTACACATTACCTTAGAAATATCATGCTATATTCCCTTGTTTACACTACAGTTCCTTTGGTGTTTGAATTTTATGCCAAGCTAGGTCATTCTCTTTTAGTGAATTTGTCGGTGAATGAAAACTTGTGGATGGCAGAGCCGTTTCGACCCACTTAAGATCCTTTTGCATAATTTACACTGCTGCTAGAGCACTGTTCTACAAAGGAATTTTGGAGCACAACTTTGGCACAAAACAGTTTGTGGGCAGAAATGTTGATTCAAACTTTTGTTTGTGCTACTATGTTTCTCATAGTTACACCATGCAGTGTGCAAGCGTAAAATGATAGTAAATATGGGCCTGAGTGTCCTGAGGGAGCCTGTGTTCCAATAAGCACCAACTCCCTCTTTTCTGGCAGTCTTGGCATACACTTAGGGCATCATTACGACTTTGGCGGTCCTACCACAGGAGCACCAAAGCTGCGGGGAAGACGCCACTGTCATGCAAGTAGCACCTACCCCCCGTCGTATTACAATGTACACTCCAGGCTGACCGGAGGGAACAGTGCTACATTATTGACCTCGTCTCCCTTAATGGAGCTGAAGCCAATACCATAGTACCCCAGCACCCTCGGAATGCCCACTGTCTGCAAAGCAGACATGCCATGCCATGCTCAGTGCAAGGGCCTCCCTGTGGACCCCAATACTGACTTACCACCAGCCTTTCCATCGTGGGATACCTGCCATGGAAAGGCTGGCGGTAAGTGGGATTGTGATCAGCACGGCGGCACTGAGTTCAGCATCCCAGTGGCTGAGCACAACCCCAACCGCCAACAGCCCGTCGCAACGTTAGCAACTGGGCCAAGTACCCCTTCAGCACTTGAGTCTCAGTGGTAGCTTGAGTAGAGCAGTCCAAGGCTTCTCAGTGGCACGAGGTAGATGCAAGGGTTGAACACAGGTTCACAACTCAAAATACATTCAATAGCAGCAATAAATGACTGTTCAGTCAAGTACTTCCTTCAATGGTTATATATGAACACTAATGGAAATATGGTATAGACAAATAATACTCACAGATCTCTTAAGGTCAGTACTCTAGTGTTCAATTGGCAGGTCCCACTTTCACAATAGACGACATTCAGGTTAAGTCCACTAGCAGTCTGGGTCTTAGGAGTCCCACTGCGGCTCTTCTAAAGTCAAACGTGTTCCAGCAAATGTAACTCTATGTGACAGAACAAGTTCTCCGGCCTTTCGGACCTGAGACAAGTTTTAGCTGCTTCTGCCAGGTTTGCTCTTCGGGGTCCTCCAGCACGCTCCACACTCAGAAGTTGAAGTGGTCTGCAGCAGTTGCTGACAGGGAGTAGCACTACTGGCTTTGCAAGGGCTATGGATCTCTTTCCAGTGTGCAGTAAGTTTCTCTCATCCCTCTCTCAAGTAAGGGGTGATCACATGGGTTCCAATGCTTCAGTCAGGGCACAGTCACTCATAGGTCACCACAGTGGCCTTCCCTTCCGAAAACAGTGAAACCAGGTCATGATCCTTGACCTTAAAAGCACCCCCCACTGGCATTTTGGTTGTCACTGGGCTATGGCTGGATCGGCCAGGCAGTAATGCACTCTTCATAGTGGCCTCCTCTGGCATACAGGGTAACCATCTTTACTACACTCACTGGCTACTGCCCAATCGGCACAGCAGTTTTGCTCTTTACATTGGCCTCTGCTGTCAGACAGGCTCCCCGACTTTTACCTGCACCCTAGCGACGGGGGTGATCGGTGCAGCCACTCATAACTTCATAGCAGACCCCTCTAACATAGAGGCTCAATGACTTGAATTGCCAAATGGGTGATGCCTGATTGGTGCATCAGCGTTTCCTCTCAACTCGCTACAGGGATCCACTTGACACGATCCCCACTGGACCTCACTTCTTTTAAGAGCTCTTCTCTTCCTCTCAGGGCACACTCACCTTGGCAGGCCGTAGTGTTCCAGGCTCCATAGCCGTCATTCTTAGATATCCATGGGTGGGGATTGGCAGACCTTCTCCACTAGTCCTGATCACAGGTAGAACTCTTGCATAGCTTCTCCGCCTTGCCATACAGCTTGACTGGCTGTTTGACAGTTGACAATTTTTAGGGCCTCATGTCTTCTTATAGTCCATTTTCAGACACTAACTGTGATTTAGGGTCTGAGTCTTAGACGTTTGTGCTGGAGGCCTAAATCTTTTGAAGTATTCAACTCATTTGTTCTGCCCTTCTTCCAGAAAGCAGTCTGTCACAACAGGAGAGACTCCAAATCTGATAGCCCCACAACACATGCCATGGGAGTGACTAAGGGTTCATGCCTACAGTAGACATTACCCACAGTGATATGTTCATCGAATGGTTATCCCAAGGCCTGAGACCTGCTCTTTATGCTTCTCCTGTCAGCACCATTTACTTCCTAAGATATGCTCAAGCCCCTTTACAGTGGCCTCGCCTAGAATCAAAGAGCATCCTGTGAAGTGTACTGAAGAGCTATTACTTCCTTTTGTGTGTGTCCCACCCAACTCTCATGAATGCAGAAATCCACAACTCTGTCTCTACCTCTTCATGCTCCACCAGTCAGCCCTAGGCCTCCCAAAATGAAACCCTGAGTCTCCTATGAAATGTACCACTCACAGGCACACATAAGCACATAACAAACATGCAACCACATGCATGCTGCACAGTGCTACATACCAACTTGATGTAGAGCAAGTGTGATTTAAGCACACAGAAGTGTAACTTTACGTGAGTGGGCATGTAGGCCTCACTTCTGTGAGACAGGAAAAAAGGCCTGTTTTCTAACACTGAGCACTACACAGTTTGCTGCCAACACTGCACTTATGCTACTTAACGCCTGGTAAAATAGTAAACTTCAGAGACTCCGTAGTAGGGGTGAAGAACTCCACACATAAAGAGATAGGGCACGCCTATCTTACTATGTTAGAAGTCTCTGCCAAGAGTGTGGAGTCCCCACAGTTGAGAAATTACTCTTAGTATAATTAAACATTCAGTTTGTAAATACCAAAATTAAAAGTAAACTTACCCAAACGTGTAAGTTTACCTTTGTGAATCAGACCCTGAATGTTTGTGTCTATGATTCATCTAAAAGGGTTACGCCTAAATTTTATCTCTAAGGCTCCTATTATGACTTACAAGGTATTGTATGCAGAAAATGTGGGTGGACAGATTTTCTGATACCTGGCACAGTCTCTGTATACAATTTCTGAAACTTTGTTAAACCCCTGGAATGGCAAATAACTTTATGGACCTCCAAGAACTGGGTGAAATTCTGCATAAGTTCCTTATTTTAGGGAATTTAACAAGAGACATTTACCAACTGCTCTGGCCAAGTGGTAAATGTCTGCAGGAGTCCTATGTGAGGCGGGTGGGGCAGGGACTGGAAGAGGCTGATGGAGGAAGAAAACACAGTATATTGACTTTCAGAGAATAGCATTACTGAATACAGGTGATGGGTCCTAATATTTCAAGACCATTGCTTAACCAAACATTCCATTGACATAAACAAGTATTCCTTTCAGTAAAAATACATTTATTTCTTAACTAAATTGTTTTTCTAAAAAGCTATCTTCGCATTATAAATAATTTCACCAAAATGTAAACAAGAATGATGCAAAGAACTGCACTTGAAAGAGCTTTAAGAACAGTCAACATATGCTGGCCAATGCAATTGCTCAAACAGCAACTAATCCTGCAAATGTTAAAGTAGTACCTAAATACTCTGGGCTGTTTACAAAGTAAATCTACACAAGTATAGGTACACATGTAAATTTACACTTACAGTTTGTAGTAAATGTAGTACTATTGGCTGTACACCATTTACACGTGTAAATTTACTACTTCCATGTCTTCACCACCTGAAAGAGGTGAAGTCTAATTTGCCAGTGTAAAATTACTATTGTGCAGGTATCTCCACAATCAGGGTGGAGATACCCAATGTCAAAATATAAGGAAAAGTAAAAATGTTTACTAAACTTTAGAAAAAAAACCAGTAAACATAGGTTTATGTTCAATATTGATTTAAATTACATTTGTTAATTGTATATATTTAAATGCAGGATGAAATAAAATGCTACTACATTGTTAACCTAATTTAGAAATAAACCTTTAATCAATTAAAATATATTAAAATTATTTTTTTAAATCTTTATTTAAAAAAAATCCCACCTAAACTGTTTAGATTGGTTTATTATGTCATGATGTCATGAAAGTATTAATATTTATGTATTAAATTCATTTTTAATTATTAAAAAAAAAAAAATAGATTTGTTTCTAAATTTAAAGTTATTAAAACATTTTGTCTATGGAGAGTTATTTAAGTCCCTGCCTCCATTTTTGTTTTTGGAGGGTGTTGTGGTACCTGTGAGTGGCCATGTGTGGCACTGGACATATTCCAAGCCTGACCTTTAGTACATTGACAATAGTGTCTGAGTACCTTGTGGCTGTAGTAACTTTAGAAGTGCAGTTGGTGAATAGGAATAGGCTCACTCTTTTGTTGTGGGTGAATGAATCTCCACAGCCCTCCTTGAACCCCTTCTTCCTTATCCCCAATACCCTTCCATTTAGCAGTAAGTATTCCCCCTTTTGCAGCCACATCCCATTGTTCCTCCCATATTTACTACTAAAACAAAGGCGTACATGAGTGGAGATCTTGGCAGTCGTGCAGAGATCTCAGCACAAAAAAGATAGAAGCAGTGGAGGTATAGACCTTCACATATAGGTTAGTGAATAGCATTTTGTAGTATGTGAGTAGCACTATTGTAGTACTACCAGAGCTTAATTTTTAAATAAAAACATGCCGGTGCCAAAAGCCCTCCTCGTAAACACGCGGCTGCTGTAATTAAATGTGTGAACACGGAATACTGAGGCAGCGTAATCCTGAAGCCATCTCGGGCCTCTTTAATCCATTTAAAGCCGCTCCCTGCCCCCTCAGCTCGCTCTTTAAGCTTTATGCTATCTCCCTTTGTAGCATTTTTTCATTTTTCTCTTCCTCTGTCTTTCCCAAGCGTGTCTTTTGCTCGCAGTAAATGCTTGAGGCAGAAAAATAAGCCCCAGCTCTTCAAAAATAAGTGCCGGTGCTCCGCACCATAAACAACAAGCACAAATTGAGCACTGAGTACTACTAAACAGACTACAAAATAGAGTTTGTGCATAGGCCCTTCAATGTGTATATTAACATGATCATCTTTAACCACTCCATTTAAACAGCAAAGTGTGCTGGCTAATACAATTATGACGGCTAATACAAGGAAACATAATTTAAAGCAACAACTGGGTACTCAGTGTGTATGTATATTGTCATCTGAAACAGCTCATTTTAAACAGCATGAAGGTGCCATACCGTTCAAAATCCTGCTAACCACAGAAATAAACCCACAAGGAAAAGAATGACTTACAAGTGGGTGGTCCATATTGGAGGGAATGAACTAATAACATCAACGAACAGGGGTCACAGGCCAGGGGTCACATCAGAAGATTTCAATCTGTGTTTGTTATAATCTCCTTTTGATGTGTTGATTCCAGTGGAAATTCTGTATGATGCAACATACTTGTTTGTTTTTATGGAAAGGTGTTTCTGCTGAAAAACCCAAACAGACAGTGGATCTTCAGCCAGATGGCACTAACAGACATTTGCACATGCAAAATCCCACTATTTCTGGTTGATATTTTATTCATAGATTCTAAAATGCAATATAATAATAAGCCTTGGCAAAGCCAATTGGTCTGCCATTATCTGTCAGCCTTTTACCTTGGTCAGTGTCTGATTGGTTTTGTCATTTTTTTTGTAAAACCTTATTGTTGGGGAAGTTGATGGACCATCCTCAATCTTAAAATAAAATGGCTAAACGTACAAATATTTCTTAGGCCTCAAAAAGCATACACAGTTATAATAGTCGCTAGTACTGAAGGGAACTACTTTGTGTGTGGAGGTGCTTCTTGTGAAAGGACAGAATGCTTTCACTCATAGTGAAGGTTACCAGTGGCTGAAATGTGCTTACCGACAGTTTTATTATACTTCAGACTAAGACAAGACAAAATGAAAGGAATGTGAACAAGTGACTGAACTGTTTGATGCCGTACCATAAACATTCTATGGTACATCCTTAACTTTCCCTCACTCCTCCGTGTTATGTCCCTGGCGTGGTGAGAAAGAGAGCTAAAACATGTTGCACAAGCTGTGCAAAGAAAAATACCTGACGGTGTATGAAGCTAAGTTAAACACAAATTGGAGTCAGTGGCCAAGATGGAGCTGGTGGTTAAATACAAAGGGCATTACATCCACTTCTCCATGCTCTGTGCCGTAGTTGGAAGAAGAAAAATGTGAATGATACTTTATTGATTAAATAGATGAAGATTCCTCACAGAAAGAGTCTATAAGTAAATATTTTACACATATAATTTTAGTAAAATCAAAAGGTCTTGACTAACACCAGACCAAAAGAAAAAAAGCACAGAAACACCCCTTAATCTTTGTCCAGGACATCTTGTATTGAATGTTTTATATCATAAACCCTGAAATCAAATCAATGATTAATACTACTTAAACTCAGACATGGGCCTGTAGAGCCTGAAAAAAGATCTATGCTGTCATGATGAGTGGTATAAATTCACACGAAGGAACTTCTCTGTGTGCACACAAGTGATAACTCCAGGTAACACTCCACCATTAAAAATTTCCAAGAGTTTCTGGGGCTTCACTACATGAGGTCCACAATCTCTGACCCAATAATTCTGGGCCTCGAAACACCCAATCCTTTTCCTGAAAGCACAACTCGGTCCCCTTCAGATCCCCATCAGCGTCCTGGGGAAGCACCAGTTGCTTTCCCTGGACAGGCTGAAATGTGTCTTGAACCCTAACCCTCCAACCCATCTCCTCAACTCCCATTACCTCTCCTGCTGACAGTTTCCTTGTGCTCTGTGGAGGCAGAAAGTGTTAGCACTTTTCTCTTGCAGAAACCACACAGAAAATTACCTGGCATCGCTGGGCCTGGGTGGGTATTCCCCTTGCTGAGGAGAAATGTCATAAATTCTGTTTTTGGTGCAGGGATGCAGGCTTGAAACAGGGAATCTGGCACTAAAGTGTCTCCACCAAAAAGCTGCAATATCATATTGAAGGATATAGTTTCTCTTTACTCAAAAAATATAATTAACTCATGCATTGATGTAGAGCTTTTGCCTTATATCCAATTTGTGTTATGTGGGCTGCATGATGTTTGAGAAAATATCACTGACAAAAATATTGCTAAAAAATATCAAGGACAAAAAAACTACTTTTCTTAACTTGTATGTGAAGTCAGAAATATCAACAACAGAGATACTGAAGAGCACAATATCATTATAAAATAGCTAAGTATATTGAACCTTAACATTTATACAATACATTAAGTTTAAAAAATATACTCACTTTATAAGTAATATGACATTAAAAAAAATTACCAACATATACCAGCTATCCTTACGAGTGTGGCGGAAAGGAACACCTGTCTGCCAAACTTCGACAGGGCTGCCTCCAATGTAGTGGTGACCTCCCTGCTGGACCAAGGTTTCCACCCATCAGCCCAGAGAGAAAGTGGTGGCAGCATTGTCGTTGGCTCGTAATCGAGCCAATGGCAATGCTACCACCCGCAGGGGGCACCAGAATCCTCATAGCACAGCAGACAGTGCGCATTATGAGGGTGGTGGGCAGAGGGACCCCTGCACTGTCTATGCCACAGGTATGGGCAGTTCAGGGGTCCCTCTGTGGCCCCCAGCACATGTTCTCCACCAGCTTTTTCATGGCGGTGAAACTGCCATGAAAAGGCTGGCGTAGGACCAGGTTGTAATCAGAAGGGCGGCACTGCATACAGCCCTGCACTGGCTGATTACAACCTGCACATGCCGTCAGCCCGTCAGGATTACCGATCACGGTGGAGACGGCGGTACCCTGGTGGTCAGACCACCAGGGTCGTAATGTGGCAGTAGGACTGCCACAGCAGCAGTGGTCCAGACCGCCACTGCGAGTCTGTCAGTCTAGTGACCACCAGGCTCGTATTAGGCCCAAAGTGTCTTCCAGAGGAACGTGTTCAGAATGTAAAAATAATTCCTTGGGATTTCTGACAAAATCTGCACTGTGGCCCATATTAATGTACAAGTACTTCTATTTCCTCACTTGAACTTCAGTGTCAGAGTTTGATTTTTGACATAGTAAAACCCACATATTGTTCTTCTTATCTGTCAGTCGGCAGCAGCAGCTCACTTGGAGGCATTTATTTCTCATTGTGGTTGTTGAGTTGCTGCACTGCAAAAGTTTAATAGCAACAAAACAAATACTTATCCATGCAGCTAAGGGTTTAGAACAGAAAGTTAGGCACTGACTCTATTTCCATCCAAGTGGTCAATAGTCTTGGTATCTTCACTGATGAAGATGTGTTCTTAAAAGCATGTCAGTCCAAACTGAGAGCTATGCTTTGCATGCTACCTTTCGTCCAGAATCAAAGCGTAGGGTTGTGACTTGTGCTAGGATCATCCTGATACTAGAATATTGAAGTGGTCTTCACTAGGGCCTCTCAAATACTCTGATGAACAATACTTGGTGAAATCAAAATTCATCAGGAAAACTAAAAGGAAACAAACTGACAGGTACATATCTCACCAGCCTTGGCACCCCTTGATTGGGAATAAGTTGATCAGCACATAAACTTCAAAGAAATTTGTATTGAACACAGGTCACACAAAGAAACTGGCCAAGTTTTCTGATAAACATGTTGACGCCACATGGAAACAGACATTCATCAAATAACCATTTCCCTGCTTGTGGAATCTTCTGGAAAATTTGATCTGGTGGCAGAACCTTTGGAGGACAGTTAGGCCACCTTTAAAATACTCTTGCGATCACTCTTAATGTTCAAACAAGCCATCTCAGCTTCTTTTCAGCCTAATATTACCTACAAAAAGTAGTATATTAACAAAGCGCCTCATTACGAGTTTGGGGGTTGGACCGCCAAACTACCATGTTGGAGGTCCTGAAAATAACACCATGTTGGGGGTCTCCCAGACCGCTCTATTACTAGATACACAGACAGGACCGCCGACCCCCAAACAAAAAAAGGCAGACTGCTAGCAGCGCGGAGGCCCTGAAATAGGTGGTTCGAACTCCAGCACCGACAGCCCCCTGACCAACTACTGACCATATTACAAGTGCAAAGTCGCAGTGGTGGGCAGCCATGGCCGTCAGCCAATAGCGATCTGAACTACAGCGGTCTGTGGTCAGCAAAGTAATACACAACAGCACATTGGATGAATTTGTAAACAACAAAGCTGATACACATTGCCACACTCGACACACCTGCAAATCACACTATAAAACACACCCCTACACACACTACAATGCTCTACATTTTCACAGCAAGGCACAACAGGACAGAGCGACTTTTTTCCCACACTGCACAGATACCAGGCACCATTTTCTTCTTTTCACCATTCCATACAATGCCCTGCACACGCTGTTTTCCAGTGGCACAACACCTGTTTAGTAAGTCACTGTCACCAAAATATATATTTTATTATTTTTCCACCATGGAACGTATTTAAAATCCCTGTTTCACTGATGAAGAGCTGAGTCATGGTGGATGAAATCATAAGAGTAGAGCCACAGTTATTTGGGGCCCAAGTCCAGCACACTACTCTCAGTAGGAAAATGGAAATGTGGGACAGGATCATCAACAGAGTGAATGCTTTAGGCACCACCCTGCGCACAAAGGACGTCAGGAAGAGGTGGAACAACCTCTGGGGCAAGGTCCATTCTCTGATCTCCAGGCACCAGCTGCAGGCCAAGAAGACTGGCGGTGGCTGTCCCACTCCCCATTACAAACCCATCCCTGAGAGGAGAAAGTCTTGGCCATCCTGCATCCTGAGGGCCTGATAGGAATACTTGGGGAGTGGAGTCTGGTAAGTCACAACAAGAAAAATATCACCAAAATGTTATGTCATGCATGCTCACTGCTCACCTTGTGCCACCTTCACTGTCACTCCACTCACCAGCCCAGTGCCCTCTGCTCCAAATTCCCTTGCTTCTCAACTCCCAATTGAAGTGTACTCACCTGGGAGGGTAACATTTGTATAGTCCATGTAGTACAGTGACTGACATGACTAAAGCTCCTAGCAAGCACTGTTACTGTTGCTCCACTGAGCCAGCCCAGTGTCCTTTTCTCCAAATACCCTTGTTTGTCAACTCCCAGTTGAAGTGTACTCACTTGGGAGGATTACATTTGTATAGTCTATGTAGTAAAGGGACTGACATGACTCCAACTCCCAGCGAGCACTGTTACTGTTGCTCCACTTTGCAAGCCCAGTGTCCTCTTCTCCAAATACCTTGTCAACACCCAATTGAGGTGTAGTCACCTTGGAGGTTAGCATCTGTATACTGTATGTAGTACAGGGACTGACATGACTTCTAATGCCAGGAGGCTCTGTTACTGTTACTCCACTCAACCAGCTGAGTGTCCTCTTCTCCAAATACCCTTGTTTGGCAACTCCCAATTGAAGTGGACTCACCTGCAAGGATAACATTTGTGTAGTTAGTGTAGTACAGGGACTGGCATGACTTCAACTTCCAGCAAGCACTGTTTCTGTAACTCAAAAACCCAGAACAGTCCTCACTTGCTTAAATACATTTGTTAGTCAACTCTCAAGTGGAGTGTGCACATGTGTGGGACAACATTGTTCAAGAGTGTATACTAGAGTGAGGGGTATGACTATAACTCACAGCAGGTCCTGTATCTGTAACTACGTACACAACCACAGGGTTCTCTTCTCCAAAGACAACTGTTTGTCAATTACAACATGAAGCTCACTCACCTGGGGTTGTAACATTTGTCAAGTAGTGGGGAGTATTGGGAGTGACAGAACTGCAGCTCACAGCAGTCACTGTTCCTCCAACTCCAAACACCAGACCAGTGTTCTTCCCTCAAAAGACCCCTGTGTATCAACTTTCTAATGAAGTGTACTCACCTGGGAGGATACCATTTGTAAAGTGTGTGTAGTAGAGAGAGTTACATGCCTGCCAATGCCAGGAGGCCCTGTTTATAGAAAGCCAAACACCAACAAAGTGTTCTTTTGTTCAAGAACCACTGTGTCTTAACTCTCAATTGAAGTGTACTCACCTGGAAGGATACCATTTGTACAGTGTGTGTAGTAGAGGGAGTTACATGATTGCAACTCCCGGAAGGCTCACTTACTGTCACTCCAAACACCAGTCCAGAGTCCTCTTCTCCAAAGGCTCTTGTTTGGGAAATCACAAAAGAAGTGTACTCACCTGCAGGGGGTGACATTTCTCAAGTGTGTGAGGTAGAGGGAGTGACATGACTGCTAAGGCCAGGAGGCTGTGTTTCCCCAACTCAAAACACAAGCCCAGTGTACACTTGTCCAAATACCCCTGTTTGTTAACTCACAATGGAAGTGTACTTTCCTGGTAGGATCACATTTGTCTAGTGTTGGAAACTAGTTGGAGTGACCTTATTGTCACTCAATCAGCCCTGTTTTTCTAACTTTGGTCACCAGCCCAATGTACACTTGCCCCCATGCATCTGTTGGTGAACTCTCAAAGGAAGTTTCTTCACCTGGGAGAATCACAATTGTTTAGTGTCAGGAGCTAGGGGAGTGACCTGAATGCAACTCCCAGGAGGCACTGTCCAGGGACTCCAAATAGCATAACAGTGCTCACGTCCACAAATCCTAGCCTGATCACTCTCAAATCATGTTAACTCACCTGGGACGGACAAAGATACTGATCATGCTCAACTCATAGATGTGGCTGGCCACCTAGCTCTATCATGAACTGCTAAGCCAAGATGAAACTATTGAGGACCGGAATGGCAGCTGACACATTGTGCAACATAAATGATCAAGAAGGCCTCAAAATGCATCACCAAAATGGTATTGGCTGCAGACATATTCACAGTGCACTGACCCCATGATGACTCCCATGACATATAGAACAAACTCCTGGGTCGGCTTGCATAATATTTAACTAGGCGTCAAAACGGCCAAAGCCACATTCTGCCCAGCCACTGTTTTACCTGCACTGCTGGCAAGATGTAAATCTCTACCCATCCTCCCAAGTGCAAATGAACTGCTAAATTCAGCAGCTGCTGGACTTCATTGGAATTGGCATGCTTCACAAGTGTCAGCTCAATACAACCAATACCATAGGTACCTGTCACAATAGGATCACCTACAAATCAACTTTGCAAAATGTTACTGTGGACATTTGGAGGTAGATGTCACAATACCACCAGTAACATTGTATCTTACACAGCAACAGGTCGAGCTGCCACACAGAGGCCACAGACAATACTGTCACTATCCCCCTGGATGAAGCCCTCAGTGATGATGACACTCCCGCACGTCTGGATGGTGAGGACGGTTATGGCCCATCTGGACAGCCTGCAGTAAGTCTCACTGTGCCCACATCAAGACCTCACAGCCTAATTGCCTCGACCTCACAGGCAGCCATTCGCCCACCAAATAGTGTCCTTAGAACATTAGCAACCATCTTGTGGCCTCCAGTCCAGGATCATGAGTGGCAGCATAACACCTCGGACAATGGCGGTCCTGGAAGCAGTAGTAGGGAGCAACCTTTAGCAAGGGCACATACCAGTGGGGTTAGGGTGTGTGGGAGGGATGTCGTGGGCCACCAAGGTGAAACTACTGGGGATGCTCCTGGCCAGGACTCAATAAGCCAAGTCTTGGGGGTCTTTCAGGAGTCCCAAGGCGTGATGTGTCAGGTAGTAACCGAACTCCGGGAGTTCAAGCAGCTGCAGAAGGACATCCACAGGTATATGCTTCAACAGTATAAGGCTACCAATACCAACCTGGCCTAGCAGTACTGTGATCAGGGATCGTCAGCATCACTCTGCCCTTTCCTTTGGTGCAGCAACACCAGGCCCTCCTCCATCGGTACCAGCCACTGGAAGGGAGGCCCTGTCAGGGGAAGAACCCGCCACAGACACCCCTGCCTCTATAGCAGCAGCCCCTCCACATGCAAGCGGAGACATCCAGTTAAGAATTCAGGAGGTTCAGATGACAGGTGACCTCTTCCTGAAGGAACTTCTCTGTGTGCCACATGTTTACTCTGGTGACTGTCATTCAACTACCTTCCATTTCCTAGGGGAAGAGTACACTGGATTTTCGACTTTCAAAGCTGTGGCATGTACTACAATTGCTTCATCCACCATGACTTAACTCTTCACTATTCTGTTCTGTCATGTTCCTTATTTTTATTCTATGCACACATACACAATCAATACCACCTACCACAAAGTTTGTGTCTGCTTGCTTCTGTTTCAATTGTTGCTATGTAGAGATGCAAGCCCATGTGAGGCAAATGATGAAGACACAAGATACTAGTGCAAGGAGGGATGTGTTATAGGTACAGTGTCCTGCTAAAATTACAACCAACATGCACAAACACATTGGTACAAGTGTCTGATCACACCAAACATTTTATTTCATTGTACAGCACATAGACCCTCATTACAACCCTGGCGGTCGATGTTAAAGCGCCGGCAATACCGCCAACAGGCTGGCGGTAAAAAAAATGGTATCATGACCACGGCGGGAACCGCCAACACATACAACCACTTTAACACTCCGACCGTCATGGCGGGAGCAGCAAACACCGCTGTGCTCACAGCAAACAGACATGTACCGCCCACCCCATTACAACACACCCATCCACCAGCTTTTCTGGGGCAGGTACCAACACCATCAATAGCACGGCGGAAACAGTACTTGGAAGGGAAACCACTCACCTCTCGACACTCAACGAAGAACCAGGATGCCATGGAGCCCGAGCTGTACATTCTGCCCATGCTGCTGTATCTTCTCATATATCAGGAGCACCAATGGCGGCGACGACGACCACGGTGAGTACGGCACCTAGTAGGCAGGGGAGGGGGGAGGAAAAAGAGAGTGACACACACACGTAACACGCAACACGCAACATCCCCACCCCCAACACCATACACACAAACACATGCAACAACAATACATATACACCCCGTAACCCTCTGGAAGAAAACAAGAACAAAAGGAATTGAGTCAAATTAGTGTAATATTAGAATTCTAGAGAAATACTTCCATAAATTAATAAACAGTATGTACAATATATACAAAATGAGGGACAATGTCCACACAAAAATAGTCCGTGGCCCACTGGGCCATAACACATAGGCCAAGCCCACACTTGACTCCTCCCTCAAAAAGGAGAGAACACTGCAGGGGCATCAGGTTGAAAACACACAGGCACCTCACGGGGACGAGGAAGAGGAGGGCATCTCAGCCGGAAGATGGTACTACTCCACTGCTCCTGGAGGGGGCTCCATGCCCACAGCGATGTCCTGGGGAGTTCAAGGCCACAGTCTATCAAGTCTCTCCAGTGGGTGATTTGTCCACTGCTTGGTCCTGGGGAGTGCAAGGCCACAGTCTCTCAAGTGGGTTGATTGCCCACTGCTCGGTCATGGAGAGTGCAAGGCCACAGTCTCTCAAGTGGGTGGTTTGCCCACTGCTTGGTCCTGAGGAGCGTAAGGCCACAGTCTCTCAAGTCTCTCCAGTGGATGATTTGCCCACTGCTTGGTCCTGGGGAGTGCAAGGCCACAGTCTCTCAAGTGGGTGGTTTGCCCACTGCCTGGTCCTGGGGAGTGCAAGGCCACAGTCTCTCAAGTGGATGGTTTACCCACTGCTTGGTCCTGGGGAATACAGGGCCACAGTCTCTCAAGTCTCTCCAGTGGGTGATTTGCCCACTGCTTAGTCCTGGGGAGTGCAAGGCCACAGTCTCTCAAGTGGGTGGTTTGCCCACTGCTTGGTCCTGGGGAGTGCAAGGCCACACTCTCAAGTGGGTGGTTTGCCCACTGCTTGGTCATGGGGAGTGCAAGGCCACAGTCTCTCAAGTGGGTGGGTTGCCCACTGCCTGGTCCTGGGGAGTGCAAGGCCACAGTCTCTCAAGTGTATGTCTTCTTCCACTGGTTCTGGAGGGGGCATTGTGCCCAGTGTGCTTCATCCTGCCAAGGATAGAGTGAGTGGATGCCTTTCTACAGTGGTTCTGGAGGGGGCATTGTGCCCAGTGTGCTTCATCCTGCCAAGGACAGAGTGAGTGGATGCCTTTCTACAGTGGTTCTGGAGGGGGCATTGTGCCCAGTGTGCTTCATCCTGGGAAGGATGCAGTGAGTGGATGCCTTTCTCCACTGGTTCTGGAGGGGATATTTTGCCCAGTGTGCTTCATCCTGGGAAGGATGCGGTGAGTGGATGCCTTTCTCCACTGTTTCTGAAGGGGGCATTGTGCCCAGTGTGCTTCATCCTGCTAAGGATAGGGTGAGTGGATGCCTTTCCCCACTGGTTATGGAGGGGGCTTTGTGCCCAGTGTGCTCCATCCTGCCAAAAATAGAGTGAGTGGATGCATTTCTCCACTGGTTCTGGAGGGGGCTTTCTGCCCAGTGATGCAGCACGTGGGAGGTGCCAAGTCACAGTCCCTCACCTGGGTGTCAGACCCACGAGATTTGCAGTGGTCAGGATGCATGATAGTCCATGGAGGCAGGGCTACAGTCCATCTGCCGGCAGCTATGGCTGCACAGTGGTGGTAGTGGCGGTGCTGGTGGGGGTGCAGCCAGTGGTGGGGGGAGGCTCCAGCCCTTCCCCTGCAGCCTCTGATGGCTGCCCACTTTGGCTGCTGCTGCTGGCAGTGGTGCCACTTTCAGCGCTGCAGGTGGCGGTGCTTGCAGCGGTGCAGGTGGCAGTGCTGGTCGCGGTGGAGGTGCTGGTGCTGCTAGTGGCAGGGGAGGCTCCAGCCCTTCTACTGCAGCCTCGGACGGCTGCCGACTGGGGCTGCTGCTGCTGACAGTCGCGGTGCTTGCAGTGGTGCAGGTGGTGGTGCAGGTGGCAGTGCTTGTGGCGGTGCAGGTGGCGGTGCTGGCCGCGGTGCAGGTGGTGGTGCTGGCAGTTGTGATGATAGCCTCCAGGCCTTCACCTGCTGGCTCGGACGGCTGAAGTGCCTTGGCTGGTGTTTTGTGCCCCTTCCTGCCCTTGGCAGATGGCGGAGTCACCTTGGGTCTGGCAGCTGGAGTCTTTGAGGTGGCCTTGCTGGGTGGTTGTGGCTCCTTCCCCTTACTGGATGCTGTCCCCTTCTTCACCTTGCCAGGTGGAGGAATGTTCTTTGCCTTGGCAGGGGTTGGTGGCACACTGGTTGGCCTGACGGGTGGCCCCTGTGAGCCTCTGACAGCTGCAGGAACCACAGCGGACGTGGACTTGGTGGCTGAGGTGCTGGGCTGGGTTTTGGCCACCCTGGCCTGAGAGGAAGGACGGGGGTAGGGAACAGGTCAATGTTGGCTAGGAAAATCTTCTTAGGGACATTGGGGCGGGAAGAGGGTGAAGGTTTGGGAGTGGAGGAAGAGAGAGTAGTTGTAGAAGGTGTCAGTCTGCTGTGTTTGGGTGCAGGTGCATGAGCTGGAAGCTGATGTGAGGTGGATGGCTGTTGGGTGGGTGTATGCTTGCGTTTGTGTACTTTGGGAGGAGGGGTCACAGATACAGTTGGAGAGGACACAGGGGACGTGTGCATGGATGTGGGGGTGGTGACTGCCAGTGAGGGGTGTGTAGTGATGGGCGTTGTAGGAAAGTACCATCTTGCCTGGCATGTTACCCCCATATTTTACTGTATATATGTTGTTTTAGTCTATGTGTCACTGGGACCCTGCCAGGCAGGGCCCCAGTGCTCATTAGTATGTGCCCTGTATGTGTTCCCAGTGTGATGACTAACTGTCTCACTGAGGCTCTGCTAACCAGAACCTCAGTGGTTATGTTCTCTCTGCTTTCCAAATTGTTACTAACAGGCTAGTGACCAATTTCACCAATTCACATTGGCATACTGGTACACCCATATAATTCCCTAGTATATGGTACTAAGGTACCCAGGGTATTGGGGTTCCAGGAGATCCCTATGGGCTGCAGCATTTCTTTTGCCACCCATAGGGAGATCTGACAATTCTTACACAGGCCTGCCAGTGCAGCCTGAGTGAAATAACGTCCACGTTATTTCACAGCCATTTACCACTGCACTTAAGTAACTTATAAGTCACCTACATGTCTAACCTTCACCTGGTGAAGGTTGGGTGCAAAGTTACTTAGTGTGTGGGCACACTGGCACTAGCCAAGGTGCCCCCACATTGTTCAGGGCAAATTCCCCGGACTTTGTGAGTGCGGGGACACCATTACACGTGTGCACTATACATAGGTCACTACCTATGTATAGCGTCACAATGGTAACTCCGAACATGGCCATGTAACATGTCTAAGATCATGGAATTGTCACCCCAATGCCATTTTGGCATTGGGGAGACAATTCCATGATCCCCCGGGTCTCTAGCACAGAACCCGGGTACTGCCAAACTGCCTTTCCGGGGTCTCCACTGCAGCTGCTGCTGCTGCCAACCCCTCAGACAGGTTTCTGCCCTCCTGGGGTCCAGGCAGCCCTGGCCCAGGAAGGCAGAACAAAGGATTTCCTCTGACAGAGGGTGTAACACCCTCTCCCTTTGGAAATAGGTGTGATGGCTGGTGAGGAGTAGCCTCCCCCAGCCTCTGGAAATGCTTTGATGGGCACAGATGCTGCCCATCTCTGCATAAGCCAGTCTACACCGGTTCAGGGATTCCCCAGCCCTGCTCTGGCGCGAAACTGGACAAAGGAAAGGGGAGTGACCACTCCCCTGACCTGCACCTCCCAGGGGAGGTGCCCAGAGCTCCTCCAGTGTGCCCCAGACCTCTACCATCTTGGAAACAGAGGTGTTGCTGGTACACTGGACTGCTCTGGGTGGCCAGTGGCAGCAGGTGACGTCAGAGACTCCTTCTAATAGGCTCTTACCTCTCTTAGTAGCCAATCCTCCTTCCTAGGTAGCCAAACCTCCTTTTCTGGCTATTTAGGGTCTCTGCTTTGGGTTATTCTTCAGATACCGAATGCAAGAGCTCACCAGAGTTCCTCTGCATCTCCCTCTTCACCTTCTGCCAAAGGATCGACCGCTGACTGCTCAGGACACCTGCAAAACCGCAACAAAGTAGCAAGACGACTACTAGCAACCTTGTATCGCTTCATCCTGACGGCTTTCTCGACTGTTTCCAGGTGGTGCATGCTCTGGGGGTAGCCTGCCTCCTTCTTGCGCCAGGAGCTCTGAAGAAATCTCCTGTGGGTCCACAGAATCTTCCCCCTGCAACCGCAGGCAACAAAAGACTGCATCACCAGTCCTCTGGGTCCCCTCTCAGCACGACGAGCGTGGTCCCTGGATCTCAGCAACTCTGTCCAAGTGACTCCCACAGTCCAGTGACTCTTCAGTCCAAGTTTGGTGGAGGTAAGTCCTTGCCTCCCCACGCTAGACTGCATTGCTGGGTACCGCGTGATTTGCAGCTGCTCTGGCTCCTGTGCACTCTTCCAGGATTTCCTTTGTGCACAGCCAAGCCTGGGTCCCCGACACTCTAACCTGCAGTGCACAACCTTCTGAGTTGTCCTCCGGCGTCGTGGGACTCCCTTTTGTGACTTTGTGTGGACTCCTGTTCACTCATCTTCCAAGTGCCTGTTCCGGTACTTCTGCGGGTGCTGCCTGCTTCTGTGAGGGCTCCCTGACTTGCTGGGTGACCCCTCTGTCTCCTCATCCAAGTGGCGACATCCTGGTCCCTCCTGGGCCACAGCAGCATCCAAAAACCCTAACTGCAACACTTGCAGCTAGCAAGGCTTGTTTGCGGTCTTTCTGCGTGGAAACACCTCTGCAAGCTTCTTCACGACGTGGAATATCCATCTTCCAAAGGGGAAGTTCCTAGTCCTCTTCGTTCTTGCAAAACATCAAGTTTCTTCCATCTGGTTGCAACTTCCTTGCACCCTCAGCTGGCATTTCCTGGGCTCCTGCCCACTCTTGACACTGTCGCGACTCTTGGACTTGGTCCCCTTGTCTTTCAGGTACTCAGGTCCGGAAATCCACTGTTGTTGCATTGCTGGTGTTGGTTTTCCTTGCAGAATCCCCCTATCACAACTTCTGTGCTCTCTGGGGGTTGTAGGTGCACTTTACACCTACCTTACAGGGTCTTGGGGTGGGCTATTTTTCTAACCCTCACTGTTTTCTTACAGTCCCAGCGACCCTCTACAAGCTCACATAGGTTTGGGGTCCATTCGTGGTTCGCATTCCACTTTTGGAGTATATGGTTTGTGTTGCCTCTATACCTATGTGCTCCTATTGCAATCTATTGTAACTTTACACTGCTTGCACTACTTCCTTTTGCTATTGCTTGCATAATTTTGGTTTGTGTACATATATCTTGTGTATATTTCTCATCCTCATACTGAGGGTACTCACTGAGATACTTTTGGCATATTGTCATAAAAATAAAGTACGTTTATTTTTAGTATATCTGTGTATTGTGTTTTCTTATGATATTGTGCATATGACACCAGTGGTATAGTAGGAGCTTTACATGTCTCCTAGTTTAGCCTAAGCTACTTTGCCATAGCTACCTTCTATCAGCCTTAGCTGCTAGAAACACCTCTTCTACACTAATAAGGGATAACTGGACCTGGCACAAGGTGTAAGTACCTCTGGTACCCACTACAAGCCAGGCCAGCCTCCTACATTGGTTGTGCAGCGGTGGGATAAGTACTTGTAACTACTTACCACTTTGTCATTGTGTACTTTTCATAAGACAATAATATACAAAACAAGTTCAGTGTATGTACACCTAACCAAAAAGTTTTCCTTTTCTCCTCTTACACTTTCTACTAAGTGCTGAAAAGTACTCTAAAACTTTTAAAAGTTTCCAAAAAGTTTGAAAAAGTTGTTTTTCTGTTCTTTAAAAAGTCCTGAAACTTTTTCTCTCTTCTCACTGTCTCTAAACCTTCTTTTATCATTTCTGATGTAGGAACTGCTCTTAAATTGGTCAATACTACTTATGACAATTTAAACTTCAAGAGCCTAAGGAGTCTCTGCATTGATAGAGGTTTAGTGATAGGAAAGAACCCTTCAAGAGAATTTCTATTTAACATGCTCATTGAGAATGATAAGTCCCTAGCAGGCACTTCAACTGAGAAGTTAGTAGATAGCTCCCATTCTGACTCAGGGCAACCCCTTGAGGGAGGTGTGGAGGGTTCTATTCCAAATCTGCCCCTCAGCAGATGTCGCGCCGCGCGGTGCGGCGCGAGCCGAGAGCTCGACTTCTGCCGGGCGTTCGGCTCGGGCCGCGCACCGCGTTATTAAGACGCGGCGCGCCCCCAGCCTCTCCTGCGCGTTTCGAGGCCCCAGATTTGCTTGGGGCCTCGTTCTTCCTTCTGCCTTTCACTGTCCCAGGGGTCTCTGAACCCTCTTACCTGTTTTTCTTCGTTTCTTTGTCCTTCTTCTTTTTTGCAGTCTGTTGTGTGCCTTTCTTTATGTTTTTTCCTCCTTCCCAGATTCCTGTGCTTTCCCAGCATTCCTTGTTCCCTATTCTCTATGGTTCCTCTACTATTCTGTTCTATGTATTGTTTCCCTATCTAACATGGTGTCCTTTTACTTCCTGTGGGTCACTTCCTGTTTTTTGGTATATAAGGGCTGTGTTTTTCCTCTTTCTTTGCGCTGCAACACTTTCTGCTCAGTTAGTGTCTTCGCTCCTGATTTCCTTGCCTTTTGGTTTTGGATTCAGCATTCTGTGTTTTCTGATTTTTGCTCCTTT